>NC_088248.1:22805500-23505000 GCF_036013445.1 Caloenas nicobarica | reverse complement strand
TTTTATGTGAATATGTGAGAAATGCAAGAACATTTATAAAATACATAGTAAAATGTTAAAGACTCTTATTTATCCTCTTCTTAAAAGGCAAACAAAAAACAAGGGTAGTCACTGTTATCGTATTCAAAATGTATTGAAGATTAAGGGATGTTTGCAGAGTACTATATTACATTCAGATTCTTAGTATTGAAATAGAGGCTGACTCTGCTTGTACTTTAAAAGTTGGAACATATGAGAAAATGAATGAATTTTTAGAGCTTTAATACTGAGATTTCATCTCGGTAACTGTTTTGTTAAGAAGAACATAATACACTCAAATGCAAAATAAAAAAGCTTGTAACTATGAAAACAGAAAATAAATAGCATTCTAGGCATGTAAGGAATAGTGAAAAGAGTACTCCATTCCTGATGCTGCTTTAAATGCAAGGTCATCAGCTGTAAAAATAAAACCACGAAGTTCTGAGCAATGCACAGGATAATTTAGGAAGTATTTTCTCATTACTTTGTTAAAAATATCTAGTTACTTTAATTATATCCCCATCTTCTCCTAACAGTATGGAATAAATCTCTTATGTGTTAGACATTTCTCCCCAATCCTGAAATGAACTTCTATAGTAGTGATCTGTCTCTCCTGAGCCTTGCTGCGTTACCTCATAACCATCCTTTCCATGTTTGTTTTAATTTTGCTACGGTCACAGGAAAGGATGAGGTTTGTGCTTTAGTGTGTTGGGGAGAAATTTTTGAAGATGTAATTAACAAATGTGATTAATATAGTCTTGGATATCTAAAGCACATCTGCAGCTGAGTGTTTTGCTAGGAATAACATACTGTTATCCTTGGGAAGAGGGAAGGATGCTCAGAAGAAGACATAGGTCTTGGCTCACATCTCTGTGAGGATGGTCCAGCATGTGCCCCTGGAAATGTCAGACTGGCCTGTAGTGCAATGGACCTAAATCTACTCAGTGACTGTATGGAGTAAATGGTGTGGTAGAGCTCCATATGCTTTTGACACAGAGGGGACAGTAAATCATCTTTTGGTGTGAGATTTTTGTGCTGAGACACTGAACAAATTCATGGAGATATTCCCTAGATGGAGGGGGCTGCCTGCTGGCAACAGATACAGGAGTTCAATGTGTAAACTCTGATAAGGATGACATGTAATTTGTGTTACAGTTTGCCTGTTAATTGTGTATAAAGCAGCAGCCTTTACAGATTTTTCACTGAGAGCCCTTAATTGGGAAAAATAAATCCATGTCACTAAGTGTCTATCCTTTCAGGAGAAGGAAGGTAACTTTTTTTGAACTAAGCATTGAGGGCGCTTTTGGTTTTGAATCCTTCCTTTTAGTATTGTGGAATTAGGCCAGCAGTCTCATTTGGTTTTGTTATGAGACAAAGTTTTTTCCTAGCATCAGATGTAAAATGTCTATCTTATCTACTTTGTGCTTTTCCTCTTATAGTTAACTATGCAGAAGTGTAATTAAAATTAACCGCCATGACAAAATCTGTCTGCTGGGGGGTATAACAGAAGTATTTGAGTAACTAAGTGGTGGTGTGTTTTGTTTGTTTGTTTCGTTTGGTTTGATTTTTTTGTGTGTGTGGGTGGGGTTTTTTGTTTGTTTTTGGTTTGGGGTTTTTTTGTTTTGTTTGTTTTTTAAGTGTTACAGGGCTAAGTATGAGTTTAACAACTGGAGAGTCAACGGTTTTGGTTGGTTGGTTTGGGGGTTTTTGGTTTTTCTCTTCAGTGTGTTCATTGTATTTGTAATTGTGTGGAATGGTGAAATTTACATCAAAAATTATTGGACAAGCTACTGTGATATGACAATTTTCCAAATTCTGTTAAATTAAGGTGAACTTTTTTTTTCTTTTTTCTTTTTTTCTTTTTTCTTTTTTCTTTTTTCTTTTTTCTTTTTTCTTTTTTCTTTTTTCTTTTTTCTTTTTTCTTTTTTCTTTTTTCTTTTTTCTTTCTTCTTTTTTCTTTTTTCTTTTTTCTTTCTTCTTTTTTCTTTTTTCTTTCTTCTTTCTTCTTTCTTCTTTCTTCTTTTTTTCTGGTATGAGAGCAAGACTAATGAAACTGTTGTCTTTCCCTCTAGATTCTGTCAAAGAATAAGTGATATTGGGTACTCTGTATTCTATAGTAATTTGCTATTCTGTTTGTATACATTTCATAATTTATTTGCCCTTATTCTGAGCTATGGTACTGGAATTAATGTAAACTTTTAGTTTTACACCTAAAGGTGGCCTTATGATGAAAACATGGATGCTCTCTGCTTCTAGCATTAGAGAAGTTACCTACTTCGGTAGATGTAAATGCTTTGTAAAAACTAGACAATCCAGAGACACTTGGGTTTGCCACTTATTTTCTAATTGTCACTAAAGAACACAGCTATTCTGGAGTACAAATTTTATAACATTAGAATCTGTATAATTTGGGATATTTTGAATGCCAAAGATATGTAATCTTTATAGCTGGATGTTTTCTTGGAAATTATTATGAAGTTATATTCAAGCAAAACTAACTAGCTGAGTTGTTGCTTCTGTGACATAGTCATGTAGCTAGCAGACAGAAACCATGCTGGAAAACACCTGTACAGTTGCAATGGCAAGATATTTGCAGAGGCACAAAGGTATTTAATGGTCCCTGAAACTGAGAGGAGGCTTCTACCATCATTTAAATGCAAACAGAACCTGGCACAGAAATAATTGCTGGACCAAATATTGTGGCTTTTTAGTCCTTTCCCTCCACTCTGTGCCATCAAAAGCATTTGCCTGATCAGTCAAATTAGGGAACTGATCTGATAGGAAACTACCTTTTCTTCCATGGATTTTTGCAAGGGTGATTCCCTGAGCCAACTGCCTTTGGGACCATAGGAACATTAGTGGCAAGAGGAAGGAGGCAGTGGCACCAGAGAGTTTGGAAGAGGCCAGACCATCCTAGTGGTCAACCAGCCACTGTGGAGTCATAACCACAGACTGTGACCTGAGTCCAATGTTTACAGGTGAATTATTATAGAATTTTAATTGAGATCCTTTAAATGGGTTGGAAATGTATATGGGTTGTGTTGTGGTAAGAATTACGGAAGTGAGAAGAAAGAGAAGTTCAACCCTTTCACAGTTCTTTCATGGTGTTATGAAAAACACTGTCCTTTGGGGACAAAGTGTCTGGTGTTAAAATAGTGCGAGGATATACCAGTTAGTATTGTCAACTGTCACTGATTTCTGCTGTTGTTTTAATGTAATATTTATGTGGTTTTTATTACAAATACGCATATGTACTTCTTGTTTTGGGAATGTTCCTAATTACTCTTTTGGCAGTTTGACATCCTTCTATACATGTTGGATGCAAGATCATTTATGCTGCCTCTGGATTGCTTTTCAAACACAGATCCCACAGCCGAAGATTGCTACTGCAGAGAACGCAATTTCATTGATATCTGAAGTTGTGTGTCCTTACATCAAAGCCAGTTGTTTCTTCTAACTCTGTGCTGAAACTTTGAAGCTGCTCCATCCCATGTTCCTGGGCAAAGGTTGTGACTTCTATCAGTTTTCTCCCCTCCTTGTAGTGCTCATGGGGTAGTAATCAGATATTACAGGTGTGACACTTTCCCCTGGAGAAAGTCCTTAGTGTATAAAACATGAAATTGTTGCCAGCTATATAAAAACATCCAGAAATTTATTCTTGTAACCCTAGTGCAGGGTTATATGATCTGTATGGCTACAGGTACGCCAATGCTATTTAGAAAGTACTTTTAGTTATGCCTATTACGTGTAATAACTCTTCTGATATACCTTTGTATCTCTCGCATTTAAACAATCCTGTGAAGAGGTGTTTTTCCTTCCTTGCAAAAAGTCTTCTAGACAGATAATACTTGGAAAGTGAGAGTTTAGTTTCACTTTTTTTTAATGATGCCTTTTTTTTTTTAACTCGACAGATTTCCATTTTTAATTATTGTCAAGTTTTATATTCAAGTCTTCTGGACACTTCTTGGCCCTGCATTTTGAACCCAGACATAACCAGTTAGTACTGCTAGAAAATTCTTACAGAACCCCTCATTAAAGGATTTTGATAAAGTAGTTAACATACCAGTTAGGTTCATTTCTTCCCTTGGCCTGCGATTTTTGCATGTTAGCATTAAAGAGTTGGGAAATCAGCATAAAAGCATTACTGTTCATCTAAAAACCAGAGTGGAATCTTTTCTGGTTGCTTTCAAAGAGATTCTAGTGTTCATTTCCTGAACCATTTGCGAAGCTGAAGAATATTTTGCTTTATTTTGGTTGGTTTATTGTATATTTATTGCCAAATGGCATGTTCATAAAATACAAAATCATACAACATAATGTCTCTGGAAATTCTCTTGACATACTCATTCTAAATTACCTTAAACAACTCTATATGATTGCCATTTTTGAAAAGAACTGAATAATTACTAAACTGAATTCCAACAATATACACAGGTTCACTGGAAAGAAGAGTAGATAAAACATATGTTTACATGACTGACACAATAAATGGTTTCCCTATGTAGTTTGCAAATAGTGATTGTAATTTCATGTTAATAAGATGCAGGAAAATGTGCTGAAGGAATAGTGCTTTGCTGCTTTTGTCACAGTTTCATCAAAGTGATTTTGTCAGCACTGGAGCATAACCCTTGCCACATCAGTTTGAGTGCTCATTAGGCAGCCGATTTGTCTGAATCCTCATTAAATTGATTAACTCATTTACTTAGGGATGATGACATGTTATGTGGTACAGGAATGGTGGTTAGAGACTAGAATCAAGACTCATGTTGGCTTGCTTAGTATTCAGTTGTTCATTTATTCTGTAGTAAGTTGCCACATTCAAATACTGTAGCATCAGTGATTTACATTTTGCAAGTGTGGCCATCAGCCGAAGGGTTGAACTTACATTCTGTAGACTTGCACCTCTATCAGTAAACTACAGACAGCAATTTAGAACTTCTTAGGTTTATAGCTTGCTCTAATTCCCTATTTATTTCACTTGGGTACTAGTCTTGTTCATGAAGAACCTAAAAGGCTCTCTTGAACATCTGTTTTAATGTAATTAAATGACGAAAGGGAAACAAGTAGAAAACCTCTTCAGTTACACATTCAGAAGAGGGATATGTTACTAACAGAAGATAAAATACTTAAAGCAGTTTTCTGAAATACAGCTTTCAGAAAAGTGATCAAAATGAAAAAAAAAAAGATTAGTTGATGGTTTAGATCAAATTCAATGTATGCACATAGCCTAGAAGTTTGTATTTAAAAGATCTTTTATCTTGATATGCTTCTAATATTTTAAGGTGCTACCTGGAAGAGCTGACTGTGTGCAAGTCATGCTGAAATTTGAGTTTTGAATGCCAGCTACAATTTTGTCTTCATATGTGAAACTACAAAAGACAGTTTAAGCAGGCAGGCTTTAGCAAATAGTCAATATTTTGGTCTAATTCAGTGATTCTGCAATGAGCGGATGGCAAGTATATTAACTCATTTATGTATTTTTGAGTAAAGGGTAAATGTGGTTTGGGGTAACTCACAAAGTAGTTGAGTACTTCGAACTTTATGAAGATGAAGAAGGCTGAATTCTTGAGTAGTAAAATTGTTTATTTCAGTAAGAAACGAGTTTGCATATTCCAGGGCTGAATGTGTCATGAGCACAGACAAAGAAGTGTGAAGATCTCCTATACTTTGAAGAAGCAGAATGCTTTTTGTATTACTAGAGTGCAATGCAAGCCTAGTCATGTACTGTGGCAGTATTGGAGAACCATACACAGGCCAGAGATCTTCCTCTCTAAATGTAGAACCAGAAGCAAGAGATAGCTACATACTTGCTGAAGTACGAGAAAATAAGAAACAAAACATTTTCAAAGACCAAGGGAGAAAGTTTCATTATGAAACCAGCAGCTATTTCAGGAAATGAGGCTTTTAGAGGCATGATATTAAAGGAATGCTTTAAGACAGTTTCTAGAGAAGATGACGAAAGGGTTGTCAGGCATTGGAACAGCGTGCCCAGGAGAGTGATTGAGTCACCATCCCCGGAGGTGTTTAAAAGAAATGTAGATGTAGCACTTAGGGACATGGTTTATTGGTGGACTTGACAGTGTTAGGTTTGTGATTGGACTCAATGATCTTAAGAGTCTTTTCCAGGCTAGATGATTTTATGGTTCTATACATAGTAGAGTTTCAGATATTATTGAGTGGCCTCTTTTTAATATGTAGAGAAATGGAAGAAGCTGGAGAGGTGCATGACTGAAAACCAAACTAATTGTACACAGAGGCTGGTCTGACTGGGGTCAAGATTTTATTATGCTAAACCACAGTTTTAGTAGCATTCCTTTCAGTGATAGTACTGGCATAAGCAGTCCTCAGTTGCCCTTGTATCACTCTCTTCCCCTCACTTCCCCAGATGTTCCTGGGAAAGTGTTTTGAGTGGTTGCACAGTGAACAGAATTGGGGAAGTCCCATCATGAGTCACTTATATAACACCAGCTTTACCGCATGGCCTCAAACATAGTATTGTTAGAGGGTTTGGGGTAGCAATAGAACGTGACTGGGGAGGGATGAGATGAGGTGCAACATGAGCTGGGCAGCCGACTGCAAAAATGCTCATGAAACTGCAGGTCAAATGGCAGATGGTAGAGTGAGGAAGAGGAAATAGTATTTGAATGGCTTGGGAAATAAGACAAACTTAATGGACAGGAGAGTTGGAAAAAAGGTAGACCATCGAGGGAAATGTGTATGGGATTTACATCTTTTTATAAGTTAGAGCTGTGTGTTTGTGCTTTGCTTTAATAGAAAAGCTACTCATTACTTCATTTTTTAAATTGATAGTGTATGTATATATACTGTAACACTATTGCAAGTTTTTATGGTGATAAAAATTACTGTCCCCCTAATTCAATCTTCTTTGAATAGAAGTGTGAACTCTGAAGTTCTTAGGCTTCTTACAAGGTTAGCAGTAAGTCTCTGTAAAATGGAGGTGAGATGAAGCATAGGAAAATACCTCTACTGTAATAGTTGTATGGTATTTGTGGTTATATTTGTTTATCCTCATATGCAGTTTTATTGAGTAACCAGTGAAACTGGTCTTGTTTCATTAAGATGATCACAAAAGTGCAAGTGAAAATTTCTCCAGGGGGATATGAAAACAGCAGAGAAAATCTTGCTCCTCTTCTGTGATAGAGATTACTGTCACTGAATTAAATATAGCTACAGTTTCACCCACCCTCCTATTTTTTGGAAGAAACAACTCCAAATATGTCTAATTTAGTAACTATTTTTACCAGATGACCTTTTTTTTTTTTCAGAAATTTCGTTTATATTTGTTTACTAAGATCATTTAGAGCCATGTATCTGGAATGATGAGGAGAGTTCACAAAAACAAATTCTGGGACTCTTAGTTTGATTAGTGTTTCTGTAGAATCATTTTAGGATCATAGAATATTTGCAAAGTGCATGTGAAACACAGTTAAAACAGGAAACTGGTGATCAGAGTTAAATTACTGAGCTCTAAATTTTTCTACATCCACCTATTTCCCCTCTTCACCTGCTCTGACAGTTATAGACCACTTCTCTAATGGGGCTTGCATTTGAAGATAAGCCTGCATGTAAACAAATTAACTTTTCTTAAATGGAGAGCCATTTCATCTGCAATAATATACCAATTCATAAACTATCACAAGCATATTTAAAAAAAAAAAAGATAAATGACCCATTGTATAACACTTACTATTAGGCAGACTAGATGTCCCTGTGTTCTGGGAGATAAGGCCCTTGTATTATTACATCCTAATAAAATGAGTTAATGTTTTAGTATCAGAGATAAAAGGACAGTTGGATATATTTAATAACCAAACTGAGAAACACTTAATTTTAGTTGTCTGTAGCAATATAACACAAATACCCCTGTAAAACAAATTGCACTTTTGGAATATACTTTAATGTGCATTCGACAAAGGAGAAAATGAGGTGATTGAAGTTCAATTTGTAGCATGTTATTAACCATTTCCGCTTGACTAGATGCGTAAAAGGATAATGGATGAGGGTTTTATTATTGCCTTTCTGCTAAAATGAAGTGGTGTAAAAGATAAGGTGATAAGATTAATGAACATAAGGAAAAGGCGTAATCAATCAAACTCCAACAGTGAGATGAGATGACAGTACTTAAGATTTGCAAGGATATGTATTTTCAAAAGTGGATTTTATCAACACCGACATTTTATTTGAGTGAAATGCTGAGAAGCAGATAGTTGCCCATTTTGGTTATTTTTTGTAGGTTCTTTATGGTACTGTATATTTGAAGCTTCAACAATATAACAAATCAGATTTGATATGTCTATTTTTTCTTTAAAATTCACATTTTTAAAAACTGTGTAATTATTAAATGAGGAGAAACAAATACAACTTTTGGAACAATTTTTCCTGATGAGTTTATCCATTCTTTACTGGCAGAACCCTTTCAGATGTGTCTGGATGAATTACTTTTAGTCTTAGTGCTACAGCCTCAAGGTTTTCATCTTAGTCATTTGAGCAGCTAGTTTTCATATACTCATGGAAAATTAATGTATGCTTTCCTTGTCCTGTAATAAATGTTCACCCATTAAGCTCCATAAGGTTTCAACTTCCAGCTTCTTGAGTAGAAAATTGATTATCTTGTAGAGATAAATCTGCAAAAGTTTCTAGCTGTAAATATGTTCCTCCTTGTAGGGTGTGATATTTTTATATTTAAGATATAGAATACTGTACTTCTTTCCTCTGACACATATTTTAAAATTATTAACATACTTGAATATCTGTGGTCCTAAGATGTTATGGAAATAATTGTTTGCACATGTTTTTTATTTTCACTGATGCCAGATCCCAAATTGTTAAAATTACTTGTTACTCCAGCTGTAGCTACTCATAGAGAAAACTCTCGCTAACCTAAAGGTAGGTCTTCTATCTTAAACCGTTTTTTTCACAAAAGAACACTGAGTTACAAACTAAATCACTTAAGAACTGAAGATGCCTCTGCAAAATCAGTTTTTCTTATGCCTTTGATTTCCTACTCTTTTTAAAAAACACGTGCCTTTTTCAAAATGTGGAGCTGACTGAGAATGGAGCTGCTAGCCAGTTAGTTTTTTTCCCTCACTTAAAAGATTTAAGAGAGGCTCCAACATCATTCTTTCAAATGCAGTTAACTTAGCTGATAAGGATTGCCTTAGTAAAGCAGTGCCTTAAGTTACTTTTGTAAATGAAATGTGCACAAGCAGGATAACTTGTGTTTTCTCAAGGAACTGTTAGTCCTTGGCAGCACTTTGGGCCGGGTGGATAGGATATTGCTATGAGGTTAAGTTTGTCTAAAAAAGCAGTTTAAAATACCTTTTTCCCTTTTGATTTCAGCATTTATGAAGTGCTGTTACATATTGGCTGGAACCTGGTGCTGTGTAAATACTCCCACATTAGATTTGACTTTTTCTGGTTCTCGGGAAAACTTCCAGTTGTGCAAAACAGCATTGTGGATTTATAAGATAAATGCATAACACAGCCCAGATTACAGTTCTTCACAAGAGCTGATATTTTCACATAGACTTACTACCCTCTCTCCTCCTGTCATCTGCAGAATTCTTTGATAGGCCATTTTTTATTGGGCCCACAGGAATAGCGAGTTTTAGCTTTAATACCCCAGGGAGAATGGTAAGGCAAATCATGTTGTTGGATCGATTGTTCAGCTATACCCAGACCACTGTCTGTGTATCTGTTACACTTGAATCACATTTCCAAGCCTTTCTTATCAATCATTTTGACTAGAAATGCAGTTTATTTTTCTATTGCATTTTTCAACTGAAATCAGGGTTATGTTCTTGTTCTGTTCCCCTAGAATCCTAGATGTGGTTGTAGACCTCACATTAGCTATGTCCATGGCTTGCTTAACCTTGGAAAAGAGTCTGCACTTGTAGGGGTGCTTTAAAACTGAATTTAAATTATTTTACTATCTGCTAAGATGAAAACCAGCAGTTATTGTATAAAACCTCTTTTTCACCTTGCTTGTTGTTCTTTACAAACACATGATTCCTTTTAATTGTTCAAATTATTTCTATGGGTGAGTTTAAAATAAGAGATTCTCCCTTGCACTCACAGGCCATAGGAAAACCTTTGTCGCTGATCGATTATACTTAGTTCCTTTACCTAAGAAGTAAATCTACTTCATGGGAATACAAATTAAATGTAAGAATACAGATAACAGAATATGAAGTATACTCATGTAAGTCTTGATTAAAAATAGTACATGTAGGGGACATGCCCTTTGATAACTGAGAATGATTTCTTTACATTGTTGTCATACCTGTATTCTGCTTTGGTTTATGGTAGTAAATGAACTAGCAGTGAGTGGAGAAGTGCTTGAGCAGTGGAGAGTTCATTAACAGCACTTCACTGTTTTCTGTCCCAACTTCTGAGAGCAGGAGGGAAATTTCTGTAGCATGAAGTACATACAGTCCTGGGCTGTGGGGCAGGCACCAGGCATCCCGAATAAGGCAAATGTTTGTAGTTACACAGCAGCCCTGGCAGCCGCTCCAGTTTACTCAAAGGGGATTTGGTTCCTATAGCAGTCTAGGGTCTGTGCAGCACAAAAGTGGCATTAAGCCATTTTTACATTCCCATCCCTTTGCAGGCTGCACCTTCTGTGCCATATCTCTCATAAAACATAGCGCAGAATCTTTTAATGTAAACTGGTGGACTGGCAGCTCTGGAGTCTGACTTTTCTCTTTGCTTTCAAGAGGCACATCTGTTCTTCTACGTATGGGCTTGGTTCCCATTAATGAGCTGATCAGATGCAGTCTTTCATGGTGACTGGTACTCTAGCTTCCTGCCAGATGTGTGGGGGTGGTTTTTTTGGTTTTGTTTTGTTTCTCATGAAGGGATATGAAGGTCACCTTGCAGGTCATAATTAAAAAAAAGTCCTTCTTTTTGGCATTGAAACTTATTTTTTCATTGCCCATTTGCTTTCTTCTCCTCACTCACCTTCTGCAAGATCAGATGAAAATGGCAGACACTGGCCAACTGCCAGGCTTGCAGGTGCATTAGTTCCTTTCTTTCTTGGTTATAGTTGCTGCTTCCGCTCACACGTGTTCTGGCTGCATGGACCTTTGCTGGATACATAGAGGAGCAGCCCATGGGAGAAGTCACATTCCGAAAGTGGTGAAATAGGCAGGTGCAGGGCACAGCAGTGGCAAAGCTAACATGACTATCCTGATTAGTGGTTCAAAATAGGAATTTGAAGAGACAGTTACAGCAAACATGAGCCTTATTTTTCTAAAGAAACCTCAATAGCTAAATACCTTTAAGAGACAGCAAAACAGAGGTAGCTTTGACATTGTTTTCTGTGCTCAGCTTTTGAAATACGTGCTTCTGTATAGTACTTTTCACCATATCTAGTTATACTGCTGTGAATATGAACTGCTGTGAGTCATTAGTCTGGCAATTGGCCTAGTTTTCAGACTCTGTACTTCTTAGTGATTCACCAATATAGTCTGATAAAGATTATCTCCAAGGCTTTTCTGCACCAGGAATTTTATAAAAGAAGAGGGACCAACCAGAACTTTACACTTAACCAACCAACCAACCAACCAGCCAACAAAAACCCCCAAACCACACAATACAAAAACCGACCCACAACATGATAATACCTTCTTGTAATGAAAAAAAAAAGGTCTTGGTTGATTCCTTTTCTGTCTTTCTCAGGTACTCCCATCTTTTAAACAAGAGAAAGCTTTTAGGGTTTGTTTTGAAATCCCTTGAATAGTTTAGAGAGGGTTTTTTTTTTCAATAATGTTACAACATCATGGCATAGAAGATGCTTCTGATATGCAAGCAAAAAAAAAAAATCAGAATTATGAAAAAGCAAGGCCTGTCCAAAGAGAGTCAGGTCTGGTGTTGTAGGAGAGAATAAGAAGATAGTAATTCCCACAAATCAGTTTTCATTGTTTGAAAACAGACCGACTGAAAACTCAAATTGATCTTAGCATTAGTGATTAATCATAGATGATGAGGCTGCATCCCTACCACTTTCATTCTCTGATTTTGCTTCAGTTGCCTTGTACAAGGAACAAAAAGAATTTACACCCTTCGTTGTGTAAATTTTTTCCAGGAAGAAACCTGATCTTGAGACCCTTCAAAGGTATTCTACACTGGAGAGTTCAGACACAGAATGATTTAAAATAGTCCTGCTGGTATTCTTCAGGAGTCTTTAACTCACTTTTTTCAGAGACACACACCTAGGTATCTTTCTCATAAATTGCAGCTGAATGAATCCTATGTTGTCTTACTTCTGTTAGGAAGCCTTCTATATGATTATATTTTAAGTACATTGGCAAAATTTGGATCATGGTCATACTTATAATTTCAAACCTGGACATCTGTTTTTTGCTTAATGGTAATAGTGCTAGCGACTATACTAAAAACCTTTGAGGTTAAGTTCTAGTAGAGTTTTTGTTTTATAACCTTATTTCCCATAATAAAACATTTCCATAATGATCACTTTCAGATGATCACAATCTGAATTTGTATTACTTTTTTTTTGTTAACTCACAAGGAGACAGGAAGACAAATTAAATTATCGGTTTTCACAAAGGCAAAAGCTGGAGCATCTAAAGGTTCCTGTTCTTTGGCTTTTAATTTTCTGTATTAATCAACTTGAAAGTGAGTTAAGTAACAAGGTAGCAAAATTTCTGCTGATACAAAGTTACATTTTTAGCACCAAATTAAGAGTGTGGCGAGGACTTTTTTGGAGAGGTTTAGACACGTGCTCCTCAGCTGCGTAGGTAAAAAGATGGCAAATAGAGTTTCCTCGCCTAAGTTTCCAATCTTAGAATGCACTATTGCACCGTTCATTACTACAGACGCTTAATATTAATACTACTTTATTTCAGCATTTTTGATCCAAATTCCATGACTTTATGTGGTCGCCTTCTTTGGCAGCTTCTACACAGTGAGAAATTGTGACCTTGAATTTTGCTTAGTGACGCTTAAGCTCTCTTCTTTTGCAGGTAGTGCCATTTTATCAATGTACACAAAATTAAATCAATAAAACTAGGGTTTTTTAGTATTTACACTGTGTATATTTAAATGACGGAATTCACTGACGCATGAAATCGTGAAGTTATATAATTTAATGCAGTTCACAAAGGGGTTATGGAATCTGTCAGTCTATGTGGATGCCAAGACTAGCCAGAAATGTATTTATTAAGTAGAATGAATTTAAAACACTCTCCAAATTTCAAAACTTATGATCTGATGAAGGAAAATGTGAGAAAATATTAATGCTCTATTTACCCACTGTGTGTAACTATATATTATGCTTTAATGCAGTCTCACTCATGTTTCAATATGTGCACATATATATGCATGTACGGAAGTGTGACTACATGTGTGTGTACCAATGCAATTTCACAAGGCTATCTTCAATCTTAGATAATTTAAGTGAAGATTATAAGCAAATCTAGATCCATACAGACCCACTTCTTTGGTAAATGCAAGACATAAGCAAAGAGTGATGCATGCTTTAATGTGGAAGGCACAATGCACATCTCAGAGGTTCCTTTATATGATTTATACTATAAATATATAGTATATATATTATATAAATATAAAATATATAATGCATATATATTATATATAATATATAGTATATAAATATAAAATATATAATGCATATATATTATATATAATATATAGTGTGTATATATATACACTATAGTAGATAGTAGATATAGTAGATATAGTATTATGACTATTCTGAGTTATTTCTGTATTATTAAAAGGTATCTTAGTTATGTTTTGTTGGCTGTATCTTTTTAACTACTAAGTATGCGAAGTCTGTGTCGGTATTAATATCGATGCTATAGCAAATAGCATAAACGGGTAACCCTGACAGAGTAAAAGTTGTTGCCATTCTTCTCCTTTATACATATGGATTATAAACCCTGTCATAAATAAATAAAAGCATTGTGTGTGGTGGGTTTTTTTTGCAACACTGTTTTGCAAAATCACATTGCAAGTGTATTGTGCATAAAACAGAAATTACTCAGATAAATGAAAATAGGATTGGCTAGAGAGCTGCCTGTCTAAGATATCACATCCAAAAAATCCCGTCATGAATTTCTGTTTTCTTATGTATCTTTTTTGCTGTTTGCAGGTGTTGCATTAACATTTCTAGAGTACATGGTCTGTGGGCTGGGTTGGTAGCCACACTGGTTATATTGTGGGAGGCTATTTTAGAAAGGCTGCCCATGGTAGTCTCAGTAATTATTGCTAATTCTTACTTTATAGCATTTTGCATCTCAGGAATTCATAATTATCATTTGCTGCATGTTTATTGGAAACACACTGAGACTACCAATTTGTTTCACACGTGTCAATGAACAGCTTGTTGATCTCTATTTGCCTAGCCTGTTCTAGAGTTAATGATAGAACTTGAGGATGGACACAGAAGCTGAAATAACCGCTGTTTTAGAAGGTGCAAGCTGAATAATTTGTAAATTGTTACAGTTAATTCCTGATGGCAAACTGTCTCAGATGGATGAGCTTTTTGTATCTACCTGTTGATGAGCAGATCCCACTAAATCTTAAATCGGAACATAACAGGATCGCTAAGATGAGATATCAGTCAGCTCCTATGAGAATCTGTGAATTCTTGCAGTTCTGGCTCCTTTTTATCATAAATAAACCTGCTGTCTTATTTTCCAAAGACAGACATAACTTTACATCTTAATCTTGCAGGGCTTGGACAGCCACCCAAACCTGTATTCATTTTCTTCTTTTTGAACTTCTGCTTTCTAGGCTGCATACTTTAACTTACATACCTATCTTTAGCAATCAAATCCTCTTGTTCTTTGTGTTGAGTAAGTATTGTTTGCCAGTGGTAATGAACTCCTGCTCTCTAGGAGTCAGCAAGGGTAATGAAAAAGTTAAAAAAAAAAAAAAAAGTTTGTGAAATACTGGATGCAGTAGAAAAGAGTAAGATAGTTGGTACTAACTTTGCTAACATTGTTTGCAGATGTATTAGTCCATGTGAGTTGTTTAGAACCTCATAGTCAAATCAGAAAAGTTCTGAATACAGGGTTCCCCGATATTTTTTTTTTACAAGGTAGATCTTGGTAATCAGGGAGGAGGTTATCTGTAGTTAGTAGGAGATCACTTTCAGAAAATATGCATTGCGTTTCACTTTGAAATATAGCTTTAGTGTCTGAATAAAGAGAGAAAATATAGCTGTGCATTCCTCTGTTTTAATCATCTGGTACATATTTTTCATGTCATCACATGCGTACTGATCTGTGGTCTATGGTAGTTCGACTTTATTCTTTTCCAAACAAATGGTGTTTTTATTTGTATGCATACAGAGAAATTACTTCAAAACTGAATAGATCTAGAAATAAAACTAAATCCTAACTAAAGATTAAATTATTTACAGGTCCAGAGGCCTTAAGGTCTATGAGGCTAGTATAAGTAGTATACGGTGAAATAGGAATTTTAGTTTGTGGTAAATCTGTCTGTCCCCAGTAGCTTCAGATAAAATAATTTTATCCTTCTAGAGCACATCAATTTGCTAGTCGGTTGTTCATGTATCAAAGAGTGTTCTGTGAAAATATCAATATCATTGGTTAATATAAATGAAATTAATTTTTAAAGCTGGGCTAAAGGTTGACATCTGAAAAATTGCATTACTTTGCAGAAGAGAAATTTCTGTCTTCCAGTGAAATTTCGGGTCATAAGGGCAAGTAATTTTCACAATCTTCAATGGGAACCAATGAAATATGAACTTCATTGTCACCTAGCCCCAAAGCGATAAGATAAAATGAGCTGATACATCATTTGCTGTGGTTTTATCATCTCCTCCAGTAATTGGAAGAGAAAACATAGGAGTCCTTTACCACCCCCCTCCCCAATCCCTTTACCACCCACACTCAGGCATAAGCCATTTTGCTCTGATCGATACAAAGGTCACAGAATATTTATTTATTTATTTAATTTTTTTATGCTGGGTAAAACTGTCTAGTGGAACATTAAAGTAATGAATATGTTTAATTGAGTTTGTCACCCATGAAAATGCAGTAGAGGATTGTATAGCAGACTGTGCATGCTCACAGGAGGGACTGGATGGGAGAGTGCTACTGTTTGCCTGCAGATTTCAGCAGCTGACTGTATAAATAGCTGAGATTTTAAATTAATATCTCATTTGTTGTTCTTTTGAAAAATCTAAAATAAACTAATAAGCACTGTGATTTATTTAAAAACATATAGATATTTAAAATTATTAATAATCTGATCTAATGCCCTATTAGTTTAGTTGTACTTGGACATATTTGAACAGAGTAGAGAAAGATCCTTTCACTGTGAAATCTGTATCCAGGAACTAAACAGTACCTGGACAGTAGGATCTGAGGATTCCTCAGTTGCAGGGCTGAGATTGTGGTGGAGATCCAGGTTCTGAGTGAACCGAGTCAGGTTTTATAAGCCCATGTGCTGTAATTTTGCCTTCCCGAACAAAAATGAGCCCACAATATTGAAAATACTGCTAAAAGAATGTATTTATGGATTTTATCTCTCAATTGCAATCAAATTTAAATGCAAATTGTTTGTTTGTTTGTTTGGGGGGTGGGAGTTGTGTGCGTGTGGAGGGTTTTTTGTTTTGGTTTGGTTTTTTGTCTGGATGAATCGTAACTTTTTTCAGAAATATACAAATGGGCATCAGCTTTTAAAATAAGCTATTTCGTTTTTATTTTACTCGTGGCAGTTAAATTCGCAGGCACATTAAAGTAATATAATTATTCAATTACTGTTTCAGTTCTATAAGCCATTTGCAGACTTAATTACTTCTAACCTATTCACATTTTCAAGATCAATAGTACTTTAAAATAAAATAAAATATATGATAGCTGATTGGTTTGCTTAAAAGGAAAAGCAAAATGTTGATTTAGTCTCCAGTAAAATATTACTTTTCTAGTTCAGGAGACAGCTGTAGTGATGGTATCTTTTAACTCTTGAATGTAATATTTTACAAGAGACATTGTTTATGATCAACATTCAAGGAGCGTTTTGAAGAAAAGTTAGGATGGGGCATTTGTTTTCAAAACTGTAGAAGGACAGAATAGCTTTAGAGTGAGCATTTTTAGTGTTGGGAAATAACTGTTGATAAACAGCTATGAAACATGAGGAGAGGACTTCTTTATACATATATGATCTTAATTCATTATTAGCGCTATGCTACCTGAATTTTCATGCAACTTAGATTTTAGAATCTCCTCAAAGTGGAATTTGAAGCTGGCAATTCTTTACTTACTAGTTTCTTGTGGAGTTTCTCCCAGCCTTGTGGTGTCAGGACCTGCAGCATGAGGACTGTTTACAGGTTTAGGCCTTTATTTCTATTACATGAAGTAAAGAAGGAACTTAATGCAAAGGTGAAAGTAATTTTCTATTTTTTAATAGTGTTGTCCTGCCATCTGTTCATTTGATGTTGCCAAAGTCTAATTGTAGAACAGTTTGTGTAATAAGATTTTTGGAACTGTAGAACTTTACAATTGGCTCATTCGCTTATTTTAAGTATTTTTAAATGACATAGTGAACTGTATAAGTTGTCTCTCCTCCTGTAAGGTGCAGTGTCTTTTGAAATAAATAAAATAAGCAGTAGATTAAACTTCGTGCAATCTGATCTACTTGAAGATGTCCCTGCTCATTGCAGGGGGTTGGACTAGATGACCCTTAAAGGTCCCTTCCACCCCAAACTATTCTATGATTCTAAGTGTTGAATCAATGAAATTCCATAAATACTCTTTCATATGAGGAAGGTTGTAGTGTTTGTGCATATTGAATTAGGTTGTACATCCTCATTAATCTTTGCCTCATAGGGTATTCCAAAACAGATGTGACAAAACACAGATATAAATGTGAGTAATTTTTAAACTCAACATATAGTACAGTAGCATGAAGAAGATGGTTGTTCTAAAATGCTGAAGGATAATTCTATGTTATGTGTCTTATGGGTGAAAACAGGCAAATGCAAAAATAGTTTTTGAAGTTGTAATTCTGAAGCTGAGATTATCAGAAGTGATAAGGCTGATTAAAAAAAAAAATCCTTCTGCCATGAATGAAAATACTGAAAATGAAAATACTGAATTTAATTTGGAGTACTAGTGAGTTGCTGCAACCAGGGGGTTCTGTTAATAAAATCAGATATTTGTCAGGGAATAAAAGGTTGAATTTGATTTTCATAAGGAATACTTAGTAATACACATGAAAGAAATGTGTTTGTGTTCTGGACTTTTCATCTACTCCATGTAGTGTGATGAGCACGGAGCAGTGGTAATGATGCAGTTTCCATAGCAACTGGTTCACTGGAGAGCTAGACCTCTGTCTAGGGTGCTGTCAGTGTGCGTGGAGGTTCAGAGAACAGCGTCCCAAAGAAGGTCTGCTTCCACCTAATCCAGTTTTAATTGAACTCCAGAGACTTTGAAGTGAAGCTGCAGACCAGGCAGCCGCTATTCCAACTCAAAATGAAGGCCTTGCTCAGCTAGGCCTCAGCTGCCGCTCACTCCTGATAACTTCTGCTAATGAGTGCTTAAAGAATTGTTACAGTGGTGGCTGCTAGTGTTTCTGCAGTGCAGTTCTAGTTTCTGCTGTAAATCCTGTTATACTGAATTCAATAAATTTATCATGGCTGTACAAGGTGCACAACGTAAACCACCTCTGCTGTTTTGAAGTTGGTGCTTTTCCTTCCAATTTTGAAGAAATTGCATGCAGCAGACTTTTGGCCATGTGCAGGGTTTCGACTGTCACAAAAACCGCTCGCTTCACAAGGTAAAAGTAATACTTAATAACAAACTTGCTGATTTCAGTCTCAGTATCCATGTAATAAGTGTTCAAATTTACAGTGAACAGACTGATAGTGACAGTCAGTCTGTTCTATTTTAATTGTTCCTACTGAAAAGCAAAGGTCAGCACACTCCTGTGTGTCTCAAAAAATGATCATTGAAATTATAAACTCCAATTTAAAAATCATAAAATGGATGAATACCAGCAGAAGTACTAAGAGATTTCTGTACACAAGCACTGCAGCTTTGTCTCCTTTGTTGCCTCCTTTGATGTTGTGCTCTTTAAAGGATATTTATATGCATGTGACAAAAGCCAACCACAGTGGTTCCGAATAGCACCATAGAATTATACAAATCTGCCAATTAGCATGGATGGGTTATAGATGTGGTATGGCAAGTACCAGCACAGTCAAAGTGTGTTAGTTCCCCTGTTCCAGGAATGATTAGCAACCATTGACAAGCTCTAGTTCTTTCATCGCATTTCTAGAATTTTGTTTTGGAATAATTATTCATTTCTTGCTTCTCTTTCTGTGTGTCGAGAGAGTTGTGTGTGGCACTTGTATTGAGGAGAAGATGAGAGATTAACTGGAAAAAAAAAGGAGGTGTAGAAGATGATTCGCTTTGTACATTCTGATCTCCTGTGCTATCTGCTTTTGGTTTGCCAGTCTTGTTTGCTGTTCATTCACAAAGGTGGTGCCATATTTTTTACTGTATTCTGTAGTGTTTTTATAATGGTGCTTCTGCTCTCTGTGCTACAAAAATGCAGATTATTTCTGAATATATACTACATGTGAGGCAAAATCTATAAACAAACACTTGGGTTCATTAACAGCCTGTTATGTCAAAGGCTTGAATTTCACTTTTTCCTTTTCCTTTTTTTTTTCTTTAAATACACTATATGTTGCTAAAGTAAAATTGTAGTAAGAATGATGTTAATGAGGATTATATCTGACTCTCCTTTTCTGTGATGGATTTCTGTTAAATGGTTTTGTGTTTGCTAAAATTGACAAATCTCAGAGATTTTCCTTCACTTATGGTTTCTTAATCTGAGGCAGAGAAGTGTCCAGTCCCGCTGTTCCTTATCACTTACATAATTAAGCTTTGAAATGAAAAAGAAAAAGTGAAGCAACAAAGAAACAAAGTGGCCGAGGACTGAAAATGGGATTAGTTTGAATTGTGAAGGCAGACTAAGCATCTGTGTCTGTCAGATGGGATGACAGGAATTGTAACAAGTTACTTTGACAACCGCTTACTCCATAGAGAGATTATGCTGAGTTCATTTGCAGGTTTGTGTTTAACCTTAGCTGACAAAATGATACTTAACCTCTTATACAGGCAACCTTTATACTTCCAGAATTAATGAATGTTGCCTTAACGATAAACATAAGGAACATTTTTTCTTTGAAGAAGTTTTTTCTTGCTTATTTATTACAGGCCTGTTATTACAGTGCTAAAGTGAGTGCAGATACATCTAATGGCACTAGTAATACATTTCAGAATATGGGTTTTTTTGCTTTACTGAAATGCCAAATATTTCATAATGTTTCTGAAACTCCCTCGATTATGGAAAAACAGGCAGTTGTACTTAAAGGAAAAAATGCAAGCAAGTTTTTGAAATCTTTTACATGAGTGGTTGAGTTTAGGACTTCAAAAAAATCCGTTATAGGTTCATAGCATGATTTGAAGTTTGAGCATATTTTAATTTTGCTGCAAGTTTTTCATATAATTGGTAGAATCCATGTTTGTGGATCAAACAGTTTCTCTTGTACAAGATATTACCTATACTAACAATATATTTAAAACATTCTCTCTCTGTCTTTCTATTAGATTCTGGCATATACAGAAGGACTCCATGGGAAATGGCTCTTTTCAGAGATTCGAGCTATCTTTTCCCGACGCTATCTTTTGCAAAATACAGCGCTGGAGATATTCATGGCAAATAGAGGTACTATGAGTATAAAGGAATGGCAAGTGTTGATTTTGGGACATGTGCTCTCTGTTTGGCTGCTCAGTGCCTTTTTTGATACAGATTTGTGTAGACAGGAGAAGGGCTTGGATTAAGTGTCTCGATATTTAAGTTAGTATATTTTTGTAATTTAGTTTCTCCTTTTCATTTTGGGGTTTTTTTGGGGTTTTTTTGTGTTGTTTTTTTTTTTGTTTGTTTTGGTTTGGTTTGGTTTTTTTTGGTTTTTTTGGTTTTTTTTGGTTTTTTTCAGTGAGGAATTATGATCAAATATGATAACTGGGAATTAACAATGCCTCACTTTCATTTATATCCACATATTTATTTGGCATCCTCTGGAAACTCTTGCTTAAGGCATACTTACCTCTTATTTGTTTTGCATTAAGAGTGGTTTTTTGTCCCTTTGGAGGGTTAATAGTTGTTATACTTACCAAGAACAACATAATGGAAAAACACTACTGGATTAGAGCAGTGACTGGTATATCTTCATGCTTTATTTCTAGTAGTATTTTTTTCCAGTTAGACCCTAGTAGAGGTTTAAGAAATATACGTGTGAACTTTTTTATGAACCCTTTTTTCACCTTCCCCTTTCTTCAGTTCCTTTTTCAGACGCACATATGTACTGTGACAAGTGACTCAAAATATAGTCAGTTGAGACTTAGAGAACTTTCTTCTGATATTTCTTCCCCCTAAATTTTCTTTTAAATCAAATTATATGATGTCTTTGTGGTTTAAACTAATATTCTTTAAGTACTTTTAGTGCTTTTATACTGATAATGAAATTTTGAAAAAAAAAATTTTGAAAACTGTATACAAAGACACCGAATAAAGTTGGTCTTAAGATGACACTTTTTAAATATGAAACATTTTTTGGTAATGATATAAAACACTGTTGTCCTGAAATCAGTAAATGTTCCATAGGATAACATGTTTTTATGCAGTTAGTACGTTAGTAAAAAAGTTTTTGTCTGAGCTTAAAATGGTCTCTGATCTTGAACGTGGTTGGTAAGTACTCAGACAAATATCTCACAGAGCATTGTTGTGCATATCTGAAGTGCATATTCTCCAACAAAATAATAATCATATGCATAAATGTTTTCCCATTTTGGAGCCTGTAGTTGTACTCTGTGAAGTCATAAATGTCCATTGATGGTACCATAATTAGATTTTATTTAGGTTTTTAAGTTGCTATTTCACAAGTGTCCTTGAATGTTTCAAAAAAAAAGAGAAGATAATATTTTGAAGAATTTATCTTGAAAATATCTAGAAAGTAAACTATAGTAAGTGATCCAGTTAATATATAAACTTTTTTTATAATCAATTCTAGTAGACAATCTGTGCATATAAGTTTAACTTCTATTCAGAAAGGAAAACAAATGTAGACCTTGTAAGTTCTGTAAAAATGACAGCTGGTGTTCAAGTTCCTGTTAGTGGTAAATAAAAGCAGTTCTGGAAATCATATAAAAACAAATCTATAGTAGCCTGAAGGAAACAAGTCTAATCTTTTACCTGTTCAACACATAAGCTTAGGGTTGAATGTTATTGGGCCAGAAAGCCTGAAATAAAAGGTGTAAAATCATGCCGTATTTCTACTCTTATGTTCACAGTGGGTGTCATGTTCAACTTTCCTGACCAAGCAACAGTAAAGAAAGTGGTTAACTGTCTACCTCGGGTCGGTATTGGTACCATCTTTGGACTACCTCAGACCAGGTATTTTACAGTTTGAATTAATTTTATCTGTCAGCTCTGAGTTCTTTTTTCATCAAACCAGCCTACATAGTTTGAAACGTTTACACCTGCTGGTTTACAAAACATGCACATCATCAGCTTATCATTCCTGCCTGCTATTTGCGATGTGTTGGTGCAGTAAAAACTTTTGAATTTGAGATTTTTGGTTTTATCTCTGTCTGTTACAGGGAAAATAGCTTCTTTTTGGCAGTGAGACAATCACTTACCCTACTTAAGGAAAATAGGTTTCTTTATGCTTGCCAACTCACTGAAATTTAAGACTGATTTAAGACTGGTTGTAGGACTGATTAGCTTTTATGACAGTGTTCAATTATATTAGCTTGACTGTAACATGCTTGAATCATCTGTAGTATTTAAATGTAGATAAAAATGATAATTCCTCTTTAGAAGGATATTAAAGTGATGTGTAGAACAATATAAGCCGAACAGCATATGAAGGATTGGCATGGTGTGCCTGTCTTGTAGCTCTGGATGACGGGGTTCAAATTTTACATAGGGTAAGTGAGAAATTAGTATTACAATGTTAGGCTGTGTGTTTGGGTCCTAAAACTAAAGACTATGAGTCGGTTTTCCCGATCTTTTTCGCAGAAGGTTAGGGCTTGATTGCCAGATATGCTCTGGATAAAACACAGCAGCTCAGTTTAATGAGACTGATGGAAATAGAAGTTTTTGAGGCATACACCATCTCTAGTTGAATTGGTTACCTCTTGTATTTTAATGAATGATAAACTATTTCTAAGTAGATTAACTTCTAAATTTTTAGAAGAAACAACAACAGTTAAGGAATATCTTGATTGTTCTTACTTTAATTTTTTCAAACTTTTCTGTGCACAGAAATGGCACTAAATAGTTGGGGATGTTTTCTGCTGTGTTTTGTAGTTTACTTTTTTAAAAAAAAAATCAAGTCCAGAAAAAAATTATCTTGATTTGCAATTATAGCCACTCTCTAAGAACTTAAGGATTTCTATTTGCAGAAGCAAATTATGTGTGAAAATTTTTAAATATACAGGAAAGTATATACACATTCGTTCAAAATTTCACATCTGTTTATACTGATAAATTTGTTTCCAATATAATGCAGTTATGAAAATTAGAAAAAACATACTCGCTTACTGTAACTGTTTTCTTGAATTGTTTACCAATACCTGTAAAGATTTGTTAACTAAAACTATATCTAGATTTTTTTTTCTATTCTCTAAATGTTGTGGTTCTGGTATTTGCAGATGTTTTTGTTATGAACAAAAGTCTTGGGGATTTTATGATAAACTCTTCTCTGCTTGACTTATCACTTCAAGGATTGACTCTCTAGTCTTCTTTCACAAACATTAGGAAATCTGGCATGAAATTCCAAAAGTCTAATTGAGTTATTTATGACTAACTCCCCAACACTGCCCAGAACTTAAATCTCAAGAGGATGGACTTCATAATGAAATTCTATCATCTTATCATTGTTTTCCTTTGTTCCTGAGGGATTTAAAACCTCTTCTAAAAGATGACTTTATTCTTATGTGAAATTTTAAAAGTCATGTAACTTTCTTGTTTAAGGATCTGCCATCTCTCTAAATCACTAGTAACACATTTCTGTAATACATCAAGCCTTCATGGAGCAGCTAAATTTGCACAGCTGTAAAGGTTTCTGTTTGAAAGCTTTCAAATCTTGGCATATCCAGCTGTCAGATGTTTTAATCTTTTGTTCTTGTTAGATTATAAAATGTTAAAAATGAACTTCAGGTATCCAAAATAGCAATTTGATATCCAGAGAAATGTAGCGCAGGATGAGTAAAAAGAATGTGGACAACTGCCACTAAAATTCAAACAGGTAAAAAGGAAGACCCACCAGGTTTTCTCATTATTTTCTTCTGATGTTTGTTTTTGATTTTCAGACGAATTTCTTTGGCTAGTCCACGACAGATTTTCAAAGCTTCCAATATGACCCAGCGATGGCAACAACGAGAAATTTCCAACTTTGAATACCTGATGTTTCTAAACACTATAGCAGGTAACACAAATTACTGTAATGATTCAGAAAAGGAGTTGATGGTGGCCCAGTCTCAACAGAAATGGGCCACTACAAGATTTCGCCCTTTTAGTAAACAGCATCTTCTCCTGAAGAATAACTTCACAAAATCCTCCTGTATGTACTTTATTTGTAATTATTTTTATGTTTGTGTAAGAATAAGTGCGTAAGAATAGAGAGGCATGCAATTAATGATGCTGTACTGAACTGCACTTATATATCACTCAAGTCAGAATATCTTGACATGGACAGAATATCTTCTACATGGACTATGTACTATTTAGCAGAGTCTCAGAAACAGTAACATCTTTATCCCTTAGTATTCTAAGTTTTAGTATTCATAAGTACTATACTCCCTAAATACTGCTGATGCAACAAGGTCTCTTCAGGGCTGGAAACCTATTGGAAGTCTCAGCTGGGGACCAGGGTATTCCTGGAGCCAATAAATACTGTTACAAGATGTATAGTTGGTCTTGGAAAAGAGTGTCTGGATCACCAGCACTGCTGTGCCCTGACACCATTCATCCATTCCCAAATCCTAATTAATTCCCTTGTGTGGTTGTCCTAACCCCTCATTCTGTAAGTGCTAAATTCTATTTCATTTAACCCATCTCACCCCGTTACCTTCTAACCAACTTCAGTTTAGGAAATGGAGGCTAATTGTTAGGTCTTATGACCTCTCTTATTTTCCAACATATTTTGTTCTCAGAGCAACTTACAAAATTTCTCAATTTTCAGCTCTTTTCTACAGTATTGACAGTGTCGAAAGGTCCAGTAATTCCCTTTCAGACTTGGCTCTTGCTAACACGATTGATAGAGCAAATGCCTCTGCTTGCACTAATTACATTTTATACAAATGGTCAGTTTTGCTAGTTCGTGTAGTCAGTCATTAAGTCAGAGATGCCAGGATGCTGGCAGATTACATAAAAGTGGGAGTAGATCTGCTTGCCACTTGACTGCCGAAGTGGAATGACGCAAGGTCATGACACTGTTTTCTGTGGCTCTAGTGAATAATCCTTTTCAGCTTAATTATTGAAATAATAAAGTGGGTTCTTACCTACTTGGTATTTGAGATTAAAAGGAACAAAAAGATAACATTATGGAAGAAGGGAAAGCTTAGTTGCCTATGATGTGGAATTAAAAGATTGTTGTGATAGATATCAATTTCAAACCAATAAGCGTAGATATCACAGTGCAATGTAAGCAGCCTTAATTTGGAATAAGAGATAACATGCAACATAACCAACTGATTAGGGAAAGAAACGATCTGACTGTACCGTTTAAAAATTTTGCAAACTGGATGGGAAAATACTGAATGGTGTAAGAAAACTGGAAAAAGATAAACTTAGGTCAAGTTTTAGGAAATGTTTTCTGACAACCTGATAGATTGGGTTGTGAAAATAATCTTCCTGGGGAAGAAGTAAAAACGGGTCCTGTGAAACTTGTAAGACCAGGCTAGACAAAATCTGAGAACATACTGGTTGGAGGTGATGTGAATGAATGAGCTTGTGCAGCGGTATCATAAAAAGAGACAGGATCCATGTAAAAATTATGCATTTTAAAATTATAAATCAGAGTATGTGGTGTATGTGTGGTTGATTATTCTAATTGAATATTTATTTTTTTTTTACTGGAAGAAGGGTATTATTTTAATCTTACAAATGCATGAAAGTGCATGTGTGAACCTGCAACCAGAACAGATTTTCTGTTCTGGTAAATATTGACATATCCATAGATGGCAAATGGTCAAGGAAGAATTCCCCTCAAAGTGAATTCTCTACATGAAATGGTTATTATTTGCATAATTTCTCAATCTAAGAACCTGAACTGTTTCATTTTGCTTTTGATATTGAATTCAATAGAGGATGTAAAAATACTGCTTTAATTTTTAGCAACAACAATAGTCATCACCTCTTCAATTTTTGAAGTGTTTTCACCTCAAAGAAACTGAAGACAAGATGACATAAACAAGGAATGGAGAAATGCATAGAAAATGAATGGATTTAACTGTCATTCTTACTGTATGCAAAAGAGTTTACCATTAAAATGAAATGAGCTGCAGTGTTTTAAATTAAGTACTAGCAATTTGTGAACTTCTTTAAATTTTCCTTTTCAATAGAGCAAAGTAGGACATTCAAATGATGAAAGATCTGAAATAAATTACAGTTCTTTTGAGGATCTCATAAAGTTATATTGTTGTATCTTTAGAGGTTGCTATTTTAGTTAAATATAATTCGCTCAGCCCACAGAGTTGTGATTTTTTTGTTGTTACTTGTCAGGTCGAACTTACAATGATTTAAATCAGTACCCTGTCTTCCCTTGGGTTATCACCAACTATGAATCAGAGGAGCTGGACCTTACACTTCCTAGCAACTTCAGGGATTTGTCAAAGGTATTTGTCATCAGATATACCTCTTTTTCTCTGCAGTATTTATCACAGTAGTTTTCAGTCTTGTTAATGTTTTCTGCTGGGTTTGATACTTTAATATTAAATGCACAACCATTAAAAGTGTTTCATTTCTGCATACATATACTGACAATGGGGATCAGATTGTGGGAAAATGAATTATTGACGTGTTCTTATTGCTTCTGATTGTATCAATTTAATAATTGTTAATGGAAGGTGCTCTTAGTTGCAGCATACGCATTATATTTCATTTCAAATTTTAATGACGTTAGGAATGCTGAGGCTGCTACAGATTAAAAACTAGCCATTTTTTTTCCTGATGAGAATTGTGCTTTTTTTAGCAGCAAAGCATGTGATACAATTATGTTTTGAGTACTTTTAAATCATTACCCTTATTCCCATAATTAGCAACTTTTTTTTTGGTCAGTTTTTAACAACTTTTCAAAACAACTTCACCTTTCTGGCAGAATAGCCTTGTTTTTCTATGATTCTTTCCCAAACAAACATATGCAGATGCAATACTATACAGCCTATTTATAGCTTTATGGAGTGTGAGTATTCTCTTTCGATCTTTTCCAAGAAAAGAATATTTCATTTTACAAAGTAGAAGCATCTATCATTTTCTCTACAAAGAATAGGTGCACTGATCATAAAACAGGATCTTTTTCTAAAAGCTAGCTATTAAGGGAAATGACTGGCACATGAAGCAATATAGTTACTTAGTGGAAAAGAACATATTTTAATTATAGCTTGTTTTTTACAGAAGTCTTCCATATAAGTTTGTAATTTGATAGAGAAAATAAAAAAATAGAAAACCAACCACAACAAAAAAACCCCAAACCCCAAACCAAACAAACCAACAACACAAAATCCCCAAAGCAGTAAGTCAGTTTTTAAAAGTTCTCGCTTCAGTTCACAATTGATTAAGCTAAACACAGGTCTATGAAAATCTTGAGAAAATGGTTTTCTACAGATTCAGAATTTTACCTTAAAAAAGGTCATAAAATATGTATATATATCTATGTGTATATATGTGTATATATATACACACATATATGTATATCTGTACTTGAAGACTATGCCATACATTTTATGTGTGTGTATGTATGTACAAACAAAAATAAAGGAATAATGTTTTTAACTCCAATGCAGAGATATATTGAGATACTGTCATTGTAATATTTTCTAATAGAGTTGTTTAGAGTAAGTCATGCACTCTGTGCTTTCTCAGAATGTCTGACTGACACAAATCCATATTAATGGGACACGTACACATATTTTATATTTTAAGAAGTCTTTTGAAGGTAAATAGTATTTTAAAATAATTTATTGTTGTGACATTTAATAAATACTTCTTTAATAATCTCCAGGCCAAAAAACATCTGAAGAGAGTTTACAACTAAATGCACCTATTACCAACCTAGACTAAATAAATATTAGCTATTCGAAATTGTTTAAAACCTAGGAGTACAATTCTCCAAAATTCAGAGTTAACATTATACCGTGAAGAAATTAAAAGACAGCAAAACACAAAATTGCAGATGATGATTAGAAAAAGAAACCTTGATTTTTCTCTTTCAGAAATATAATACAAACAAGAATGGTGCTTAATATGAGTTAAAACTAAATAGATTTTTTAAAAGACTTTATCTTTGCTGCTCAGCCTGCAGCAAGAACTTTACCAATGGACATCGTGGGGGTTGGACTAAATGACCTTTGAAGGTCCCTTCCAACCCAAACTATTCTATGATCTGGCACTATTTCCAAAACTACTCTACAGACAAGAAATTTTTATGAGCCACATGTGTTTGGTCTTAAACTTAGGTGAAACTCCAGGAATTTGATCCATTTTCCTCATACCACCAAGCTGTTCAATTAATATTACCTTCTCATGCACATCAGCTATAGAGACAGAGACTGGTGACTGGATGAATTACACTGAAGCGAGGATTGAAAACTTAGAAGTAAGGTTGGGTCTGTGTAGCTTGAATTAGGAACTAAATCAAATGTATTAATCTTTAATAACTTCCTTGATGATGACATGAGTTTCGCAACCTCATTTTCCTTTAACTTTTGTTAAGTGATACTTCTGCATATATCATGTCATTGCTAAAATAATTTGAGACAAAAAAACTATTCTTCAGCTGCTATACTTCTGAGACATCTCCTTTTAATTGTATTTTAATTTATAAACTAGTCAAGTCAGTCAGCACTATAATCCTACTCTTTCTTCCTCTACCCTGAAACAGAACTAAGTGCAGCGTAGAGCAATTTTTCCTCATTTTTTTCTCATTTTAGGTTAGGTACCACTCTTGCCTCTATCAAGAAATTGGATAGCAAACCTGCTCATTTTCTAGGCTTTTTTAATTAACAATCACTGTTTATATGGATTTCTTTCTTCATGAAGTTAGTCTTTGAGGATTACTAAGTATACTTCAAGTTCTGAGGGAATATTTCCATTGCTGTTGCTGAGAGAGGACATAGAGACATTACCAAGTGGACATTTCTTAGGTTATATATACATAACCTTCTCAATCATGTTTGAAAACTATGAACTTAATACAGGAAATAACTATTTCAATATGAGATGTCACTCGTACTGTATTATGAGTAGAAGGAGTCTAATTATTATTATTTAAGCCTGTAACATGATATTTGTGGGAGCTTTTAATCTTTAACAGGTGATTAGCAGAGAATTGACCCTATTGTTAGGGAATAGTACATATATATAGGTATATTTAATGTGCATTTTCCTTTACCTTCTGTTACATATTGTGGATAAAACAGTGCTTATCTCTGAGAGTCTTTATCTCTGAAAATGTAGCTGCTCTTCTGGATAAATGCAAATCCTTCCCATACACAGAAAGTCTTTATGCCATACCTGTCTCAGATACAGCAGTTCAAGTTTTGGTTACTATTCAGGCATTTCTAGCAGTACCAACTTTATGTAGTTTAAATGTTAAACTTTGTGTCAGATGTTGAGTTCATGGGAAAAATCTGAACAACTTTGCTAATATTCAACTATGAAAAAGTTTGAATGTTGTGTGCTTTGATATTTTCATAGTAGTACCATCATCTTGGGGCTAAGACTTCAAAGTAAGTGCTAGTAATGTATTGTAGCATGTCTATGCTTTTGGACTGCTAAAGGTTTTAAAAATATTTAAAGATATTTCACTTAACATTTTACATGGTTTTAACAGTCTTTTAACAGTCTTTTTATTTCTTTTCCTTATCCATGTCCAGAAAGACATCACAATTTAGTGCTCCCACTGAGTAAAAAAAAGAAAACCTCGCTTTTGGTCTGACAGAAAGGATGTCAGGTCAATATTTTTACTTGTTTTGGTACCTAAGAAAATGAAAAATTTATTCTTCTTTTTTTTTTTTTTTTTCCTTAGAAGTTGGAAGTTAAGATTAAGTACTGTAAAGTGACAAATATGAATAACAGTTTTGTTAATGTATTAGCTGGAAGTCCACAGTTAGTACAGATTTAAAGAATTGCAGTGTATAGGTTAAACCAACACTTTATTTAAGCTGCTTCTTATGGCATTGTTTTGAACATCAGTCACACAATGATAAACCAAAGCAACTGAAATGGATTGTGGTTAATATTACTGTCAGCCTGACGAATGCTCCTGACAAATGCCAGGAGTGCACTGCCAGTCTGTTACCCTGCTTTGACTCAAGTGTTTATTTCTAGAGAAGTGACTATGGTTTGGAATGAGTATTGCATATTATATTTATAGCTGCATATATTTTATTTATACAACAGACATAGTTTCCCACCAGAATGTGTCCCATTTTCTGCATTACTTATGTTATTCAAAAGCACATTTTTTTCATTTTCTTTATTCAGCAGAAGCAATAAATTGTGTTGTGTTTCTGGACTCGGATGAGGAAAAGAAGTAAACTTACATGGAAAATACTGAGATCTAAAGTGTGATTTTGTACTCTCAAAAGTTTGTTGTAAGATCTTGCTGTATGCAAGTAGCTGTTGATATTTTTCTTTCATAAGGCACAAAATTTCTGTAAGATCATAAACTGACACTACTAGAAGAAGAAAATTATGCCATTCTTAAATCTTCTTTTGTCTTCACTATAACTACATGTGTACATAATAATATTTTTATTCTCTTTTTTATAATTTTCATACAATATTTGCTAATCATCATCAATTTTATAGTGGCTGTTATGTATGTAATACCAGTTGAGCGTACAAAAGCAACAAATAGGTCTCACCTTCAATTGGTATGTGTGGAGCCATCGGTACCAAATACACTTCGACAGAAAAGAAGTAATAGATTTTTTTTTTTTTTTACTGTGACAAATTAGACTAGTTTTGTTGTTGTAATGTAAACTTCACTGTTGACTGTTCTTCAGCATGCCAGTCTGAATTCTGTTGCAAGGTGCCCATTTCAGGAGCACAGATTTGCTGCACATATAACTTGTGCTGAATGTTTTGCCCTGCGAGGAAATAGAGTGGGTTGGGCATGAACTTTTGTTATCTTTGGTTACCCTTGGCAAAGAGACAGAAAGTAACAAATGTTTTGATGTGCACCTATTATACTTTTGCAAATTTGTACAGGCATTGTGTAAACCAGTGCTTTCCATGTGGGAAATGAAAATTATGGTTTAGTCAGATCATGTTCCAACACAAAATCAATGCAGGTTTCTATCAGTTAGAGCTGATAAACTCACCAGAAAGACTCAGTTTCCTTCTAAGCATAAAGCATGTTCCAAAACTGGGCACTAAAAGAAGGCGAGAGGAACAGCTTGAGAACTCGCAATAGTGGAGGAAGTGGTGATGACTTTATTTTGATAGGCAATTGCATCTGGAATTTAGGCACTGAAACCTATGATGCTTGACACTGCTGGGCTCAACATCTGCCCTGGTTGCCATATCACTGGTGTTTCAGGCAGCAAATTTATCATCTGTACCTATGACAAAAGATACCACTTAATATAAAAAGCATTCCAAAGCCAGACAGGATTAGTTTGGAAGGAAGGTACAAGTATTTTTCATCTCAGGGCAGTTCATATGAATCTCTGCTTAAAACAGGCCAGTCCAGGAAACAAAACATTTCAAACTTGGTATCAGAATCAATCCCTGGCAGTTAAGAAATGGTCCAGCATATTTTCTAGAATTTTGGATCACCTCAAGAAACAGTGGTAGAGAAATGAAGACCCGCCCCAGTCTAAAGTCAACCTAAAACAGTGGTATCTGAAAAGGAGATACATTTTTCATTATTCATTTGTTAGTCTGTTATGGATTTTGATATTTTAGTATAAAGTATATTTATCAAATTCTCTTCAGCATCAGATAACAAGTTATCATGCTTTCTTTGTGAAATGCAACTTACTGCTTTGAGGAGAGGGACGCTTCATCGTCTCTAAAACTGTATGCAGAATAGGGAATAGTTGAGAGAAATCATTATAGAAACTGGTTTATCACCTTGCTTTAGATGCACATTTGATGACAGATCCAGACATTTAATATAATCATGTTAAAAGAAGCTTTTGGAGGAAGGGAAGCATTCACTCAGGAAGCAGTACTCTAAGCAGTACCATGATTTTTAGGGATGCATGTGTTGGAACCATTTAGAAAACCATCACAGAAGAGAATCTAGCTGAGAGAACAAAGACTCTTTCTTCCCAATCTGTCGTTTTTGAATATTAAGGGAGAGAGCTAGAAAGGGATGGGGGAGTGGGTGGGTGAAGATTGTAATTGTGATTGAGGTCCTTGCTTGCCTTATGAGAACTCAAAAGTCAAATCCCTTTTTCAAGAAAGGTGTGCAACAGTATGAAGTTCTCCTGGTCACATCCCAGGACGGTGCTATGATATCAGGGCTATTATGAACTTTCTTTGCTTGGATCAGAAAAATCTATTTTGAAATTACAAAACATACCAATTGCAGTGCTGAGTAGTCTGTCATATTGCCATGAAGAATTTTGGTTTAATAACAAGTATTTTCCTATTTCTAAACTGGGGGGAAGGCGGGAGGTGATTTTGTGAGACTTCTCAAATGCCAGTAATCCTCAGATTCCTTCGGGGATTTTTGTGAATAATAAAATTGATCAATTATTCTTTCTGACAGCTGAGTCAAGCTGTTGTATCTTTTCCTTTAGCACATCTGCCGAAATTAGGAGGCAAAGCTGCAAGTGGTCCCATGAGTCTGCGGCTGGTCTGCTACACTGGGCTGTTTTCTGGGTCCCAAACTAACTTGTTTTTGCAGCACCATGGCCAGGTCCCCACCCAGAGCACGTCCGCACGTCTGCCAGCCCCGACTCGGGCGATTCAGCACCACGGACAGGGCTCCGCCCCTCCCGCCCCTGGCGAGTTCCGGCAATTCTGCTGAAAAGCAGGAACATTTCCACAAGGAGGGTTGTTTATTTAAATGGAATAGTTACTGGATTGTCAAGCACGACTTTAGTCATGATCCTTAGAGACACTAAATTATTTCCTGTGTCTGAAACATTCTAGCTCTTTTGGAGTTTAATATAATCTCTGCTTGACACCCCCTTGTTTCACTTTCAAAGAGGTAGAGACTTTTTCTGCTGATATGTTGGTTTGAGCTTCATGCAACATCTATCTCAGGACCTTTTGCAGAATAAACATGCGATTTCAGTGCATGTTTAGCTGTCTATTCCTCCACAACTCTTACAGAGGCCTCCTGAGACTGAAGTTTCACCCAAATACATCTCTGAGATGATATATCAAAACATAGTTTCTGATATCCTACTCTTAGTCTAGATAGATTTTAAAAAATATTCTGGGAATTTCCAGTGCTCTATTACAGTGTCATAACCATCCTTTTCTATATTTGTATTTTTTTCCCTGTAACTAGCTGGTTATTCTCTGTGTCAAACCATCTCTTGTAAAAAACATGTAAGGAGATGATAGAGTGCATCTCACTACCCTTCTTCCTTCTCCCCATTCTCTTCTTTTGCCACCAGAGGCTAATTTTTGAAGTCACAGGAAACATACTCTCAGTGCTTCAGATGCATATAGCAGTTTCTAGGATCAATTAATTATTTTCAAGCATTTTCTTAAAATTTAGGTATTAGAGCAAAAGCCAAGTTTACAGGATCAATAGGAATCATTTTGGTAATAAGCCTAATAATCTTAATCTTCCCTTGCATGGAGGAAGGGTATTGTTTGGAATGCACATATGCTCAAAGACAAGAAAAAAAAAACCAAAACAACTCAGAATTAACTATGAATGTTCAAAATGTATCTGATGTTATTGTCAATCCCGCCCTTGTTTCAATTTTAGATGCCCTGAACATATGTAGTCTTCTAATTGGAAATGAACTGAGGGAGGTTCACGACCTTTTAAATGATCACAAGAAACCATGGGACACATGTCTGGTCACAGAATGTACTAGCAATCAAAATAAAGTAATTTCACACACATATCTTGGGCCGTAGACATTTTAAATGTGTGTTTTCTGTCTTCCTAATGTAAAGTGAATGTTATTCTCTTGATACAGTCTCTCTTCCTTTTTATATTCATACATTTGAGCTCCAGCAGATTATGAGCTGCTACAGCCACACATCTGTGTAATTCAGATTTCTGAACTAGCATAGTGGTGGCTAAATTGAAAATTGCACTCATGCTGGAAATGAGGGTGGAATTTATGTCACATAACTGGAGCTGTCTGAAACTGAGTCGATCAAACTCCTAGGAGCAGGAAGCTTGTTGGGGTCAAAGCACAATACAGATATAAAAATAGTGCTCAGGGAAAATTAACGTGTGGTAAAATAATAATGATTATCTTTGTTTAAGGTGGTTCTCAGGCTGTGAATTTACTTTGGCTGATGGGCACATCAGATGACTTGTCTCAAACTGAAATATCAGCAGGTGAAAGTGTGGATCAAATGAAGGAAATCAATAGAAAAACATCACTATGAACAGATGATATGATCCAAAAAGCTTGAGTTGAATAGTCTAATAAGATTAAGAAAAAATAATTTACCTACAATATCCAGCCGATCACTTGAAACTGCCTCAGTATCAGAAACACAAGGTTAGTTTCCAAAGTGGGGTGGTCACTGGCATTCCAAAGGTCTTTTTCTGTACTTTATACTGTTCAGCATATACAGAAATCTGAAAAAGAAGATGAAAAGGGAGCTGATAAAACTTTCTGACATTACTAATCTGTTGATGGTATTGAAGATGGTGGCTGACTAGTCAGGACACCTTATGAAATAGGTAATAAAATGATGGACGAATTCACCTTAGATAGGAGAGAAGCAATGCATGTGTGAAAAAATATACATTGATGGGCTCTTAGCTGACTGCTCTTATTCAGGAGCAATGTCATCTGATTCTAGTAGTTCTATGAAACAGTACAGATTACAGTAAAAAATCCTTTATACTTTCCCAAACCCATCTTTCTAGCCTGCTGCTAGGGCTTGGTACTAACACACAACAAACAATACTTTATATTTTGTGTGCTCTAACAGTGCTTAATTTGCAGAAAATGGAATTTTGTGTCAGCTTTTAGCTTGAGGTCCTATGCTATTAGTACAAACCAAAAGGGCTATGTTTTTAGTTCTGATTGTCTTATATAGATCTGACGCTGGGTATGATGGCTGTTGTTTTCTGTGATAGTGGCTTCTATGATGTGTTGGCAGAGGAGCATGGTCTATGAAGGGAAGGCAGAGAGAGAATGTTTTCAATAACTCCTGCCATGATTCAAGTGCATGTGGCTTCTCACTAATTCCTGTTTCTTGATTTTTTTTTTTTTTTAAATAAGTGAATGATGATGAGGGATTTATTTCACTTGGGAGATGATGTCATGGATACTGTACACAAATAGTTACTTTTGTTTGGTAGGGTTGTTTTCTACATAAGGCAATTGCAGTCCCATACCCTCCTTGCTGCTTGCAACAAGCTTGATTTCTCCTCATGATTCTCAGGGATGTGCAACTTCCTTTCTCCCTGACCTTTTGGAAATGTACAACGCATAACAGCTGTCTCCATTTTGCCTTCCCAGTAGTATTAAGGTGTAATAATATCTCATATACATAGTGTGTGACACATTCAGTTGTGCTGAACAATTGATTAAACCTTATGTAGAAGTGTATGTGTGCTTAATTAGTTTACAAGTTTGCGGTTCAGCAGTGCATTGGTTTGGAACGTGCTACAGATGGTTGTAATAGCATTTGATACTATTATTAGTAATATGAAGGTATAGAGATTTTTCCACTAATTCAAATTCTTCCAACATTTTAGGTGACCTGAGGTGTATCCTGTCGCTGATATATTGCTAAAACATTGGTAATATTGCTAAACATAGTTTTTCTTCATTTTTTCTGCTTACGATCAGTTTCTGATCCATTTTTGAATGGTGGACTTTGAGAATCTCTTGTGTTTCACATTGTTAAATATTATTTATATTGACATGATCAGACATTCTAGTTATTAGACCACCTTTAGATCAGTTTTTCCTGTCTTGTTGTCTCAAAGGAATGTGTGAGCTCTTAAAAAATCTTAATAATAAGCCATATGTACAAATACTTTTAATTTGCTTGCACAGAATTATTGTCTGCTTTTATTTCAATCCTTTATTGAATTCTCAGTTTCCCTAGAATAGAAAATTGAGTTTAAAAAAAAAATAACATAATATGATCTATTAAATTTCATGACATGATTTCTGTTAAATAGGATCTTTTAAAAGAAAGCTTGTAAGGACTGACAACTATTTTAAAAAGCATGCTTACATAAAAAAGCTCTGTGGTTTTCGAATGTATAGATTATATTAAATTTATTTTAGAAAACATTGAGATACGAGGATTACGGAATTTCATCCCATGTGCAGTGCATCAGGAAATGCCTGGGGATCCTACATTTGATAAAAGTGCTGATCGCAGTCAGCTGATCATACTTGTCAGTTAGATAAAGTAGCTGCTGGGAAACTGTTGTCTGTACCCTGAGCTGTGCGTGCAAGTATTAAATGAGGTGGCTGGTAGCCGTTTATCTGTGTTTCTTCAGTAGCGCAAATAAAAAGATAGAGCTAAGTAAAGAAATCATTTGCATGTAAAAGAAACTGCAGGTTTGTTGTACTGGAGTGCTCTTGACTGGCTTTTATTGCTATCATGGGCACCAACTTGTGTATGGGTGAAGATATTGAGTCATTTAATATGAAGTCATAAGAGAAGAGCCAGTCCAGAAGCTCACCTAGCTCGATATCTTGCCTCTATGAACAGCCTGTAGCAGGATTCTAGTGAAAAAAACAACAGAGAGAAGACATGTAAAGCATCATCCGTACCTTCAGATAACCTCACAGGTCTGACAGCCAGAAGTTTGACTACTTTGTGAACTGGAGAAATAATTTAGACAGTAATGTTTAATGGCCACTGATGGGCTGGTAATCCAGTTGTTTGGTGGTTGTCGTTGGTGGTGGGTGGTTTTTTTTAATTATTTGATTTTTTTTGTTTGTTTGTTTAGCCTATTTATATTTGTTCTCCATTGCTCTCTGAAGCAATGAACCCAGCAACTTAATTATATGAGAAGGTATAATTTTCTTTGCTTTTTAACTAGGGTAATGATGGTGTTCATCTGTTTGTTCTCTGTGGATCAAATGAAGTCTTGCTTGCAACTCTTATCTGTACTTGGAAATTATTTTAGGTTTAGGTTGACATCAAAAGAACAGGAAGTATTGTTTCAGAACTTGCCTGATGTTATTGTCCCATGTTTCCCCTCCCTCTACAAATTTTCAAGTGTCATAATTATTTGCGATACCTAAATTCAGAATAGTGGATTAGAATTATAACTATGAGTATAATGACCTGCCAGTTCTAAAGCTTAACTAGATGGAACAATAACAAATGTCCAGAGGATGTCTGAGTTCACCAGAGATGTATGTTGACTTTAGCAATTGGAAAAGAAGGCAGCACAGCTATATGCATTTTTCTGATTTCATATCTTGACATCAAAATCAGTAGAGTACACTGACTAATATTAATAATTATTGCACAGTTTTGATGTTGCATATGCAAAAAGTGTTTGACCATAGGATTCCTTATTTCACTAAGAAACCACATGAAACTCAAGTAGCTCCTTGTATTGAAGTTCTCAAAAACGGAGTGTTATAAGTGATTTACAATTAATAGTGAATTAATAGTGAAGTATAACAAAGTAAATCAGTTTAGAAATGGAGCAGAAGTTATTGTGTATCACTTAAATGTTAACTGGGGAAGAACACAAAAGTTCTGTCAAGTTCTGTGCCTTTGTCTTCAGGTGGATTTTGACATCCAAATTCGTAGTTCCCCCTGCCTAGTCTAGTCTTTGATGTCATATTTCAGTGTCTTGTGAAACTTTTAGGAATGAATTGAAAGGAATTGTTTTTCTCCATGGTAGACTGTTTCAATTTTTTAAATCTTTCCTGGACCAGCTCAAGGACCAGTTTAGTTGATCAATGAAGGTGGTTTAACCAGTTCAGCAGATAATTGTGTTTGTAGTTTTCTTTGGAATATGATTCTTAAATGAATTTGAGTATGGATTAAAGGTAAATCGCCCTCCACAGAAATGGAGCAGTTGCAGGACCTCATTTTTGAGAAAGCAGAACTCAGTTGTTTAGAGGAAGAATGGTGAGTTCTAGCAGTGAGTGAAAGTAGGTTCAGAGAGGGGCATGGCGTTTTGTGGTTGTTCTCAAACAGAAAATTGACAGATGAAAGACTAGTGATCTTATATTGAACGAGTTTATTCCTAAATATTTCCCAGTTGACCTAAGTTAATGAAGTTTGGGTATAATTAAACCCTTTTATCTTGTCTTTATATTTCTGTCTGGGAAAAAGAAGTTTTAGTCAGATCATCAGGAATTCCCACTGACAATATTACGAGATTGGCTAGTTCTGGGAGTTAATTATGTGTTAGTAATACATAATGTAACTAAACATGTAGTCCTCTAAAAATGCAGTTGTAGTTAGGGTGCAGCAGAGTATACAGCACTAAGCATATTTACAACAGTGAGAGGACCAACGCTGTAACACTGAACACATTTCAGATATCTGTATATTAGAATACCTTGATAAGTGAGCAGGGTACAGAGAAGTCTTAAGGCTGGAAGAAATGCCTTAAAATGACCCGAAGAGATCAATTAATTTTGTTTATTAAAAAGTCTAATTATAGTAGACATGTAATTTTATATACAGAAAATACTGGGTAAGTAGAGACTATGATATGTCAGAGACAAGCATAATAAGATTTATTTGGTAATAGCTGAACTGAAGTATGTATTTTTTAGAATAAGGATCACAATTATCAGTAGAAAAAGCTTCCAAGAAAACTAGCAAATTGTCCATGTTAGTTAGATGCTTTTCTGGAAAGCAGGTGGGCCAAATACAGCTCATGCTATGATCAAATATAACCAGTTGTACTCAAACTCATGTAATGGAAAGGCATTTAATGGTTTGTCATACAAACACAAGGCTAGATGAGATGACGTAATGGTCCCACTGGTCTGCGAAGCCCCATGAATACATTAAAAATATCAGTAATGAAAACCAGATAGTCATCTTGAAAAATAAAACATATGAAGACCAAACATCGTACTTGGCAAAGATGCTACAAAGCATAATTCAATGATACAGACAATTGTATTCACAAGAATCCAAATACCAGGTTGGATGTGGATAAGAAAACAGTATAAGAAATCACAAAGAAATTTTTTTTTTCTTTCCTCCCCTTTTTAATTTTTTTTTCTCTTTTCCTTTTTAATTTTTTTAATGGTAAAGAAATTTCAAAATACAAATTTCAAAGAATAATATTTTCATTAATTTTAAAATCTTTCTGTTCACACTGGTTAACACGGACCTAGTTTCTGGAATGGCATACTTTCCAGAACTCACAGGTGCTTGCACAGATCTCCTCATTTCCAGTAGTAATTGTTAAGATTGCTGTCTTCACCCAAAGAGGTAACTTCAACAGCGAAGATGAAACTATGGTATCTTGACTGCTCACTGTTTGCAGTAATTAAATGCCATATCCTCTACTTTAGTCTTTCAAGGATTTTGAATGAATTAAAAACTCTTCCCCTAATTACAATGGTAGGAGACAGTAAAAGTGGCAACATTTGTTTTAATAACAGAAGTCTGTGTAAAAGCCAATAACAAATGGCACCATGGTTAAGGACAGGGTATGTCTGTTTATTTGGAGTATCACTATTAAAAATGAAAACACATTAGATAAGAATAAAAAGCACCTATTTTTCTTCTTAAATATGTAACTACAAATAAACATAATTCCTTCTTTATAAGTCTTTGGTCTGCTGATGTTAGGTCATTAGCAGTTTTCCAGCACGCATCTATTCTTGAACATGAACAACAGAATCCAGGAGAGATTCTGCCCTATGTAGAGGAGCAGTAAGCATTCTGCTTTCTTCTGTTCTGTGCAACAAGGCCTCTTCTGAAAATGGAGGTAAGATGGGCCACTGTTCCAATGTCTGGCATAGAGTAAGATTAAGAACCAACAAATACAACCATGCACCATAGCGGCTGGCAATATTTAACAGTAGTAGATGGCAAGAGTCAGTGTGTTTTCTCAGTTATTTTTCAGCAAACCATTTTTCTTTGTTGTGTCTCAAAGAAAGAAAGCAAGCTTAGTCCAACGACTGGGATTTATGATATTTGTTCTTAGTCAAAATGTGAGGTTTGTGTATTTTGAGGTATTGCTAGATTTGAGAGTGCTTGTAAATTAATATAAAATGAAGGGGTTTTTTAAGAACAGGTTTTAACTTCCATATTTGTAACGTGTTGTTCTAACCACCATTTTGGGTCAAAAACAGGGTGATCATGCCTTTCGAAAAGAGAGGACAAAAACTTTCTTACCCCAGTTCTTCCTCCAGTTTAGACCATTTTTTGCATGAACTCTGACTTGAAAGCCATATGCATTATTGATTTTTCAACAATTTGAAAACTTAGCAGCCAGCCATAAGTGACTTTTTTTTTTTTTTTTTTTGGTCTTGACTCCTGTAATCTCATCCATTGTTTTTCCATGTTGGACTTTTTCCATCTCTACTTTTTTTTTTTTCCTCCCATCTAAGTAACTGTTTTTAATTGGTGAACTGATATTTAATTTTCCTCTCTGAAAATATATTCTGGAGTTTCTGGAAATGAAAGCTTTTCAGCTTCTTCCTTAGTGGTCTGTAGCCATGAGGAAACCATGATGAATAGTTTAAATTTTTGGTCTCACAGCTACATCTGGCATAGCTTAGTTTGGATTTACTCTTTTTCCCTTGGTGTTTACCCACAAAGGAGGCAATCCAGTATGTAATCATTATTCTCTGTTAATTTTGAAATATGAAATAACTAGAAATTTCAATTAATTTGTTTACTAAATTAAAAGTCAGAGGCTATTTGAATATTCCTTGTATGTGCTTTATTCTGTAGCTCAAGCTTAGTTAACTGCTCACAGTGCAGTGTAACACAGTAGAATCACCTCATCCTTAGAAGCAGTTGTCAGAAAAATATGGGCCTGCCTGGTAGAATGTATTAGCCCAATACATTGTCTCCATTTTATTATGAAGCTGCTGGAGAAGCTGTGATATACGGCAGTGTCATTACAGATCTATTGTTAGAAGGGTTCTACAGTCTTCTGTGTGCTGCCATTAATTTATAGCAGTAAACAATATGTAGCTCTCCAACTGCAGCAAAGCAGAATCTTTTAATGAGGTGGATGTTATTACCACAATAAATCAGTGTATTCGTGTAATGTATAATTCAATGTGTGTATTCCCACTGTAACTTCTCTGAGTAAGCTGATAGTGTATCATTGTCAGTGCACAGCTCTGTGGTTCTTTTTTTTTCCCCTAAGCTTTCTTTCATTTGGGGACTTTTTTTATTTGCTTGCAAATAAATGTGACATGTCTTGATAGTTGTCCTGTTGCAGGCTTCAGAAACCAACTGTAACAATAACAGCCAAAATCAATACTGTGGATTCTGGCTATATGGATCTCTACATTATACATTTTTTTTTTTTTTGAAAAGAGAATGAAATCAATTCTAATTTGGTTTAGCTTTATTCTATAACTATTGATTTGGGCTATACTCATTTGGAGAGTAATAAAAATAGGGGTAGATAAAGAGAATACATAAAATGTTACAGAATGATACAGCACAGCACTGTTTCTATTTTTAATTCGTATAATTTGTCTACCAATGACCTTCTTTCTTATTTTTATTTTTATTTTTATTTTTTTCCCCTCAAGCATAGCTGAGTCTTTAGGGAAAATCAGTACAGACGGATATTCCAAAATGGTTCTTGCAACAAAGAGACTTCTTAGAGTCAGTTTCATTCTTCCCTGGAATAAATTTGCTAAATTAGATAAAAATCCTTTTATACAGGAACCACTTCTTTTAAAGGGTTATATTTCAAATTAGTGAACTGCAAAAACAGTAATTACCCTAAGATGTTTTCTTTATCCTACTGCAATGTGAAAGCTGCTCACAGTAAAAAAATTTAGATTAGATCTTAGGTTGTTCATAGATCTAATCTGTCCTAAATACTTCAAAACTTGTATGCCAAATTTCATGAAAGCCGCAAAGAAGCAGTTATTTAAATAATAACAATCCCAATAGCAGACATAGTTTTTCACTTGAACTATGCTTGAATTAGTAACTAGGTTACTGATTGTTACTTTTCTTCAAGTACTTTTCTTTTAAAGTTTCTCCTTACATCGTAGTGTATTTTTAAGTATATTTCTTCTTGCAAAATAGAAATAAGAAAATATTTTTGCTTGTTTATTCTTCAGTTATACTTGAATGCACCCATTGTCTGTACAGATAGGCACCATTTACGTTAGTAGCATACAAACAGTGTGCTCAATATGTATACAAAGTTGTGTTGCATATATACAAATATATTTGAGACCTCTTATAGCATTTTGCGTGTAGAATGGCTAAATTCACTTTTGGGTTTCTCAGTGATTTATGTGACATATACTCATTTTTCCAAATCCTTTATGTAAAAGTCTGCTGAAGAAATATATGGCTATAGATAACAAAATGTTATTTTCTTAAACACGCATGGATTTATTTAAATCTATGTCTTAAGTAAGCGCTGAACAAAGGATAATGTTGGTGAAAATGTGATAGACATCTTTAGTCATACATACATTATTTGTTTCTTTTATATTGATGTTTTATATAGATATTCTGCTATTTTATTTGTCTTTTTAAAAGTTTCAAGTTTTATCCATTAAGTAAAACTTGTCTTGGGACAGTAAATAGAAAGCATAGAAACATGAAGAGTAATATCAAAATTCCAAGTGCACTGTTAATATTCTTCCACCCTATCGGTCACTAGTTTTTCCCCCCAAAATATCCAAAGATGTTTCTTGTTGTTGCTTACCATTTGCTTAATAATGTGTTCAACATGTGCACACATACACAGGCACATAAGTTAACAATTCTTTGTCTAAGACATTCCACTGTGGTTTTTAGTCATTGACTTGAACCAGCAGTAAATAGAAATGAAGCATGTATGAATGCACAAGAAACTTTTTTTCCAACCAGCTGTGTGAGTATGCATGGAATCCTGTTTGAAATACACAGATCTGTTCAGGTGCTCACAGAATCCAACATCTGCTTTTGCAAAACACCAAACCCAGTCTTCTCCATGCATGCTGATAATTCTGGTTACTAGAAATAGCAAGGGAAGTATGATGTGATAATAGGTCATGTTATATTTATTTAATCAATGTATTTATTTTTACAAACTTTGCAGCCTATTGGAGCTTTGAACCCAAAGAGAGCAGCATTCTTTGCCGAGAGATATGAATCGTGGGAAGATGATCAGGTTCCCAAATTTCACTATGGCACACATTATTCAACCGCAAGTTTTGCACTTACGTGGTTATTAAGAATTGTAAGTATATATTTTAAAAATGTTTTTCCTTTAAATGATAATGAAAGCAACAAATAGATATGAATGAATAAACTAAAACTCAGTGGCATAGGAGAGTACTGAAATTTTCCAGTAATTGTAATCACTAATGTGGGATAAAAGGATTTCAAAGTTTGAGCATAAGGTCTTAATCTTTATGGTACAGCATTTTCAGATCAGTAAAGATTCTTCTCCTTAAAATTGCTTTTTAGCCTGCATTCTTGTACTACTTTAAACATGGTTAACTTTCCTTCCTTGCATATTTTCTGACTGTATCATGAACTGAACATTTGTGGTTCTTACTGAATGTGTTTAATTTTCACCTTGTAATGAATGTAAATGAACTGGGTTTTGACAATTGCGAAATTCTGTGATGTAAATAATTAATTTTTAAAACTCTGTTGCAATTTATAAGGAAGTGACTTCTGAGATGCTACATATTGATAATGTATTGGTTAAGCAATTCATTTTTCCATAAAATCGAAAGGCAATTTATCTCCTAGAAAGTAATTTCTTTGGGAAAGCATTAGCAGCACATCATTAATTAAAGCTTGTTAGAATGTACAAGCATACATAAATCCTTGAAGTAATTTATAGTGCTTAGCTAATTTCAAGCAATTATCCACTAATATGTGCTTAAGTGTTCTTTAACTAAGAGGAGGCTTTTAAATCTTTCAAACATTTATCTTTCCTAAACCATAAATTACATATTAAACAATAACAATCATAAAGCTCTCAGTATTGAATGCTGTCCTTTATATTAATAGTTTACCTTGAACAAAATAAAATGCATGTGCTATTTTTGTTACATGCTAGTCTAAAAAATATCCAAGGTAAAAATATTGAGCTTTTAAATGTGTTTGAGTACAATTTGTGTCACAACTGACTGTAGTTTCTCCTCCAGCCTGTGAATATTTTCTTTCATTTTTATTTTCTTTATCTGAATGTGTATGCATGGAGTAGGAATAAAAAGCATTTATTGAACAAATAAGTATCAGTTTGTATTGCTCTTTCCTGGATAGTAGAATTAACCCTTTGCAATTAATCCTGTGTCTGACAGAAGAATAGCTTCATTAATAAGCAAACCCCAAAAGAATAATAAATCCCCTTTTTTCCCTGAAATTCCTAAAGAAATACATTGCTGTTTTTAAACATTTATTTTTTCTATATTTAGGAACCCTTTACAACATTTTTCCTAAATCTGCAAGGTGGGAAGTTTGATCATGCAGACAGAACTTTTTCATCAATTTCAAGAGCGTGGCGCAATAGTCAGCGTGACACTTCTGATATCAAGGTAAAAACTTCCCTGAAAGGTGTTAACATATTTTGTACTGCATCTGCCTTTAATTGTAGCTGTGATCATAGAACCCCAGGTTATGAAAAAGGGAAGGAAGAAGACTGGGAGCTATCCTGCCATTTAAGAAAAGAGGCAAGGGAGGTGATACATGATTTTACTTCTGTTAGAATATTTCAGTGAACTCTTTTGTAAAAATAATTTTTAAACCCTGAGACTGAACTAAGGCAAAATTGGCCTTTGTGCTACAGATACGTTTTTCACTGTTGTTTTGTTCCTCTGTACAAGTTTTAAGCCTTTGAAAAGGCAATAGAATCTGGTATAGATTTTTAACCAGTAAGTTGCATAAATATTCTGGTTATGCTTCTGCCCCACTCAGATAAGAATGCTGCAGTTAATATAAATTTATGTAATTTTTTGCTCTAGACATCCAACCTCATTTTTAGGCAATTTCTGGAATGGCCTATTTCTTTGTTTCACTATGACAAACAGGAGGAGGAGGCTATGCCGATTAAGATGCAGAAGAGGCAAAAACTAGTCTTATGGTGAGGAATAAGAAGATAGGGGATAAAGAGCTTAGAGAGAGATCTGGAAGCAATCTCCAGAAAGGCTATACTGGGTAGAGAAACAAAAGAGCTACAGAAAGCCAGTGTTTGAGGATACTAAGGTGAACATGGAATTTAGCATGATATTGAAGCTATCCTAACAGGGGCACTGAGCCTGGGAAGTGTCGGGTGAAGAATAAGTAGGTCGGAATAGAAGACAAATTAATTTGGTAATTAGTCACTGTATAGAAAGAAACCTGGAATTGGGTAGGTCAAGGAGCTAAGGCAGGAGCACGTGGAAATTCCCAGGACAGAGGTTTAGGTAGGTAGCCTAAAAGAAAGAATGAGGTAAACAAAGAGAGTCTGGGATCTGAGGAATGTTTTGAACTGAGGAGATGAACAAAGGAGACAAGGATGCTTGCAGTGGCCTCAAATTCAAGAAGAAGGAGTAATATCAGGTTTTTATTTTTAGTTTTTAATGGAAGGAAGGGTGGAAAATATAGCATGGGAAAATCAGATGCTAACTCAAGAATGTCACGCAGCTAGCAAGGGACGTAAGTAACATGAAATCATTCTATAACAGTATTCATAGTGAGAAGACAATTAAGGGTTGATCTGCAGCTTAATGAAATAAAAAAATTGTCAGCTGATCGTGCTGAAAAAGTAGTGCCTTTTTTGTATCTATGAGTCCCCCCCAAAAGAGTAAATGTGGACTTAAGAGTGCTTGTAAAGAGATACAAAGTCCATATCAAATTGGAAAAGAACAGTTTAGAAAATGCAAACATATTAGATATTTTCAAATTGACTGGTCATTATGAGCTTCATTCTCTTGTACCTACCAGACTGGCAGGCAAAATTTCAGAGTGTGTTTTTTTGGTTTGGGACCTTTTTTTTTTTTTTTTTTTGAGAAATAGAGAAGGAGAAAAGGAGCAGTGGTGGACAAACAAAGTATTTAGTTTTTAAAAAGGAAGAAAAAGAGAGGCAAGAAATTATGAAGTGTGTTTGACTACAGTTCACAGGAAAATACTTAAGCAAATAATCAGACTATCTTTAAGTACCAGGAGGATAAAAAGGAGACATATTTATCAAGAAGAGATTATGTCAAAGCAATCACAGTTTCTGATGAGAAGAGGTAACAGACCTTATAAACAGAGAAGCAGCAGATGATTTTGACATTGTCTCATGAGCTGAGCCGGGAAAACTTGGTCTAAAAGAGTCCACTGTATTTGGAGAATAGTTACTGACAGTTCACTATTAAAATGGAAAGATTTATTGAATGGAATTATTTTTGATAATAACAGGTTAGGCCTTAATTTCCATTGGTATTGGATTGGAAGTTACTGGAAGGGTAGTGGAATTGGAAGCACCTCTTGCAGAAGGGAAAAGTAATTTGAGAAAAGTGTTAGATGAAGTTTATTAGGGAAAAGTGAGAGTTGTTTTCATGCAGATTCTCATACAGTTAGCTACAAATACAACACAATGAACAATCTACTGTGAAAAAAAAAAAAGATGTAGAGTTGTAGTACATCACCAGTGAATGTGAATTAACAATGTTGTGGTATAACAAAAGATGAGTAGTGTTTCATAGCAGATATATCAACAGGATATAGTATAACTTTTTAAATGTGTGAAATAATTCTTCAGCTTTGCCCAGCTCTGATAAGGTCTTAGCTGGAGTATTACATTCCTAGTTGTGGTTGGAGAGAATCCACACTAGAACAATGATAGCAATGCAAGGTCTTGAAAATAAAATTCAATCAAAGATTGAATAGCTATGCTTGTTTTTCTTCTGTGTAGTGAGGGCTTTACAGAAATGCTTACATGTCTTTTGGAAATGATGTATGTGTGAGGTGGTACTGCCTTTAGAGGCATCTCTACTGTTATGGATGGCCTCTTGAAGTTGCTTGCAGCTTTCTGAGTTTGTAAGTTGCCACTAATTACATTATACTGCTGTGAAGCATCTGAGTGAGCATTGAGATTGACTAGGACTCTGTTCATGAGACTGGATGAGCAGCCAGGAAGAGGGACGAGATAAAATTTCCATAGGACACATTGAAAGAATTAGGAAAGAAAAAGTTTGAAAATGCACAGAACCATCTTTGTTGGAAAAAATCTGTATCCCCAGTATTTCACTATGTCTGTGAAAATAAAGTTTCCTGATATACTCGGTGTTCTGCTTCACCTTGTAAGTGTTTGTGAAATGCATAGCTGAAGTGTCCCATATGCCTCTAGAAGTTTTCTACGTGCAGAATTGCAACATATTAGCTTACTAGTGCTTTACACACATATCAAAGAGCCTGAATAAAGCAGATTATTATATGCTTCTGTAGTTAATGGTAACATACTGTGTACATGTTTGTAAATAGAATTATTTACTAATTAAGAAAATTAGATTAGATGTTGCTATCATTGTGAAATTAATGACAGAAGTCTTACTTAAATGGTATGTTTGTGTTACTGTTTTCATATGTAAGGAATATGTGCAATTGAAGCAGTAACTTCCATGGGAGAAAATCCATGGCCTGCTGGAACGTTTTCTTTACCCATCTTGCACAATGTAGGTACACATGCACATGCATGTGTGTATTTGGGAAGGAAGGAGGAAGAAGACAAGGAAATAGCTAAATGAACACACACCCTCTACTTTTGATCCGTGCTAGGGGAAATGAAGGGTTTTCAACAGTTACTCTGCCTTTAGAGTTCCTTTCCCACCTACTTTACAGCCAACAAATATTATGAAACATGACGCCCATAAGTTTTAGACTTATTCCCTGTAATCTTGGAGTATCAGTCTTTATAATCATTTTCTGATAGTACTTTCTCACGGTCTGTCCTGGAACGACTGAGTGCACCTCATTTGCTATCACCTTAGTGTACAATATTGTAGTGAAGCAATGAAATGTTTTCTGTATAATTCTGGGCTGGAAAGCTGCTTTCTGCATCTGTGGAGTGAAAGAGATGATGTCTATAAAATTAAGGGAAGGGAAAGAAAGCCTGTGCCAATTACTGTTATTGATAGAATTCTTAACAGTTCTAAATTGTATGTTAATAAAGAAATTGTGTATAGAAAATCTGTCCAGTTTGTAGCCACCTCCTTTTCAACTGAATAAAAAACCAGAAGTTGCATTTTAACCATCTTATATGGTAATATACTAGAAATACTTGATGTTAGCAAAACAAACTTTTTAAAAAATAGATAGCCTTATTTTCTTTTGATTGTTTCCGGAACTTGGAAGATGCTGCTTACTGGCAAGCACTGGTGTGATTTCCTTGAAGTTTGCAGTCTGCAAACACTGATACATTAGTGATTACTCAAAGGTTGTTCAAAAGCCTTTGACATATAATTCATGTATTCTTTTCCCACTCTTTTCTAATATCAACTTGGTTTTGGACTGTCTTAATTTGGTCCAAGATTTTGTCCAAAGCAATATGTGATTTTCCTCTTAGCTCTGTGTGCATAAGAATATATTGTGTGAGCACAGTTCATGCCTGTCTGTGAAGACTATGCAGCTGCATGCAAAATTAAGATTTTTATATCATGTCATTAAAAATAGGCACTTGAGGAGGGCTTTACTTTTTTCACAAAATGTTTCAGAAGAAATGTATTGAAAAAACATTGTCGTGTGTTACAATGTGGCTATTATATATTTTTAAACCTGTATCTTCTGTATGCCTCTTATAATCCAGCACTAAGTGAATGCAACAGGCATATTGGAAAAGATGTTTTGTTTTAAGAACCACTTTCATTTTTACATTTACATGGGAATGATGCAGAACTGAGATGAAAAATAATAATATCAAGCAAATAATAAGAGCATTTAAGTAAAAAAATTACCTTCTAAAAAGTCTTCATACAGAAATCTCTACATTATGTTCTAACCTTTCACCTCTACGGGAAATAGTTTTCTATCTTTAAAAAAATATGAGATACATCTTGAATATTTTATTTGTAGCAGGCCAGTCAGTTTCATTATTGAGAGATAAAACATTTAAATGCATTAAAATAATTAGGAATTTCCCTTTTTTGTTTCATAGGTAGGCCACATTATACTGTTCTGTTTAGGATTTTTAAGCAGATTCCTTAACTAAATTCTTCAGTCTTTCTACTTCCTTTTCCAGTGTTTCAGGCAGGGCTGATACATTACTTTGTGGGCTGAATATTAAATGTTTTAAAAGTTGAAAAGATCTACTTGTGTTAAGGTATTATAATTTTCACTGTCATCTGCTTGAGGTTGAGCAATATGCAATTAAGAAGAATATCTTACTGTATGATTTAATTATTAAACTATATATTTACATGTTGTTTGTTCTGCTGTGGATGAGTATTCTGGCAAAAATAATTTGCTACATTCAAACTTCATTTGAAATACTAATCCATCTTTTTATTTGAACTTTTAATTTTTCTTGTGTACTTGTTCTGCGGCAGCTGACTCTCTCAAAGATTAACGCAATTCTAGGTGTGATGGGGAGGTTGCCACATAAGTGCAAAAAATGCTTGGCCCTCTTAAAGACAACATAGAGCTTGTTTGTGTTCAATAGTAGATTTACTCTGGGAGTACCCTTATGAACAAGAAAATTATTTTAGCTAGAAAAGGTGTCTTTGTAAGTGAGATGTTGGGAACAAAAATCATTTCAGAGGAATCATTAGTTAGTTAAGGACTTGAGACAGATTGAATTACTTGAGGGAGAAATCTTGAAAACATAGGCATAGATGGACATGGAAATGACTTTGCTGTAGTATCTGATTGTCCACACCCTTCAATCCATGGCAAACACAGGGTAAAAACCATTTGTTTCTCAACAAATGAAAGGGTTTTAAGCTTTACCTTGCATTTTTGGTAGACTGAGAATAAAAATTTATTCAAGTATTGTGGCTGATTAAATAATTTTTTTTACCATATACTCTCTGGATTCCAACTAATACCTCTACAACTGATGAAAACCTAGCAGTTCAATACATAGATTTATAGAAAAAGGATTTGGGAAGCCACTTTTAAGAACTTAAAAGCAGCAGGCCAAAGTGAATGGTATTGTATCTTGATGCATGAGGAGTAGGGGGCACAACAGAAAAAGATGGGTTGATTCCCATTCCAGCTGAAAAAATTGTGAAGTTTAAGAACCATTGAGCTCATTACAGGAAATAATTTCTCCTTGCGTCTCGTGTGAAGAAAATGAATGTAGTTATTGATGCTTGCTGTCCTAAGATTATTGTTAGTCTTAGTTGGCGGTATCATATAGTACAAGGAGGACTAACATGAGCTAGCTTTGGAAGCAACTCTTGTTGGCTGGTGTCACTTCAACAAAGAAAGCTAAAGCATATGTGTGGTCACAACCAATCTTTGTCAACATCCCATGAAAGCTTCAGATCAGTAATCAAAGCGAGAAACTAATGCTGGGCTGAAGTATAACCTTTGGTTGAACTTTTTGAATTTTGATTTCAAGAGCTGATATGTTGCATAAAATTGAATTTCCTAGTTGTCCCCTATCCATTTATTTAAGCAATGCAAATTAAAAACCCTTTGGAATTTTTCTAGTGTTTCACTACCACTCTGGCATTGTTATTTACTAACTAGCTCAGCCCTGATGCCTTTAAATGATTAATCATCTGTTTTTAAGTTAAATCTTCTGCACTGAAGAATATGAAATGTATTTCAATTCTGTGAAAGTAGCACGTAGTACCTTTAAAGTACTGGACAGGCATGATCATTAACTCAGTTACTTCCTAATGTACATTATTAGTGCAAACAATCCTGGTTAGTTTTGTTAATACTGTATAAAAAGCAAACATGGATAGCAAACATGGATAGCCTGGCAGTGTTTATCAGAAAAAGAGTTTAATTTGGGGCTTGTATTAGGTTCCAGAATACAAAGTTGTCTGTCTGTTCTTCTGTGTTGCCTTTTTTCTTTGATGAATGAGTAGATTTGCACATACTTGTTCAGAAGCAGTTGTTATTTCTGGTTTGGTAGCTAACCTGTTGTGATAATTTTATTTATTGTTATAATTACAGCAGCATAATTGTTAGCCATGCTCTTTGCATGTCTTTTCCAAGTGTAGTACTTCGCTTAGTGTCATCTGGAATGTTATTACTGCAACTTCTATGCCAGGTCATTACTGAGATTATTGTCTGGTATTAGGAGCAGGGTAGACCCCATTACCATGTCCTCCCAGTCTGACAGTGAGCTGTTGATAACTGCTCCTGGAATATGGATTTCCAGCTGGGTACTTCCACATTATTGTAACCTAACCTCATCTCCATTTGTCTGCTTTGCATATAAGGATGTCATGGTAGACTCTCAGAGGTCTTTCTCAGAAGTGAAGAAACATCTTACCTCTTTTTCTTTCACCATCCACTATTGCAGTTACCTTTTGAAAAGAAAATTAGATTGGCTTAATGTGATTGATTTATGACAATTTTTAACCAAGTGACTAGTATAGAGTTCTTCATGCTTTTCTCTCTACTGCTTTGTGTGTGTTCTTTTTTTGTGTGCTTATGGATTGTTTGTTTTTTGTTTTACGTCTTCAACTAGTTTTGTTCAAATGGAGATGCTAGAATACCATAAACACATAGAAAATATCAGGAAGCTCCAATTATGCTGTTCCAGGTTGTTCCATCATAAAAGGAGTATTAATTTGTGAAAGTCAGTCTTGTGATATGACATACAGTAGCAACAGCTATTATAAGGCTAGTGTGATGGTATTGAATACCTGCATTCATATCTCATACAGGTGTGTTTAGCAAGTTGTAGTCCTTTATCTTGTCCTAAGATTCTCATGGTACAGAATAGCACAATTTTTATGTATAGAAGTGCTGTTTTGGCAAGTTAGCTGTATTATAAAACTCATTAGCATCACATCATTCTGGTCAACTTTTTTAAAAATCAAGCTTCATATTTAAAGTGTCTTTGAACTGTAACAGTATTAAACGGTGTCTCCTATAATGTGTAGATTGTCTTAGGATTCTAGGAACATACTGGTGTTATAAAGTGGGTATCTGGTGTATATAAACACTAGTGAGATTGGGGGAAAATGGGATTGGCCCAGGTTCTTCAGGAGTGTCCTTGGAGGGGACAGCTGGGGAAGGAGGAGAATGCTGAAGAGACATCATGATTTCATTGTGAATAGGACACTGAGAACTAAATTATAACTTCAGTGATAATCATAGGTCTAAAATGTAGTCTCAAACTGTAGACTGTAATAAACAAAGAACTCTGAATGTAACCTTCTGTCTTGATTTTCATCCAATTTCTGATTCTTTGCCTCTAAGTCATCTCAATGCTAATGACTGAACAAAAATGTTTTTTATATGATCAGCCTATGAAAACTGACAGTGCCAATGTTGAACTAGAGTTAGCCTGTGCTAAGCCAAGGATTCTACTGGCCATAGGACTTTCTATTTGAAGAATCCGTCTATTTGAAGCTATCATAGTGCTGTTATGTACTGTTCTTCAATTTTTGTAAATCATTCTTCAAAGGAATAAAGAAAACATTGGCTACAAGTATGCAATATTAAAGAGATTTTTCAAATTTTGATGCCATGACTTCTTAATTAGACTGTGGCATTAAAATATAAGTAGTGCATCCAATTAACATTATTGAAATATTTAAAATTGAAGTAATAGTTGCAGTAAAGGCAAAATTAAGTAATTTAATACATTGCTCTCATCAGACAGTTGCTCAGATAATTATATAATGTGCCCATGTACCTGAGTCCTTGACTGTTTCTTAACTTTTCTTCCTTTCCAGTACACATTTATTTTGAGTGAAGTAACAAATTTCAAAGCTTACACAAGTAAAAGCCATCCAGGCTAAAGTTTTCCACTGTGAGTTCTTAAAGGCATATGCAAAATATTTATTTAAAAAAAAAAAATCAGTTGCCCTCTGATAAAGAAATTATACAGAAATCCAGTCATAATATGTTCTGTAATTGTATGTCTTTTTCACATACTCTTACTGAAAGAAGCACACCTGGGGAAACTTTTGAGTATCCACAGGAATTACTGGGTCCTCTTTTTATTAGAGTGTTAAACCTGCTCCTGTCTCTGGGTCCTGATGTATTTTATCCAAACAATCAGAAACTCTGTGCAGAAAATCTTTTGTTATGGTAAACAAGTTAAAATGTAAATAGAACATATAATAAAAATAAAATACTGGTAGTATTACCTGCAGTCATAGATACTGCTTAGTTTCTATGACTGTTGTGTGGATTGCTAAATTATTATTGGGTCACGTGTTCAATGTGGATTTTTTTCTTTCAAGCATGAGATTCTTCAAGTCTTCAAGAAGACTTGAGAATCGGGACTCCATCTTTGAATTTTATGGGCATTAAACATTAAGGTGGGCACTGAGAAAATTTTGTTTATCTAGTAATACATCAGATTTTGTATGTTTGGAAAAGGTTATTAATAGTTATAAAGTTCTATAAAGAAAAAAAAATCCTTCTACGGCAGTATTGGAACAGATGATGCTTTGTTTCCTATGAATTTGTTTCTTGTAATGGATTGACTCATTTGTTAAAAAAGCTGTAAGCCTCAATTAAGAATTTCTCTGTTATGGAAATCCATTACGGTTCCCTCTCTGCATAGCTTTTGTGGAGATTACTAAAATGTGAACTTAGCTGCATTTACTGGGTCCCTTAAGACACACACATATAATGGCTCTGCCCACCTGCTTATTGTTTTTTAAACTTTTAGGAACTTAATTATCTTTATAACCCACCATAAAATTTGGCTAAAATTGATGAAGAAACTTAAAATGATTTTGTAGGAAGTGGAGGTTGTTGCAGATAGGCCAGTGAGCACACGTGGGCTGCAGGATTGAATATGACTGATTGAAAGGCATGTTAGGCAATATGTCTAAGCCGTGGTACTAGATGCAAGAAACTCTAGAGTTTCATGCTGTTGGAACATTCAGAAACTGGAGGATCATAAATTTCAGGACTTTCTTTAAAATATATATTAAAAAAAAAAGTCGAAGCTCTGCAAAATGGCAACTTGTGCTTATTGAAACAGGCTGCATAACATAAGCATGCCTAAGACACCCTGTAACCTGATAAGCTTTTCTACATATGCTTTGCATTGTTTTATACTTCTCCATCTAATAGACAGGAGTTTCAAAAGTTACAAGGAATAACATTGCTGTGAAACTGGCAACGTTACCGATGTATAAGAGAATTTTCATGTCATATTACTAGCAAGATAAAAGATGTCGAAGAGCAATGACTAGCAAAATTCAGAAGTAGATATATAGTTATTCAGATTTTTAACCATAAACTGTATGTCTCATGTAGCTAAACTTATAACTTATTTAGGATGCAGATCTTTGGTTTTCATGAAAGATTTGTTTTTCCGTAAAATCATGCCAAGATCCACAACAGGAAAGTACTTCTCCAAGTTTTAAAAAAAAAAAAAAAAAAAAAAAAAATCTAAATTCAGTCAGATCTGTGTATGGTAATCTATGGGAACTGCAGTATTTAAAAATATAGACATCTGGGCATGTGAATCAGAAAGTTCCATCTAATATCTGTGGTCTACTTCTTTTGTACCCAGCCATAATTGTATTGAAAACAAAACAAATACTTCTACTATCTGTTCCAAACTTTTCGTGAGCTGTTGAAATAATGAACTTCAAGTAAGTTATGGACAAATTTGCTCAAGTCCAAAGGAGAATGACCAGAAGTCTAGAAAGTGAGACCAATGATGTAGAGTTGAAGGGTTTGGTTTGTTTACTTTGGAGAAAAGAAGAACGAGGGCAGAAACGTGAAGTGCTTTGGCCATGGCTGTTGTAATGCTTTTACCCTGCTGCGGATTTTGGCTGCCAGGCACAGAACACTGCATTTCAGGGAATCATAGAACAGCTCAGGCTGAAGTGACGTTGAAAGTTCATCTGGTCCAACCTTTCGTGGGAAAGGGAGCCTAGATGAGATTTGCTAGCACCCTGTCCAATCCCATCTTGAAAACCTCCAGTGATGGAGGCTCTGCCACATCCATGGGGAGGTTGTTCCCGTGAACAATTATTATTACTGTAAAGAGTTTCTTTCTTATATCAAGATGAGTTCTGCTGTATACTTCTTGTTCCAGCTTGGTGCTGGCGTTGGGCAAGCTGCCCTTAGTGCAAGAGGGCAATAATGGTCAGAAAGTGCTGGTGGGGATGGATCTTGCTATCCCTGAGGTAAAAGCTGCTCCTACACATTCATACATGTGAAGAGGGGCCACTGCTGCTTCTATTCAGTCCGAATAGAAAAAGGAGTGTGCTCCAGCTGCAGCAAAAAAAGACTAGATGTTAGGAAGGACCTTCTAGTGGTGTGAACAGGTGAATGCTGGAAATTCATAGGATTCCCATAGTTGAAAATTTTAAAAGAACAAGACAGCGAAACATCTTTCAAGAATACCTGATTACAATTGCCTGTGAATGGAAAGGTGGACAAGATGACCTTTCAAGGTTTCATCTAGACCTTTTTATGATTCAATATAGTCCTTTTTTGCCATCAGTTACTTTTTAAGAATGGAGGAAAGGAATGCAGTTATATGTACAACTTTTTTCCTCTTTCTCTGTCAAGTTAACCTGAACTATATATTACATAGTCTCTAAATATAGTCAACAAATACTATTGCATACTTTTATACATATCCTTACTTAAAAGTAAAATATTTTTGTGTATATATAATTCATGTATTGACTAACAGGATTTAGTGTGAGTTAGTGAATACCTTAAAAATACATTTTTTAATGCAATAAAATGTTGACTTAGTGAAAACTACTTATTGATCGATCATGAATCAACTACTAATTACAATATATTTCACTAATCTACCAAATAAACATCTTGATTTTTATAATTTTCTTTGCTTCATTGTAAATTACAGAATATTTTAATATTTTTCTTAAACTAAGAAATATTTGAAATATAATTTCTTAGAACATCAACAGGATGATTGGACATTGACAAAATTCATTTAAAGAATTTTCATGGAAACCTTCTGAAGAATTTTTCTTACAAGTTGGGAGAACTTTAGGCAATGTCTTGAGGCAATTTCATAGTTCTGTGAGAAGTAACACATATATAGCAGATGGAGGGAAACTCATGGGTACTTAGAAACTACTTTCCTACAGTCATGAAAATATACATTGAAGTGTGATGAAAAAATGAAATTTGAATTAATTTAATATTTTAGTATATATTTTTGAATGCCATTTAAGTTCGCTAACAGGAAAAATAAATTGTGGCAATATGAATAAAAAGCTAGACTTCTAATAGGCATTTTTGTTATTCTATTTGACAGGTTATATATAGACTTAATATTGCTGATAATGGTTATCAATTTAGTTTGAAAATCTGGTTTCTTATACATGTTTTAATATGGTTAGGGAATCTTTTTCTAGACACCTTTGCAGATCATATAACTCTGCTTCAAAATGCATCTATTATTTTCTAAACAAAAGAAAAGAACATTTCATTATATTAAAGAAAAAAAGTATCTCGTATAGCTTTTTATGCATGGTGGCAAACAGGAAAACAAATTACCAGTGTTAACTGACATTCTGTTGATATTACTTGTAAAAAAAAAAAAAAATCTTTTTAGTGAAGTTTACTTACAAATTTTTGTTTCCATAACATAGAGGGCAATTTTCATTAGAGAAAAATTGTATTTTAATTATATGCAGAATTTTATAAGCATTTTAATAAGAATCCTTATATCACAGATTTTATCTTTGCTTTTTTTTAAAAAATATATACCACTATAAACACTGTGTGTTAGGTTCATGTTGATATTCACCATGAACTCCTTCATCAGTTGTAATAAAATCAAAAACATGGCAGGAGGAGCAAGGTGTTGTTCATCATTAGGATATCTCTCTATACCCTGTAGAACTGGTAAATTCCAAGAGAGGAATTTCTGAAACTAATTTTCAACACAATTGTGCTACAGCAAGAGCTTCAACAAATCATACAGATGTTTTCATTTTTCTGTGAAATCATATAAATGAAAGAAATGTGGTACAATTCTGCCATTTCTATACATGTGCTGAGTGCGTAACATTTCAGAAGGGATCCAGTAGAATTAGAAAAAGTATGAAGGTAACCAAAATGATTAGTCAGAAAGGAAAATCTCCAGAGGGAACGAATCTAAATTGACTAGAATCCTTTAGCTTGCAAAACAAGAACACTGAGAAGGTGATATAGGTCTATACTATTCAGAATGGAATATAGAAGAGTGAATAAGGAATTAATGTTTACTGGTTTTCACAGTATGGGTACTAGAACCATCCACTGGAACAGTTGGGAAGCAGTTTTAGAACAGCCAAAGGAAAAACCTTTGTAGATGAAATCACAGTGTAGAACCCATGCTTAATGATTTTAAAAATCAAAAGCACAGGTTAGTTCAAAACCATTTAACTGTAAGAAGCTGACAGAATATTGGTGGAAAGATTGTATTTTCCCTGTGTTAGTCTTGCAGTCCTTGTCACTGTTACAGGTGAGATACTAAATGGTCCTTCAGTCTGGCATCTTCATGTTGTATTTGTGTGAAACCACAACTACTCCTTCCCTGCCCCCTCACTAAAAACAAGCAAAAATGCATTATTTAATCTTTTTAACATTCTCACGTGTCTGAAATTTCCATTATTAATGGTGTTAAACACATGAATAAGCATCTGCTGCCTTAGTGTCAAGCTATGCATGTGATGTGAAAATGTTAAGAAAAAAGGAGAAAACCCCACAAATAGAGTTGAGAAGGACTGTTAAGGACTGCAGTTACCAAATACATGAAGAATATTTGTAAACATGATAAAAATGTAGATATTTTATTCTTAGGTTTATTCACTGGTTTTAGGAAAACTGTTGGCCTTTAACATCATTTTCACTGGTATAAAGCCATTGAAAATTGGCACCAAATACCACTCAATTAGAATGGCACAGTGTATCTGTTTGCCCTCCCTTTTCCCATGTCTAAATGCCAGCACATGGCCAAGATAAGCAAATCAGATAAAAAAGAAGCTCCTTTTGTAAAAATGTATCATTATGGTGACGATGAAAAACTTTCTGAAAACTCATTTCTATAGTAATGAAATAATGTTTTATGAAAAATTTCTAATAGACTAACAGAAGTTACTCATAATTTTTAAGTTTCCAGGCAGCATATTGTTTCTCTGTAATCTAATGAAAACAATGTGTGTTCTAGAAAGCCAAATGTTTTCTGATCTTGAAAGAAATTAATGAATTGCTGTACAGATATATAAAAATAAAAACATCAGTAACATATGTAATGAGCTTATGTTTTAAGTATTCAGAATCATGGTATGGTTTCATATTTGTGGTGCATGCTGCTATCAAATTAATAGCCCTGTGTCTCTCCTTTTTCTTTGTTCATTTCTATCTGTTGTGTTAAAAACTAGGGAAACTTCAGAATACTTTCTTTTTTACAAACCTTTATCCTTGCTAATTCTTGTTCTTTCACTTATCCCATTAAATAATTTCAAACCTCTTTTTATCAAGTACTTGTCAAGCATTTGGTACAGAAGCCTGTTTTTACCCTGCCTAGTTAATTAAGGTGACTGTAAACAAAAAGATGTACAATTCAAAGCCAAGCAGTGTTTCACACAAGGATGGAGGTGATAATCGCTTAATTCCTGCTTCATCTTTCCTGTCTTTGCCCTGGCTACTTCGGATTGACCTCATCCGCAATCTGATGACCTCCCTGTTGCACTCGGCCGTTTGGAAAGCTGCTCATGCCATAGCTGGCCCTGAGGGGCTATCTGGAAGACCAGTCATCCACTGACCCATGGCAAGACTGGGTTTCAGATTTGATCTGCTGAGCTTCCGACGTAGCTACATACTGCACCCACTGTAGACAAAGCCAGTGGGGCAGTCTGATTTTTTTTTTTTTAACTTTTTAAGCAGTTTGCACTTGCTGTGTGGAACACTGATTTTACACCAGTCATTTGCTATGAAATACACTTCCTGAAGCAATTAGACATATTGATCCTTTCTTTACAAAGGAAGTAAATTCTCAAATTTAGTGGCTCAGTTTTTCTAAATCCGTCAAATTCTGAGGTTTATTGGGTGTATTTAAGTCTCAATGTCAAGTTCCACCAAAAAAAAATCACCTTTCAAATATATTAAGGGCAGAAATATATATTATGTCTTAACAGGCTTTTTCTATTAAGTGTTATGCTAGTATTTTGCAGACATTTATAGAAGTGTATAAATAAGGTTCTAATCACATTAACTTTGATATGTTTATGTATATGCTTGTTCATATTTAACAAAATAAAAGACAATTTACGAAGTTGCATGTCTGTTTGTAAAACAGGGTAACACTCCTCTTACCCAGGAGAAAATTCTTATGGTTTTGAGCTTAATGTTACTTCCTGGCATGTTGTGTTGAATTCTGCAGTAGAATCTACCATTTTCTGCTTTAAAAATTCTTTGTTTAGCTATCAGCATTACTTTGTTTTTCTCATAAGACTTAGAAATTACAAATCCTTTGCTATATGTGCTTGCTTTTTTTTTCCTCAACCCTTTTTAGTGTAGCAAGCTCTGCCTGCAGAAGTGTGAGGGTGGACCAGCCACAGAGGTGTTCAATGCCGTGTTCTAGTCCTGTTCAGCAGAGGCCTATAGAGCACACTTGCTTAAAGTGGTGATGATCCTGACAAGGAATTTAGTGCATACACAGACCTTGTAACCATGTGAAATTCCTTCCTTCTTTTTTCTTTTGTGTGTGTGTGTGAAATTATGCATGATTCTTCCCTGTAATTATAGACTGGACACATAATTGAGTTAATGACCTTTTCATGAAAGAAAAATATTAGCTTGATTCAGCTTTGACTTTTTTTTTTCTTTTTTTTTGTGAACATGTGGTATAACTCGAAGTATTTTAGACTTCACAAAAAAATTATTTCTGGATATTGAACGATCTTAGATAATAACCTAAACATTAAGTTCTTAGACCCTTTATGTTAGAGAGAATAAGAATATAAGTGGGTTTTACACCTCTGTAATTAATATATATGGCACTGGTTTCACCCAAACTATAGACTGCAAGTTGTGCATTAACACTTTAAAATGTGGATTGTATTAAAACATGAAGGAACAAGTTTTCCCCAGCTTCTTAACGTCTTTGGTTGTCTCTTGCTTTTCACTTAAGATTACTTGTACCACGTGATGTTCATCACTTCTGTTTTATAAGTTTCTCTGTGCATAATATGCAGTCGAAACCAATGTTCTGGCTTTTTTTCTTTATAGCCTGTTGTGTCTTAGTTCTTTGTCATATTAAAAGCATGATAAAGATTTAGGATATCTAAAAGTTTAAATTTTAGAAAGTAGGAAGGAGGGGATTTCTTCCTTCTAGGGGAGAGGGGAATGTCTATGGGAGAATTTTGTATATTCTCTTTGCCTAATGCCATTCTAGTAATTATTGTTTTAACATGACAAAGTGCATCCTCTGGCATAATTTATAATATGGCATTGTTTTTCATTTATGTACAGGAATTGATTCCTGAATTCTATTACCTCCCAGAGATATTTGTCAACAGCAACAATTACAATCTGGGAGTGATGGATGATGGAACAGTTGTGTCTGATGTTGAACTTCCACCATGGGCCAAAACCCCAGAAGAATTTGTTCGCATAAACAGACTGGTAAGATGGCTATCTTCTATTGTCTGTCAAGTAACATTTGTCTTGCAAGATTCTTCTGAAATAATTTGGATCTTTGTTTGCAATATATAGCTGTTTATAATTTACATAGGACTATGGCTGAAATAATCTGAAGAAATGTTAGATTTACAAGTTTAGGAAGAACAAAGGAATATAGTATTGCTTATTCTTTAGAGTTGCTCAGAAAAGTTTGAGCACGGTCCCAATATGCATGAGATCTTACCCCATTCGTTTGTCAGCTTTTGTAGTTCTGAAGAGGTAATAAAATCATCACTTTACAGAAGACTTGAAAAATCTTGCTTAATCATAGAAATATTTGTCACTCTGATTATCTAAATGTAATTTCAGGTTTTTTAAATTTTACTATCTATTTAACTCCAAAAATTGGTGAATGCCTCAGGAAAGAAAGTTGCATTTAAAATCTTCTCACATCTCTTCTATTTCTTCCATTAAATTGATATTTTTCAGAGCTGTTTTTACAAGAAAATAAAACTGAATTCTCCTTTGTCTGCTTCATTCATCAAGCCTGTATTATTCTTCTCTTTCCTGTTTTGGAAAATCCTGTTGTTTGCACTGCCTGTCTTCACTGTGCCCTCTGGGCAGTGCAATGAATTACAGAATAGGTACTACAGTATCATTGTTGGTGTTTCAGCACGTTCTCAAACCTATTACATTAGGCTCTTCTCAAAATGAAAGGATTCTGTATCAGTGGCAGTCTAAAATAAATAAATTAGAGAAGCCTTTTTTAAATGAATCTTGAAAAACGAAGCTGCTGGTTTTATGTGATAGTCAGCTAACTGGGAAATACTGAATTAAGGCATGGGAACTCTCAAAAGTTTTTCAGATACCAGACTTAGACTTAATAGTGTCCTGGTATCCCTAAATTATAATAAAAATGGGGATTGAAAAGTTCTGTTGTTGGCAGAACATCAGACCTCATATTCATTGCAGAACGATCACATCAGAAGAAATCTGTGATTAAGTTATCAGAATGCTTTAGTCTGCACTTTTACTGGGGACATGATACCATGGTCTTCAGAAATGTGTTTTGGCCTAGATTTCTGCAGGCAGTTGTAGGATGCACCATAATAATTGCTAATTTTATGTGCTCAATCTAGTGTTTTACTTCATATAGAAGTATGTGCAAGTTTTATTTAAACAAGGTATAAAATACACTAACATTTAGCAAGACTACTTGGCAAACCATACTCAAACGCAACTTTTGATCTTCCAGTTGTGCTGATAGGTAATAGGTTATGGAGGTAGCCTGACACCCTTTTGAGCTTGGCATGTGTTGGTGATTTCTGGATAACCTGAGAAATGAAAAGCTGTGTTCTTAAGCAGACTTGTCAAAGGCAGCCTGTGGCCTTGATCTCTCACCACTGTGGTATTTTAGCTTTTGCATAAAATATAGTTCTCATTCTATTAATTACGGATCTGGCTTTCCCCACTGTGAAGTTATTCTCTGTCTCCTGCTTCCTTCTCTTCTAAGATTTTAGCTCTTAATTTTCTTTCCCTCATTTCTAGCCTTGGTGCCAGGTTTTTCTCACTCGCACATCTCTACACTCAGACGCCTACTATTCCCTCATCCTTCCATCATTTCCCAAAGCCTTAGTACTATTGTCTGCCTTTCTTGCAGCTTTCTTTGATATCTCTCACTTGTGCTATATTCTCAGGATGGAATGCTTTGTCAGCAGGAAGTAGCTGCTTTTTGATTATTACTATTAAACTCTTGGGCACAAAATGTAAAATCCCTTTAAAGTTGTCACGTAGAGAGTAATGATCTTGTTCCATATTCCAAATGTGGGTTTTTTCTTTTTATGATAAATCTACAATTAGCACAACTTAATTTTGTTAAATCCTGAAAAAAAGCAGTTTGGAACACTCCAGAATGAAGGAAGTGCTCATTACATATCCAAAACTTTCATTCAAATAAAAAGTAGTCTGAAAACAGCAGTATGTTAACCTCTGTATATTTGAATGATGAAGATTAAAATTACTTCATCATTTTCATAATTTTATTCAGCATTTTTTATGAAGCTGAAGTATCATCTTTATTGTCTAAATATAATTAATGTTTCCTTCTCATATACTTTTTCCCAAAGTAATTATTCATTAGTGTATGTGACTTTTGAACTATTTTAATCAAAAAGACACTGCGAGTAATCTGCTCAGCTTCCTAACTTCTGCTGTGAAAGTCGAGTTTGCAGTAGCACTTGTTAAATGGCATATTGAAAGAACATGCAAAAGTTTCCATCAATTAGAGTTTTTCAAAACAAAGAACTTTTACAGGAACATGCAATTTTTAAGTATCCCATAACTGGACAGTTAATAACAAAAGTAAGAAATAATTTACCAAGTGATGGTTTATTAAAGTATGTCAAATATCATCCCTTTTGGTGATAGCAACAGTATCAGGGACCTACACTATAATTCAGATATCAAGTTTTGGTCAGTCTGGTAGTATTAGATTTAAACGTCCATGCCAATGAATTGCCACAACTGCTTCTATGTGACATAGTTAACCTTATTGTGCTGGTGGTGGCCCTGTTAGTCCTGGTATGGATGATGCTCTCCGTAATCTGCTGGTTTTGAAGTGGAATAAAAGTGAGAAAATTACATGCAAATATTAAATTGTTTTTTTTTTTCTTTTTAGTACATAGTGGATTCAATACCAATAGCATCAAATCAGCATCGTTTTATTTTAAAGTAGAATAGGCGTGCTTAGGAAAAATGCTTAAAGCTCATTTCCTCACAGATACTATAAAAAAACCTTTGCTACAGTGTGGCATGGGCTGATTCATTCAATTAATATTTCCTTACTGCTTCCTGGTTCAGACAAAATAGTGATTATAGTATTTTAAGTGTTCATTTAGTAAGCTATCACACATAGATATTTTTTCCCTTTGCATTTCAGTTTACCTCTTTAAGTCCACAGATCTTATACAATGATTGGAGCTCATGAAATGCATACTGCTTTGATCTGTGACCTTTTTGTGGTGCTAATCAGGTTCCTGATATCATTATACCTTGCTCATTAATCATATTTCCTGCAGCCCGTCAGCCAGCCAGACAGCCCAAGCCCCTGTTTGCAGCCTTGTGTTGGCAGGTTTCTGCTTTTCCAGATTATTACAGTGTGATACTTTGGCTTCTCATAACCAGACCCACATCAAGCTGTGTGCTACAATTAAAGTCAGATGGTCCTCAGGTTGAACAGGGATATTCTGTTGCAGCTGTCTGTCTTTCTGGAACAGACCAGCAAGGGGAACAGATGATATGTAGGACAGTGTATAATAACAGCTTGTACAGTACTGGGTCAATAGCAGGGGTTCAGAACATTAATTGACAGGCTGATAGCGGATTTCAAACTGATTCCCAACCCATTTTTTTAATTCTGTAAAGTATGTATTTTAATTGAAATAGATCATTGCGTGTCTTCTGTGTTTCCTTTGAGAGAAAAAGCAGAATGGTCTATAATTAAAACTGGGTTTTGATTGATGGAATGTCATGATGAGCTAAATGATAGCATCAGGATGTCATTTTAAGCAATACAAAGAAGTGTAAAATGCATGTATTACTCGTGCATATGGTTGGCACTTTATATTAGATTGTGATTGTACAATATTTTATAATAGCACAAATCAGTGTGGCAGAATAGGATGTTTTTCTCTGAGAAAATCTACAGTTTCATGGAAAAGTGACTGAGTTTTTACCATTCTGAAACATTGTTATATACCTCTAAAGCTCTGTATTATACCTATGTCATTGAATAACTGCTAAGATATCTGAAAATATTTTTCAGTTTACACAGATGCAGTCGACATGGTTATATTATTGTATAATTCCATTACTCTCTCTCTCTATGTAATAAGAATTATAGTATTAGCTTAATAAAAGTAAGAAACCTACAAACTCTTAAATTAGATAAATTATAATTCCTCCCCCCAACAAAACAGAAAAATTCCAAATGCAAAATAAGATTGCAACCTGTATCTTTAGGGCATTAGTGTGTGAGCAAAGGGAGAATGCTAACTTGATCTGATATGTAACAAAAAGGAAACATGCAACAATTTTTTGGTTCTCCCATGCTTCTGAGAGACTTATGGGAAAAAGAAGCGGGAAGTAAACAGGGCAGGGAGGAGTATAGAGACAGGTGTTCAGATGTTGTTTGGATACACAAATCTTAAACAAATCTATAGCAGTAGTTGATACATCATTTTTCAGACATTGAAACAGACATATATATTTAAACTTAGATTTCTCTGGGGTCTTCTGTTGGATTCACAGTCTTAGTTACATTAGCTGCCCTCCTTTAGAATAGCTTTCTGGTTTATAAATTTAAGTTCACTTGGAGTTAGTGATAAATACCCCATTAAAGCTGACAGAAATTTTAAATGCCCCTCTTATCATGCAAAGTAAACATTCTCAAAGATCAGGTGAAACCTAAAGAAAAATCCCTTATGTCTCACTAGGAATTGCTAAAAATCCCAATAAGGCAGTCCTGTTTGTTCTAAATAACAAAGTGTTTTATTTTGTCCTATCATTGAAGGTTGGATATCTGAATAGGTAAGAATTAATTTAAAACTATTAATCAATTGATAATAACCAAATTTCTCACAGCTTTGATGAGCCTCAGCTTTTTAAGAATTAGATTGCTTCAATGACAATAAAGTTGTTGAGGTCTGTCAAGACAGCTTTCCACAATAAATCTCAATTTAAGTATTTCTAGTGCATTATTGCAGAGTTAGGCCTTTCATGATTTGTGGTTTATCCATTTGATTCAATGCTGGGGAAAATGTAAGACAAATTAGAAAAGTGATGAGATTACTGTGCTGGATTGAAAGTTTTGAAATCCAATTATCAAATAATTGAAAGTGTAGTGATTGGAAGCTAGGATGCTTTCTGAAAAAAATGAAATACTTTGATACATAAAGGTACTGTAAACGAAATTTATCCTGGCATGATAAGTAAAATGGAGAGGAAAGGTAGGCAGCCATTCATCCAAATACAAATTTTAGTGGAGCAAAATGAATCAGTATTAAGAACTACCGGTTGATAAGAAAGATCTAAAGTGAGAATTAGAGGATCATTATCGGTCAATGTGGTGCATTAGCTTTTCGCATGAGCTATTTCACTTTACACCAGAAAACACCGAAAAAGCAATATTCCGTGCCAACTGCAGTTTTTGTGAATCTTCTCTCTGTCCTGTCCATGGAAAGCGAACAGGTGAAAAAATCAAAAGTTAGTTTCAAGGGCATTATGCTACTTTCAATCTATTAAAACTATGGCTATTAGTCAGGAAAAGATATTGAAGTAGCAGTTAAGGCAGTGCCTGTAACTTGGAATGTATTGGATTTTTTGTATTTATCTTGGAAAAATTTCTCCGTGGTATTTTTCCTGGTTCCACAGCTGTGTATTTACAAAGGTGTTAAGCAAATGCTGTAGAAAATTATGTGGCTGTAAACTGGATGAATTAAGGCTCACAAGTGCAGGTTACTAGTAATTGCTAGTAATTGCTAGTAATTGCTAGTAATAGTTTACTTGTTAAATATGTTAAACACATTAGAGAGCAGGAAAAAGGCTAAAATGAAAACTGGGTTAACTAGCAATATCAGAGTTGTTATCTGTGCAATTCATACTTCAGAATTCTAGTTTAAGCAGGATTGGATGTAGTCTTAAAAAGCTAGAAGGCAAATTTCGCTGTGTACACTGTGTGATGAAGGTGCTTCTGGCAATCCGAGGTGATCTGATGTGCGTATGGAATTTGTGAACTCTTCGCTCAACTCAGGCTCTTCTAAGTGGTTCTGTTGGCATGTTAGATATCTGTTCATCTAGAAGAGACGTGATGGATCATGGCGAAAAAGGAGGAGAGTTTTGATACTAGTTCTTTCAAGCTCCTTATTTCAGGAAACATACATGCAATTGAAGTGTTACTTTCATTTGTATTTCTGATGTTTTGTGATTTCATGTGTCTTTTTTTTGGAAATTATAATCCATATACAATATAAGACTTATACAACATCTTCTGAAAGGAGGATATCTATTAGCTCTACAAACATTTTAATTTTTAGAAGAAATCCCTTTCATAAATTCATAATAGAAAAAGTAGGTTGGAAAGTAATCTGTAACTGCTCTTCCTGGCACATACTTGTATTTCCATGCCATGTGTGTGTAAAGCATTTAAAATAAGTATATGCTATGCAACTATTAAGAATGCATCTTAAAACACTGATACTTTTTTGTTGCTTTCGAGATGTGGTTATGGAAAAGGGTTTGTACAGTAGGCAGGGTTCCTTGTATCAGGCAAAATCAGAAACTTAACAGTCTAATGCACAAAGTTGTCAGGAATATTATTCTTCAGCAAAGTCAGGTGTGAAAGGTCCAGCATATTGGACTTCATATATTTACAAGTTCGATATTGTTTGACGCATAATTTTTTTCTCATCTATGAAAACAAAGCAGTCCTCAGAAGCACAGGGACTGTACCATGTAGGTACTTAACAGGCAGAGGAGCATAGAGTCGCCTAGACAGCTGAAGAAATGTAGAATGGTGTGTAAATTAAGCAGCTGTATTATTTTTCACAAAAAGTGTGTTCCTGACTCCAGTGTGCAGTTCTAGTCATTGTCTACTTTCCACTTTCAGTTCGTTTCTGTAGAATACCAGCATCAGCTTAAAACAGTTTGTTTTGAATTTGAGTTAATTGATGTTACTGATATAATTGTGATACTATACCACTTACACTTCTTTCCTACCAACTCAGCTACATGCATAGCAATTTCATAATCTGTGTTTGTCACTGCAGGATTTTTTCAATTTTAGAATTACTTCATAAAAGTAAGAACCTTTGTCATCTTTCACACAGAAATACTTTTGTGCAGGCTAGAATCAAGAAATACTGGATATTTGTAAGCAGTCTTTGATTTAATTATATCATGTACAGATCTGATTATTACCATAGAAAGGGAGGGAAATCAGACCTTTGTTACATATTTTTAAATGCCTTATTCAGATCTCATATGAAGATAAGTCTAGAATAACATCAGTAATACCAGCAGAACTGCATGTAGGAGAAATCAGTGCAAATGAAAACCTAATCTGTGGGTATTCTAGAGGGAAAATAAAAGAATTGTTCAATGTAAGACATTTTTGAAAAGTAGAGAAGAACTATTTCTAAAGGAATGTGATATATGGCCTATTAGAAAATATTCCAAAAATCTGGGAAAAAAACAAAAGTAAACTAATTTTTCTGTGGGTTCAATTTACTCTGTGTGTATATGCATAACTTATTTTTATTGAACTGCTGTCTAAGAAATAGGGTGAGAAATTCACATTTATTTAGATCCAATTCTGTTGGAATATTTGTTTTACTAATTTTCAGGGAAGAATTTTTATTTATTTAATTTGTAAAAGAGGGTACTCTACAGGAAAGAGAAATACATTCAAGAATATGAGGGAGGTAATGAAAGGTGAACTTGAGCCATGTTTTTGAATAGAACTTGTTTTAAGAATGCTGAAAGTATTCAGTTTTGGTTTCATAACACATCAAAATATACTAATATTGGAAGATGGGGTTTGGAGAATATATATGATGGAGTTTGTTGGAGGGGTGCCTCTGTAGGACAAAGTTAATATATGGTAAAAAGGAAAAATGCAATGATGTAAACAAACTTTTTTTTTCCTTTTCAATGACAACAGTAACCTAGGTGGTATATCTTCGTTTGTTAGCAAAAAGCATTGATCTAATTTATAACCGATCAGATATATTAATAGGAAGGGAAAACAGAGTTTGTAAAATCTGTTCTTTCCATAATAATCCTTTCTTTTTTTTTGTTTTCATTATTTGTGATTCCTGCCATCTCTTTAAACTCTGCATACAAATTACTTTATTGAAATTACAACTAAACTCTGGACTTCAAGGTTGCAAGCAGAGTAAAATTAAGAAAAAGTCCACATGTGCTTACATGTAAATAATTTCTGAAAGTGTAATAGATGTCAGTCTTCCTGAATACAGAAGACTTAACGGAATCATGGAATATGATTTCCTGGGCAGTCTGTCTGTCTTTGCTATTTTGGAAAAAAAAATTTAAAGAACCTGGGGTCAAAATTTGCCATTCTTCATATTTCAAAAAATTCAAGGTATTAAATAATTCTGTTGTAATTCTCTCATAATAATAAAAAACAAACACAACAACAAAAAACAGCCTACCATATCTTAAAAATAGTTTAAATTATTTGCTAATCATTACAACACTACATAGTTACCTGTAATGCATCTCTTTTAGTGAAGTCTGAGACTAACCAAGGTGAGCAGGAGAAAAACTAAAAAGTAGAGTACAATTAATTTAAGTGAGAGCAAAATAAAACGAAAAAGAAGTTAAGTAGTAAAAAGAGCCTGGATGTAGCACAGTCAACAAGAAACAAAGCCTAAACTAAAACTATGAACATTCCAGATAGTGATGAGAGATACAGATTTTTCAATAGGGTAAGAGAATTTATTATAGCCAAGATAAAAAGTACAACATGGAGGAGAATTATATGCAGTTGAGAAAGATTATAAAAAGCCAAATGATAAGACAGTTTGAGCAGATACAGGTAAAAAAAAAAATAAAGGAAACTAAGTAAATGTGCTTTTATCCAAAAAAGTTGATTGGAAGCAATCCAGACAAATTTGCTTTCAGCTCTTTTGTTGTGTGATGTTGTAGAACTGGTGTTTGAAAGCGAGTCCATGGAGGACATTAGCGTTATTACTGTGTGAAATGAAGTGGGAAACAATTGTGCTGGAGCCATTGCCCCATTTAACAGGTGTTCACTAAATCTGTCTTCTGTTTGTCTGTTCCCTGAATGCTGTGCCTGGGCACTTGCTGTAAATGCTGTTGTGAGGGATATTGCTGAAAATGTATTAAGAATTTTGATTACCATGGAAAAATTGCATCACAAGCTGAGTATAGGGAAGGGAGAAAAAAGTTTCAAAGCGATGGCAGTTTCTAACTTGATTAAGTAAGAATTATAGTCTGTAATTGGAGGTTGCTTTGCAAAGAAATATTGCAACTTGTTCCTCCTGTAAGGTGAACTCATGATGGTCAGACTTCCATACAACAGAATGTACTGGTGAGAGATCTGGTAGGAGATGGTGCTGGTGCATTTGTTCCAATGTTGTCTAAAGTTTATTTGTAGATCAAATGTGAAAATATGCTGCTAAATTTAAATTTGATAGGTAGTTTGTTCTAAATAAAGTATATCTAATATAATCAGAATGTAGAGAAGTTTCCATTCTAAGTATTGGAAAAGGAAGTGAGATTTGGATAACATTTACATGTGTGGAGCTGTGGAGAAAAAAAACCTGAGAATTTGTGGTCTTCAGCTGAAGTAGGGGAGGGGTTGAGAAAACACGGCCATCTGTGCCCTACATGGAAGGATACAAAAAGAGTCAGCTGAGGCTTTGCTTTCAGTGCTTTTCCCTGGCAAGACTCCACGTTTTGAAAGCCTGAGATGAGGAACAGTAACATTGCTGAAACCATCTGGGGTATGGAGAAAGCTTACGACAATGATGTGGAAGTAGGAAGAACTCACATACTAGGAAAGAGTTTCTTTATTCTAGAGGAGAAAAGAATAAGAAAGAGCATAATAAAAGCATACAAGATAATTAATAGTACTGAGAAGATGCATCAGGAAATGACATTCTCCATTTCATAACATAAGGATCTAAAGATGGTTCATGAAATGAAAAATTAAATTTTGCTACAAGATAATATTTTTCAAAGAGCGTGTAATTAGACCCAGGAACATTAAGAGTAACAACAGGAACCAGAAAGGGACTATGGATGTTTCTACAAATAAAAATATATGTAGTTTGTTAGGCAGTACAAAATGTGATATGAAATGCAAGATCTTGCATTCAGTGGTTAAGACAAGCTCTAGAGGAATATATGAGAGTTTTATGAGAGAAATAGTACCCCATTTCTTCTTGCTCTAATAAATAGAAGTATCTTTTTCTTCACGATATCAAGTTAATAGTGCTTTAGTCCTGTACAACAGATTTTCTGGCTTTATAGAAGGAAAAATCTGAAGACATAGCTCCAAAACATAGGGGCCTTGCAGGGATGTAACTTAAGGTAAGTCCTTCATCTCTTCTTCCTATCCCTCACCACGCTTCCCCATCTGTGTCTTTGCTCAGGAACAACTGCTTGCAAGGCTGTACTTTAAACTAGATCACCAAAATGATATGAAAAAGCCTTGTTTCTAACCTGGGTTATTATTTCAGTGGTCTCATTTACAATGTTGCTCTATTGGTGGTTGCATTGGCACAAATAACAGCATAGTTAGCTGTAACACAGTGCAAGTACAAACATTTTGGAGTGGAAACTTCTTAAGCTATTTTCTCTGTAAAGGCTGGGATCTCATTAAACCGCAGTCAGCAGTGCAGACTTGTGGAGCTAGACAAGCTCTCATTAGCTGTGTGTCTGATACTGGTTTAGCTCCAGCAGCATGGCGCTCCGCAGGGGGGATCATGCAGCTGCTGGAGGAGCGTAGCGGCAGGCTCATGATGGTTGTGCACTTTCGCAAAAGCAGTGAGTGGAAATGGATGGAAAAGGTGGCTGCCCCCTAGCCCATCTGCTCAGCATCAGCCTCCTGCTAGATATTCCCTCACATCTGCCAGTCGTTACCCTTTAATTGCAAGTTCAGGTGTAGCCCTCTTGGTTTCAGGAGAGGCCAAACTATAGCCCATCAGTCACGTAGGAGAATGCGTTTAGCAAAACAAATGCAGGCTTTTGACATCAAGGTCATGCTCACCTGAGTCATACATGTACTGGACAGTCAGTTCCTTTGGTCAGATGATTGGTCCGCCCTTAAATAATCAAGGACTGTGAATTGTCTTTTCTGGTTTCTCTTTTTGAAGCAATTCCAGCAACCTCAAAACTCTTAGGCTGTAATTTTTACTCTCAATCTTTATCAGTTAGAAGTGTGCACATCCTGGTTGCAGGGTACCCCTTAAAGTACTTATTTGCTGATCTGTTGAACTGCATCTAGTAAAATTTGCTAGGTGTGTAGTCAAATGCAGAACCAAATCCAATAGAAAACCAGTTTTAATTTATTTCATTCTCCAATAGCTATTATAAAAATACCATTAACTCAGAAATGTAAAGCAATATAACCGTTCTGCTTTTGAAGCATGAAAGTTCTCTCTGAAATAGAGGCCCGTTGGTAAAAACACCAGAGCTAGAATTTTTTGCGCTTGCGCTCACCTGACCCTTTCCAGATTAGTTTAAAAAAATGTTTTAGCTGTCTAGCTTGGTTCAGTTTGACTGAAATATGTTAGGGAGTCCTCATTTGCTACTGTCTGTAGCAGATCTGAGGCAAAGTAGCTTTTGGCAGAGGGGAGCTTTAATGAGCAACAGACGACCAGTGTATCTTCCATTAATGTAGCTGCTATGTAGGCAGATATTGGACAGTATCTCTATAAAAATATAAGGTTTGGGTAACTCAAAGGCTCTAGAACCAAGCTACCCTGGCTTCTTTCTTTTTGGAAGTAATTTTCTTTTCTCCATCTTAAATGCTAAAGTTTCAAATTAATCTCCAACATATTAATTAGATGAAATCTATCTATCCCTCAGCAATTTTTTTCTTCTGAAGTTTTATTTCCTCTTTGGATTTTATTTAGGTAGAGTAGTATTGTTAATAAAAAGCAACAGCTTGTAAAGCAAGATTAAGGATATTAATAATAGCAAAAATGTAATTGACATTCAAGTAGGTCATAAGGAGACAAAATTCTGCGTAGATAAAAGTGACATAATATACACTCTTGTGATGTTTTTTGTGTTTGTCCTTGTCCAAATGGATAGAATTTCTCTAAGTCACAGTTTAAGAAGAAATTTTGGATCTGATCCAAGTTGTTTGCAGGCAGAGTTGAACTGGGCTCATAAAAACATGAAAGGCTCAGCAGCATGCAAGTAGTTTAGAGGAAGTTGATTAAAAATGTTAGGAAACTCAAGTGGTTTTAGTTTTGCAATGTGTAGAATGAAAGTAATGTTGGATGTTTCAGTTATAATGTCTTTTTTTTAATTAAGAAAAAATACAACATTCTCCATTGTTTAGAGAAAACAAAACAAAAACTTGTGTAATTGTTTTAGGCATGTTTCAAATAGTGTATCTAGAATAAAATAGTGCAAAGTATCCTGTTTCTACAAATCTCTGAAAAAAATATTACAAGTGTGTATCAGAAGAGTCCTTAAGGTCAGTGAAGCCTCCTAATTGTTACTGACATTATCTCTTGCCATCTGCTTTCTGAAGCAGAATAAGAACTTTGTAATGAGGATTAGGAGTAGAAGATGGTGAGGGCATGCTCCAAGAGCTGCTGGAGTGTTCTCTGCTTTCACAATAAATCACAGAATAACTTTTTAATATTAATAGTAGGTTTTTAACATATTTTGCCTAAACTAATATAAATAAACCAAGAATTAAATTTTGCTGCGTATTCTGATAGGGCTATTTTATCATAGTCAGTTAATTTATTAAACCTTTAAGATACTAAAAGTATATAAACTATCCATACTGCAGTGGACTTGGATGTCTGCATCCTCCCTTCGGACCCATACAAGCACATCATGCAGGCACTCCCTTGGCCTGCGTATACACCAGAATTAAGCTATGATTAAAATCCATTCCAAAGCTCCATACAAACATAGTTCACATCCAGAGCTTTTTTTAAGCCTAGCTTTACTGCTCGTGTGTACAGACCCGGGCCGTTCTCAGATTTTTAACAGATGATGTTCCTCTCTGTTTACTGAACTCTGTCCCTGTTGCAGTTTGCCCTGCATGCATTAGTAGTTTAGAATAAATTTAGAAGAGAGCAATATTCAGATTAATTCTTTCAAGTATGGATGATTCTCCCAAATATAGTGAGAGGTTCATATTTTATTGTCGTAAACTACTTAACGGAAAATTTTTCTTTGCCTTGAGATTCCTCCCATGGCACATGTCATCTAAACTGATTATGACCCATTTACAGGCCCTTGTACCCGAGGTGCAAGTCGTATGCTGACTTGTGTTGTTTTAGCTACCACTTTGATATTGTGGATATGTAGAAGATTGCTGGAAGCTGGGCTGTGTACCAGAAATGAGTAAAGGTACTCAGGAGTCAATTTTATTTCTGGCTAGAGCAACACAGTGGTATTAGCTCAATTTTATACCCGATACTGTAAATCCTGCTGCTTTTGATTTGATTTATACACCTTTCTGCTGCAGCATATAGAGACATTATCCTAATTTGGTTGATCTGATGATGGGCAGGCAGGCTAGAGGATCAGATAAAACAGCCTGGCAAGCTGCGTCTTGCCATGGTCTGCCAGATGGCCATCTCTGTTATATGTCAGTTTTCTCACTCCCCTAACAAGAGTAAGTTCCAGTGTAGGAGGAAGGTAAGAAATTTATTCCATTGATATTCCCTGCAGTGAGCCACAGGGTTTCCTAGAGATGGATTCTTCTTTCTTAATCACAAATCTTTGACTGACAGATTCCCCTTTTTCCTGCTCCTTTTATCATGAGGTTTAGGATGTTGTGAGAAGTGAGAGAGTGAGGAAAAAAGACAACCAAAGTAGCCTCCAGAATGTATGTTTGCCAGAGGCCATTTGTGAACTGCAATGAAATGCTATGTATCGGGGGTTTAAACTCCAAAGATCGCTTTCTGCAAAGGAGGTGGTGGCACATGAATAGTGAAAGAGGAGCTTAGTGACACAAAGCTGTGATACAGGCAGAGAAGCAGAGAATTTCACAAGAAACTAATGCAAAATTACACTGAGGAATCAGTAGAGTGGTCAGGTCTGTTCAGTTATTCTGGGGCTTTTTGTGTTGCTATAAGTAAATACAAAAATGACAGAGATATGGGAGGGATTGATAAATGAAGACAGCTTTAAAGTCTCCAGTGACTACATGGAGATCCTAATTCAAGAACCCAAAATGAAATCTATTTGATATCTTCCTGAAATCTTAGGTTCATATATTAGGTATGAAGTTTGTAGTGAGATCTGGTCTCAGCAAGAAGATTAGCACAGCTCCTTTGGTCTCCACAAAGTATGCTGAAGCATCTTCTTTTTAAAAATGTGCAATTTTTGTAACAAATGAGTATGGGAAATGTAAATGCTGCTATTAATATTAACAAGGAAATTCTGGACATAAAATGCGTCATGATGGCATAAAAAGCTGGGATTTTATTCTCAGTAAAAACTTTATGTAATCTTACCAACAGAATGACTGTTGCAGCCTCTTACGTGTTCTACATGATGTGAAAACACTAGAAGTGATAAACATATAGTCTTACATAGCTAAAAAAGAAAGCCACCCTGCCAAAATGTAGAATTTAATTTGCTGATCCCATGTAGTCTGATTATACTGGTAATAACCTTTTGAATGCATTTACTAGTAAGATTAATGTAGCTTTTTCCATTGTCCTCTAAAATTGTATTTTGGATTTGAAAGGTTAGGATCTGTGAAATTAACATTCTTATTTTCAGAAGATGGCTGTATTTCTGTAGTACTTCAATATAAATCATAGTTGCCTTCATTAACTGAAAAGGTCACTGAAATACGTGGCATTTTTAATATGGTGTTTGATAACAGAACTGCACTTATCTGATCACTTCATGCATGTTAGTTTTCTATCTTTCAAGCAGTGGGGTGTAAGCAAATTTCAGGAATTTTTAATGTTCTTGGAGTAAGCTGTACATTTGTGACCCAAGGATTAGTAGATAGAGGGTAATACCTCTTAATTTGGGGTCATGAATGCTTAGTGGTCATGTGCTGACCTTACAGTCATTACATGTCGGCATTCACGTCATTCAGTTGTTTGCTTTGGTAGCTGAAGGGCCTTTGCACAAAGCCAGTAATAGGAAAACATTAAGAAAGTGTATTTTGGTTGTGAATTCTTTTGGAACTATGATTGTACACCATCTACTGCTTTGTGTTTTTAAATGAGTTTAGAAACCAACTGCAGATTGCATAGACACATTTGTGCACCATGTCAAACAACTGAAGTGGTCCTTTTTTCTTTCTTTGTAGGGCTTATGGAATAAGTTCAGAAACATAAAGTACTTGAAAAACAAAAAATGAAACTGGATCTGTATGCCATTATGCATTTCCCTTTAGCTTATGCCTTTACATGTAGCCTCGAACTAAACAGTCACATGCTGTTGTTATTCTTTTGGCTGTATTCAGTCTACAAGATGAACAGGGCTCATATAATAAGTTACTCAGTAATTTTTTCCTCCATATTGTTATGTTTATAGCTTCAAACCCTATTTATTGCACAGTTTGAACCCTATTCAGAAAACATCATCCTACATGGCCTTTTCTTTAATATTAACTCTGTAGTATCTGAATTGTCCACAAACATTAATAAGTTTATCTTTACATGACCTTCATGTGATGAGGAAACTGTAGTATTCTTATTTAATAAATGCAAAGTGCATTGCCAAAAAATTGACAAAGATATTGTATTTCTGAGGACTTTAAAGTAACCTTTTTTCTTAGATATGACATTTCCCATGTCTTGGTCTTAACCAAGGCGAAGTATTCAATATACTTGCCCTTTTTCTGTAATGGGTTAGACATACAAGAAAACATATGTAAACATGGCTTGGTGGATTCCCTTCCCTTCCCTTCCCTTCCCTTCCCTTCCCTTCCCTTCCCTTCCCTTCCCTTCCCTTCCCTTCCCTTCCCTTCCCTTCCCTTCCCTTCCCTTCCCTTCCCTTCCCTTCCCTTCCCTTCCCTTCCCTTCCCTTCCCTTCCCTTCCCTTCCCTTCCCTTCCCTTCCCTTCCCTTCCCTTCCCTTCCCTTCCCTTCCCTTCCCTTCCCTTCCCTTCCCTTCCCTTCCCTTCCCTTCCCTTCCCTTCCCTTCCCTTCCCTTCCCTTCCCTTCCCTTCCCTTCCCTTCCCTTCCCTTCCCTTCCCTTCCCTTCCCTTCCCTTCCCTTCCCTTCCCTTCCCTTCCCTTCCCTTCCCTTCCCTTCCCTTCCCTTCCCTTCCCTTCCCTTCCCTTCCCTTCCCTTCCCTTCCCTTCCCTTCCCTTCCCTTCCCTTCCCTTCCCTTCCCTTCCCTTCCCTTCCCTTCCCTTCCCTTCCCTTCCCTTCCCTTCCCTTCCCTTCCCTTCCCTTCCCTTCCCTTCCCTTCCCTTCCCTTCCCTTCCCTTCCCTTCCCTTCCCTTCCCTTCCCTTCCCTTCCCTTCCCTTCCCTTCCCTTCCCTTCCCTTCCCTTCCCTTCCCTTCCCTTCCCTTCCCTTCCCTTCCCTTCCCTTCCCTTCCCTTCCCTTCCCTTCCCTTCCCTTCCCTTCCCTTCCCTTCCCTTCCCTTCCCTTCCCTTCCCTTCCCTTCCCTTCCCTTCCCTTTCTTACAGAGTAGGTGAGGTTAGTTTGTTTTGATGGAATAGGTAGAAAAGAATTGGTAACATGTTTTCAGAAATTTCAAGAGACCAGAAATTCCTTTTAGGTGAGAGTGAATGGTTGTTTTGCAGTAGTCTACATAAAGGATTTTGATTTTTACAAGAAATATCTGGAAATTTATCGCTCTGAATAAGTAATGTGCAATTGAACAAAAGAGGGTATTCTGAGATGCTGTCAGTTGCGTGTTTTCTTGTGTAGAAGTATTCTGTAAGCTTCTATCAATAGCCAGAAACACTGCCAGAACAGAGGAATTGAAAAAAAAAGATAATGAATCTGCCAGATCCTTCCTACAAAGGTGAATGTTCTGCCAGAAATCACATTACCCGGGAATTCCTCATCTTTTCAGACTGGCAGTTTTGTTGGGAAAACTCTTCACCTGCAGCAGTTGAGAGGTCAAAACTATTGTAAAAATCCCAAGGTCTCTTTCTGCTGCATAAGAAAAGATCTATGGCAGTGACTTTCTGGCATTTTTTTTCTGGGACCCCATAAAATTTTCCATTGCAGGTGCATTTTCCTGTATAGCAAATTTAAGCCAACTGACAGTAAGCCAAGACTTTCCTTAATTACCCTTTTTGGTCTCCTAGAACTAGTCCATAGACCAAAGGGGTCTGCAAACCACAGGTTGAAAACCACTGATTTAAGTAAGGGGCAACAGTTAATTGCTCATGTGTCATTGTTAAAATGAGCATCAATTCAGTCTTGTGATGAACTGTCTTTTTGCTGTGACTAGTGATTATGTTTTTGTGGTGGTATAATTGCTAGTCTAATGGAGGTAACTAAGGTTAACAACAGAGCTAAGTAAATATCATAGAATTATTTCCTGTCTTTATCCTGTTGAGATAGCAAATATATTAACACATCCCAACAAACCTCCAAATCTATTATGCCCTGAAGGAGGGTATTTGAGCTTTACTAATATAGGACAGATTGTATGCCAGATGAACCCTAGTAAACATAACTTTCAGGTGATAGTTTGTTTTCACAGGAATATCCCATTAAAACTTGTGCAGGGGTTTGGACATGTAAAGAGCTATAGAAACTTTTATTAACTGTCATAATTCTAAATATTTTACTTGTTGATACTGAATGTGGCCCCGTATGACATAGTTGCTTTGGTTGGTTGAAAAATAGTGCTGATTGTAAATTGTGAATGAGCCTGTGGTCTGCAAAAGTAGCTGTAATAAATTGTAAGGTAGGTGTTGTGCCTGTTCATTTTCCAAACAATTTTTGAGGTGTTTCAGCCCAGAAGCGACGGCTTTTCTGTTACTGAATAAAAATAAGTTTATCAAATTGGAGAAGAATATGTGGTTAGACCTACGTTTGATAGCTTTACTCCTTTGGCAAAAAAAAGGCAGAAGGGCAGGTAGATGTGACTAGTAAGTACGTCCCTAACTTCAGGTTTTGTACTCAAATATGTGATATGCTGGCAGCACCTCTGGGCATGGGCTAAATGCCAATTTATTTGGGGCACAAAACCCTGGATCTTGCAGGCCTTTAGAAGGGAAAAGAGCGTTGTGCCATCGTCCCTGGTTCAGCAGTCACCATCCCAGGCACTGAGCCGCCAGACATCTGCATAAGAAGGAAACTCAGTTTGATTAGTCCAGCAGAATAAATAAATTATCTCTCAGGTGAATATTTACAGCACTTGCGCAGATGCTTGTTATTACAGAAAGAGCAAATGCTTGTTAGTCTCTAGGAATGAAGTTCAGGTCCCAGGAGAACTGCTGAGCACCCAGCCTTTTGGCGGCAGGTAGGGTCATTTTTAGTGCTCCTCTAGACTTTGCAGAGGATAATCAAAACAGTGGTGTCATGTAATTTACTCAAAGGCATTTCATTATTTAGATGGTTGTGGAATGACCAAATCCAACTGGTATGCACGTGGTGATCTGGTAGTTTTGAAGCAGATGCAGTTTTATAATGCAGGTTTCAGTTCATATACTGGAATGACTTAAAACAGCTATATTTTTTTTTCCTAGCAAGCTATAAATGAGTCCTTGGTTTGCAGTTGTATTCAATTATTTTAAACCTATTTACAATGTATTCTATTGTAAAGCTCTGACCTTTGATCTCCAGAATGGGTGCATGTCTTTTGTGGGAAGCAGGAAGTCTTGGGGCAAGTGACACTTGCAGCGCAGTTTATTTTACTTAGACTTTGATTCCCCTCCTCCCCCCTGTTTCTAGAACTGAAGACAAATTTCTGTTTCTATTGGATTATAAACAGGTTCTGGATAGCTTCAGCTGCTGCATAGTGCAGTGATATTTTAATTTGCTGGGTAGACATGTTTACTGTGTACTGTGTAGTTTATGAGTGTTACCAAAAATGAGGTAATCTTGCATCTTGGTTTCCATGTGTGAAACATTACATGAGCTAATGCAGCTGCACCACCGCTTGCTGGATATTAGTAGACTTTATTTGTACATAAAGTTTATACTGAACTGCTTTAAATATTTGTGCTAAAACTAGTAGTGCTGCTTTTTTAATGTGTTTTATATGACACTGATGGATGCCGAATTTCATGAAGCAATCTAAGAATGTATAGTGCATTTCTGCTTTGTATGCCATTATTCTCAGTAACGCAGATTCCAGAGTGAAATAAAATTAATGACAAAATTTTTAATTTATATTCAGTTAGTGTTTCAGGGACTGGTTCATATTAAGTATACATAGGAACAGTAGCTTCCTAGCATACTGTAGCACTCTTAAAAACATGCACATTCTCTCCAAAATCTGGATTTGGAATTTGAAGTGATACATGTGGGTTGTGAGAGTACAGAAAGTTGATTTCTGCTCAGGAACATGTAAAGATTTTTCTGTAGTTCAGTTTTACCTACCAAAATCCTTGAATCATCGTGTTTTTTAGAAGTCTGTGATTTTAGCATCTGTGGCTGTATTATTTTTACTTAATTAAAAATATTGCACATTTTCAGTTATGCAGCTAGTTAGGAAGGTGAAAGCTGTAATACACAGTAAGCTATAAAATATGTCAGCATATTTTGCTAACTCAAGTGTTAACACTTGCATGTAATTTCTTGGGTTGAACTTAATTTATGTTCTTTTTTATAAGTCAGAATAATGGACATCTGTATAAAGTACATTTTAAAAGACACTAAAAATTATTTTGTATGTTTAAGTGCTTAAAAGTACGTACTATAGAAACAGGTATATATGTATTTTTATAAGCAACTTTAAAAGGGCCTCCTTCTCCTGAGCATGTGTTCTGAAGATCTCCAATGTTATCTCATAATTTTCTCAAAATAGAGTTGGAAATTATTGTTATAACTTCTTTTTGACATAACATCAAACAGATGTTACGGAAGTTTGTCTTTAAGCACTTACCTGGAAAAAGTAACTAGTTGTTCAGTGAGCTGCGGGATTGCTGAAACCTGGTTTCCTACGTATGTGTGTCCTTTGCTTCTTACCATTCATCCCTTAGCAGTAACTTCAGCTTCTCCCAAAAATTCCTTATGGCATGTCTGCTTTTGGTGGCTGCCAGGGAAGGGCCAGTGTGCAAATGTTGACTTATTAGACACAACCAAGTGGATATTACGTAGGTTACGTACTGCCTGGCTTTCCTGTGGTGAGGCTATCTGTTTACCCCTCTTGCCTGTGTATGACCATGGATTTTCTGAAAAGCTATACAAATTGAATTATCTTTGAGACTTTTACCTGTCTTTCAAATCTGCTTGAAATAAGCCAGAGATTTCTGTGTTACTAAGGGAGGAACAGACACACAGACAAGGAACTCGGCACCTAAGGCTTATTTCCTTAGGGAACAGCATTAGAAATCAAATTTGAATTCAGTATTTTAAGTTCTTAGGATTCTTACATAAGCTGAACTCAGCACAAAAGCTTTAAACCACCAAATCATTCTCATGAGTTTTACAACTGGATTTGTACCAGTACTTGAATCTTCCTTTGTTGTGTTTTGTTTCCTCATTTTTGTTACTTGTATGATGGATATTACCGATATATCTGTTTATGTCTAAATAATACTTCAGGTTCTTCCAGTATGTTTGCTCCTTACATATATTAGTCATTATGATGTGTCTAATCAGAGGGACGTGGAGTTATTTTGTGCTGTTGGAAAAAAATGACCATATGGCATGGTTTAGATTTTGTTTTGCGAAAGTCCAAACTTACAAATTTTCTAAAGGAGAAGTCTTTGGGATTTAGTTATTAAAAAGGAGAGGGTTACTATATATATACAATTAATGAAGTCCTTTATAACAGAAACAAGTTTCGAATTCTAACTGTTGGTAATATTTCTATTTAATACCCCTGCGTGTGCTGAGATCAACTTAAGGCTTGATGCAAACTTAGTTGCTTGTTTTCATATTTTTATTAATTATGTGCTTTTTACTAGGTGTATTAAACAGCTTGTTTCCCTTGAGTGGTCCAGCAGCTGTAAGGCCTTTGAAAATGTTCATTAGTATACGTCTAGTATACATCTCACTCAATATAACGTGAACCTCCCACTGTTTTATGTAGAAGGATCTTTAGGTTATATAGTGAAGTTAGTCTACAATCCCTTTTTACTTGTATTTTCCAGTAAACCCTTTCTTTGAGGCTTTTCCATTTTTAATCTCCAATAAACCAGGCTTTCTCACTTTAAATTTTGCCATAGTTTGTGGTTTTCCTTAAGCTCTTGCGCTTGAAATTGTTAGTTTGCTGGAATGTAAGCTTTTATCATTTATTAGTTTCTAAAGCAATTTTCTAATTCTGTGGATAAAAGGTTGAAAATGTGAACTTTGAAGCCTCAAATCTTCCTAGACAAATAAAAAATACACCATATTTTTGAGGTCTGAAATTTTTGATAATGATTTTCAGCTCCTAACTCTTTCATAACTGGGAAGAATGAGTTGTGGCTTTTGGGAGCTGGCAGTGTAGGCTCTCTCATTCCTCCTCCTGGTTTCCTGGTGCAAACTTACTGAAGGAGTGAAGGTCACAGTCTCCTCTTCCTCCCTCTTCCCTGCTGCAGAGATCGCAGTTACTGGTCAGGCAAGATTATACCATGTTCTGCTGGATTTACGTGGTTAGGCAGCCACCATCGCTTTCTTTCTGTTCCTTGTAATTCTGGAAGGTGCTAGCCTTTGGCCTATTTAAAGGCTTTTTGCTGTGTGCTTTTGTATTGCCCACACAAGTTTTGTGCAGAACTAAATACATTTCGTTGCAATGTTATCATCTGGTGGCAGTGAAATGACTGTAAAACAAACACTGAAACACAAGGCAGCTGATGAACTTTCTGTCTAAAACTGAGTCACAAGTTTTTAAAGGATCTGGTTTCTGCAAGCACCTTTATTTTTAGTTTTGTGCATAGAGTGTGATATTGAATTTCTTACATGTATCCTCTGCTCAGGACAAATAAGATAATTTTTTAAAGCACTGCAATTAACACAAATCGATTTAAAGAACCTTTTACATTCTATTTCTAATCTTCCAGTGTTCAGGAAAATATTTTATCATCACCTTACAATTTTGGGCCAGAAACAAACATAGCAATGTCAAATATGAAACCGTACAATTTTAACTGTCATTGTATCTTGATAATGATTTTTCCTACATATACACTTCCATTTTTGCAGCCAAAAAGTTATTATCTTCCTCTGTGTTTGTGTGTGTACACACTAAGCTGAACATCTTTAAAGTTTTTAGTATTGCCAATAATCATACGCTAAAATTTTCTTTTCAGCACACAACAATAGGCCTTTTCATACATAATTTGAAGTATAAATCAGTGATTAGGCACTTAATTGGCTAATAAATCATAGCACGTTTCCCTTATTTACTGTAGTGTTGTGCTAAATCTTTATAATGTGGCCTCGTGTACTTTTGTATAAAAGAAAACAAAATGTCTTGTTTAGTGTATGTACGGTGCATGAGTGACATAAATATGTAAAGCCTTCTGTGGTGTTTACTATGTTATATGAGAAGTTCCTGTGATTACATGCCTAGGGATTTTATGAATGTACATTTTAAAGGAGGTATTGAAGTTTTAGATTTTACGTTGTACCATGTATATATTTAGTATGTAAATAACAAGAGGGAGCATGCTCAAGCTGAAATGAATTTACAAAAATACATGGAATAGAACTTTTTCAAATATATACATTTGTGATTCTGATTGTTATAGTATTGATTCTCAGATTTTTATGATTAATTCTGTTAATTTTGAAAGTGGCTGTTTAGTTGTGGTTTTTTGTTTTTTGTTTTTTTTTTTAATTGGTGAACTGGGGATTTATTTAAATGCTTTAAAATTTTAGAAGGATTTTAGGTAGCAGAATCTCTGCATATCCTTTCTATTAACAATGCAGATTACGATATTTCGGTATTTCTAGTGTTCATTTCCTTATGAGTTGGGGAACAGGATCATTTGATATGTTTGTTCTCATTTAGAGGTTGAAATTTTCCAAAAATATGTAATGAATAAAATAACATCAACATTGCCACAACTAAATAATGAATAAAGGCTGAGTTAGTTACAAAATAATGAAATGTAGAAGTAGACAAATCTTTTCCTAAGTCACTTCTCGCCTGTGGACAGGCACCGGTCATTTTATTGTTTGCCTGCATGTGAGGAAACTGGGGAGGGTGGTTGTTCCAATAAAGATTGGGATTAACATAAGCGATTTATAAGTATTTAAGGCATGAATTACATTAAATTATACAACTAGCAAATTCTGTCATCTCAGTGGCAAAGCCATTATGTAAAATCACTGGAAGTTTTCCTTAATTATGCTTTCAGGAACAGTTAAGCAGTGTTTCAGGATTCTTCCATATATCTACACATATGCAACCCAAATGTATCTGGATTTTTAGTTTTTGTAGGAAGTGGAATACTGAATATAACATGATGATTCCAGTCCAGCATCCTGAACGCTTTCATTTGTAATGTCAAAATGGTTGCGGATAGTGCAACCCTAACCTTAACCCTAGGGTTAGGGTTATTGTCCAGCTGATTGTAGACATTAGGACAAGTGGCAAATCCTGACTTTGTCTAAAAGATTTCTTAGTCAGATGGAATCTTTCTGTGTGTGTATTTCCATGTCACCTGATCTCTGGAACAGATTCTCAGTATTGCTATAATAGAAGTTTGCTTTGAGAGAGAAAGGAAAGGTTGTTTCTTTTTTTATAGATCTAAAACTTCACACTGAAGTATTTTATAAAGCGAAAGTTCTCTAGCCGTAGTGACAATAACAAGATTTATATTGATATAGAACAATGTTTCCAAGCAGATTTTAGTATGTGTTCATGCATGCCAAGAGAAGTAGTAGAACACACTCTATTATTACATTTCATTAGAAAAAATCCACCTGCATGGAGGGACCACATAAATGTCCATTACTTTGATGTTTTGTTTAATTATAAAATGTTCACTTGAATTTACTGACATCCTGGGGGGGTCGGGGGGGGAAGTATGTGGAGAATTGAGGGCATTGTAAAATGAGGTATTAGTAAATGGTTGCTAGTGTTACATTAACAAACATTCAAAATACTCTGCATTAAGGTCGATGTACTCAAACAACACTACCCTTTCTTCTGTGCGACACCCCGCATTAAATACAGCAATAACTCAACAGGACCAGTTAGAGAAGTTCATTTTACTTTGGATCATTTCGTAGTAAACAAACATGCTCTATCTAATCCTTGTGTGGCAAGAATTCTCTTGTCAGCTTGTCACAGAAATAAACTTTTTTCAAATGTGGCTCTTTATTTGTGGTCAACCCAGGTATTTCTTGTAACAATAATGAAGGAGAGAATCAGACTAAGGTAAAGTTCTCTCCAAGGAGAACTAGCTGTTTTTACGTTGATACTCAGAGTTTTCGTAACCATTTATTTCAAACCCCACAGTAGTCGGAGGGCAAACATCTAACTGAATTTGGAATTGAAGCCCAAACATTTGATTAAACAAAATGGTAACTTCCTGAATCTTCTGCAACCAAGGTGTAAGGAAAAACAATCTCCCCACATTCAGTTATCACATATATCATAATGGAAACATATGTGGCTTCAGTAGTTTATGAGTATGGGGCAAAAAAAGGATATTTCTATTCAGAAATAGAGTCTACCACAGTCATAAGTAACCAAGTTGTATAATGCTACTAATGAACAGTTTGATTAATAACTGTTTTCCATTTGCCCACTTTACCAGTCCTGAAATTATCCCATCACTGCCTATTTATTTTCTATGGTCATGATATCATATTGTGTTGTATGTTGTTACAATATGATGAATGAAAACTGTTAAAAGAGTGGGAGTCAATCATTAAGCTACACCTTTTAAGCAAAGATTGGGTCTATTCTTTGATTAACAAGACTGCCGTAACATTTAAACATAGTATACACTTACATTTTGATTATATTTCTGGTCCCTTTTCTTCACTTGTGAGCTAGAAGTTCTTGGCAAAGCTGAATATACAGAATAAATATAAACCACGCTGCAAGGATGGGACCACTCAAAGAGACAGAGAGAGGAGAAAATGATTTAATGCAATAATGATTTTAGCTATACACAAGGCATCCCTTTTTTGTCTCGATTTGTTAAATTACCTGACGTCTCCATGTGTAATTTAAACAAAATTTTGTTCTCTAGTCTTTTTTCCTTTTGAGCTATCTTCTCAAGGAGAAGGATGATAAATGGAAACATAAACATAGCATGAGAATGTGAACTAGTTCCCAAACATTTCAGTGGTTTTTATAAACAACTGGTCATTGTTACCTTTTGCTGGATTACAGTTTCCTTTAGAACAACAGTGCTCTTCAGCTGCATTACAAAGTTGATTGTAAATGTTTTCACATAGTTGCTTAAAGGCTTTAATGTTTAAATAATGGTTATATAATTATACATTGTTTAAACAATTAGCTTTTAGGTCTAGCAATAAGCTCACATTTTATACACATGCTACCACAAATGATAATGAAACTGCATTTTAAAGATACAAACTGACCTTAGAGTGAGCAACCACAGCGTAGGGACATTGGTTTCAATTTTAAAATTTCATTTTTAACATGCTCATTTTCATTTTGAACATGAACAGTGTTTCCCACTGGTCTCCTTGGTCATCCTGTGAACACAGACATGGTCAGCACCTAGTTTGTCTCCTTCTGAACCTCATTTTCAGCATTCCTAGTGCATTGTGTGCCCTCTTCTCTGCGCTAAGAAATGCCAGCTTGCATCTCGCTGGCATGGGCAGGCACAAAGGCTTGTCTGAAGCTTGAACTGGAGTGCCTTGGAGGGGTAGGATTAACCTCATAGCGTGTTAGCTGTCCCCTAAGACATCCTGGCAGCAGTTGATTTATATTTTGAAACAATCGAAATAACAACAATTGACACAATAAATTAAGATCCTGCTTGGTGTTTTGAAAAGTCTCCTAATATTTTATGTGCACTGTTTTTCCTTACATCGTGATTTGATTGCCTTTTTAAAATAGCATAGAACTGCTTTTTTAGTCTTCTTGAACTGCATTCATACACTAATTAAATTAGGAATTTTTTTGATATATGATAGTTTAATACAGTAGCAGAAAGTCTAACAATAAAAAAAAAATCACTCTTTAAAAATTAAATACATTTTATCTATTTTATAGGAGCCCCAAACATTCTGTGTGATTTCAGAAAGCGTATTTTATACCCATAGCACATTTAAATTTTAGATACTGTACTTCTTTAACGACTTTCTAATTTATACAATTTTTGTTTCTTTGTCAAAACATTTAATTATATCATGTCTTGAAGGTGTAAAGCTGTCAAATAAATCAGAGGCTCAGTATAAACATTTGGTGAATTGCTTTTGCTACCATACTGTAGTTGTTACTGGGCAGTTAGTGGAACTTTTTTAAACGCATTTACTCAGCAGGTACAGGACAACACTGGTACAATGAATTGCTGATTGCTTGTAAAACAGCAGGTAGTAATGCCCTCACTCTTTGTAATTCTGCTTTGTAAAATAAAGTGGCAGGATAGCGTGGCAGAGAAAGCGAATGTGCAGCGAATATGTTTCCTGCCCAAGAGCTGCTGGAGATTGCCAATCCCATTTCCAAAAAAAAAAAAAAAGGTAAAATTGTTGCCGTTTTCCATAGCGCAAAAAATGAAGTTCCCACCGCTAAAGGTGACAAACCATGTTCACGCTTTAAAAAGTCTGGCAACATGGGCAAGAAATATAGAAAATGCAAAGACTAGATTTCTTTATGAAGGCCTTAATATTTGTATTTTTAAAAAACCAAGCAAAGCAACAAACCAACAACTTGCAAGTGTCTTTAAAATATTTAAACTTCTTATGAAAAGAGAAGAGTCTTCTAAGGTGTATTTTTAACCAATATTTTGTTCTCCTGTTATTACAAACTACAGGCTCCCCAACGTGGGGTTTGGATGAAGTAAATTAGTTCTACTTTGAAGCTTTTCTTTTCTCCCCTTTTCAAAGTGAATGGGGAGGCCCTTGAATGAAAGCTGCTTTTCATTAGTGCCCCCACATACCTATTTGAAAGGAAGAGCTCTTTTAGCACATACAAACACTGGAGTAAAGGAAAGCTTCCTTTTTCTACCAGAAGACCATCGGCTAAACAGCTCCTCGCTTCTCTTTCCAGTCAGGTGGTTTCCAATCAGAGTTAATTACTCCAGTCATTTATTCTAATCACCCTCTTCGTATGGCCAGCAGTACTCTGTCACGGGGTGGCATCGTTTGAAGCCGGTTAGGTTTGAAAGCCACTGCAGGGTACTTGAGGCTCATTAGCGAGGCCTCTCCATGCCTGGCTCTGGATCTGCTCCCTGATTAACTCCCCGTGCCCCACCGCCGCCCCCTCCCCTTCTCCAGCCCCAATTAACTCTTGCCTCGCTGCTTGCCTTTTGCTTGCTTCGGGACAGACGCGTCTGGCTGCGCCTGCATTCAAAACACAGCAAGCTCCGAGTCGGAAACGCATATGAATCGCGCCGTTCTGGCGAAACGCAAGTGCGTTTCCCCGCTCTGCAGAAATGGAGTGGGGTTTTTTGTGGTTGGTTTTGTTTGGTTTTGTTTTAATCTTGCAAAGAACGAGTGGCTGCGGCAGTGATTTTCTGCAGCACTGCCCCGGCCGTCGGGCGGGGAAGCTCCGGCGGCGGCCCGGCCCCCGCTCCCGCCGCATCGCAATCGCATCGCATCGCATCGCCGCTCGGGGCTGCCGGTCCTGGGGAGGAGTGGTCCTGTCCCCTCCCGAATGAGTCCCTGGCCTGTAGCTCGGAATCAGGCCGGTTACAAGCTTGATGCGCCTTTCCCCCCCGCCCCGATCCTGCAGAAAGGTTTCTTTGCTATTAGGCACAGACCTGGCATTAAAAACCAAACCAAATAAAAAAACCTGGAAAATTGAAAATACAGACTTACCAGACTGTCTAAAAACGGTGTTAATTTCCATTATGCTCTGCAGATAGGACCTTCAGATGTAGGTTCTAGGGGTTGGAGCAGGTATGTAGTGCTCTATTGTGTGGGTGTGATGGTGAGGAACCACAGGGACCTTCAACGTTCCTGGCTAAGATCGGGCTGTTGTGGCTCTGAACAACCGTGACTTTGAGACAAGGACTTGATAGTATCCTTGTGCTTATCTTACTCTGAATAAAAACACTTGCATGCCACAGGCATTGGATTTTAATTTAAATAAATTATCTGTTGGTGTTACCCTTGGTCAGAGTAGGTAGTTTTATTAGAACTTTAGTTGAATAAAACCTTGCAATTTCATTGTTGCTACTTAAAAACTTTGTGTAACATTGTGTTGGTTTTTATAAATTGTTTTTGTATGTTTTAGAACTTATTCTCATAGTGGCAAATAATGTTCTAGATTGGTTGCTTGCTTCTTTGTCCTCTCAAGAGCAACAGCTGTCTCTGAGAGTTCAGCCTCTGAACTAAATGATCATTTGGAAAATAGGAGTTGAATACTGTTTTATCGCAGTATGTTTTTATTTTATTTCTAAATTATGGGGGGTTAAGGCCATTGTCTATGAAGAAAAAGATATTGATATAAGGGAAAATTCTAGGTTTTTCTAGCATCTTATTTAGCATATAACTGGAAAAATAATTAATTGAAATGTTACTAACTCACCATATGGTTTTTCCGCGTATAACCTCTACATGTTAATAGTATTCATCTCCTACACCCTCCCCACTAACATGGTTCATGGCAGAGTAATATAAAGGTTATGAAAAGTTTGCTCTCAACTGGCTACAGAATGTCTGTTGCACTTGGAGGTGTTTATGCCTTGATTTCCTGAGCATGCTTAATATACTCAATATATACTTACTGTGTACAGCTGTCACAGTGGAGATTTGAAGCAGTTTAGGTGAAATAAGGGAATAAAATCTAGAACAAATTAAACTAGCTACAAGAAGGCATTATGAGAAAAACTAGTTGAAACTCAACATGTGATGTGTGATGAAATAAGAATAAAAAAGAGATTTCACATTTTCTAAGGATGGACATTTTAAGAAGTAATTTACAAATATAATCCATTTTCAGTTTTATTTCTTTCAAGCATTGAACCTGACTCCTAAGAGCTCTTTGTTTTGTTACAAACTCCAGCACTAGGCAAACTGCTCCCAGGGAGTGTGAGACAGCCCAGGGGAACCACTGGGACAGGGCAAGACAAATAGTCAAGATGGGGGCAGCATCTTCCTTAATCAGAAGACTGTGGAAGTGCTTGTCCTAAGGTATTTGATAGAAGGTGAGCCACCCTGGAGCTTGCTTAGCAAACATGCCAGAACAATATGTTAAATGAGAAGCTGCTGTGTTTGGGCAAGTTCGCAAAGAGCATTTCTTTTTCCAAGGAGTATCTTCCACAATTTTTTTTTTTTTTTCTTAAATGCCAAATGTGGAAGCTGATAGTGATGTACAATTTCTCCCTCTCTCTGTCATTGTTGAAATCAAATAATGATTATCCCTTGTCATTCCAGTTAAATGACAACTTTAAGGAGTCTGGTGTCCTTGCCAAACATATCTTGTATTGTCATACTAAGCAACGACTCAGAGCATCTTTATAAGAGATCAGGACTTCATTGTTCATAATCATTGCAAGGAATCAAATCCTGTCCTTATCTATGTGCATTTGTCCCAGAGTGGGTTACACATTTATGCCATGTGATGAGATAGTGCTGTTTCCTGTTTTTGTAACTGTTTGATTTATTCAGATATGGTACCCTAATAGCCTTTGTAAATCGTGCATTCTCTTCCCCAAAAGCTCTTGAACACTTCCTATTCTGTGAATTAGCAGACAAGTCCAATGACAAGATTAAAATTACTTGTCTGCCTGACTTGCATCTAAACTGTAGTTTAAATTTTAAATTCCTTGACCTTTTGTCATGCCATTTCCTAATCTTACGCAATTTTTTCTATAACATTTTTTCCCCTGAACTGGCTTTAAAGACAAACTAGATTAGTCTCTACAACTCTTCTGAGATGTTTGCTTGTGCTATTTGCAGTGATTTGCAGACCATGTGTTTGCAACCATTTCTGTCTCCTCTTACATGCATACTAATACTTGTTGATCATCACAGTTGTGAATTGCATATACAACTGACACATCAAAGCACAGTATAAATGCTGCAAGCTGTTGAAACAGTGCAAAAGTAAAGCAACAGTCAACTTTTGGGGATTACAGAGTAAATCAGAAAGAAGAAATGTACAAGCAGATTTCAATGTAGAATATGTTAAAAAAATCACTAGTTTCTCCCAGTTTGAAATGCATTGTGCTGTCATTAACCAGACCGTATGTGTAGGCTTAAACTTAAATTTGAGGATTAAATGGGATGGAAATCTATAGTAGCCAGCCTAATACTTAACATGAAAGCTGTTTGAAGTGTAGTGTTGTCTATGTTCAAATAAACCTTTTTTGCATTTTGATCATGGAAATTCAGTTCATGTTTCAGACATTTTCTAAAACTTCATAACCTTCACTGTGTTCACTACGTTTCACCATACGTTCCGTTACAATTATGCTAGCTATGTATTCATTTACTAATAACTAAGCTAAAACCCCACCACTGGGTAAGTGTTCTCCAGTCTCCAGGTGTTCTCCACTTTTCTGAATTTCAGAGTTTGGCCTGTTTCTAGCTTCAGTGAAAAAGCTTGTTCAGCCTCAAAGGCGAGCAAATTTTACATGCTTTCAAGTTTTGTAGTGTGCGTTTCGCACCTCTCTCTCAATGCGAAAGAATCTGTAACATTAAAAGGTGAATCACTGTTTACCATGACAAATGCCCTTTTGGAAATGTGTAGTTTGTCTTCGGCTCATACTTGACATTCGGAAGCAACTGTAATCATGTTGACAAGGCTCAAGGAGATGCCATGTGGAGGTCCCTTGGTTAGCAGTATGCGAGTTAGCTGCAGTGTTAGAAGCAGTAAGCTGTGTTAACCTTCTGAGAGGAAAGACATATTCAGCAGCATGGGATGCTAACACGATTGTACAGCCTCACTGCCAGCTCCATCAGTACACGACACTGCATTGTGAAATACAGTCATATCTTGTGGGATTTTGGTGTTTGTTTGTTGGGGTTTTTTTTTAATACAAAACTTCATTTAAACGAATTTGACTGGGCCAACTGTCAGCTGTGTGGTTAACTGCCTGTGCTTCCATGCGTAATAGGTTCCAGATTCAGGCTGTCAGTCTTCGTGCAAACAAGTGCTGGAGGAACGGGGAGAAGAATTGCTGAATTTCAGGGAGAAGGGAGCTTCCTGCCTCCTTTTGGTGCCGTGTGGGAGGATTTTCAAAGGGGATTTTCCTTCACTGTCTTGGCCTGCTGATACTACTGATTCTTCTGGAGGAGATAATTCTCTCAAAACATAGCAGACATTTTTAAATGTGGACAAAAAATGCAGGGGTGGGGTGGGGGAAGGTGGGAATGGTGGAGAAATCAGCAACACCTTATGGTGTTGTAAATTCTTCCTTTTAGCCATGTTCGTATTAATAAATGCTTATAGTCTAACTGGTTGTGGTTATATTTTCTGTGTGTTTCTGTGGAAGGACAAGTGCAGGCCATATACATCAGTATTATCATAGTTATGAATAATGATAGCCATTTGTGTAATTACACAACTGTAATTAATTGTGGCTCTTATATATATTTTTTTTCATGTAGGGGAATTTCATAAAGACCTCCTGATCATTTTTTGTTCACAATTCTTCTGTATTTTTTCTATCTGTGGCTGAGAAGAAATCAAACAAATTAGGAAGGGACCATTCTTGGGATGCCTTTTGAAAAGCATCTGTACGTTTATGGGAGCCAGTTGGCTGAGACAGGTTTTGCCTACTCTTTTTTTCAATGAGGAGGGTAGTATGGTCACAGCCATGACTGGTGGAATATGTGAACAAGTGAGGTAAGCCAACACGTGAATTCGTAGTTGATTAACTATTGAGTACCAGTGTGCACGCTCAGTAGAAAGGATATACCAATTACATGCACTGTAGGCAAATCAGTCTTTATTCAGCAGTGTAACATTGTAACTACACTGCTTTGGGACTCGCCTTGGCTTTATTTAACTTGGTTTCAGTTTCTCTGCACTAGGGTGTCATCCTTGGAGGTTTGTGTTTTTAAGTCTAGCTCTCCAAATGTTCCAACAGCCGTATGCTTGTGTCTTCTTCTAACGCGTAACTTTGAAGTTCCCGCAAGGCAGGATGCTTTACTTCCCCTTTCCGAGTTGTTCTACTATGAAGTCTGTGGAATTGCTCACGTGAGTGGAGATAAACATCCGTGTAAATGTTTTCACTTTTGGTTCTTAAGGTAGATGTCCGAACTTTGAAACTTAACAACAAAAGTGCAACATTTGTTCTGTTTATCTATGTACTCTTCATACTAAATTGCAGCAGTTTTGCTTTAAAAATATTGCTCTTAAATTTGCAGATTATCGTGGGTATACTAAGAAATATTTTTGAAGGGTAATCACTGCCCTTTATGGAAAGAGTAGCCAAGAATGCCCCGAGGCAGGTTTTCATATTCGTCTCACTTTTTTATAGACATTTCAGCTGAGTTTAAAGCCAAATTTCAAAGGAAATGTAGCTTTCATTTTATAAAATACGTAACAGCTGTCTGACCTGTCCATTTAAACGACAAAATAACAGTTGGAGACTGGATAGAGAAATCGCCAAAAGATGCAAAAGTGCTTGAGATTTTTAGCTAAACATGCTGCTAATTAGCTCTTGTTTTGGTAACAGTTACATAAATTCAGGTCAGAGTTTGAGTCATTAGGTTGCGGAACATTTTTCTTTGTTTATGTGCTGCTTATGCAGAGTATAGCTTCCCACAAAATTCTGTTTCATTAAGTTACACTATTACACAAATTTTCTCTTTTGTCATTACTTAGTACCTTATTGTTAAATACGGAGAATTAGAAGGAGCATAGGAAGGGGAGTTTATCTTTCAGAGATTTCCTATGTGTGAGCTCCTTCTCAGGTTCTCAATATCCTTTGCTCTATAAGATCAGCCTTCTTGTGAAAAACATCTCAGTTAAATCTTTTTACTAAGATTATATAATTCAGAGTTATTTTTCTATTTTATCCTGGTATTGGTAATCAAGTAGAGAAATAAAATGCTAACTTTGGTTATGACAGTAATGAAGAATACACTGGCAGTGCACTTCTGGGCAGGATTTTAAAATAAAGGAAAAGTGCGTACAAAAAAAACCCCTACAACTAAAAATGAGATAGTTCTTATAACTTAAGCTGTAAAGTAATTGCTTGCTTTCTGAAGTATTTCATGTTCAAAACAAGTTGCAAAATACAGTAAATAAAACTGTGCACATTTGCTCTAACAGTCTGCTTGGAATGGTTATTTAGCAAGTTAGAAACCACTAATTATGTAAATAGTTTTGGTGTCTGTTTCATGCTTTTAAAATTTATATTACCTCATGCAGAACTCGCAGTTTTTTTCTGTAGTACATCTGCTGTCCTCCTCCTCCTCCTCCTGATATCTTCAAAGCAGGCTTGAATTCAATATCTTTCTAATAGCTTTTTATACTTCTTTTTTTTTTTTTAGATGTCTACCTGTGTGACCAAATAGTGTTGCTGGTGAAAGGGTATTTGCTAATTTACTTCTAAATACTAGTGGTTACTGAGCAAACTAAAAAGATAAAGCCAGCACTTCAAGAGTTAATACGTTATTAGGAGGACAGGAAATCTGGCAACTATTGCAGAAACTAGACCTAATGGTGCACACAAACAATTTGTCAGTCTTGGTAAATGTGAATAGCTTTCCCCAAAGTGGCTGCTTTCGCTTTGTTTGAACAGCCTAAACTTTTCCTTTTTGGACTTTAAATCTTAGAAGTGAAATGTGATCCACATATTGAATCAAAATAATTTAATTCAAAACATATTTTGATTGGAACAAAGTTGACATGGAAAGAAACTCTAGAATAAAAAAAAAAAGTTGAAAGGACTTTCTATCATATATTTAGCAGGAAAATTTGAAACAGTTCTAATTAGGCTGAAAACCCCAGCCTTCTTCATTGTAACATACAAAGGTCATATATCAATGTTAGGGCAGCATTACCAACTAGTGTCTGAAAGCCTACACATGGAAGCATAATTCTAGTTATTTGGTTTTGTAGGGTTTGAGGTTTTTTTAAAAGTACATGCACACACATACTTCCAAGCCAGAACATGTGCTTAAAGTAGTTACCTGGTACTACAGTTGTGCTGGTGCTTTGGTGTGTTCAAGAAGAGTATTTTTCACATCAAAATTGTATTTGTGGTAAAAATATCTGAAAACCTAATTCATGCTTTTTCTGTTCATAAATAAATGTTTTTCAAATGGAACACAAAAGAAGAGACTCAATTATTTTAAGTGCTTCAAAGGAAACTCCGTACTTCAAAAAGGAATTAAAATATTTAGCCCATTAAAGGTAATAGGCAACTATTTGTACTTGAGAATTGTAACTTCTTGCTTGCCAATGTAGTATATTCCTGAGTGTTTTTTTTAATTGGGTGAATAGGAAAGATTATTCATGTATGAGAAACAGACACAAATCTTGATTCCAAGGGTATAATATTGTTTGGGGAAATACATCATAATAAATGGTTAGAGCATTTATACTGGAAAAAAGGAAAAATCTTTTCTAACCTGCTAGTTTTACATTTTTGTCATCCCAACCATGTTTTACTGAATCATTTGTATCAGTGTGTGACTAGTAGTCTTCAGTTGCTAGCAGGAAATTATTCTTTCTTCATTCATTTCAGAAAACAAGGCAGAAAAAGATGCACATAAAATAATGAATTTCAGAGTTGTTCTTTAAGTAGTTTTGATTGCACATATTTAGTGACATCAGAATGTCATTTGAAAAATATTTATGAATAAATGAAAATTCCCATGTATGATCAAAACTTCAATTTGTTGATGTGTCTGAAGCGTTCCTACCTTGGGAATGGAGAAATGGAAGTTACTAATAGATGTTTGTGTTTGACATCTGTATACTGTACTTTTTAGCATATCTCAAGTGTTTTAGTCTCTGTCTAATAGATCTCATTAAAGAAACAGATATCAGCCCCAAGACAGTTTGTCAAAGTTAATATGAGTCCCTGTGGACAGAATTGACAATTTGTGTGTGGCTTCACGTGACAGTCTTTTCACGGTCTTATTTGATCCTTAACAATTGGGCATTAGTCACTGATTTATTTTACAATAACTCAATAGGATTGAATATTACTGTATTATGCTGGCCATTTCAGAGGATTTTCTTGTTTTGCACATTTTCCTCGGAGCACACAGTAAATGATGTACTGGGTCTGCTGTGGGAGCGGTAACAATTGATTGGTTTGCTTTAAGAGCAGCATGGGAAGGATGTTAGTATCCCATCGCTGCATGCCATATTTAACTTGAGCCTTAATGAGCACTGGCTGTCCTAGACACTTAAGTAATCCGAAATGCTTATCATTCGACATCCTTGGTTTAGTTTTGCAAGAGGTAAATGCTAACAGTAACTTTTTTAAAAAACCCTCCTTTTAAAAATGGGATAGTTGTGCAAATTGGAACTTTTCCACTTCTCAGATTTTTTTTTTTTTTTTTTTTTTTTAGTCAGTGCCCTTACTTAAATAGTATATACCAGTGCGGCTGTAAAGTGCATCACACGCACTGGAACATTGTGTTGTTTTACTTGAAAATCTACTTTATTTTTTAATCACTATTCAGTCTGTTAACTGTTATTCCTCCATCAATGGTGTCATAGCGTAAGCAATTCCCTCCAACCAAGAGCTTAACTGTGAACCTGGAATGACAGGCAGGCTTATTTATCATTTGAATTTGTGTGCTATATTTGGTCTGTCCTTCAGTGTTCTGAGTATTGATGCCGACTGTAGTAATTTTTCTTTTAGCCCTTGTATTTGTGATTTAGCAAATAAGAAAGAAGATTTAAAATGGTCTGATGTGGAAAAAAATAAATAAAATTGTCTACTTTTGAATCAGAATAAATTAAGCATATAAAATAATTATAAACTTAAAAAAGAGAAGTGAATTCAGGATGACTCCCAACCATTCCATGAAAAGGCAAAGAGTGTTTTAGTTTTGCTTTTTTAACAAAAAGTCACATGTATATATCTGTTAATCTGAGGAGGTTGCAGAGTGATATTCCTGTAGTTATTAATGTCCAAGTGTTTTATGAAGATAATATGACCCATTACAAATCTAGCTTTTGAAGAAAAGGAAAATATGAACAACTGCTACATGTACCAACCATGTATATATTTAAAAGGTCACAAATCCTTAATGCTATTTTTCCTGACATTAAATAGTTATAGTGATAACAGTAAGTATATTCTAGGATTAATTTTTTTTTAGCAGGATAGCAAGAAAATTAATTCCTATCATTGTCATTTGCTGAGCCCTGTAGAATTTTATGGCTGCACATTGCAGTATTATGGACACTCAGGAGACTCCTGACTGGTTTTATCTTATTAAACAATTTTGAAATCATTAATTTTTAATTGGCCTGCTTGTGGTTTTTTATAGTTTTAATTGTGTGTCTGTGTCTAAATGTTGGGGATTTTTAATTTAAAAAAAAAAAAGGCAAAAAGTAATCAAGAAAAAATCCTGTCTAAGCATATCCGTTTTAAGGTATTTCCATATGATCATCCAAAGAGATACTATACTGTGTGGTAATTCATTTTAAAGAATGCTTTCAGCAATTCAGTAGCTGGGAATCCTAATAAAAATAATAATAAAAAAAAGAATGATATGATGTAAAAGATATGTACAGGTCTTTTCTTGATTGAAAGTTCTAATTAAGTGAATCGAGGAAAATTAACTGAAATTAGCTGTCAGAAAGTCACATTTAAATGAGTGATGATCTGGTGTGGCAGTAAACATTTAAATGATATAAATTGCCATTTAAGTGTATGGTTTAATGTTTGTCATGCATTAATATGACATGAGACTGCAGTGACAATCAAGCAGCTTGCTCTAATTTGAACATATTTAGGGCTTTTGTGTGGAGTGCACCACACAAATTAAGACAATTGCTGTTTTTATGTGTCAATTTAAATGTTGTTTTCAGGCATCGGTTAATGAAACAAACCCATCATTTTTGTGTGCAAATTGCAGAGTGATTTTCTTGGTTTTCAGATTAATTTTAACTTCCTCTGCTCAAAATTAGGAATTTCCTTTCCAAGGAAAATGCCATTAGTTTTGTTAGAAGAAGAGAATATCAGACTTCGTTATGTTCTTTCATCTGCTCATTCGAATAAGAAATACATTGAACCTTCTGAATAAAATAGAGAAAGCTGGTGGTTTAATCCAGATGAATTAACTCTTGAGATGACAGTGATTTTTAAGTTATCTTTTAATATATTTGTGCTGTATCTTATACCAAAATGGAGAGATTCATTATTATTTGGGTGCTTTTGCCTTGGGGTTTGGATTGTAACTGGATAACAACCTCAGAGAAGTGGCTTAATCATTCAGCATAGTACTGTTTCTGTATACATTTGTATAAAAGATACATACAAGCAATGCATAAAAGTAATAGCAAGTTTCTATTCCAGCATCTTAAATAATTTGTACCCTAGCCTCCCTACCTAGTTCAGTTTCCCCAAGTCTATCAATCTTCTGTCTGTCTGTCAGAATCAGATTATCATGCTGTTATTATTCACTGTGCAGATCACACAGAAAAGCGCAATTTCATCTTGAGTGTTCATAAAAACATAGCTGGGCTGTCCACAAATGCATAAATGCTTTCCACTTGCTGCCTTTTTCTTATTCTCACTATTAGAGTTTAAAAAGCAAGGACTTATGATCAGCAGAATTAGAGTAGGGTTAGTAATGAGACTCTGACATCTGTCACAGGGCCCACCTTTTTTTTGGATAGAATGTCTAAAATGCTGTTATCGGTTCTGTCTTTGCTAAGATAATTTTGTACACTATTAAAAAAATGCTTCTACTATTACTAAATGATAACTATCTGGCAAACTCAAGTTTATGTATTTTCTGTGTGTGGTTTTTTTTACAGGCATTAGAAAGTGAGTTTGTTTCCTGCCAGCTTCACCAGTGGATTGATCTGATATTTGGCTACAAACAGCAAGGGCCAGAGGCTGTTAGGTCCCTGAATGTATTCTACTATTTGACTTACGAAGGAGCTGTTAATTTAAGTTCAATAACGGATCCTGTATTGAGAGAGGTAAGTTTGTACTTTGAATATAGGAAAAGAAAATCTTTGTTAACCACTACAGTGTTGAAAGTATAAAGGCTCCTCGTTGTTCAGGGCTACCAACGAATGTTCAAATCTTTGTGTTCCCTTGTGGTTTGGCTAGAGGCCAGTCAAATGCAAGGCACCTGAACCAGTCGTCACAGCACGCAAAATTAAGAGAACAAGCATGCAAGTTGTTCTTAAACTTTGTGCACCTTGATTCATGCAAACTGGATGCGAGTACAGAAGTGAATGTTCAAAGATTGCTTCAGTGGCTGAAGGCAGTCATTTTGTTCACTAATACTGGATCTTAATGGCAGAGGACAGTAAGCAGCCTGGATTGGACTTGCACTTTTGAATTAACTAAGCTACAGTTTTAGCACGTCTCTTTTAATGAAATCCTGCATATGTACTGCACATCAAATACTGTGGTTTTGTAGATTCCATTATTTTTGTTTGGCTTGCTATCAAATTAATAATAACTTGTCCTGTATTTTTCATATGCAGAAGTAAACATTTAAACATTGGAAAGATCAGTAGTCTCACTCAGAACCATTCAGAAAAATCTGTTTGCTAAAGCATCCTTTAGGATATTGTGGGCTTAAAGACTCCTTCCTCCTCCCTCTTTTTAAACAGCTGTTTAAAAAAAATGAAGGTGGGGTGGGTGGTTAAAACTGATTTTTGATTTGTTTTACATCCTCTGTTCAGGTAGTACATTGGTATCATGTATAGCTGTAAGTATATTAATTATAGAATAAATGTAACTGGTACTTGTTATGAAATATTCTGAGTCCCTGAGAACAAAGAAATATGAATGCTATGAACAATTTCATTTAAAAGGGTGGCTAGATGTATACTTACAGGAAATGTATGTGTGGACTGAATGAAAAGAATGAAGAGATTTCTGCTTACAAATATTAGGTTTGAAGTTCACTGTACAATTCTAGGATAATTGAAGTTTTTGTCATTTATTGCTTATTGAAAGAAGGTCTGAGAAGTAAGCAATGATTATTTAAATAATACTATTTTTTTCTGTACATACTGGCCATCTGACTGTTGGGGCACCATGACAGCCTCTGTAGGGAAATCACATTGTAGCAACCTTGTGGGTTGTAGCTGGCTTGTGAGTGCAGTGGAAAGGTTTGGGGAGTGCACAGGGCATGTATGGGCACACAGGGGTTGACTTAAGTAGCGAAAGTGATGACTGGGTGTCATCATTATGTGGGTTGCCGTCAGTCTGCAGATTGAATCTTGGTCCATTTTGAACTAAAATACAGATGTTGCACATAAATATCTTTAATTGAGCTAAGAAATGAGATACTGGAACTCTTGGCTTTTAAGAAAAAAAATGTCGTAATCTGGGTTTGAAAGAGTTATTGACCCAAGGGTACTCGATGGTACTGTTCACCCTATCATGTTTTCATTTCTTTGATAATGTTTGTCCGCTGTACACTGACAAGGAAATACTCTTACTTGAAAGAGTATTTATTAGACTCTTGAAGTACTGGGTTTAAGTGTGAGCTGAAAAACAGACTGGACATTGTGTGTGATTAATATCAGCTCAGACTTTATTCTTAATTTTGGTGTTAAAAGAGCAATCATTTATGAAACTCATACTTGAAGTAATACCAGTCAAAATAGCAGTCGGTCACACAGAATTTTTATGTAGTTTTAAATTTTTCTAGAACAGTTCTAGTATCAGTTTAACTGTGATCTGTTCTACTTGAGTCGTGGCCTGAAAAAATGTAATTTAAGACCAGGGAAGGTACAAATCTGTCTGGAAGTGTGGATCATCTTAGTTAGAGAGACATTCATTTTGGACTTCTATAAATGTATTAATATATGTTACCAAATATTTTTAATTTGGCATGTTTTTGTTGTATTTCACTACAGTGTTTCTTATTTTTGAGTTCTATACTGCCTGAACCGAGTGGCGTATAAAAACGAAAACAGGAGAGGGAGAATAACAGTGTTGTTCAGTTCATAATAAGGGAGTAGCTTAGCAGAAGAAGAATTTCAAACCCTACTGATGGTGTCAAAACTACAGACTGATGAATGCAGGCAGCGGAATGAATGGTATCTTGTAGCACTTTCATTCTGTGTTACTTGAAGATTGGCCTAATGGAATATTTTTATTTGGTATTTTTAAGTAGGTCATTAGAACAATAAAAAGATTCCTCTTTAGTTAGGTATCCCTAGCTATTTACATGTATTTTGTAAAGGCTATTTTTGTATTATGTAAATGTGTATATGTAATTTGAAATGGTACATATGATCAGCTCTGATATGATATTGACAGTGCAGAGATTTAATGAGTAACATCACCAATGGTGAGTTATTCTGTTTTTACTTATGAGTAGAGATGAAAGTAATAAAAAATCTGGTTGCGTGTATATCTATGTGCATAATCATTCTATATCTATGTGCTAAATGAATTTATCATGCACCTTTGACAGCCTCACCTTCTTCCTGCTTACTAATCCATCTCCCTGAGGACCTGCACTAACATTCTGTACTGCCGAGCAGCTTCAATCAGCATTTATTTTTCTCCTTCAGTCAGCTTGCCAGAAAATATTTCTTCTTTTCTTCACCAAATTCCTGTTTAGAGGCCAAACGAGTTTCTGATCTGGACAATTAACGGTATTTTTAGGCAGGCATGACAACATAGATTTAGTATCTGTTTATTAGGCAACTATTAAACCGGAAATTTTAGTCTGGATTTCTTGGTTTCAAAAAGGGTGCTTTTGGCTTTCTCCCCTCAATAATGTTCAGAGGTCGGGTCTTTAAATCTTGACAGTTGTAGCAGAAAATGTATTTTTATTTGCAAACCTAAAACAAGGAGAAGCTTCTGTGTACTGAGAATTGCAAGTTACTAAGGCTTAGGTATCATATGGAAATAATAGCATGTGTTTAAACCATGGCAATTTTTCCACATAGATGGTCTATGCTAAGCCTGGACCACAGTAGTAATGAGAAGCCTATGATGCATGTGTTTCTGAAGTATCTTCACAGATAAATGTATGGATATTGGTGACCTAACTCATCAGTAGAGGCCACACACAGAATAATAGTGGAAGGAACTAAGGGGTGGAGGAGTTTAGGTTAATGCAGAATTTCCTTAGGTCTCCTAAATGGCTCCAACTGGCACCTTTATTTTTATAGGCAGTCAGGTTATATATATTACAAGAAGGAAGCACTCGTCTAGGAAGGAAAACTACTTGATTAAAACCATATTCCAACTTTCTTTTTTTTTTTTTTTTTTAAACTGAAAATGTAGAACTTTTACATCCTCTCATACTGCTGTGAACAATTTTTTCCTGCCATTCTTTCTGCCTATGGGAATAAAGGAAGTAAAGTATTTTGAAAGGATCTGACTGCTATAATAGAAAATTTTAAACTAAAATGCAAACCTTGAGCCACATGCTACCTTTTTGGCAGATAAACCCTGGGGAGTGCAAAGCTTGCATAATTCAAAGGCAAATCTCAGGGGGAGGGGAGTAGATCAAGAGAGAAGGGTTTGAGTCAGAGCCAGTGGGGGAAGGGAACTGCAGGAGAAGCAAGGCAAGAGGTCCAGTATATCTGCTGGCATATTTGTGCACTGCTCATCCCTGCAGAGACCTTTTCTTCATCCCCTTTTTGTCCTCTAGTCATTTTAGCAGCATTATCAACTCTGATCCTTGTACTTGTGTATCTTGCTGAAGGAGGTTATGATTGCGGAGGGAAGTTGCTGTTCAGTTGACAGGCAGTAAATATCACATCTCTTTCTGCTGGAAAATACGGTATTTGCCAGCAGAGGTGTGCTACGCGACTACCTTTTGTTGACTCATTCTTGAACACCTTGTTTTGATCTTTGGAACTCTCGATCACAAGATCTGCTGTGAAACGGATTTTTTGTTGCCTGTGTGGAAGAGGCAAGGAGTCACAGTAGCACAGATAAATGTCATCCAGCCGTTCTGGAGAGAATTCACAGCACCTTCTTATCACAAATTCTCCTCTCTTTTTGCTATAGCTGCCCAAGAATGGAGAAGGAAAAAAAAAAAAAAAGTAGAATTAGATCTAAGCCATTCGGACAAGCAACTGATTGAGTGGTGAAGCACAATCCATAGTAAATAATTTGTATCTTGAAGTGATTTGTGAGTATTCCATTACTGTCTTGGTCAGAAGAATAAAATTTCCTATTGTCTCTGGTATGGTGTAACAAAGGATGATTGTGAATCTGGGCTGCACTTGGAGTTCCTAATTAAAAGTTCATTTCTTCACTGATACCCCTGTATAGTTAGCACAAACACTGGATAAATGTAAAGAAAAGAGATGAAGTTATTAGCGGGACGGCAAAATGTTACTCGGAGAATACATCGTTGATTTACTACAGGAACCCCTGAACCTCAGGAAGCAAACTGAATTTTGTACCATGCTTATCAAAAAGCACCTAACTGCATTCTTTAAATTATTTTAAAAATATTATCTGTTATGATCTTTGTAGGCAGTAATTAAGGAAGACTGATGATTTTTAAGTTAGCAATAATAGATTGAAAATATGAGAGTATGTCCTATCCAATTAATACCCCACATACTTTCAGTAAGTGTTTTGCTTTTAGCCTTAGATTCAGCTGTTTTATACTTCTTCCTTTGAAGAGAAGTTGCCTTTTTGTTACATGGAGGTAGTCTGTTTAACATTAGGAAGCACAGCTTTCTCCATTCTATCGGCACCTTTCTTTCTACTTTTGATATTTTATTTCCGTATGAACTGAGGAGTTTTAAAAATTGTGAAGAATCAGCTTGGACATAGCATTTGGTATGTTATTTGAATGTGCCACTTCTGATTACATAAAGAGAGGAAGTAATTCTTTTCAGTTTGAAGGCATGTGGCATAAATTATTTTATGGATAATAGCTTTTAAATGTTGCCCCAGATTAATATCTTTGGGTAGGTTTTATGCATCTTAGATCTGTCTCTTATGAGTCTAATTTTATTTTTAAATATTTATAGATTGAGAGACTTCTGTGCTTTCCAAAAGAAGTTACAAGGATGTTTAGTTTATATGACCCCAGTTTCATGACAGCAGTAGCAGATCTGATATCTTATCCCAGAGAAAGCATTTTTGGCCTCTCTTTTAGCTGTGTTCATGGTGGGAGTTAATAGCGTATTTCAGCTCTAACTCAGCTGGAGAACTCTGACAGCAGTGAATCTTTCACAAAGTATAAACACGATTTGTATTTATAGCATAGTTAACATTTACTAAATAGTTGGGAAAATGATCAGTCTGTTTTTAGCAGGTTGGGCAACAGCCTTTGTTGTGACTGTGATGAGTTTTAAAAAGTAGGATAAAGTGATTATAAAATACTGTCACAGAGCAGTAAATTTAGATGTGCTGAATTCAGTAAGTAACAAATTCATGCAGGCAAAATTCAAAGTACTGTAGAAACAATCTTTGAATCATCTCTGGCCAGAAGTGTGTTGCACAGATGGCATGCTTGACATTGTACAGCGCAGTAACAGTGTGAAAAGCCAAATAAATGTTACGAATTGGTCTAGTTTTAATTGCAAATCTGTATTAAAGTATCATTACATGGAACCAAAATTAAGAAGAATGTATTTAAAGGAAGCATACTGATTTTCATGGCTAAGGAGAAGAGAACTTGTCAACTGCAACCCAACCCATACCCCAGTCCCTTCCTGTGAAGGTGCGCAGAGCAGAATCACGTAGCGAAGGTGAGGCCTCCGTCGCTGTTGTGGGTGGGCAGTTCCAACCACCAGCTTGTCTGGGCACCGGGATGCTCCCAGGAAAAGATCGAGTATTTTCTTCTGGTAAAAGGAGCATTAAAATTACAGGAGCACTATTCCTGCAACCGGTTCGTATCATTTACCTATTAAATCCCACATCTGAGCTCACACTGTGACCTATCTGTGGTGTTGGAGTCAACAGGCAAAATGAGCGTAAGCAAGAGTCTACTGCAATATCTGGGAGGTGTGGCACTTCTCTGATTCCATTCAGCCCAGAGTTTGACACGATGAATCAAGATGTTATTGCCCTTTGTCTTAAGTATTGACTACAGCACTCAGAAACAGACGTAAAAGTATTCACCTAGGTTTTGGTCCAGAAAAACATTTGACCTGAATGTTCTCTTTTGTCCTTCATTACAGAATAGATTTGGATTTTATTTGGTGCTTCTGCTTTTCTATCCAGCAGGAGAAAGGGTGATATTTTAGAGGACTAAAAAAATAAGAATTAAACAACTGCTTTGGCTGGAAGTAGTAAAGCATTTTGGAAGGGCGTAACTCATGTAAATTAGTTCTTCAGCTCTGCGTGCTTTTTTTTTTCAGCCCTGGATTGACATTCAAAGGATAGAAATTTTCAGTGCAGTCAGGTCCCTCACCTCTTCTTACTTGACCTGTCTTGTGGATCTATCAGAGCCAGAGAGGCCTTGAGACCCCCTGGACTCTTTACATTTTCATTCGTGCCTGGCTGGTCAGTCTTAGATAGCTGTCATATTTGTTGGCCAACAATAAATAAGACAGAGCAATCAAAAAGGTAAACAAGGGGTTGAAAAAAGTTATGTTCATAATCCTTCAAAATAGCTTTTTTTAGAAGAAGTCTTTCTATTTTTTAACTCTACTATATCTTTTTCTTCCATATGTGGAAAGGATGAGATATACTAGTGTATAATAGCTACAGTTATCATACAGCAAGTCATTTAGCCTTGAATCAAATATACAAGTGAACAGACTACAAAAATTTCTTTTTTGTGTGTGTGTGTCATCAGTGTGCTTCAATTATTTGCAGGTTCTTTACGCAGTCCAAAAAATATCTGTATTGACTTTTACAGTAACTGGGAAACTAAAAATTGTTTGGAGTATTTTCATTGTATTTGCTCATTGCAACCTAGTGTGTCCAGGTCATCTATGTTCCCACTGTGTAGGCAGATATATTTACTTACCAAACTGTATTATATTATTAGATACATTTGCACAATAGTTGCTTCTTGAGCAAGAAAGCTTGTAGTCATGCTGAAGGTGCTTTTCCATAAGCAATGTCCAAAAATCAAGTCTCAGTTAAATGTTTTATTTTATTAAATGATGACAAGAAGTTCATTCGTAGCAGTAGAAAACTCCGAGATAATATTGTACCCATACCTTGAAAACAGCTAGTTTGATCTTGCAGGTAATAGTTATGACTTAGTTTAAATAAGTGTGTTTCTTAGCAAAATGAGTTATTTGTTTCTTTTTCACAATTGCTAGAGGATCTGAAAGGGGATCATGTAAGACAGTTTAAAGACCACTAGATGTTGGATTTTTACATCAGTGTATTAACCTCCTTCAGATGTAAATGTTTTATTTTAAGGAAGCTTTTTTATTTAATAAATAGAGATGGCATCAAGCTGAAGAAATTCCGTGGAATGCTAACAGGTTGGAACAGATTGCCTTTTTTTTCCAGCGGAAAACATTTTATATCAGAAAATTTGGAGTCACGTGAGTAGCAGGTAGACTGTGTTAAGGTAGCAAGTTTTAAAGATTATGTTTAGCTATTTAGATGAGTGACTGAATAATGTCAGCAACTGGTGAAGTTTCAAGGTATTTCACACAGCAATGCCACTGCTTTCTGTGTGATAATTATTGATTTGAAATTAAAGCAGTGAGTTGCTCTCTTGAAATATTCAGCTGCCATAGTAAAGAGAGACAAGAGGCAAGTTCGGTTTTGGTGCTCAAATAAAATGGAGAGTGTTATATTTTTAAAAACTATCCCCAGAGCTGCTTTGGATTTCGCTTGTACCGAATCCAGTTTTATTTGCGAGTCTTTAAATTCATCTTAACTTTCTTTTTAGACTCTTTACCCTTTTTATTTAGTCAGTCTCTTTGAAGTACTACCAGACCTGTTTTTCTAGTTCTAGTTTTTTTATCTGCTTCTTTCCAGTAGCCAAAGATTTAGGTGTTTTGAATGAGCACATCAGTGCTCCAGACAGAGATACTGTTTGAAATTATCCATGAACCCAGTGCCTCTGAACATTATTGAGTGACATTTGTTTCTGTTGGTTGTGTCTGCTCTGTCTAACTGGTTTCTTTCAGATTGGCAGCTGGGATTACGCTGCAGTAGACAGACAGCTGCGTGAACTGGAGATTGCAGCGAGGCCATGCTGTGCCTCTGTTTAATATGCCTGGAATGTATATATTCAAATTGGAGCAACTTGCATGGCCTGAGGGGGGATCTATTTGTATTTTCGCAAACTGCAATTACTTCCTGTTTTACTTTAATGACTGCCATCTAATTGTTGTACTGGTTTGTCTGGACAAAAAGACTTCATTTTTCTTTATTCTCACAGAACATTTCTTAATGTACTTTAAGAGCTGGGTTAGTGTCTTTGTGTTTAAAGATGTGGTGGAAGGTATTCTACGCAGTGCTCCCTTCTACACATTTCTGTGATGCAAACAGAAGAAAGTGTTATTAATATATTGAATCTCAAAAAGCTTTGAGAAAAGAAAAATCTTGTGTAGGGTAGCCCGCCTCCCCCAGGGATCTGTAGTAGTTTGGATTTAATAAATAGCAAGTGGTTAGGCTGGTAACCACCTTCCAAACAGACAACTATGGTATTTTGAGCAGATAGAAGGAACGGAAATAAGGGAACAAACCAAACCAAACAAAAATAACCAAAAAACAAAAGATGTGTTTCTTGCAAGGAAGCTACAAGGAAGGCAGAAAAAAACCCCTATGGCTTTCATTTCTACATTTTTCTGTTGTTTTCTTGTGTCATGAGGCATACAGGTTTTTGTTACGCACATCCCTAATGCACTGCAGCAGGCGAGGGTTGTGCGCTGTTTACTTCATACCAACTTGCTCGTGTACTCCAATAATGTCCCCCTCTGCAGGCTGGTGACAGTATTTCTGCCCACACTTCAGCTCTGAAACCATAAACCTGTGTTACTTGAGTTGAAGTAGGAACTGCATTAGTGAGCTGCAACAGGCATCTTTTACGCTCCGCTTGGTTAACAGAAGGTATACCATGAACATTTTGCAGGCATGTTTAATGATACCTAGAGAACTCTATGTAACTCTTGATCTTGTAGTGTCTTTTCTTTAGCCTTTCTTCTCTCCTTGCTCCTTTCCCTCCCCTGTCATTTGTTAGATTTCAAAGCTATCATAGGCAATTTTCTTTAAAACAGCATGTTAAGCAAATAGTGCAATGATAAAACCAAAAATTGAAGTGATTCATTATAAAGGGGTTGATTTGTGAAGTTGAAATGAGAGCAAGATTTTTCTGGTTTGGCATAAAGAAATTAGGTTGCTCATTTTGTTTTTAAAATGGTGGATGTGAGTGTGTGAATTTATCATACTACCATTTGAGTGCTCTATTTTCTCCCTGGGTCAAGTGTAGTGCAATATCCCCAGGGCAGGTGTACCGTCAGCAGGCGTATACATTGCCTGTTTCAGAAAAGCATTTTGCCCATTTTTCACAATCTTGATCTAATGGGAATTGTTATGAAACAAGGGTAGATGGTACTATGAAGAGCTTCTCTTCCATAATCTTTAGCCTCTTTTCAGCCGTTTTATCTAATTGTTATGAATCATGCTTTTTTTCTGGCTAGTGTTATCTAGACTGTAGTCTGTGAGGAATTTAACTAAGAATCTTACTGTAGGGCTGTAAGTGACTGTCTGGTCAGAAGAGGTTTTCCGATCACTTGGTATCAGAGCTTGATTTTAATCACCGTCCCATGGGGAAAGGAGCTAGTCAGTTGGACGCTAAGGCATTCACCTTCACTGTCTGAGGGGAAACCTGTCAAATATTCTGTGTTCTCTGATGCTGTAAAGCAACATCTGGGTGGAAGGAAAGGGAAAGCAAGTAATCATAATTGCATATTGCTCAAGCCAATAGAAGTCACTGAGGAACATGTGTGTAAACCTTTTTGAATATTGAAAAGTGAGGTAGGAGCGGCAGAGAGCCAAAGTAATTATTTTTCGAAGGGCTGTTATTTTCTGGACATAAATACAGGGTAGAAAGATGGAGGATGAACCCAAAACATTTTCTGTCCCTAACACGTACGCTGAAAGAATATGTATTACAATGCATGATGTTATTACACCTGGGCTTTCAAATGTTTGGCAATAAAATCTTACAGATTTGAGAAGTAACTGGCAATACTTAGGTGTGGATCTGTAAAGGCAACAGTGACTGGAAGTAGCCTCTTTGTAAAGAACAGTAAGGGTGTAGCTTGTCGTACGTTCAGATCGAGGTGTACATTTTGTTAACATGGGTATGCTGTGCCATTAGACTCCTCAGACAATTTGGTGCTGTCTGTCTGAGCAGGCATGATGAAAGCAACTCTGAGCTAGACTCTTTAAGGGTCTTTAAATCTACAGTTAAATGGTGTATGTCTTGCCTTTTAACTATATGGGCCTTCATTTCAGGATTTGAGTTCAAAACTGGAGACCGTTTTTTTCTCTGTGACACTCACTGCAATTCCCCCTCCACCCTCCCTCCCTCATATTTAATTTTATAGTTCTTTCAGACATAAACATGGAAAAAAAGCAATTTTGACTTAGTTTCTGAGTGTTGCTGCAAAGAAAAGTAACAAACATCTGTTTTTACCTTAACTGCATCCATATGTTCAACCTCCCCATCACCCTCCTTCCCAAAAAATTTACAGCCGTATTTGGTGGGTACTGCATACTGTTGAATTAACTTTCTTCACAGTTAGATTAGAGGGTAAGTTCAAAAACTGAAAATATCTGTAGTAAGCAGTGGCCAAAAGCTACATTATAGCTAAGCCAAGTTTTCAAGTTTTTCACTCTTCCACTTGTAGTTTACTTCCCTATCCCCATTCTACCCTTCCCATCCCCCAAGAAAAGAGGAGATGATCCAGGAGATTTTCTTAGGAACAGATTACTGTGGTAATCAGATAAATGTTAACTTGTGAAATTTGCTTATGACTTTCATACTTATAAATTAATTAACGTTCAAAATACCATGCTTATCATACAAGTGTGTGGTCTGAGATGCATACTGTGTGGATTATTGTAAAGAACTAGTACCTTGTTTCATTTTATTACTCTTGTTGTAGCATCTGGAACAATTCTGGCCTTACCAAAGATTTGTTTTTTGTAGAGGATTAACAGCAAGAAGGCTATTTTACTGAGATATTTGAGAAGCAGCAAAAAAAGAGAAAAAGTTGAATGAGATTATCTTTTACTCTGAGGCATGCAGCATGCTTTCAGACATAAAGAGTTTGTGGAACTAAAGATACCTTTCAAACAAAGGTTATTCCTCTCTAGTTATATAATGCCTTTAATAGATGTGAAACTACTTGTGCAAATTTCTCAAATATTTCTACCTACAATAACCTAAATGGTTATATGCTCAAGAGGGTTTCAGCAATATGAGAATATGTGTCTGTCCTTTACCACTAGAAGAAGCTGGCCATCTCTTAGTAACACCAACTAATGCTATTAATACATTTTTCAATAAAATTAAGGTAGAAGCTGGGCTATAATTTGTTACAAAGTGAGTTGATGACTTTTTTGACTGATGATCATTTAATTGTATATTCTCAGGTAAATGGTAAGGTTTTTTTTCTTCAAATGAGATATTCGTTATCGCTCTGAGGAAAGGATTCCCTGCTTCTAGCTGATTTTCTTTGACAAGTTGAACACAAGTCTGGTGGCTCTGTATTTCTCTTTCTATTGTTATGTAAATTGAGAGAATGGTGATTGATTGTGGCTCCACCATCTCTTGTTTCTGCTGATAGAGGGAGGTCATCTTTACTCCTGTATGTGATCCTTCTGAGACATCATCAGAACATGCAGTAGACATCAGGATTGACTTTGAGTACAATATGGGAAAAGGAAGAAATCATTTGGGATTGCTGGTACACTGTCTTGGTCATAATTAAGAAATGTTGAAGCTAAATAAAGAAATCTTACCTTTTTTTCTTGGTAATTAAAAGGAATGCAGAAGGTTTTTATGCTGAAGTCTAGCCACTATTTCTAGACGTAATTGTCAGAGTGTTGTTGCCTTTACTCAAAAGTTTTTCAAATTTCTTTTGGCTCTCTGAAGATGTGCAGTAAAGAGGGCATACAAATACCAATATCTGTGCCTTTATCTACAATTTTGATATTTTATGAAACCTTTTTACCTGTGGTAGGATGTGTTCTGAATGTAGATTTTCCCAGTACTGTTGGCTAGAAGGGAAAGATTGTGTCAGTGGGCTTTTGTAATCCTGGAAATGTAGGCTCTCATATTTTTTGGAAAGACCAGATGGAACCAAGTAAGTCTAAAAGACTAGTTTATGCTAGAACTGTAAATCCCAAACTCAAGCTAGATCATAAACATGGATGTAGAAAGTGTCTGTTAAAGACTGAAAACAGAGAAATTGTGCTCCTTTAAGGCAGGCTTTGGCAAAATCATCGTCTCATCGGTCAGCGATTTCACCAGTTCTGACAGAACACTATGTGAAAGCAGGCAGTGACTATCTGCTTGCAGGTTGAGTAGAGTCTTTTATACTTGTTTTTAATATCCCAGAGGGATTATCTTCTGCACTAAGGATGGGTGGGAGACAAATAGCTGTTTTGCTTTATTCTTTAAATGCTGAATGTGGGCAGTTTGGGAATGGAAGTTTCTATATTCATATTAAGTCAATGTACAAGGAAGATAGCAAATCTGAAGCTTATTATTTCCTCATTTTATCTATTCTGTTTTTAGCTCTGTCTAAAATAAATGCATGAGAGTTGCACTTATTATTTTATTCACTTTGGATAATATATTGGATAGATATATTTATAGGAAACAAATAGTAGATCCTATAGACTCTGTAGATTTGCCCTAAAGATTTTAAGAAGTATAGGATAACTGACATCCAGGACTGTCTGCATTCTGCTCCTCCTGTGTTCTTCTGGTTCTACCCTCAATGCAATACAGAATTCCCATTTGCTGGTAAAAATATTCCACTCAATCTGCAAGTAAATGTAGGCAAATCTTTTTAATGTGGATGTTTTGAAACTAACAGCTATTTATGGACACGGTAGAGCTGCTGACCTGTACATTGTTGCTTTGTTGCCTCATGTCTTAAGGGACCTCAAATTCTATGCCCTTGTGATTTCCTTGATCTCTCAAGTCACAAAAAACCAAATTTGAATTTTAACGTAGCATGCCTCATTGCTAGGAAGGGGACTCTGATGGTCTTACTAAGCTTTGGTGTTTCACAAATCTGATATTGCAGTTCTTCAAAAAGTACTTATTGAATCGCAGCATTTGTATGTCAGGTTTCAGCTGGCTTTTTGATAAACTTACTTATTCACCAGTGCTTTGAAGATTAAGGTGCTTCCCAGAGTGGGCAGGAGTGATAGAATCTGTCCACAGAGTAATTCCAACTCCTGCTGTGGTGAGTTCAGATGTTTCAAAAGCCCTGCCAAATGTATAAGGTCAAGTGTTTTGGATGGCATGCTTCCTATCAGAGGATGATTATTTCTGATGATCTTATGGCCTTGGGTACATTCTACTTTTGGTTTTGTTATTTCTGTAACAGGAGATTGTTGTGTGTCCAAGTAATAGTCTTTATTATTATTATTCTCTGAAAATAGTTGTTTGTAAGAGTAAGATCAGTGTACATGTTATTCCATTGTCTCAAAAATTTTAACGAGTGGCTAAAATAGAACAGGAACTATAAGTCTAGGGAGCGTCAAGGTACATCGAGTGAGGAAAAAGAAGAATTTCTGAGAGAAAAGCATGAGTGGCTAGTTGTTTTTTGTTTTAGCATTTGAGCGTTCCATTTAAAATTACTCTTTGAAGGGCCTGATTTTCAGAACTTCTTTTGAAAGTAGGATTTGCTAATACCTCACCTTAGGTACTCAGCAGCTCTAGACACTTGAAAATGTAGGGCTCAATGCACCGTGCACAGAGAAACTAAAGTATCTGTTAGTCCACAGCAAATGCAAAGTAATTTTGCTTAGTTTAGCTCACAATGAAAGAGATTTAATCTAAACTGAATTATTTAAGATTTTATGTAGTATTAGCATATTTCTGTGGATAGTACAGGGCTGACAAGAAGTAACTTACTGAATTTTGGCTGCTTGTTTTTATCTTTGAGCTGGTGCACCAATAGTTGGCAACTTGGAAAGCTAGTTGGATGCGCCTAGGCAAGAGGTGTAACTTCACACAATTCAGATTAATTATTTTTAAGAAATTGCTAAGCATGAGATGGTATTTTCATGTATGTCCTGTGAGCGAAGTGCTAAAGCATATTGCTGAAGATACAGAGAAACGTTTTTTAAAAAAAAAGGTTGCATTATATCTTCACATTCCCCATTAGCTGCATTTAATATTAGTCTTGCTGTTGGTTGTTTAATGCATTCTAAGGTCGTTTGCTCTTTTTGAATAAAAATAAGAAAAAAGCTCGATGTAGCGATTATTGCCGTGAAACTAACCACACCGAAGTTTAAATAGAAAGTGGAAAGTAGAGTGCTCTTAATACCTGCAGAAACTTTTTAAAAATTAACTTTTGTTTCTGAGTTATGATATAAACAGGATAAGCCAGTGTTAGAAAGAAAAAATGGAGCCAATAAAGAGAGTTTCTGATTATAATAGCTGGTTTCTGTTTAATATCATTGAGCGGGATGAGGTTTTGCAGAGTTTCTCATGGAAATAGCATCCACAGTACTAAAATGATTACCTCATTCTTAGTACTAGTGCCAAGCACTTAGCCCCACAGTGAACACACGGGGTTGATTTTCAACATGAAACAAGCCAGAAGTGTGGAATGACATTTTCAGGTGACAGTTATGGTTCTATTGCCTGTAATTAGCACCTCTTAACATGCAAACCTGCCTGTGCCTTTTCCAGGCTGTTGAAGCTCAAATACGAAGTTTTGGACAGACCCCTTCCCAACTGCTCATAGAACCACATCCTCCAAGAAGTTCTGCCATGCAGGTGGTAAGTACCATGTTAACTCTTTGTGACCTGCAGTTTTTATTCACTTCCTTTGCTATCTTAAAGTTACGGAACCAGCCGCTTTGCTTTTCTGTGGTCATGGAACTGTGTCGTTAAAACCAGCAGATGAGTTATGTTTCTATAGGACTGAGCCAGGTATGCAGTGCTTAACTATTGTTTTATTTATTGCTGAAAGGATTGTATTGATTTCTAGTACAGACCATTTTTGTCAGTGTAAGCTAAGAACACTTCATCAGTTGATTTTGTTAATACCATACCTGTACAGGTGAGAGCCAGTCATCATGGAGGCAATTTAGTTAATCTTTGGCAGATTCCCCAAGAAGCATGGATTTAGGAGGTGGAACTTCCTTGTCTTTTCCCCCAGGCATAGGTTTTCCCCTAAAACAAGGATTACTAGGAATTCATGAGCTGAAACTTAACATAGCAAAGAATGTGACTAAATGTGTTTTGCAGTAAAGCTAGGGTGATAAAATCCAGGCAGTGAGCATTAACATGCTTTCCCTTTTACCTCTACTTGTGTCTAATATAATTTTATTATACAAACTATTATTTTATTACTGATTACTTTCCATATCATGTTGTGTGCAGTCCTTGGGTCTAAAATATCATTTGTGTTGTCATAGATCCAGAACTAAGTATGTTAAGTGATACTCTGACAAGAGGACCAAATGGTCTGCTGATTCACAAGTTTTTCAAAAGGTTATGTTCTTTTATTGCCAAAATGGACATTTTATACTGAAAAAAGACATTTTCTTCATGTATGTTCTGTAAGATGTATGTCCTACGCAGGCCAACTAAGGTTATTAGATTAAAACATTACCTGAAGTGCAAAAGGTTTTAGAAAAATTACGCAAAAATCCGAAATGTGTCCAAAGTAGCTTACAAACTTTATGACAGAGGAGTCTAAGAAGTGTAAACTTACTTGTTGAACTGAGCTACTAGCCTTTCTCAAATATCATGTCATGTGTCATCCACAAGACTTGCTCTGCTGACTCTCCCCTCATCCCCACCACCCTTTCTGCAGCAAGTCCATATTACACTTCGACAGCTGTGCTGAAGCCAGGCTCCTGCCCTGGGATCCCACGTGCTGGATGGACAGAGCCGACTGTGCTCATTTGTGATCTGCTGGCCCCTCGCACCTCCCACGCGGTGTCCCAGGGCTGCAGACCACTGCGGTGATGTGCATGTGCAACCCATGGAGCTGCATCTTTCAGGGATGTTGGGGAGCCCAAATGCCCTCATCATACGGCCAGACACCATACGTGTGTCCCTCTGTCGTGGTGCCATGCACTAGGTACTTGCCCTAATTTAGAGGGATTTGTTTCAGGAAGAGGAGGAACTTGAGGAGTCGAGTGTTGACATGTTTGTCAGACCCATTGTTGTATAAATAGCGTTGATGCTGGGAAGCAGTTTGCCTGGTTTTATCATAACATTTTTCATGATGCTGAATTAGCTAAGATTTAGTATGTAATGGAAGAAGTTAAATTCTAGGAAGTTAACTGTTTCTAACTCCTATGTCTTTTTTCAGGCCGAGGTACACACAGAATAAAAGCCCTTAGTTCTCCACTTGCTTTGAGCAGTTTTGTAGTTATTAATACATGATTTTATAATAGCACTATATTAAGTGGTTTTATAAGTAGTATTCCTAGAGCTGAAATACAGTACAGGTATTTTTCCTGTCACAATTTTGAATTATTTTGAGTTTTATTATTTACTGATTTTTCTGGTTTTGTGTGTGTGTGTGTGTGTGCATGTCTGCATGAATACAACAGAACTGAAAGCTACCACGTGCTGTGTTAAGTGCACAAGCCATAATATACACCAGGTGTAGTAATTAGCAGTCACACGAAAGCTGCCTATTTGTCTGGTTTTGCTGCTGTTGCTGTATCCCCTTGTGTTTTCAACCATCAGATAGCTGGATTTAATTGAGGCCACATCAGATGAGGCATTACTGACACCTTTAATTGAATGAGCATCCAGGGAGGATTAACTCATAATATTGATTGGCTTTTAGCCACTTGCTCAGAAGGGTGTCTGGGTAGCTTATTAGTTGCTTTTATTTACACCTTTATGCAAAGACTGTAAATAGGAATTCATAGAGCAATATGTTTTTCTAAGTACTCTTAATAACTTTTTAAAAAGGAGTGATAATAAAAATGCAAATGTATTTAATTTTTTATTAGTTCTGTATAAATATACGTTAAATGTATGCACTTACATACACATACATGTAATGAAATATTGCAGATGGAAAATAGCCAAGAACACTTCATTAGTGTTCTAATTCAGTTATTAGAAAATTACAAATACTAGAGCAATATGGCTATTGTTGGCCAGGGTGGTTGCATTTCTACATCTCAATGCAATTCTCTTTTTTAGGCACACTACATAATCACAAACCCATTAAGTTTTGCTTTTCCTCCTTTTGTTTGATATCTAGATCAAAGGTCCTTGATATTTTCTTTCAACATTTTGCACTGTTGTTAGAGACCTTAGTTAAAAAGTTATTAAACTTTTCAGCTTATTAAATTAAAAAACTAAAACCTAAAAATATTCTGTTGAAAATGAATCTGGATTCATTCCCTCCTTTTAGTATTTCTAGAAACAAGGCAGGATAGTGTCTGTAATCACGTCCACTTTATATTCTTTACAACTGCATTTAATTATGTTTGTCCTTTGAAACACATTTACAGTGAAGTCTTCTGCTTTGCATTCATAAATCTTATTTTTGTACACCAGAAGTATATACAGAACATATATCTAGTGTATGTGTGTATCTGTTTATTTTAATGTGCTTTCATGTTCTCATCTGGCTTGTAAAGAATTACTGTCTGCCAATTTAATGCAACTTGAGACAATGTCTGGGAGCAGGCATTTCTTTTGCTCACTTTTTTTTTTTTTTTTTTAAATGTTCCCTCCTAGTTTGGCATTGCTTTCCTTGACATGCTATCTCTGCAGATATGAAGGAGAATTCTTTTGGCAGAGATACGTGATTGGGAACTTCTGGTTTAATCTGCTGTGATTCGTAGCAAAGTTTGTATATAGACACCCTGTGTTCAGCAAAGCCCTCAAATTAATGCATACATGAAGGTTTTCTACCTAAAATGGTTGTTTCCACAAGGCTGTCCACTATTATTGTATTTGCTTTTCATTGCTTTTCATTGTATTTGCTTTTCAGTGCTTTTTCATTGATTCATTGGATCTTGTGTGTTTTAATCCAATCTTCCTTCTCTTGTCCTGTCTTCTTTTCTCCTCCCTGTGTTTTATTTTCCCGTGTATTTGGGTTCTTGTTGTGTGCACTCAACAGTATCTCCTCCTGCAGAGTCCGTTGATGTTCACAGACCAAGCTCAACAGGACGTTATCATGGTTCTCAAGTTCCCATCCAACTCCCCTGTAACTCACGTAGCAGCCAACACCCAGCCTGGTCTGGCCACTCCTGCTGTGATCACAGTTACTGCCAACAGGCTATTTGCTGTAAACAAGTGGCATAATCTTCCTGGTAAGTAAATTAAAGTAAATAACATAAGTAACCACTGCTCTCAAGCAGTACTTCTATCATCTGTTTCAAAATTTGCTGCAGAACTGTTTTAAATTTATAGTGTGAAAAGCACTCGCATTGACACAGCATGCTCTTCACATGTGGGCTTAGTTTCTCCTTAAAAAGGTAATTGGAACTATTGTGTAGTAAGATGTGTAGCACACAAAATTTTGTAACGATATAGTGCTTTCCAGGCCATCAAGTACTGTGCAAGAAGACAAAAACAGTATTTGACTCTATTTGACCATAATGAAGTCACACTCTTCCTCTTGAATTTCTTTTTCAGTCAGATGGAAGCCTGAGCCTTATCATGTCAAAGACAAGTTTTTAAGCATGTAGAACTTGCCTGAAAAATTTTCTGCTATCTTTTCGTAGTTGACTATGAACATGATATTCTGGTGTTAAAGCTACTGAATGAGAATTAGAAGATTAACTATATCAGAAGTCTGTATGTTCTGTAACTTAAACATCCCAAAGTTATTAGGTGCTCATGTATCTGTCAATAGGAAAGGAAAACAACATGTTTATTTGCATAGCAACAAATCAAATTAATTAAGCTTCAAAAATGTGTTGGACTTGAGAATATAGTCATTATGTTTTCAGTTCTAATGTTCTCCAGTCGTGGAGACACTCATCCTCTTTTCCCTGACTGTGGTAGTCTCAGGCCCAACCTCTGAAAGGTAGTTTATTTCAGTGCTATGCAGTAAATCTGGTCAAAGGCTTTTCAAGGAAGAGAAAAAAGAGCTTCTACTCAAATAACTAAAATAGGAGATATTTGTACCAGTGTAGTACTCACATCACTGAAATTCCTGCTAAGAAGTCTGGACTGAGGGTCTTAGATTACATTTTGAAAAACGCCAGATGACTCCCACACTGTTTCCTAATTCTCACAAATTACCCCTTAACATTGTGCAAATAGAAACATCTATGTATTATTTCACCCACCCAATAAATGCTTAAAAAGGAAGGGTGGAAGGGAGGCTTGTCTAGATAACAAGTTGTGAGCAAGAATTACTTGCAGGGGTCTTGGCACTTGTTTGAAAGGAGGATGGCAATATCCTCTCATACCCTGGATGTGTGACCTCGGACATATAATATGCGATGCTTTTTGAAAGATAGCCTTTGTGGACATAAAACAGTCATGGGAAAAGAAGAGGTTCTAAAGTGACAGGAGTGGATCTTGATTTCCTCATAAGTCTGCTGGTTGGTGATCTGTGGGCAAGCAACCAATTGTTCAATGCAGTAATCAACTGTTGTGAGTTGAATAAAACCTTCAGATTTTGGTTTTTCCTTCACCTGTGAAAAGTAGACCAGTAAGCTGTGCTTTTGAGTCACTATTTTTTCATTTAGAGGCATTTTACATTTGTTCTGCCTTTATAAAGAGCTCAAGAAAACCCACAGTTCAAGATAAACAAAACCAAGCCCCAACAAAAATCCACTTCACCCCCCCTCTTTGAGAGCACACCTATTGTAGCTGCAGGCTGTTAAAGGAGTACTATGCTTAAGATACCTGGGTATGGATTCCTGGGACTAACCCTCACTATTGTTGCCTTCAAATTTTATACCAAAAGGGGATTTGCTAGGATTAGAGGGCAGGTATCATTACTACTCCGTATCTCCTGCTCTGGGCTTAGCAGTGTCTTTACTAATGAGTCATCAGGATAAAAAAGTTATGTTGCCAAGTGACCGGTTGTCACTGATGGGTAACTAAAAATCTCATTTCTGCTTTTGTGTATGAGTTTGGTGGCTTTGCTGACATCTTATGGCACTGGTACCCAACAGGATGCCTCTGTTTTGTCATATGAGTTTCATGTTTTGTTCTGTGATAGTGTTTCATTGCAGCAAAACTTAGACTTCCCAATTAATTATGAAACCCTTCTATTGATACTGATTTTTATATAAAACTATGGATGGTAGATAGAAAAAACACCTGTGTAAGTATCCAGCCATTATTTTTTGTTCAACTTCCAAGAATGTCTTGTGGACTGTTTTGGGGGGCGGGGAGGGGAAATAGGAGTTTGCTTGCTTCCTTATTTGTTTTTGGTGAGACTGTGGAAAAAAAAAAAAAAAAAGGCTTTTTTTTTTTAACACTGAAGGAAAATTCAGGTGTTAAACGTTTCATTGGTATGCCAGGTGCTCAAATGAAATGCAGCTCTGCAGAATTGTATATTAACTTCTATGCAAACTTGCAAATAAATGGGTTTTGGTGATGGATGAATCCTTAGATTCAGGATGACTATGAGATTTTCCTGTCTGCATCATAAACTGACTTTTTTTTTTAATGTCCTTTGTGCTTCACTTGTTCAAAGCAGTGCTTTAAAAAAGTAAAGAGGAAAATAGTATTTGCTACAGTCAGCAGATGGTTGTCACAATTTGTTTTCAGTGGTCTTTACCACTTAATTTTGTTTTGTTGCGACAGGAGAGGTTGCCAGTAAAGCATCTGCTAGAGCTTATGGCTCAGGACCGGAGCTGCTGCTGATGGCATACATTCAGAATAGCACTAATCTAAAATAAATGTTTAATAAGCAGCCTGCAAAAGCACCTGGATTTTTTTTTAAATTCAATTGATGCAGGAGAATCTTGGATAGTTAAAAAAAATTGATGTAGGTTTGATTTACAAAATTTATGAGGCTTCATGTATTAAAAAAATGCAGAGTTTAAAAATCTTCTTTCCTGAATTCCAGCTCATCAAGGTGCTGTACAAGACCAGCCTTACCAGCTGCCAGTGGAAATCGATCCTCTCATAGGTCTGTCACTTCCTTCTCTCTTTGCGATTCATTAAGCTCTGTATGGTGGCCCTGAAGTGCAGATTACGGTTGTTTTTCACTTGCTGGTTGCTGGGAATGGAATTTTCCTGATAAACCATTTGCATGCAAATTGGAATGCAATGAGCTGTGGCTATGCTGGTATTTCATCAACTCCCCCTCGTTGGTTTGCCTAATTTGAACAGGCCTAGGACGCGTGTCAGTGGAAATTAATATGGATGCTGTAATAATGTGTGATTGAGAATGTGCATGAAGTACTGTCAGGATAATATTGGATCTTTTCATCACTCAGACTTGTTGATGAGCAGGAGCGAGGCGCGTTATGATGAATTGGTGCACTGGTAATGTGATGGAGCTCCTTTGCTGAGGAAATTTTCATAATAACAGTGGGGTTCTTAACTGCACCGTGTTGTGAAAAATAAAACCATGGTGCCAGGGTTTCATCATTAAAGGAGATCAATCCTTTCTTCATAGACCTGCTGTTCAGGCTGAGGGGATTAATGTGTAATTGCAAAGCAGTTTCAAAGTTGAAATATATTGCCCACTCTGTTTTAGTGTTGAGATATTAGTATTCATTTTTCAAGGGTATTGCATCTTTTGATCAGCATCACTAGTTAAATTTGTGTATGTTTTTCTTTTATTAAAAAGGAGTGGAGGAATGTCTGTCTTTTATTTAATGACTCAGTGTAATAGATTCAATTCATGACTTTTTATTATAGAGGTTTATTAGTTTATATAGAGCTGATTTTTCTGTTAGCATGGTTATAGAATTCGGTCAGTTCTTTCATTACAGACCCCATTTCGGGGAGTGGACTATAATTTGGGAGCCTATAGCATGAGAAATGGAACCTTAAGCATGATCAAAAATAAAAGGTCAAACAACCCAACCTCAAAATACAAACTAGTTGTAGGACAGTTCACAGGAGCAAAGAAGACAGGATTTTCTTTTTTTCCCCTGATCCTATTAGAGTTCAAACTTAGCTCTGTTTTTTAAACTATCCATTTTAGGATGGTAGTTTAAGTGAAAAAGAAGTGGTCAGTTATAAAAGCATGGAAAAATCAGGGGAAAAAAGAACTTGCGAAGAAAAAGTCCTCTGATCACACTGCTGGCTCTCTTCTGATTTTTTTTTTAATGGTTCAAACTACTTTTATCTTCTGGAATGAAAGCCTGAATGTTAAATGGAAAATCGAAAGCATTTTATTTAAATTTAATAATTCCCAAATGTTACAATTTTAGAAGTTAGTACCCTGAGAATAAATTAGATGACTGCAAGCCTTGTTGAAGTGTATGCAGGCTGATCTAATCAGCCCATGGCATTAGATGAGTTGTAATGAAAGAAAGAATCAATGTTAAATAGGTTTTACATTAATATACATTGTCTTGTCTAAATATTTATTTTTCATAAAGTATTTGTGATACTATTGGGAAATTTTTAGATACAGAAGATTAAGCATACTGGAGGCTAAAGTACTCTGTTAATGCACAAATTAAGGGCTTGATCCTGGAGGACTTAGCCATGCTTGCTTCAGTGGGGTCTCTTCCTATGAATACGAAATGCATGAGAGTAAGCACAGGGTTTTAATGCACCATTATGAGAATTCAGGCACCTTCTCTTTCCTGATCAGTTCCTGTTACACAGTAAAACAATAGCACTGTACTTGTACAGAACAACTAATTCAGCACAATTCATTTTTACATGCATCAGTTTTATTTGCTAAACTACATGTGTGGTTTGGATTTGCCCGGTGACTACATATTCCTATGAATGCACAGTAACCAGCCAGCTGTCCCTTCTATTTACATTTTTGATACTGTGCAAAATGCCTTTCAGCCGGTTGTTTTTACTGGACAGCATTATTTTGCAAGAACATTCTTGTATTCTGGCTTGGGGAGTGTAAATATTCCAGCGAGCTCCACTGATCCTGCCAGGCTGGCAAGGTGAGGGTGAGCCGGGCTCCAGCGCCTGGTCCTGCAGGAGATGCCCAGAGAACCAGGGTGCAGCAGCATCGTCTCACCGGGCACGGGAGCTTCACCACCGCGGCTCTTCCAGACCGAGTGGGGCAGCACCCGGGGCCAGGCAGGGGCTGGTCCGTGGGGGAGCAGAGCTGCAGGGCCAGGCTGCAGCTGACGGCGAGCTCCTGGGAAAGACGCCTTTCTTCAGCCTGCTCCAGGTCTTCCCTGCCCTGTCCTCCAGGAGGACAGAAAGTCTCTGCAGAGTGGGGACTAGAGCTGTCCGCAGCTGGGATGTAAGTCTGCATGTTATGTGCTTTTGCGACACATTTCACATTTATGGTATTTCAAGTACAGATGGTCAAAATGCCTAAAAATTTTGAATCTGCATTTTTACAACGTGACCCTGGTTATTTTTCCACATTTGGAGAAAATCAGATTTTTCTTTAAAGAACTGCACCGAGCAGCTTGTTCCAACTGTAAATGCAACAGTGTCCAGGTGGAGTTGCTGTCATGGCAATTTTCTGATGAGTAGAACATGTGTTTATAAGCAGGTACCTGCCAAAGTGATCTCATACACCACAGACACTGCTCTTACATCCGAGTCCACAGGATGCTGGTGTCCCCTTTGTGAGACTCTGTCCTGAAATATCTGTATTTAGTCTTGCTGGAAGATGGCAGTTCAGGAAGGCATTGGTGCAGCAAGGATCGTCTGTGATACAGAGGAGCTGTGAGAGCAGCAGGTCATGTAGATGGACATGGCTGAACTGGGGAAGAGAGACATACATTATGTGGTCTTGTTTAGTGATCCTGTTTCAGATATATAGCATTTGCAACTACCTTTTCTTATAGGAGAGCACTTTGTTCTGTTATTCTAATTGCAAGTCAATGGGAATTTCATGGTTGTCTTCCCTAGGGGAAGGAAGAGGCTTTATGTTACATGTAGCCTCATCCCAAACTGGTCTGTGGTCTTTCACTTGAAAAAAATACCTTCTTTTTTAGACAAACTCCTCACTTAAATCAGTTGGAATATTTCTGAAAAGTAGAAAAAAGATGTTGGTTTTGTGTGTTCACACATGAATAACCTCAGAGTCTATACAAAATAAATGTAATTAGGCCTCGCCAAGTTTTGAAAGTATCATTAAGGTGATCTTTAAAGCTGAGCTCAACTCAGCTAAAGCTCCATACTGACATTAAGACCTTAATTAATGACGTTGGAAACATACCTGCTTTTATATGCCAAAGTGGGGATGTCAATTTATGCAAGGGCGGTGTTACAAGACTCAGGGCAGATAATCAGTTCTGGCTAATAACTCTTCACTAATGACACAGGGAGAGAGAGAGGGGGCCACGCCCATTTCTGTTTTCATTGATAGAGGTGTTGCCTACTGTCATTTCACATTTCTTTAGACTTGCTGATAATTACCAGTTTATGTCTAATACCTACTAGATTGGATAATAATACTATTTTTGCAGGAGTAACATTGTGTCAGCCCTTTTTGAGGAGTTCTTTTGAAATCCTTCACAATATTACACAGATGGTATTTCCATACTTAATTCCTGTAAGCAGCAGGGAACTTAAAAGAATTGAGAAAAAGGTCTTAATATGTTTTCAAATTCTGTACTATTTTTTTTCTAAAAACCTTACTCAGAGGCAAATTCTTTGGTAGATATTTGAATATTCAAATCAGATGTTAAATGAAGTAAATTATGTCAATGTACTCCTATGCAAGTTATGTACAGTACCTGCAATCAGGCCAAATCAGCAAGACAACCAAAGGGCATATGTGGTTGCACATCATTTTAGTATCCTTAACTTTACTGATATTAATCCTGCTTTCTTTTAGTGCAAATGTTAGTTAGTAAGGCATATACAGTGAGCTGGTATATTTGAAGGTGAACAGTGATTTAACCCTTCACCTGTCTGGAAAATCCCTCAGCTCCTCTTGAACCAAAGGTAACGTGAACTTTATTAGCAGCATGCTGTATTTTCTAAGCACAAAGCGATCAGGTATCTATCTCAGCGTCTTGGCACACACATAAATCAATTGACTTGCCTTTTGGATGGAATCCAAAAAATGTCCGATGTCCACTTCTGTCATTTTTATGCAAACCAAAGACTGGGGCAACACGCCATGCACAAACCTCCAGCTTTGCCCTGGGCTTGGTATGTGAACCTGTGGTTTAGTCAAAATAAGTGCAGCGACCTCTGAAGACTGAACTCAGCCCCAGTTAAAGTCACTGCTCACTGAGCCTGGATTTGGACCAGGTCGGAGTTGCAGGGAGAAAAAGAAGTGATCAATCTTATTTTCAGCATGAATGTTACCCACCTGCTTCTGGCGATTCTTTCACGCTAACACAGCCCTGCTGGCAACTGTTGAGTTACTCTTTGTATTTTCACCCCCATAAAAATGTTATCAAGATGGAGTTTTGGCTGCAGCCTCTCACAATGCCTCCTTCAACTCGTACCTTCTGGGCTGTGGGAGAATAAAACCCAAAACAAAGATTAGAAACCCAGGGAACGCTCAGTGCAGATCAGTTATGGAGAGTGGCAGCATTGCCGGGGCTAATTTTCGCTCACGGCCTCGGCTCTCCCTGGGTGGGGGTTAAGGCCAAGTTGTTTCGGTCTTACATATTGTGAGAGTAGCTTATGGGCTGCAGGATCTGCCTCTTGTGCTCCATGTAGTTGAAAGTAAGGGGCAAGTACTGTGCTTGCTCTTGCTGTTAGAGGTGGGCTCTAGAGCCGGGGTTGTCCCCAGAGTGCAGGTGGGTTCCAGAGGCTGGGTTTTGGGGGTTATTTGTAGAGCTTGGGTGGTGTTGGTGGAGTAGTGTTTAGAATGGGTATGAATTCTGGAGTCAGTGGTTTTGGGGTGGGTGCCAGCGGTGTTCTGGAGCGGGTTCTACATTGCGTGATGGTTCCAGATCACTTGTTAGTTCTAGATCACTCATAGCTTCTGGCTCCCTTTTTGGTTCTAGAGCAGGTTCTGGGCCAGGACAGACTTTGGGGGAGGGCTTGGAGGCTGAGGCTGGGAGAAGCTCCTAGCATCTAGTTCAGGTTTGGCATCTCACCAGGATTTGTGAGACTTGCTGATGACAGCAGTCTCCCTGGGGTTCTTTTGTTTCGTAGATTGTTTGGTTTGGTTTGGTTTTGGTTTGTTTCGTTTTTTTCTTATTTGTGGTTTTTTTTCATTTGAAGGCCCATAGGATGGGGAGCCTAGCATCCCATCAAGGGCAGCTCTCCCAGGTTTCTTGCATAAGGACTCGTGCTGCCTCCCTGGAAACTGGACACATGACAAGTTCCTACTTGCCACTGGCCTTCATGGCAACTGCTTGTCATGCTCCTTCTCCCAGGATTTTTGCTGGCCTGGCCAAGAGTCTTGTCCAACTCTTGTCCAATTGCCCTTGGTACCCACTCTTGCACCCAGAAGCACTTCAGCCGGGAGAGTGTGGAGATATGCTGGTTAATTTTTGTGCAATGCTCAAAAAAGTATGAAATAGTAGCGATGTTTGCTGCAGTTATTCCTTTTTTTAAAATTGTAATGCTTGCAATGAAATACAACTTGTGTATGATTTTGAAGTGAAGTAGCATGTATGTGTATATACTGTCTTGGAATTCTTTTTTTTTTTTTTAATTTTTAATTTTCTGTACTAGAAGAAGGGGGAAAGGAAGCCTATTACTTTTTTTATATATCATTCAGTTTTGCAGTCTTTCATTTATATTTGTCAGTTGCATTTGACTTAAAGAAGGGATTTTTTCTATTTTAGAATACATACTACAAGGAATCAGCATTGTTCCCAGAAGTGTAATGAGTATTTTATCGTAAAAATAGAAAAAAAAATGTCCCTACCACAAAAAAACTAGTAACAGCAGTGAGGAATAGTTCTGGTGTGAATGTAAGTTTCTAAACTGTGCTTTTGTTCTGTGAATGTGGACGCTAAAATTTCTTTATGTACTTTTCTGTTCAGCCAGCAATACAGGTATGCACAGAAGGCAAATCACTGACCTTTTAGACCAAAGCATTCAGGTACATTCCCAGTGTTTTGTCATCACCTCTGATAATCGTTACATCTTGGTCTGTGGCTTCTGGGACAAGAGTTTCCGAGTTTATTCTACTGACTCAGGTAATGTATTTTTAAAACATGGGAATAGCCTAAAAGATTCTTGTGTTCATCATCGACAAGAATGGGGGGTGAGGGAAGAAAGTGGACTCTGTATTTATTCCACTATTAATAATATTTGTCAAATCTTTTCTTACCTACTGCTACTGTGTATTGTAAGCCATAGTTTTTGTGGAATGATGGCAAACATAACACTTCAAATCTATATAACAGGCATACCTGTTCTTACACTGTATTTTCCACAAGTAAATGGGTCTAGTGAGTTTTTGTGAAGTTTTGCATATGAGGAAAATTAATTATTCTTAGAGAGCTTACTTGAACTTATTGCTGTTTGGTGTTCAGCGTTAGATAATTTTTTTTGAGGAAATATAGGCAAGCACTGTAGAATAAGTACAGAAGTGAAGTCTTGAAATCTGGTGAAAGAATACTTATGAAAGCCTTTGAAAGCTATGCTATAGTAGAAAAATTGATTTAGCCACCGAATTCTTTCATACAACATAAACTGATCAATGTAATGGGCAGCAGTTAAATTAGTCTGTCAGCTGCCATGTATCCAAACCATTGAAGTCATGCATGTGTCATGCTAAATAGAAAAGAGTCTTTCCATGTAAGAGCTACAGGAATTTAAAAGCCATGGAGGCTCAGAAAAAAATACGCGTGATTTTTTCCCTTTCATTATCTTATAATGAGAATAGCGACCTCACTGTAAGGTACTTCTTTGGGATTAATGACCCAGTGTGGTTAATATGTGTGTGCCATCAAGCTTTCCAGTAGGTTATTAATCCCTACAGAATATCCTGCATGTTTGTCATAATTTCTTAAATATATTAGTTAATAGTGTTTTTCACATTGACAAACCAAAATGCATAACAAAACAGTATGGTCTTTTATGAAAATCTGTTAAGACTAGATCTCATGGCATATTTTAGCATATCTGTCATTTATGCAATTTTAAAGCTTTAAGTATAAAGAAGTTCCATTTACTTCATATTGACTGCCTACAATTCATTATACAGACATCTTGTTAGACCCTTCTTAGTTTAATTTTCTCATTGATGAAAATAAATTTACATGAAAGTGAATTTAGAGGAGATCTTCAGAAAAATTAGCTAGCAGCAATAAATATTCAGCGTATGTTCTTGATTTATAGGATTAGAGAACTAATTCTTTTATGTTGAAGGATATATTTTGCTTTACACCTATGGAAGGAACCTATATGATTTGTCTCGTATCAATCTTAACTACAAATATTTCATTAAGTTATGTCCTGTATAAGTCAGATTCACCAGGCATCTCATTACTACCGTAGCTAATTATGATATAGACCAAAATACAGTTGTCAAAGAAGTTGCAGAGTTGTGTCTTCTGTGTGTCTCCTGTTTGTCAATATCACAATTCTAGCTCTATTTGAAATCAAGTTCATTCAGATGTAGTTTATTTGGCTTTGAATTAAAATGAGAATATAGTAGTGAAATACTTATTCTGAAATTGGCAGAACAGTGAGGGAAAAAGATAATGTGATCAGTAATACATACTGGCAAATGATCACAAGTGTTGAATTCAATAATATTTCAGCACTTACACCAAAAGGGAACCTTTTTCCTATTAGTTGTTAGGAGTTGGTTGGTTTGTTGGTTAGTTTTTAACATGAAATAGTTTTAATATAAATCATGGGGTTCTCAACACAGTTAGTACAGCAGAAGCACAATAAAACCTTCCTCCGGCAGTGAGAATGATTTCTAGACAGATTTTTAGATTCAGTAGTGCAAAGATTTGAGTCTTATTTTTCTTTTAATTATTTGTACCGCAGCTGTCAAATTAGAAAATTTGTTTTGTCAAAAAGAGATATCTGAGTGCATATGGTAATGTTTGAAGTTACTGTATAGAAAGGACAGCTCATATTAAAGGAAATAAACAAGTTGAGGAACTCTTATAAGATTAATGATTTTTTTTTACTGATATGAAAGAGCAAAAGCTTATTTCCTATTTTGATGGTCTTGATGGAGTTGACTGAACGTCAGCTGCAGAGCAACAAAGTAAAAGTAACAAGGCAGTGCAACTACATGAACAACTGTCAAACAAATAGCCTTGGAAAAGGTTTGTTTTCTCAAACAGAACCTATAAACATAGAATATAATTGAAAGAGAGATCTCTATAACTCAGCAATGTTTATAGCATAAACTTGCGTTCTGAAAGTATAAATCAGCTCAGGCAGTTGAATAACTACAGCTATACAACTGAAAAATATATCACATAATTAAATTATTCTCAAATCTAAACCATGTAATTGACAGCTCGAATTTTCGGGAAAAAACATACACTTGGTAAGATGTTTTTGTATATTACCAAAATGAGGTTATGTAGTCTGTGAGTGTTTCAGTGCTCCTAGCTGTGAAGTTCAGTAACTTTTTCTGACTAAATCTGTTGGCTGATCAGCATCTGAGACAGTTAGGTGACCCTGTGGCACAAATCGAAGCCCTGGTGTGCAGAGATGACCGCTATAAAAAGCTGTGATAGATGCAGAGAGATGCAGGAAGGACTCGATCCCACAGTTACTCTCCGATACAAGGTAGATCTACACAGTGAGTGCACCTCCAGGGTTTTGCCCCTTCCAGTCAAAAAGGCTCGTGGGTTAGTACTTCATTTCACAATTTCTCTTAGAGGATTATACTTGCCTAATACATTTTGTCAGTGTTTTTTTTAAATCCAATTTACAGGTTTTCTTTACATTACAATATTATTCTAGTTTTTGCTTCATGTACTAAAGTAATTCCCTCTTTTTAATTGGTATTCATACTTTTTTTTTCCTGGTTTTCTCCACTTGAATGCAATTACCTTTTTGATCTTCTATATAAATCAGGCTGTTAACATTTTTCTTCTTTCCTCAGAACCACTCCCTTAAGTCTTTTGTTACAGTTAGTGTTATTAGTGGCTGCATACACAATGCCTTTGTGTACTGTGTAGAAAGAGAGCTATGAAATGCTTCCTACTAACCGCATTATATGATTGACTAATTGTTTTTAATTCATGCACCAAAATATTTTATTAAGATGTGCTTAATTTGGGTCCCAACACTGACTTGTGTTATTACTGTTCATGTTACTAGCTATTAAGCACTTTTTAGAACATTTTATTTCAGGTACCGTAGTTTGCATTTCCTATTTCTTTTTTTTTGGCCTATGCTGTTAATCCTTCCAAAGTGATCACTCTTTTCCCCTTCTGTTCTTCCCTGTTCTTAATTCAGCCCAAAGCACAAATAGATGCATGTTCATTTGGGCTGAGGGATCTGAGGTCACATATTAATGACATTACACGTCACCCTTCCTTATATCATTGGATGCAGAATTTGGCCTGAATGTTACATGAGTGGGCCAAATAGGCGCAGAAGAAATGTGTGTGTATCTTTTGTCCCGTCTCTACAAGATCTGCAGCTGCCAGGCTTCAGCAAATCCAGTGAGATGGATTTTAGTGCTGATGTTCTCATTTCGTAGGATCACGTGTGCTGCTGGCAGATCCAGAGAGCGGCAGGAGACAGGACATGTTTGCTGCCTAGGAGCCAGCCTCTGGCGGGGGGGTCCGGCAGAGATCTACCAGGGTTGACCTTACATGTGTTTTCTCTCCCACATGCAAATCCAATACACATGAGCATCCAAATTTACATTTTTCTGAAAATATTGTCCTGTTTAGCTAAGGTTAAAAGGTAATAATCATATTCATGTTTATACAGGCTCTTGAATGGCATATTTTTAACTATTCAGGCTTTGTTTTGTTTTTAGCATTTATGTCTCTACCAGGGTGCAAGTGTTTGTCCTATATGCCATAGATAAGAGTGTTTTTTCCAGGTCTGTCTTCTGAGATTTTTTTGAACATTACAGATATTCTTGATAAGGAAGGATGCCCATTGAAATAATTGGCAAATATATTAATGCTGATGGAAAGAGTAATTTTTCATCTAAATCTCTTTTTCTCTGTTTAAGAAGATGCTCAGAAGCTGTGTACGCTTTATTTTCTAGGCAGCTCTCACGCTACTGATTTCTTTGGGATCCTAAACGTTCTGCGGCTGCTTCTTATTCCGTTTCCCACATCATCAACAGATTTGCATTTTGACTGTTACTTTCATCTTTCAAGTAAACTTACCTTAAACTTGCCTTAAAAGCAAATCCTATCCTGTTTTCTCTCTGTAAAGTGAATGTAAACATATAGAATTAAAAAAACTTTCTGGCATGATTGCCTGTGAATACAGGATAATATTTATGGACTGTAATTTTTTTTTTTTTTTTTTGGTGGATTGTATGGTCTACTGCACTTTTAAATAAGTTTCCACCAAATTAAGAAAAAAAATAGTACTCTCCTCTATAGTTCTTCTTGAAACCTTTTTTCAATAAAGAAAATGTTTCTAAAATACTTTATAATGTATTTAATTTGCCTTATAAAGAGTAAAAATGTAGTTTTAAAACAATCAATTTTATGTGTTTCAGGTAAAATGATGCAAGTAGTATTTGGACACTGGGATGTTGTAACCTGTCTTGCTCGTTCTGAGTCCTATATTGGAGGAAATTGTTACATTCTCTCAGGATCGCGCGATGCAACATTGCTGCTCTGGTACTGGAATGGCAAAACCAATATCATTGGTGATAATCCAAGAGGTAAGCAAAACCAGCAAAACCTGCTTTATATGTCTAAAAATGGCTTGAGTGAACACCTTGCATGACAAAATTTTAGGTAACATTAATATCAAAGTACAGTGTTCCTTTTTCTTGTAGTTTTGATCAGTTCTAGTTCAAAGAATTGAGGGTAAGCAACACTTGTTTTGCAGCAGAAGCAGAAGTAATTTTTAAAGTTACAGGATGCTGAACATTTATAAATACATTTTTTCTTGTCACTCATTCAGTTGGGAAGGACAGGCTCCAGGAATGAGAGAAGGGAAATAGGTTTTTGTATGTCCTGTTCGATCTGAGTAAGTCTTTTTCTCTCAACATGATGATTTCATTAAATAACTGCATTTGAGTTGTGTAAAACAAAAAAGAGCATACATCGCCCCAGTGCGGACTGTATTCTATGCAGCTGTGATCTTACGTGTATAGGTTCTCACAGCGGTACCTTAGCTATCAATAGAGTGATGCAGACAGTGAATTTTAACTTTGATTAAGGTCATCGTAATGAGATGTGTAATGGCCTAAGAAGGACACTTAGGTGAAAGATGGACAGACACATGGGATGGATTAAAGAAGCAATCTTAACATTTTTACTTTAATACTTTGGTAGGGTGCTACGTGCCTAATCCTCACTCTCATGTACTAGGCATTTTAATTGGTTCCAGTGCAAGCAACAGGGCTCATACCATATAACCAAACTAGTAAGTCAGAGTAACCCTGCTTCAGCCTAATTCAGTTTTAACTCCTCCCCACCCAAACTCACCTTGCACTTCCCAAATAATTTAATCTCTTCCATCTTGCACAGTTTCCCAGGAATTCCCAAATCTTTTTACTCATGAAGATTCTCTCTTCTAACTCATAATTTTCTGTGGAAAACACTGAAACTCTATGACTATTCAACCCCACCTTCCTTGTTAGATAACAGGAAAGGTAGAAAGTGATCTTGTTATGCCAGTTCTCACTGCACACACACACACACAAATTAATTCCTGATCCCGAAAGCAAAGAAGGCAGCAGACATCCAGCTGGATAAAAAGCCCGAGTGAGCCAGTTCACAGGAGTAAGAGGCTTTTGAGATAGCTGATAAGAGCTTGCATAGGGGAATAGAGGGGCACATCATAGCCAAACAGTGGGCACTTTCTCCCTATTCAGCCAAAAAGAGAATGCCCTGAAGAGAAGGGGCGAGAAACAGTATATTCTGTTTGTCTTCAGAAAAGTGTTTGTTAGGTTTTCTGTCATACACTTCAGGTCTTCTCTGACCCTGTTTAAATACTAGTAAAATCATATCTGCTGTCTGCAAAGGAGAAAATGGACATCTGGAAAACAAGCAGTGTTGTTATATCTGGCATATATTGCAATTATAACTGGCATACAATTTCATACACTCTAAGCAATATCTGACATCTTCCAAATTAATCACTTTGGTGAACTTGTGTGTTTCATCCTCAATCTGTTACTCAACTGGAGTTATTTGAATTTGAAAAAAAGAGAAGTTTTGACTGAAAGTATTTGCGAGGCTTCCTTGCTTTGTGAACAAGACCTTAAGGCTATACGCTCCTTTGTGACCTTAACAGATCACATGCTGAGATTTCGTACTTGGTACCTAACTAGAATAGGTAGATTTTGTTATAATTTGTTGACTGTCTTCTCTAATTCACATTTCTAACATATTCAAATTTTGCAGTTTTCAAAGTTAATGCTAGACTATTTTAACTACTGTTTAAAATAAAACAGTAGCTACCTGGTAAGTCTCTGTTTGCAGTCCTATTAAACTTGTACTTTTTAGGGACATGCAATAGCTCCTATGTTTACTATTTGACATTATGTAGTTTTTTTGTGATATGACATGCTTGGAAGCTTTTGTTATGAATTGGAGTCCTACGGCACTATGCATAGGCGTAGACATGTGTATAGTAAAAGACAGTTTTTGCTTCAAAGAGATGGTAATCTGGGGGTTTAATTTTTCCCAGAAATAGCTTTCTACAGGCATTTCTGTTCAATCATTTTTTTTTTTTTGAAAAGGCAAATAAAAAAAGCTGTTTCTGCTTAACTTCTGATTTTGTCAGAAATGGAAAGCACCAGCAGATCTGTTGGGTTTCGAGTCCTGTTACTGCAACTGTAACTTCCACCCATTTGCAGAATGCTGGATATTTAACTTAATCTGATGTCTTTTTGTGTTTGAAGTTTGTGACTTTTTAACCTCAAAGTATAGTTTGTTCATGCTTTCACTGAGCATTATTCATTGGAATTTTAGGTAGTCTCAAAGTTGATACTTCTTTCCTATTTTTTTTCTTTATTTAATCATCTCTAACTTCCATCTTAAAATGGCTTCACAGCAACATGCATCCAATGGCACTGTACTAAATCAGGATGCCATGGAAGTTTCAACAAAAATAATCTAAACCAGGAGCATTTCTTTCCTCCTTTCATGGTACCCGTTGCCTCTGATATACATCACTCAGTTAGAGAAGTTCCTTTTCCTTAGGTTTCTTGTAGCAGAGACTCACTAGCATGACCAAGCTACCCTAAACACTATCCCATTGGGCACCCATTACTCCACCAGTTACATTTTATTTAGTTTCCTTTATTTGGTTTCATTACTTTAGGAAGCATGGAGCTCCTGAGCTCTGTCTGCATGAATTCATGTTATAGAATGGTACCTAAACTGACAAGCCAGGTGGGCATATAAGTGTTTTGTTGGATAGTCTTTATCAAGGACAACTTTCTGGCCAATTGGACTGTATGGAAAAATTCTTTACATTTTTGGTTTAACAGAAATATGTTACTGAAATATTAATTATTTACATTCTTTAATTTTTAACTTTTAAGCTGACTTCTTAAAGAAATTATATGTGTCCGGTCTCACTGTCTGTTTAGTTTCTCCCTAATAATTCTCAAATGCATTGATCAATTTAAACCCAATTTGATGAATTTAAATCTCGAAGATATGAAATTCCTTCATGGGACACATCTGCTGGAAGCTATTTTTATGCTTCACAAAACAGCTTGATTACATTTAGGTTAAGTCCTTTTTTCCTTCTCAAATTAAAACCTGAGATTCAAAAAATATTTTACCATGCTCTTTGATCAAATGTATGGGTTTTTTCTTTCTAAATTAATTTGTTTTGAAAATGTAGAAGCATGGCTTGTACTTCACTTCGGTGCACAGGCCTTTTCTGATGCAGAAATGTTTCTGTGGACAATTTCTGACCAAGCCCAGGAATGATTCAGAACACAGCAGAGGATCTGAAATACTTGCGTCCTTTAAAATAGCCCTGAGCCACACTGAATTCACATTAATTAGCATCATTACTGTGGAAGTGTAAAGTCACTTTGGATAGTCTAAGAGCCTTTTTAGTTTTCTCTCCTTGGCATGTGGCTTGCTTGGGGGAGGTGGGAGAGGTAGGAGGGAGAGGATGTAGCCCTTCCCTTAGTACCTCTTGATGCTCATGTGTGATCTCTATCCCAAGGTTGGCTTTTGCTCATTTAGAGGCTCTCATCTAATAGCAAAGCACCACTTGCGGATGTGACATTGTGCTTCAGGACTTGTGGTGTTGTTCCCACATAGGGTGGTAGGGCGGTGGAGGTTACTGGAAGAGGGCGGCAGAGGTAACTGGGAGAGGGTGGTGTACTTTTCAGAAATACGCCGGGGTTTGCACTTGCCCAGCCCGATGCAGTGGAGGTGGAGGGGAGGTGAGAAGTGGGGTTTGGGGAGAGGGAGGAACTACGTGTGATGGCTGGAGAAAGCAGATGAGAGAACTCATTTGCACACAAATGGTGTCCATCACTTTCAGATCCCACGCTGGCTTTGAAGCTCAAGTGGCAACTCTCAGGGTTTGGACGTTTCCTAGGTTGAGGGATTGCATTTTACTTTGTAATGACAGAGCCATAGGAACCAGGGTGAGCAGGAGCTTTGGTCACCTGATCTATTGTCTTTTCCCAAAGAAGGCTTAACTACACCAAAACCATTCTCGGCTGAATGTTTGTCCAACTTTCTGTTTAAAAACTTTTGACAACTATGTTTTTGTGCCTTACAAGCCCTATCATTAACAATTTTTTTCCCAGTGTTCAGCCTGGTATCCAGTTCTTTTTTTTTTTTTGCAGCAGCAGATGAATTCTGTCATTTCTTTTATATTTATTTTTTGCATAAAGATCAGATTATTTATTTCCTCCACGCAACAACTTCCAGTTATTTGGATTATCATGACCTGCAATTCTTTGCTTCTAGATTTAATAACCCAATTATTTGTCTTTTGCCACAAGTCACGTTTTTCTAGACCTTTGATTTTTTTCTGTGTGTGAGTTCTTTTTTTTGTTGTTTGTTTTTGTGGTTTATTTTGTTTTGTTCCTGTCCTCTTCAATTGCTGTCTCCTCAAGGGAGACCCAGCAATGCAGTTGAAGCTTTTCCAGTAATAATTTGGGATATCTGTTTGTTTCAAAGCAGCGTGACTGTTAATCCTTTAAGTGTATGAGCCAATATGACTTTCAGTCTTTTCTGAAGAGCCACTGTCTACTCAGTTGTTTTCTTATCCTCTGTGTAGTTTGCCTGTGGAACCTTGTCTTTAAACTTTCTGAATTGTATTCTTTTTAGACTGATTCTCTAATTGTTCAGACTCATTTTTAATTCTTATCCTGTCCTCCAGCAGACTTGCAGCAACTCATCTCTACAAATGTAATTTGCAGTCTTATTCTATCAAATCATTCATTAAAGAAAATATTAGGCAGTGCACAGCCAAGGAATGCCCATTGATACATTTACCATTTTGACAATGAATAGCTTTCTGAATATAGCTTTCCAACTGGCTTTTCATTTCATGTATAGTAGCATCTTCTAAACATGTGCCAGAGTCCTTGCTAAAGTCAAAATATATGATGTCTCCCTGAACACAAGTCCTGTTATTTGCTATTCCAAGAAAATATTGCTCTGACATGATTTGTTAATAACAAATCCAAATCAGCTGTTACTCATCTTCTTGTTTTCTTCTAAGAATGAAGTGTGGGTGTATATATATGTACATATTCTGCCAGTGGTTTTTCTGTTTGTTGGAATTGAGCAGACCACTCTCTAATTTCTCCGTTTTCCTTTTCCTGCTTCTTCAACAACACAAGACTTTTTTTCAGTCTTGCAGAACCTCACCCAATATCCCTGAAACAACAGTTATAACTCTGGGATTATTTAGTTTAATTTTCACAGTATCCTCAAATCCGTATTATCAGGCCAATTGAGTTGCAAACATTTGCCTCATTTAGGTATTGTCTAATTGAGACATCAGGTCTCATTGCTGCTTTTACTGATGTTTGTTGCCTGAACTGCAGTTGCCCTTTTCATTGAAGACTTTTACTGAAATACTTTCAAATGTGTGGCATCATCTGTTGGTATTGCTTGCTCTTAATAACGGACCATCTTTTCATGAACATCTTAACAATTTTTTGTGTTCATGGCACAAATGCTATTCCTGATGTCATTGCTAGTTGCATCTCATCTATGCTTGGCTATCCTAGTTTTGTCCCTGCTTGCTCATACCTTGTCTCTTATACTAGTTCAGAAAAATCTCTCCTATTTTGATCTTTCTGCCTGACTTTTTTCTGTGTTTGTAGTCACTGGAGAACTTTGAGTTGTGCCAGCTGGTATCTTGTTATCTGTCGTATTCTTCTGCTGCACCAGAGTGGTTTTCACTAGTATCCTTATTACCCTTTCCTTTGTTTTACTGTAGACTAAACTTCCATGAGATCTTACAGAAGAATGTTCTGTAACTTTTGAAACCGTCTTTCCAAAATACTTCAAAAAAATATATTGTTGCCCATGTTTTTTCCGTTATGAAGCATATTGAACAATCTCATGTCTTCACCACTTTCATATGAGAGTTCCTTTTACCACCATGTCTTTGATCTGTTTTGCTATATTGCTTATAATCGTATCTAGAAGGCCATCTCTAGCTGTTGCTTATATCTTAAAAATTGTCACCAGATTGCTTGCTATGCATATACTTGTATCCCTTTACCAACAAACATCTTTGTAATTGAAAAATCCCATTTCCTCCAATCCTCCTTCTTAATGATTCCTTACCTATACCTACCAGGTAGAGGCTAATCAGATTAGCGAGTGTCAGTCCATGTCTTAAAAGTTTTTGTTTTGTCACTGTAATTATTTTGTTAGGGTGTACTTTTTGAAGGGGAGGTGTACAGTGAAGAATTTGTCTTAATATCGTTTGTGCTTATAAAATGGCAGGCATTTCTGTAGTCAGAGTGAAGATAAAGCACTTTTCTGCTATTCTTGCACTATATTCATAGAATATGAAGAGACTGTCCTATTGCGTTCAAAATTTCTAGAATTATTTTTTAGTTTTCCTATTTTCAAGCCCCCCGAATATATCCAATTTAGAAATTTGTTTTACTTAATGAAATTAAGGCTTAACTGATAAATGTATCCAGTACTAATGAAATACAGTGTGTGTATAACTATGTTACTACTACTAATACTAATGTGATCTCTTCTGAATTATTGCATTGATCTTCCACACATATGTGAATAAACCAAATTATATTACCTCTTTTATGTTAGCCCATAAAACTAGAAAATGTTACTCTCTGTATGTACCACATTGCATCATGAGGATTATAGGGGTGCTTTCATTGCATAGTTTTATACTTTTTAGAGGGTACTATATTCAGGTTTTCTGAAGTGTGTTAGAGAAATTAAATACTTTTAGGAGGGTAGCTGTGTACCAGGCCACATATGTGAATGTCAGCACGTGATTTCATACTTAAAACCCCCCCCACAATTACTGGATTTAACTGAGATTTGATTGAGAGAATTCATTAAATGCTTTTAACATTGCTAACACATAGAATATCTTAAATACACATTTTTAATATATATAATCTTTTCAATTTATAAAATATAACATCTCCCCAAGGATTCAAAATTCAATCATCAGTTTCCTGTCTTGTCAAGGAACAGTCTAGCTATTATCCAAGCTACTTTTAAAAGAAGCTGTTTTTTTGTTTAATAGCTGCAATTCCTAAATAACTATTTGAATATCTAAAAGACTTTTTATCAATTAACTTTTTATTAAATTGAAGCCATAGACTTGAGACTGGGGAAATTATTTGTTTTAATTGTATTAGTAATCATACCAAAAGATAAAACCTCTTTATTTCATCCACTGCTGCACACATTTTTTGGTTTGAAAATTTAAACTTTTTATAAGTGATTTGTTGATAATTAGTTATTTAAGTGGATAATGCAGGTGATTTAAAGTTCGAAAATATGACCTGATGAGCATCTTTATGTTGGTTGATTAAAAAGTAATGTCATAGGTAATAATTTCTTTGTACTCAGCCACACTAATCCTGTAAACCTGAATTCTGTGAAGATTTGCATACATGCTTGCCTCTGCACACTTAACAGTGACATTGATTTCAAGGAGGTCGTATGTCTGCAAAAAACCCTCTTTGCCTTCCTCCCTCATCCTTATCCTCATGTTGAATTAACCTACATCTTGGTTTGCAAGTTTCTGCATGATCTGGACTTTTATTTTCAGTTTCAAAACCAATGATAATAGAGAAGTTATGGTTCCACATTTCTAAAGAATGTTTGTAGCACAAATATTGGTTTAGAATTGTAATGATTATTTCCTAAAAAAAATAATTTTGGAAGCAGTTTCCATAACAGCTTGTTTTCTTAAAAGAATAATTGGAAAGTAGTTGTAAACATCATATCTGCCAATGTTCTCTTTTGCATTTATCATGCTAGGTAATAGGGACATCAGAATCTCCATAAATCAGTAATCATGTTAGTTAGTAATGGAAATTCTGCTATTATTGTTAATTTCTGTCAAACGGTGGCCTACCATAACAGCTAAAAATTTGTAGAGCCTTCAAATACTAAAATACATTTGGAATTGCTGTAGCTATTAAGTCTATAGATGCTATTCACTGTAGTCAGTCTGTTAAGAGGTGCTGCTCCATGAGAGCACTGAGAGTTTAAAAACAGTCTGCATGTGCTCCTGTTAGTGTTCAATAGCACATTTATTTTTCACTCCTACATACATTATATTTTTGTGTGAGTCCTTCTTAAAAAAAGCCAGTAAATAATTCAATATTATTTTAAAACTGTTTAACTGCAGACATAACAAATATTCTTTGTTTCTCAAAAATGGCTGGACAGAGTAGCACAATATTGTATAGAAAGCAAGAATCCTGTAGCACCATCTGCTGGCATTGAGTTGAAAGCTGATCTTGAGACTGATTCTCCAAAGCCCTGCCTAGTGAAATGTTTAAAATATATATTTGTTTCATATATTGAGGGAGGGGGGAATCATTTTTAGTATAATTTTTATCCTTTTTATTAACATCATAATGAGAAAATACAATGTTAATTTAAGGTTAATGTATGAACCGAAATAGAGATAGGTCAGAAGTGTTTTATTAAGTGCGACTCTAAAAAGAAATGGAATACTTTTTTCTGTTTTCCTAGAACTTTAGCAAGCGTGAGATTAAATTTTTCTTTTCGTGTCGTAAGTCAAATTCAATATTTTTTTTCATAGAGAAGACACACAAGGCATCGAAAAGTATCAGTAACATGTTTTGAAAAGGGTAGCAACCACAAAATATTCTTCTACCTAACATTTGTTTCATTATTTGATGTTAATCTTGAAAGCCTCATGAAAGCTTAATAGATAGAGGCCTGGATGCTGTAATTGGTCCTGCAGTTCCCTGTATCTTCACAGGGCACCACTGTAGCCAGTGCAGCAAGTATTGGGACTATCTGCATGAATTTAGAACAGAACTTTAAATAACACAGCTACAAAAGGTCACTGTCTTTTCTTTTTTAAACTGTACCACATTGATACCTCAAAGAGATTTAGGCCTCATTCCTCCAAGTACTCTATAAATCACGTACAAATGATGGTTCTAGCCTCCAAATATTTAAACAGAAATAAATATGAGGTATAACAGGTGGATGAATTCTGGTATTAATATATCTGGAAATCTGCAATGATACTGTGTAAGCAATGTAATTTTTTATTTATATAGTGCCAAGAAAGTCATGTCATAGATAGAGATGAGAGCAAGGTCTTCATTGAAAAGAACTTGCAATTACATTCACTGATGGTTCAGAAAGCATTTAAATGGTCATAGTGATTTTGCACTGGTGAGCGTGTAAGTTTGTGTGCTATAAATATTTGTTTTGGCTGAAAATAGGTCCTACGGTGTTAAGTGTAGCATCCGTATGCTCGTTTTCAACTGGCTAAGAGAGATTGTCTTTCAGGATTTGTCAGAGTAAGTACTTAGAAGCAACATGGCAGAGCAAGTTTTGAGGCATAATCCAGATGCAGGTGAAGGCAGTGTGCATGTCGAGACTGGAAACAGACAAAGAGTTTGGATGCAGCTTTTTTGGCAGTATCCAGCTTCAAATGTCACTAGAACTATATGCATGAAATTCTCCAGAAGGATGAGGCCCTTTGGTGCTTCATGATGTAATGCAGACCTTTGAGTTCCAGGAAAAACAATGCTATATTTACAACTTTTAACTAATAGTTGATGTGGTAAAAGGAATTGTATTCATATGGTAAATGAATACAACCTTAATGTGCACCATATGCATAGTGGTGGGATGGTGTACTAATATATCACATTTATTTACCTTGTTTGGTTGCTGGGAAAAATAACCATTCAGTTCAAAGCCTATACCATGTGAGACAGAACAGAGTAATACAGAATGTGTAATAATTTATAGTCTAGAATAAAATTACCAACTTAAATATTGTAAAAATTATTTGGTCAACACAATAGTCCTGACCAGGTAGTGTAAAGGTTTCTGGATCTAATCTCTGTTAACACTAGTATCACAGAGGTAAGCATTACTATATCGAGTGCAGGAATGCTATATGTTATTAGAATTATGGCTTGCTTCATTGAAAAAGTATCTGGTTTAACGTATTTATGTTTGAGAATTCAGCTAATTTATGTATGCTCTGAACTTGGTGTATGCCATCAGTATTCCCAGTTACATTGACAGGAAAAGGTGGTGAGCATCTAGCTAGTGCAGTACACTACTAGTGCATTGATTTGAAATTATCTTTACAAAACCCATCAAATAGCTAAAGCACAGACTTCTATACATGCTGTTATGGGATAGTATTATTTTGCAACAATACATTTTTATTACTTTAAACAAAAATAGATGAATTTAACATAGCATTTTAATAGAAAAACAAATAAAAAACCAGCAAAATGAGCTGATTTCTCATATGAAACCTCTCATCTCCTAATTTATGCCCAAGGTATGAAATACTATGTAAGTTTCAACTAGCAGGCAGTTTCAACATCTTGTAAGGTGTCTTTTATCTTACAACAATTCCGCAGTAGGTGCTATTTCTGACTAAAATAATTGCTTGATGGGTTTTTGCCTTTTCTGTTGAGGTTTGTTGTTTTTATTCTTGGACTCATTAGGTAATGGGATAATCTTAACTGTAAACCACAAGAGAGAAATATGAAGAAAATATATTATTTTTAGCATAAACAAAAAAAGCCCCTTCACAAAGCTGTTTTAGAACATTCTCAAACAAAAATGACGGTGATTTAAAACTTCAAAGCTTACATTTAAGTAGCAGTTTATGAAGTCAGGATGGTGCAAATATTAAAATATTAGTGTACACTGACCCCAAATATTCACCTGCAGATACTTTCCAGGGGCTTCAAAAAGGTCTGTGTTCGGTGGGAGGAGTCCTACTGAATGACTTCCAGGACTTCCAGCAGATGAATCCCCAGTAAGAGTGAACTCGTTCCAGAAAGCTTCCCATTGCACATGGTGTAGGAATTGAGAGGCTGGGGATTATTGACTTTTGAAATCTGAATTGCAGTATCCAGTTCATGAAGGCCTGTTAAATCTCTTTCTTTACTGCGTTTGTTTTGGAAACATAGTGAACATATTCCCTTGACATTGGCATTGGATAAATGTTAGTCACTTATCGCATTGTGTGACTGCGGGAAGGCATGCAGTAAGCCTTTTCTGTGTTATATTCAATGAAATGAATTCTACAAGATAAATATAACATTTTTTTCTTTACTGAACAAATAGAACGGCACTATAGCATCTTCTCTGTTTATGCTTTTAGCTTTTGCTTCAAGATAGAATGATATTGTTCAAAGATAGTGCTCCTCTTTCACAAAATGTGCAGTTGAAGTGTTTTTTGCAAAACGAAAACTTGCATCTAGGCGTAAAGTTGTACTTTTTGTTGTAAAAAAGTTTGAAAAGATAGAAAGTAGTTTGAAGGAATTAGAGGAAATGTTGATGAAGTGTCATGTGAAGAACCGGACAACAATGAAGTTCTGATATAATATTAAAAGATTACATTGTTAAATAAAAATACATATTTACAAAGGAAAAATTATTCAAACTGAAGTTTTAGGAATACTTCAGTACTGTTGTGTGGTATCGCTTTAGTAAGATTTCACATCCATCAAAGAACTAGCCTTTTTGTGCCAGTGAAATGAGTTTTTAATCAACAGACTGTTATTTAAATGTTCACTTAGTGCAATCTCTAAATAATGTTAATATACAGACTTTATATAATATTTAACAGTCATCACTTTGATGTAACTAAACTCTGAAACTTGCTATATAATCAACATAGAAGCCTAGCAGCAAATGAGTTTTCTCGATTTACTTACACTTTGCTGAAAGCACTTTTGTTCAAATGTCATATATTCTGTAAGTACATTTGTACTGCTCAAATTGATTTCAAGCCTTTTATTGTTTTCCTTAATTTTTCTCATATGAAGCAACTTCAAAAATTGTGAAATTTGTAAAATGATTTTTAGAAGACTTTTCTTACATATATAATTTGGTTTGGTTGATGACAGTATTCAAATAACTTATTTTTGCAAGAAGTATGTCAAAGGATAGTTAGATTAACTGATGCTTCATTTAAACCAGATTTTATATTGACATAAAATCACATAATTAATTTGCCATTTCGAAGTGCCCTACAGCCTCTGCAATCATAGAATAATAATTTAGAAATGACTGTTTGGCTGTCTCTGACTTATCATAATTAACTGGCTTCTCAGCATAAAACATAAAAAGGGGCGTACTTAGATGTTTTATCTTTTAATGCGTTGCATAATATTATCTCACTCAGGAATAGTAAGCAGAGTATCTTGTATTTTACTGTGAGTTTTTCAGTTGATCTCTAGTTTGATTTCTTTTTAGGAAGATATTTTTCTTCCTAAAAGTTCCTATGTTTGGCTCAGCTCTTACAGCTTAGTGTCGAAAATATGGAAAGCGGCCTTTTTAGGAATTTACTGATGGATTTAAAATGCCATGATCCTGTTTTGTTTTGTAACATCACCAAAGCTGCAAAAAAATAGTGGAGAAAGACCCAGCAATACAAAACAATTTCTTGTGAGCCAGTAAAGCGTATCTTCTTCTGGATGTCATTACATTAGAAGTTTTGATTTGCTATAATCCCACTGTTCCTTTTTAAACATAGTTTCCAAACGCCTGACATTTTTTCACTGATATATCACCATAAGCTGACAGGATATCATGTGCTCTTTTATCTTCTGAAGCTTAAATACTATGATTTAAAAAGTACTTCAGTCACTTAAGGAAGAGTGGTATTTTATGCTATTTTCTATGCGAAAACAACTTTGCAGAAATTATTTATTGGAATGTAGGAGAGTTCTTTTGAACTAATTTGAATGGTTACTGTAAAGGTGAAGTATTCTATCCATCACTGGGAAATAACTTTACGCATCACTCCTGTGACTTAATTAAATCATCGATGATATTTATTGCAATGTGAATGTGGCATTAAGATTCTTAGAGCATTCAATGTCAAGTAGCAATCCAGCAATGGTATAGACTAAGGATATTATTATACACTGTCCTGAGAAAAGCACATCCGTAAAACTGTTGTGTCTTGGTTATTAGTGCTAGGATTTGAGCTATCTTTAATCTCATTTGACTTGTTCATCTTCCTTAAGGATCTCCATAAAGATGCACTGGGTATTCTTTTCAGTCCTTAGTTAGGGTTTGCATCAGTGGTCGTAAACCTGCTTAGCGGACAAAGACTCTCTTCCCTTTGAAGTCACTTCCCCAGCTTTTCAAAAGGTCTGCAAGCCGGTTCCCCTAAAACAATTTAGAAAAGCCTGAAGTGGTGCCCCTTAAACCAGCAACAAAATAAAATTTTCTCTTTGCATTATTGAAAACCATGACAATCTTCTGAAGCAATAACAGTTTAAAAGCTTTTAAAGAAATCTGTTCTGCTCTACGACCAGCTTTTAAGTTGACCCCATTATTTGGAAAATCAGAGGCTTGGAAACCCCTAAATACTTGACATTCTTATCAAAGGAGTCAGCCTGACTTTTCACGGGACTCCTCTTTTACAGTATTTATTCAAGTCCTAATTTCTTTAAAGATACCATTCAGATTTCTTCTGTGTTTTGTTGGGTTTTTTTGTTTGTTCATTTGGGTTTGCTTGCTTGTTGGGTGGGGGGGGATGTTTTGTTGTGGGGTGATTTTTGTTTTGCATTAAAACGTTTCTTTAGAACAAATGTAATTTGGTAAACAGCCCATATAATTTATGAAACACTGATCCTGCCACCTGTAGATGTATGCTCTACTATGTTTGAAGTCCGAATTCTAAAAAGACTGCGAGCATTACTTATGTAATTTTACTTTTCTGTTGACTATGATAAATATATACACTTAGTTTCTACTTCTTGTTTTTCTTGTTTTAAGAATCTCCTGCATTTTATGTATGTAGTTACTGGCAGCCTAACATAGGTAAAGCCTACAGTAATGTAGTTGGTGTAAGCGATAAGTTTACTATAAGGATTTTGTTTATCTGCACCTCCTAAAAATTTGTTGGGACATTGCTGCTAATAAGTCCTTCTAACTCCAACATCTTTTTATTCATTATCTCCACTACAACGTTGTGCATTTAAAACTTCTCCGATTTCAAAAGTTTCATTAACATGTGGAGTACATAATTAGATTAATTCTTTGTTGATCTATGCAAGTATTTGTTAAATGCAATTTTGGAAAGCAAAATAAAGTAAAATAAAGTAATAAAACCAGAATTCTAGACTCTTGCTAATGTAGGCAGCTCATTTAAAAGAAAACAATCTAACAAGAGCTTTAAACGCACAAAGCTTCCTCCTGTTTTATGGTGTAGTGACAACAGGAAGAAAGTATCGGATCAACAAAATTAAATTGTTACTGGATGATAAGACCGTTACAGTTACCATTATATTTTCCCCTGAAGCTGCAAATTTGTGGCTTGTCTACATAGTGTTCGTTTTTGAATCTTCTAAGGTGCCTGCCCGTGTTTAGGTGAGGAAGGTTCAACAGAGCAAACTTTCTCTACAAGGTTTGTGAGCATTCATAGGATCAGTCACCTGACAAGTACCTAGCCGTCATTAAGTCTACCCTTAACGCTTCTAATTTGTTGGGAGTTTTTCCTTTGCTTCTGAACTGTCTGCTGTACTTCCTGGGTTTGAGTGTGGTGTGCCAAATATTATACAAACCAAAAGCAATCGCTTTTAATTATTATTTAGTAAGAGATTAGGGACAATTCAGCAAGTTGTTCTGTTAAGAGGTACCTTAACATGTTCCAAAGCATTTTCAAATTTAATATACTGATAACATATATCCATATTTGTGGGTCTATATGCACATATATGTAGTGTATATATCTAAGAAGAAACAGATTTATTTAGTTTTCAGAATTTTGTATTTTGGATATAAATTATAGATTATAACAGTAACAGAATAAATGAAATTTTGAAAGGTCAAAATCCTTGCTTTGATACTTTCTCATAGATGATAACCAACATTTTCTAAAAAGCCATTTGAATGTGGCAGCTACATGGACATTCTGGGATGTGTTGCATATGGTCTGAGTAAAAATGTAAAATACTGAGGGTAAGCTAGCTCTTCTTTATGCAAGCCCAGATCTACACTTCCGTTCCACAGAAGTCTCTCACTGTACACATGCAGCATCTGGGTACCTACCTGCTTTAATATATTCCCATAATTTCTAAGAAGATCCAGTACCAGTGTTGCTAGTACTGTTGAGGCTCTACATGGACAAACTAATGACATTATGCTGTTTTTATATTTTGAAAAGTTACAACCCCAAATATAATTTGGATGATACTACCTTAGTAAAAAAAAAAAGAGTCAGTTTGCCTTGTTATTACTCTGTCTCTTTGCAAAACCATCTCCTGTTTTTGAAGTGAGGAAAATTTGATATGACACTGCTTTGCTGCCTTGTAATATTACATATCTTATGTATCATCATTATTACAATTATCAATATTACATATCTTACATATCATCATTTATTGTGAAGTGAAATTATTCCTTGCTGCCCAAAACCTCATCAAATCCTTTTTCAAACTACATGATAAAATTGCCCAAGATACATTCTTTAGAGTTTAAATGCTTCATAAAATGCTATGAATTAACTAATTATATGGTAATACAAAAAGTACATGATTTCCATGAAATGCTAGCACTCTTGAAGAGGGTGATCCAGAGAATGACCTGTGAGTGAAGTTATAAAACTATTTAAAGAGCTTATAGCATTTGCTTACTCTTTCTGTGTCTTGACCCAGAGAATTTTTTTTCTTTATATGTGCCAGTGGTACAATTTCTTTTTCTTTATGGTATCCATGTATGTTTGATTACAAAGAGAATCTCAGAAAAATTTTTATTTGTTCTTGTTGCAGGGAAATGTCTAAAAGGAACAGCAGTAATTAATGGTGGGTTTGGGTGTTTCAATTTTGCAAACTCATCTGAAATTCACTCTGATTACATTTCAAGTTGCACATCTTACAAGGAACCAGACATCAGCCTGAGGTTTCAACACTGTTACTAGAATAAAACAAAATCAGTCAATGGATATTTTACTTCATCTTTGGGCACCGTAGCCGTCTCCTCTTGGTACTTGTCATAGTGACACTTCTGTGTTTACAGGCAGCAATTGACTTCGATCTCTTCCTCCACCAAAAAAATAGAGGGGAGATGGAGAGAGGGGAAAATGCAAGTCTGTGCTTTCCAATTTCTATTTGTTTTTACTACTCGTCTGACTTTTATACTAATGTGCATTAGTAAATATGCAGGCTGAATTCCTATAGGAGACTGCTGCTGTACTATGTAGATAGGAGTACAGAACAACCATACACAAACAGTAGCACAGAAGTGATTTGTAGGGAACATGAACTCAAAGAACAAGGAAACTGAAGACACTTCAGTGATTGAAAGCAGTGATTTTAGAAATAGATTGTAACCAAGGATTGCTTTTATTATTTTTTCATTGAAGGTGATTTTGCAACTCCTCGAGCTATTTTGACAGGACATGACTATGAGATCACCTGTGCTACCATTTGTGCTGAACTTGGCCTGGTAATAAGTGGTTCAAAAGGTAAGGTAGCTATTGTCATTTCTTTCTGTTCATGAAGCTATAATGCTGATGCAAAAAAGAATATACTCTCAGGTGGCAGAATTTATTAACTTTATGGTGGTTTTATTTCAAACCTTGTTTTAGTTGCTACAGAATTTGAAGCCTCTTTTTTATTCAGACATTTACAAGAACTGCACCACTCAGATCGGTGTCATCTCAAATTTACTGAGTATTACTGCATCAAACAGTACTGGTCCCAGTATGGACCCCTGAGGAACACCACTTGTCACTGATCTTCACTCGGACATTAAGCCACTGAGCACTGCTCTCTAAATATACACTTTTAGAACACCTACATGTGTAAATTCATTATACTTACCTCTGTGTCTTCATATTTTGAAAATGTGATTTTAGGATTCAGTACATTTATTTTCGTGCTCTCAAAATTAACTAGTACCAGTTTTAAAAGGAAATTCACAAAAGAATATCTGTTAGGTCTCTAACTAGTTTTGCTCTAAAATACCTTAATGCAAAGCTTTTAAGGGGTAAGCTGTTCATTTTACTCTCTGACACCCTATGACTTAAAGTCATAGGCTTTCCACTTAAACATGGTATAATAATAATCATGATAATGTATTGTAATAGTGATTACCTAAGGAAAAGTAATTACTTATTATTTGATATATGATTTCTTTAAATGACCATGTAAATCAGTAACTAGTGATTTTATTCTGCCTCATTAGAAGGACCATGTCTCATACATTCTATGAATGGAGATCTACTGAGGACATTAGAAGGTCCTGAAACATTAGAAGGTCCTGCAAACTGCCTGAGACCAAAACTTATTCAAGCTTCAAGAGAAGGCCACTGTGTCATATATTATGAAAATGGCGTCTTCTGTGTATTCAGTGTGAATGGGAGACTTCAAGCCACTATGGAAACAGATGACAAGATAAAGGTGAGTGTACTCAAATGTGTGCTAAGGACTGTCAGTTCCAATATCAGGAAAGGTTATCAATGTGGGAGTTTTGTGGAGCTTCTTTCTATAGCCAGGCCATAGAAATATATGGTACTAGACCATAATAGCAGCGTTCTGGAAAAAATGTAGTTAGGGGAACGAGGTACTCCTAATAGTCCTGGTTTTAATTTTAGAATAACTCTGTTCATATAGTAAAGAATGCCCTATAGGCATTTGCTTGGACTGAAGAATACAAGTATTACTAATTGCTGACCAGGAGAAGTTGGGCTACTTTACTTTTTAAAATGAAGGCAGGAAGTTGTTGGACATGCTGTTTTGGATGTTGGCTTTGTCTTTTTTGGCAACTCTGTCTGCATTCCTTCATCTTAGCTTGAGATAGCATGTGTTGTGCCGAGGTTCAGGAATTTTATAGGCATATTTCAACTCTTTAGCCCTTAAAAGTCTCTTTGGCATTTACTGAGCAGGCAAGTAGGTTCTACATCTTTAGCTGCAAGAGACATGGAACAAGTCCAAAACTATGCAGGAGGCATTTTAAGCTTACGGTTTTATGGCAATTATTTGATAATACAAACTGCAAGTCTTTTGACAGTTACTATGAAATAGTCCCTATGAAGCAGAACAGAACCTGCCAGCTATGCTGCAGTGATGCAGAAATGTCAAAAGAATACTTTTGTTGAACTAAAAATATTCCCACTTTTTCCTTGAATGAGAAAGGCAGGGAAGGGAAGGGAAGGGAAGGGAAGGGAAGGGAAGGGAAGGGAAGGGAAGGGAAGGGAAGGGAAGGGAAAGGGGGGGAGGAAAGGAAAGAAAGGAAGGAAGAAAGGAAGAAAGAAAGAAAAGAAAGAAAGGAAGAAAGAAAGAAACAGAAAGGAAGGGAGGAAGGAAGGAAGCAAGGAAGGAAGGAAGGAAGAAGAATGCCCAAGTATTTTATTTATTTATTTTATTTTATTTATTTATTTATTTAAATTCTTTCAGGTGTTGTGCAAAATTATGAGCATTTTAAAATTTGCACCTGTTCTTCTCTTGACTTGATTCATATTAATTCTTAAGAATGTGTCAATATATTTGAAAGAATTTTAGTCTTTGTTATTTCAATTTTAGAACTTGCATTGGACAGTGAATGCTCCATTACCATGGAAGTCTCCAATGTAGTTCAGTATATTCCACTTAAAACCTGCAAAACTCTGTTGTGTACTGTATTCAGTTAATCCAGCATCCCTATGTTTTCAAAAGGTCAGATATGTTGATGGTGGAATATGCAAAACCAACTCTCTGTGTAGGTCTCTCTTCCATAGTAAGAGTGCTGTTTCAAGGGAGGGAGAGGGCATTTGATCTTTGGATACTCTGGCAGCCACAAGTGTGGATCTGAGGCTGAGGAAAAGAAGTAGGAATGTGTATATTTCTGTCTTAAGACGTTTTTCCAAATTAGTGTAGATTATTGCTTCAATTTTTAATCTTTCTTCAGTTCTCCAAAACTGTACCTTTGGCTGTGCTTGTACAAATGCTTTTGAGATTTTCTGGCTACTCTTCATCCCAGTTCTTTCCATAAAACAAGTACATATCACAGTGTTTTCTCTTTTTACAATAATAATGTTGATAATCTGTCGCTTTCAGTTGTGATTATGTTGTCAGCTAGGCCAGCAAATCTGTAAAATATCTAGAAATCCCTTGCCGGCTAAAACAATTTCTGTAGTGTTTCAGTCAGTACCCCCAGCTTTAGGGACATTGCTAGAGGCAATAGAAGTTCCGCTCTCTGTGGGCCAGAATTACATATGTACAGAGGTTTGGTTTTTATTTTGTTTTGTTTTGTTTTCCTTCTCTCCCAGTGGTCCCAGTTGGGCTTTATGCTTAAACAATCTACACCGTCTTTCCCAGTGCTTCTGCACTATATCATGTTAGATGGCAAGTGGCAACTGCATGATTAAAGTATAGGCCTTTAAAATGAATAGTACCTGCCCATGGGCTGTGCTGACAAACGCTTTTCTTTGGTTTTTGCTCAAGGAGGATAGAAAAGGGAGGGAAAGGGTTGTAAGTGTTGAATCTCTAATGTAAAATTCTAGTTTCTATTTTCCTATGGTTATAAGTGTTGAATCCGTAATGTAAAATTCTAGTTTATATTTTCCTCTGTCATTAGGGACCTGTATTTCAGAATGTTATTGATGAAACTAGCCATTTTCAGTAGTGATGTTTGGAACACCATTCTGATTTTCCTTCTTGTATTCCTGTGCTAGAAAACTGCTAGAAAAATTTCAGACGCTCTGGGGAAATTCAAAGTCTAATCAATGCCTTCCACCTGTTGTTGTTTTAAATACTGTATTGCTCAGCGGAGCTTAAGCATATCGCAGTACATCTACCTTGTAATGTTTAGATATCTTAATGAATAACTTAACTCTAAATAGTCTGCTTGTTCTGAGAAGGAAAGTTATTTTACCCTAAACAAAGACTGTGTGCTGTTTCACCCAGAGGAACCAATTTATTTTCCTTTCCTGAGTCTGTTTTGAAATGTGGAAGTGCCCACAAGACTCCTGCTGCTGTAAGCCAGGGCTGTCACAGTGTCAGCTCTGCCTTTTTACAAAGCACTGCCTTTCAAAAATCTGAGATGTTAAAAGGGATTTGTGCAAAGTTCTGAGACTTTTCAAGGAAATACAAGTCAGAAATGTAGCTTTTAGAACACTGCTGAAATCATGTGCTTTGGGGATTATTTGGGAGTCTGAAGCTCACGTTGTGAGAAAGATTAGTTGCAGAGTTGTTTCAGTTTCATACCAAGCAGAATCGTAGATAAACTACGCTGGGGAAAAGCAGAACAGTAAAATTGATTCATGTCATCTTCTATACCACTTGGAGTACTTGGGAGTAAAAGCATCCTTTCATTTGTTAAATCTTGAAGGGCATGTCCTGAAACTGAAATGTTGACAGGGTGACCTTTTTCTTCCATTCATTCCTTCATTCATATATATATAGGAAAGTGGCTGAGAAATTTATTAATAAACAGTAAAAATAAATAAATCAACATCTTGTCTTCATGACAAGCCAATGACTTAGTAAAATTGCATAGGTATTAGTAAGGGTTCAAAGCCTATACTTTATTCAATCAAAAGATCACAACCCCCCCTGCATTTCGCAGGCAGTGGAAGAGTTAAAGATTAATGGCTTTAATTTGCCTTTTAATATAGCATTTCTTCAGTGAGAGCCTCAAGTATAAAATTCAAGTGAACCGTGACCATAAGGTTAATGGATTTTCATCAGCTGAATTTTATAAGTGTAGCAAATAATTATTTGTCACGGTCTTCATTGCAATTTGAAAATACCCTTAGGAGACTGCCATTGCTAAAGAGAAAAAAACACCCCATATTGATTTTTGCTTCTAACGAATAATCTTTTTAATAATTGTGTGTGGTATGTTAGATCCTGTGATCATCCTCTCAGTGCATGCAAGTTCTAGATAATTTTCATAGTCTTATCTCAGTTTGTTTTCTATCTCTATCTTATAGAGTTACTATACTCTTCTAAGACAGAATCTAAATGAGTTTTCAAGCTCCTTGGGGTTGTGCTGTGAGAGGCGCTCAGCATATTTTTGTAGGCTGGTAGAAACAATCACAGAAACAATTTATGATTGCAGCATTTGTTTTTTTGCGGGAGAATCTTCAGCTCAGGATAGTCAACTCTAACGTGGTTAGTATTCAATTTGCCATAGTTAGATATCGTTGGAAAAAAACCCATATATTCAGCTATCTTGTTTCTAAATTTACATGTACTTGTTGTCATCATAATTCAAAACACAGCTGGAATAGGTTTATCATCTATTTTTTTCAGTGTTATAATATTTTGTTCACAGTATATGCTTGTATTTCAGATACATTAATTTTAAAGTTATTGTGTGAAATAAAATTTTAGCAATGTGATTCATTCTGATTGCTTGGGAGTTGTTGCAGTAAACACTCAAAATTGATAATGTAAAAGTCACCTATAGAAACTCTATTTTAATGTACATGTTGCACTTCATATAATTCTTAAAGGCTATATTTGGCATCAAAGTGATAGAGGATAGCAATACAAAAAATACAGATGTGCAGTATGTCTGACTTCAATTATTGCTGTTCACGAAGCAGTATCTTACATAGACTGTATATTTTGGTTTCTAGGCTTGTCAGCAGCCTGTATAAACACTTTAATGTTGCATGAATGTAACATTTTTGTGTTTCAGTTTCTCCCATTTTTGTGGTGCATTCAGTGTATCAATTCTGTATATTATAACACCAACAACTTCCTTTTCCTGGGGAATTTAAAATCACAGTATGTTACAAGTTTTGCATAATGAAAAAAATGTAGAAGCAGGGATTGCAAATGTCAAAATACTTGCAGACTTCAGCACAGAGAGAAATGTTTGCAAGATCTGGTCTTCAGTTCTTTCTACTGTTTCCTAAATTTAACTCTGAGCTGGAATTTTGCTTGTGGACTATCATCTTGAGGCAATTTCCTTGCCTTCCAGTGACAGGGTTTTTAGTTAACAGTGGATCAATCTATTTGTAGAACGTGTGTAGAACATTGCTCTGAATGTCCTCCATTCTTACATTGTTCTATTGAAAAGCTTTGTGGCTGCCTGCCTTCAGTCAGGAAACTAAAGTTTATCATGAATTAGTCCTGGCATGAAGGACATGTATTTTGTTGAAAAGCTGCCCAAATTTAGCTGAATCACAAATCTCAGGGTAAATGCATTCAGTAAATATGGTTTAGCATCGTCATTCTATGTTGAACGTCTGCAGCCCAGGGATGTGGAGTTTTTCCCTGCAACCAATCATCCCCTACAGCGAGGTGCACAGAAATGCCATGGCAAGAAATGAGATGAGGTGATCCTGGATGAGGAAGGGAAAAGGGTGATGGGGAAGACAAGGAGAAAGAAGAGCAGAATTGAGGACAGAATTAAAGAGACGTTTGCAAGAGCAACATGAACAGAGAAGTAGAGATGGGAATGTAGGAACTTGTCAGAGACTGGGATAAGACAAGACAAGGCAGAAAGGAGTGAAGGAAAAATTGGAATTGGAAGTAGGAGCAATGGAGCAAAGGATTAGGTAGGATCAGGAGTTTAATACTAGGTAATAGTGCTTCATAGTTCCTTATTTTCCTTTTGATAACAGAAAATCATCCAGCAAACAAATAGCAAAGTTTTTTGTCATGGTTCTGTGTGCTCAAATGAAGAGGATGATAGGCTGCTGCTGTGCCGAGTATTGCGTACAAAAATAGAAGTACAGAGCAGAGAAGGGAAGAGCACAAGTCAAGCTGGGGAGCAAAAGTCAGAAAAAGAACTGAGAAGAGGCATCTGGAAACAGGAGGAGAGAATACAGGAAAAGGTTTGGGCCTACAGGAGTTATTAATAATGGTCCAGACTGTAGATTTAATGGTCTTGATCTCACTGCTAGCTTGTGCTGATGTCATTCCACATGACAGAATTCATTCAGCTTTTTGGTTTGGGTTTTTTGGAAAACCGTATGAACCCTTCTGTTTTCCCAGATAGCTGGAGAATGAGGCTATAAAATGAGGATCTGGTATCGTCTACTGCTGAAGTTTATTTTCTGCACAGCAGCAGGACAGGGTCTTCCTTCCAGAAGAAGTTTTATACTCTACCAGGTTACTGTAGTAGTAATCGCTAAGACCGTTACTGAAAAGATTTCTAAGATCTTGGCATTGCTGTGAGAAAGTCAGCAATGGGGTCTTCCAGGGACTGCTGTTGGGAGCAAGGTGTTGGGAACCAGTACTATTCATGTTTTCTGAGGGGGGAGATGCTGAAGGCGTTACAGAGTGATGAAGGCAACGGATGAGGTGAATGCAGAACTGTGATTCAGGATACTGCAGAATATGAGACTTATGGGGGTACTCATTGAAACTAGTAGGATCACTTCAAACCAGATAAAACAATTTTGTTTTGTAATGAACATCTGCCTTTTTAAATTTTTTTTTTTTAATTATCTTTTTTCTCCACGGAAAGCATAAGTAGGCTCCAAAAAGAGATTAAGAAAATTCTTGGGCAGCACGTCCATAAATGAATACTAAAGAGAATGGAGAGAGATGTACGTCCTGATATTCCTGATCCAGTGATTGTGGGTGCTGAGGAGAACAAGGGAAAGGGACTGTAGAGTGGCCACCTCACAGCATCTCTTGCTGCCACTGATAGTGATACAACATGGATCATGATCTGTCTGACCCCATAGGGTATCTCTTATTTTAATAAAATTTAAAGTTCAATTTTCTTAAACAGTATTTTGACTTATTTAACCTGGCAAAATCTCTCTTTAAGAAATATTTCTCATGCTTCCGGTCATCCTAATATCTGATAGTATCATCTGGTACAGACATCAGGCAACTGAGGAAAGTTGCATTTTTTCCATATACTCAGTATGTATCATTGTTCTTTCCAATAGCACACAAGAAATGTCAAAATAGATTGAAGGCTCCTGTTTCAAGAAGTCTTCACGGTGAAAACCAATGATATCCAATCTTTCCCTGTGACGTGGATCCCAAATAAAGATTTCAAATGTAGACTTGCCATTAGTTCCCATGATCCATGCAAAATCAGAGTATAAACCATTGAACTTGTGACAGGAGGTTTCAGGATAGATGGTGAAAGGAGATGCAGTCCCTATTAAGAGAGGTGGATCGTTATCTTATTAATACAGAACAGGAATCTAAAAATTCTGGTCTAAATTAATTCTAGTAATTTCTATAACATTTCAGTTCCCTCCATCATTTGGCTCTTTGACAGAGAGAAAAGGAGTATATTAAAGATACTTAGGGGAATGCCAGGTACTCTATTTTAATGCCAGTGCTGCTGGATCTTGTAAATCTAGTTAATTAGAAGAGTAAAATTATTTAGCTGACCTCATATTAGATCTTCGGAATATGGAATAAATCACAGGTGACATAAAACTTAACTAGTGACATCTAATGTATTAAAGAGACTTGTGCATAATAACGTCAATTCTGTTGCTGTGTAGAATAACATAACAATAAATGTTCCTTCCCCAAGCTTGTACTGATACCAAGTCTCCCTAGACATTCAGCTGTCAATATGAAAATTCTTATGAAAGTAAAAGAGGCGAAATAAGAGCAACACCTATTTATCTGACAAATATCCATGTGATTTCCCCTTAGGCAATTCAGCTGAGTCGAGATGGACAGTATCTGCTTACAGGTGGAGACAATGGAGTTGTCATGGTATGGCAGATGTGGGACCTCAAGCGGCTTTTTGCTTACCCGGGGTGTGATGCTGGAATCCGATCCATGGCCCTGTCATATGACCAAAGGTTAGAGCAAAGTCTGGTCTTCACAAGAATTTCAGAGATTACGTACTTACAATTAAATTGTATTTTTGGTTTTTTTTCTGATTTTGATTTTCTATGGATGAGATCCTGGTGATTATATCGAGAATTCTGTGCTTGCATAAATTTCTTTCTAACATGTGAGATTTAGGCCAGATCGTCTTTTTCTGGATTTCAGCTCTTAGGGGAATGAAAAGAGATTCAAGACATCTTAAGTTGGGCAGACTTTCAAGATAGGTTCAGTTAATGGCCTGTGCCAATATACAGTGTGGGTCACATGGAGGTGGAAGGTTACATATCTGCTTTTCATGTTTCTTCTTTCACTTAGAATACAAATCACAGTCCTAATTCCAGACTTTTATGTTAAAAATAGAACAGTTAGGATAGTTGCACAAAAAGATTCCTTCCACGCATCCATATTTTGCTAAAGCAAATATTAATTTTCATTTTTAGAAAAGTTATTTTATCCACATAAAGCATGAGAGATTGGAGATTCCTTCTACTGAAGACTACCAGTTAATATTTTTACTGCATTTTTACATTAAACTTTCCAATGCAGCTGTACTTCCGTCCTTCCGTGTTTTTATCACAAAAGTATTTTTTGTTTATAAGATGGATGTTTAGCATTTCATTTGTACACTTTTAGCTTGCAGGCTAGAATTTTGTTTGGTTTGGTATGTTTGTTTAGTGGAGTTCCTGTGTGCTTTTCAAGCAGATTTGGCTCCTTAAATCCCTTAGGAGTGTCTACTTTGTGCAGTAAAGCATGTTGCTGAGACTCTTAACTGAAACAAATTCTTACTGAAATCCATACTGAATGTTTTAATATTTTCACTTAGTCTACGCTTCTAAAACTTACATAAAATTAACTTAAAACCCAAACCAAACCAAAACAACACCCCACACAAGTCAGGAAAATCTGTGGACTTTAATCAAACATTCAACTTCGTGTTAAGCATTATTCGAGATTATAGGCATTTTGGAAGAAACAGTTTTCCATTAAAAAGCCCCTGCTGTTGAAAGTATTTCAAAAGCTGGAGTTACAGCTGTTGAATTTTAGACCCCTGAAATGTATAAAATTTTCCATTTAGAGAATCTTTAAACTGTAATCAATGGCATGTCCACATAACTGTCACATATCAATAAATTGAAATTTAGTATGGACATTATGAATTCATCCATGTGCTCAAGTTAGGAATCTATTTGCTTTGGGTTTGAAGACTCAGGAACTCACAAGAGACTTACTCATAGTATTTCACTGAGTAATTACTCAGGTGAGTAACTACTCAGTAATTACTCAGAATACTTTATTTGGCATGCATGAATGTAGGCGTTTGAGTGACTGTGTAAAAAAGTCTTAATGTAATACAAAAGCACTCAAAATGGTGCTATTGAAATGAAATAGTGTGACGCTATCAAAATGCAATGTTTCGATGATTTCATACTTAGTCTTTGTATTGAAATAGCAGCTTTTTACTCTGAATATTTTTTTTTATTCTGAGTCTTTTCCCCTAAAATGCCAGAATTTTATATGTCCTGATACTTTTGACTTTTACAAAACTTTAAGATGAGACAGTAGAAAGGACGATACAGAAACTCTTGTAATTGTGTGCTGTGTCAGGGTCATGGCTTTTCAAACAGATCTAAATTATCTCTAGTAGTAGGCCAACTATCAGGATTTAGAAAGAAAGAGTTCCTCAGTGGGAAAATACAGTGATTTACTTTCAGGAAGCTTCAAAACAATCAAAGCTCTTAGATTGCTTTCAAACCCAAACATTTCCAGCTGAAGTCCTGTGCCCACGTCCAATTCCTTCAGGTAGATCATGTGCTCAAATGGGGAAGGCGAAACTGAACTGAGTGGTTCTCCCAGCCTTCCTTTGCTTGGCTGCTGCACCAGGGCTTCACCCCACTCCCATACCCCCCAAAACCCAACCAAGCCAAAATATAAGCCCAGGAAATCTGAAGAGGCCTTGCAGGACAGTGATGCTGGTAAATAATTCTGTTGTTTAACTGTAGCTTCAGGCTGACCATACAAACTGTTGCATGGTGTTTTGCATGTTTTGTGATCCACAAACCTTCTGTCAGAGCTGGTGCAGATGGCAGGTTTAGTTGAATCCAGCTTGCTGGAGTCCTTGCAAGCCCAAGATGAGCCCCTGAGGCCCGACTTTTCTGATACGTGGAGCAATTCCAGCTCCAGCTGTCTTTGGTGGACGCTGATTCTTGCCTCAGGTTCTCGTGCCTGTATTGATGTAACTCTTCAGTGTGTTGACTCACATATCTGAATGTGAGGTGGTTCACTAACGAATATGGTATTGTGCTTTCCTTAGGTGTATAATGACTGGCATGGCATCTGGGAGCATAGTGGTTTTCTACAATGATTTCAATCGTTGGCACCATGAGTATCAAACCAGATACTGATCTTCAAGAGACCAAGATTAGCACTGATGTGGGCAGCTGTTGTCAGAAGGCAACTGAACACAGCACGCTTCCCTTGGTGTCTTGCCACAACATTGTTCCTTATAAATAGCTATATTACATCTGAATGTAACTTAAATTTACTGGAAGAAGCAACCTATTTTTTAAAGTTAATTGCTATTTTTGTAGACCCTGCTTGACTTTTTCGGGGGAAGGGCAAAGAAGCTAAAAAATGGCTGCTGGGTTCTGTAGTCAAAAATCTATATTTTTAGTCATAACAAGAAGTCTATTTTGATCCCTGTATGTAAAAGAAACCTAAAGTAAAGATGGTTAAACCTCACATTCTAGCTATATTATGAAGAAACCGATTTTCCATCTGAAGCTTTATCTATTGCCTTGAGGAATATATGATTTTAACATAATGGAAATGAATTATGATTTGGGGGGAATTTTAATCTGTGCTATCTATACTACACTTTCTCATTCTTTTCCAAATGATTGTACTACATCAGCACTGAAGTTTCTGGGAATCAATCGTAATATTTAAATTATGGTTAATGTAATTTTAAACTTTGCAAATCATTTCCATCAATGTTACTATTCAAGCATGTTTCTAGGCCTAGACAACTAGTTATTTTTTTAGTTGTATGTTTTGTGCTGTTAGGAGAGAGAAATCAGGAATGGAGTTTGTGTTACATCAAGTGTGAATCCTTCTAGTTTCTAACTGGCGTCTCCTTCAAAAGCACACCAAAATGTGGATTGTTCCTCAAAATCTGAAAGGCTATTTGCAGACTTGAAACTCAAATTAGAAACCCACAGAGGCAGGTATTTTTTTAATCGGTGCAAGTACCCAAGCACACTTCTGCTGGCTGTCTGTGAAAGCACTGAAAAGGCGGCTGTTTGCTGATGTGCAGCCTCAATACAACAGCAGAAGCACCAGGCTTGCAGGCAACTTTATTTTTTCTCCCTAGGACTAAGCCCTGCAATACTTAGCACATGCCATATTCCTTTTCTGCCTATAGCAACAATATCTTTTATATTTTGCTATCACCAAATCCACTCAGATCCTGCCCAGTCATATTGAATTACCTCTTTCTTTTAGGAAATGAAAAATAATTTATACTAAGGAACAATAAGTTATTTTGGTGTTGCACAAATCTACTTTTCTACAAGAATGCTGTGCAGAATTCTGTGAAAATATTTGTGAAAAGAACTGTTATTGTTTTGTAAGTCTGTATTGCATAAAAATCTTCTTCGTATGTCGTGATCTATATGAGTTGAAATTTACATTCCATATCTGTATTGATACATACATTTCTCTACCTGCCTAATAGAGCAGTTCCTGTTTTTCTAAGCATTTAACTGCTATCTCTTTCAGTAAAGATTTGGAATGAGAAAATTGTTTGAGTGAAGAAATTAAATAAAATTACGTTTGTAACTGAGAGCATTAGTAGAGTACTGGGTTCTTGTGATTCAACGTATATTCACAATAGAGGTGCTATGGCCAATACATTTAAAGTACTCTTGGTGTTTACGCAGTGGTGACTAACTTTTCTGTGCTCTCTACATTTTTATACTGATATAGTTATAGTGGTATCAGTAGAGTTACATTTTTATGTTTTGTGTAGCAGAAGGAGGATCTGATGAAGCGAAGGCTATAGCTGTAATGTCTGTGGTAAGTGCCCGGTATATTGAGCAGTAACATCTTTAATGCAAAACTTCTACTTCACGCTTCAATAACATTCATACCCTTCTATCAGAAGATTTCGAAGGGAAATTGCTGTGCTCTTGAATTGAGATTTGCATTTTTCTCAAGCCGGAGGTGGGTTTCCTAGGCTGGGTGGAAGGAAAAAACAAACACATACAAAGGAAATGTTGCTGTGGCCAGGTGTATTTTGTCAAATGGAAATCGTGAAAGTCTTCTTTTTATGATCTCCTGCTGCCTTAGGAAACACTTTATTACTGATAGAAGAGATAGATTGTGATCTTAGAGCCAAAATATTTCATGCGGAGATGATCTGGTAGATTGCTGGTTTTAGAAAAGGTCCTGTTGATCATGAGATGCTTTCCCAAACCGAAAGCTTGACAGTACTGGTAATGCCATCCTGTGCCAAACCCAGCCAGTGGGTGATGATGGGCAGCTGGGTGATGGCACGAAGAACTCCCTGGGGAAGCGGCAGCAGTGGTGCAGCACAGCGTTCGGCACACTAGGGCTCCTGCAGACCCTCCATGGAAAAGGACGTCTTCCCCTTCTGCTTCGTGGGCAAGCCCGTGAAGACACCCCCATTCCAGACTGCTTGGCTGGTGGCTTGGGTGAGTAGGAAATACCCCCAAAACCTACCCCAGGCACTGCGTTGGGGGAGCAGACGTGCTCTTGGGATCTCAGCTTTGGCTGGACTAGCCCACGTCATGCTGCTTGTGATGAGGTGAACAAAAAAAGGGTTAAATTTCAAACTATTCAGGTATTTGTGAGTCTGTTGGCACAGCACCTGTGTCAGGTCCACTGCCTGAACAGCGTTTAATCAACAGGTGCTAGGCATTAACCTGCAGCTCGGCTCAGCTAGCTGTTATTTGCAGAATGTTCCTGAATAGAGGGAGCTGAGTCCTCCATCTCCTCGAAATTCAGAGGGAGCATTTATAAACAGCATTTTCCTATGTGATGCTCTGGGCTTTCTTCTGTTCTGGTGAGTTCCATCGGGCACGCCGTTTGCTGCAGTTCACGGCAGGTGCTTTGGGAAGCAGCATTTGCTGCTGCTGAGAGCAAGGCTGGTCAGCAGCTGTGCTGCAGGTTTGGTTTGTGGGAAAATGTAGCTTGGCCCAAGTAGCTTGAAATCCCTTCTAAGTTTGTGAAAATTGCTGATGTAAATGCTGTCAGGTCTCGCAAGAGATGATGGTGTGATCAGAGTGGTGGTTTCTCTGCAGGAAGTTTGTGTTGTGGTGTTTCTGCAAGCAAAGGTAAGCGAATGCAATGATGCTTTGAGAATATTTCTTCCTTTCTTGGTTGTGTTGTGCTATGTGTTACCAAAAAGCCTCTACACCCGGAAAGCGTCCCTCATGCAAGGCGTATGTATTTGTTATTGTTTCTGGTCCTGGGGCAGTCTCGGTTACTCCTCCACCCATCTGCAGCACTTTGTTTATGCTTAAGATCGCAGCTCTGCTGGTTTAGCGCTTGGCAGAATAAACGTCCAGAAGAGCAAATCTGATACCAGGATGAACCGCACAGTGAACTGTGGATGTTCTGCTGCTGGAGGTTGTTATTTACTAGGAAAGGGAGAGTTTAATACTCTTGTGGTGCTGTGGTAGCTGGTTTTTACAAGTGCTGTCAGAAGTTGGCATGATTTTGGGGTTCCTGCTTGCATTTTTTTTTAATCTTAAAAAAATCAGTTTTAGTTAACCAGCATTTTAGATAGGTTATTACTTTTGTGTATTTCTGTTGCTTTCCAGTTGCTGTTTGAATGTAACTTGAAATAAACAATGAGTAAATGTTAAATATCATTTCCCATTTTCAAACTTTTATATTAATATAAATATTTATCAATTATCTTTGATTTTAAAAGTGAATAAACACTTCAGTAAATTTGTTCTATTAATCTGTAATAACTAGACCAGTGACTGCTGGGACAGGGAGGGCTGTGGTGGAGAAAGACAGGAAACCCAGGCTTAAATGAGACTTTTAAAATTTAAATTTCCTGCTTGCTGCATAAACTTTTTGTTTTAACCCAAGATGATCAAAACCCGTTCTGTGAACAGGAATTTGAATCGCTTTTTGGTGAGTGCATAGGTAGTGGTATATCAAGTTAATGCTTCCTAGCTGCCTTTTATTATAGGTAGATCAGGAAAAAGAGCGTCTCCTCATGAAGACCAAAGCTGTGTTTTCCTATGTTCAGTGCATGGGGCGCACTCTACTATAGTAGAAAAGCCTGTGTTTAGTTTTGTTTAGTTTCATATTAAAAAAAAAAAAAGGCAGGAGGAAATAAATGGAAAATTGTGAGTAACAAGTAGGGCGAAAACACTTTCTGGTAACTTACATATATAATGAATATATATATATTTAAAAAATTAAATATAAGTATTTAATTTGAGATAAATTACGCTACAGTCTATTAATTTTAGTCATTGCTTCCTCCTATCTTCCCTTCCTCAATTATTCTGTGAGATGGGGGGGGGAGAACTATATCAGCATCTAAAACCAGGAGGTCTTTGCTTACTTAACTAGTCCAAAGTAAGGTTTACTGACCTATGTAAATATTCTGAATGACTAGCTGTAAACATGAGCCAATACTTGGTGAAAATAACATAATAATAAAAGTTAATCTACCTTAATGTATTTTGACAATTACTGTAATTAATTTTATAAGTCCAAGAATATGGGGGTAATTGTCCGTAAGGGTTAATTTTGATGGGAATCTCAGTGACTGCAGTGTTATGCTGATGGACAGCAGGGGAAGATTAATTTCTGGGATTTCAAACCTAGAACTGCAAGAAATGGCTCCACTGGGATCCATGCACAACTACTCACATTCAAAGGAGTTAAAAAGACCGGGGATTTTTTAAAAGACTTTAAAAAACTATTTTAAAAAAACCTTGGCATGGTAGCAGTCGTGCTGTTGTTATTGTTTGAAAAAACTGGCATTTAATCAATATCTGTCAAAATGGTACACGAGTTTCATCTACTTTTATGAAACAGAAGAGGTGACAGTCCTGTTTGACAAAGGTATAACTTGAGTTTACGGTGTCTATAGTCGTTTCTTTCCCTTTATAGCAGATAGCATGGTTCTGCTTTACAATTTCTTTTCTACTTTTGACTTCTTCCAGCAACTGATGGTTCTACAGAGAGAGGATTAAATGGAAGTGTGGTAGGTAACAAACCAGACATACTACTTATGAGCCTTCATTAAGGGTTTTAGTGTTAACCAACATATCTTTATATTAAACTGTGATACCCTGCGCAGCACAAACATATCACCTATGCACTCATAGATTTGACATCGGTGGAAATAAATTAAGGCATGGAGTAGTGATGTAACTTTCCTAAGGTCATACATGGAGTTAAGAACTTGTCCAGATATCCCATGTTTCTATCTGATTATGTTGGCCACATGATTGACTTTTCCAGCTCTCATTACTATTTTTAAATAGCTGTTTTGGCATAGTCTATCAACTGCCTTTTCTCTGTGAATAAAAATACTTGTCTAAGAATGTTTAGAGGTTGATCAGTCATGAACTTATGGACATGAATTCAGGGTATTGATGTCTTAACTCTTCTTCCTAGTGAGACAAGTTAACAGTTTTGAACTGGCAGCTATTTACAAGGCAGATTATCATCCTTTCTTTTATATATGCATGAGGTTTTGTGAAACACAACTTGTTAGATATCTCTACTAATTCATGTCAGTTTTGTCTTTGTAAAATAAACATCTAGGCCTTGCACAACTGAACAGCCATCCTCTTAGAAAAACCAGAACTCAAACCAAGGTTTGTCACTGTGTTCCTCTTTATTCATCTCCCAGTTTGGTGGTCTCTGTCTTCTGTTGGGGGTTCCCTTTCCTTGCCATAGGTGGCTGGTTACCCCACTTCATCTGAAATTACACATTGTTTCCTTAGCTTAGTCAAAGAATTACAACATTTGCACAGCTACCTAATAGACTCCCATTATTTTCTGTTCTGAGTAAGGTTAGAGTGTTCTCTTAATATTTTTTGCACTGTCCCAAAATATAAATGTACATCATTTTATACGAAGGCTTGTATACTTACTCTAGTGAATCCCAACAAAGTTAATACACAATGACTGGTTATAACTCAGATCTTTTGGTCTTGATCTAGCCCAACCTTTTTATTGATAGCTTAAAAAAGTTTTTTGGTTTTTTGGTTTTTTTTTTTTTCCCTTGGCCAAGATGCTGTACCCATGTGCTGGTTTAACTGAAATGCAGTTAATTTTCTTCATGCAGTTAGTAACTCTTATTTTTTTGTAGCTATAGCACAGTCATCGTTTGGATTTAATTTGACATTAACAAGATATGACCCTGTTAATATTTTCTTCAGGTAACTTTTCAGTGGGTTTTTTTTTGTTGGAATGAAGAGAATGTAAGAACTTACTGATATCTTAGCCATTGTCTGGGAGACTGAGGTCTTTGTGGGCTTTCTGCCGACAGGTGTGAGGCAGCTGGGAAGGGGGACATAGACAGGACAGACCTTGACTGACAACCGGGCTGATCAATGACAATATTCCATGCCATTAGTGTCATGCTTTGTATTTAATGGGAATTGGGTTTTCTGGCTCATTAGACCCGTTCCACTTCAGCTCCGTTTGGGAGTTCTCTTAGTTCGGCCTCTTGCCCTTCTGCAGTGGCCTCTGGGCCTTTCTGCTTTTTTTGGGTTTTTATCCCTCTTCCCCCAGGATCAGCTGTTCAGGACCAGGGCGCGCTCACTCTCTCCTCCCAGGACTGGCTGCTTGGTGCAGACGGAGTTTGTGAGGAATTACACTGAGTATCACTTACTTTGTATTTTATTTTTATTTTATATATAGTAGCAGAGTAGTAGGATTATATTAGTATTATTTTGTTATTTCATTAAACAGTTTTTTTATCTCAGTCCACAAGTCCCTTTCGATTCTCTCCACAACTTTCCCAAGGTGGTTTTGGGGGGCAGTGAGAGAGCAGCTATTGCGGTTTGATTGCTAGCTGGGGTTAAATCATGACAATATCTTTCAGGTGTAACTGTAAGTTATCAATTGGCACTTTTTAATTCCCTCTTCAAAAGGTAAAGCACTCATGTTCAGTCATGTATTATCTATGTCTTCCATAGGAATCAATGGCAATGTTATGGGAATCCCTCAGATTAATTTTATGAAATTTTTTTGGTAGGTACCTAACTATCTAACTGTTTAGTCTCTCCAGAGAGAATGAGATTTTCACTGACAAAATAACTGAGTTCTCAAACAAATGACTTTTTTTTTTTAAATGAAGAAAGTTTATTGCAGGTTTTTCTTTTACAATTCTAGTAGAAAGTATAGCTAAGAAAGAAAATGAACTATGACCAATTTGTAAGAACAAGCAAAGGAAAAGAATAAGCTGAATACATCCTATATTGAACTAAGCATTATGGTAAAGATAAAACCTCATCTATCTGTGACTGCAGATTAAGGATAACTTCTCCCCAGTCCCTGTTTCCAGCGCCTGCACCAGGTGTAGAGGGGGGATAGCACTGACAAACCTCTGACAGCTATTGATGGTGGTTATTTGTAGTAGCTCCTCTGTCAGCTCACCCTAGAACTAGGAACTGCTCCATCCATCCCAGCTTAGATAACATGCAGCAGGCTTTTGTTCACAGGTCCAAAATCATTTTATTTTATCTAATAGGTAGTCTGACCCTCAAGAAAGGTACGGATGGGACACTTGTGGTTAGGATAGAAAATGGCTTGAATGAAATCCTTCCTTGCCTCCACTCTTCATTACAAATAAATGTCCAGTGCTCATGTTTACATCCCAATTCACTTTATTTAAATTCGTACTATCTAAACACTACCCTGCAGCTTGCAAGTCCAATAACAAACCCAATGCAAAAAAAAAAAAAAAAAGACCATCCTTCCCTCTATCTCCAATGTTTGTTTCACGATATTTTACAGTTAGTCCACTAAAAACTTTTTTGTGAAAATTTGCTTCTTCAAGTTTAGTAGAAACTTGGCTAAAAACAGAGGCATCAGAACAGGTGAATATAAGTTGTGGGGTTTTTTTCCCTTGTCTTCCTCTCCCGCTTTTCTGAGAATTCTCACGAGCAGAACAGAAGGGGGCCTGCTTGTAGAGGTGAGGCCAGGTAACTGTTCGCCTCTCACTGTGTATTAATATGGTTAGCTACACGATAAGTTAGTCTATTTAGAGCTCAAGGCTGTGTGAGATGCAGTAAATTAAACTAACACAGATAACCAGAATTGCCAGAATCTTTCCTCTACTGCTATTCTCAAGGGCAAAGAGCACTCAAAACACACCTTCGCTTGCCCACTATTACAAAATCAGTCTCCCACGACAGAACCTGCCTTGGGCTCTCCATGAGGGGGTGCACGCCAACTGAAAGCAAACTGTCATGTGAAATGAAAATTGTGGCGAGAGTGCAGGGAGCTTCAGTCAGATTTGGTTCCATCAGTCCTACGCACCAGGCTGATCCCCAGAAAACTCAGGAGACACTGAGGCGGGGAGCGTGGGGGATTGGAGTGGCTCAGAAGCAGCAGGGAAGAGGGTCTTGGACCCAGCCACACAAGGATCGTCAGCTGCAGCAGTAATTGCAGAAATTTTCTCCGTTCCAGCTCTACCAGAGTCCTGACTGCGCTTGCTGCAGAAAATCTGACTCTCTTTATCTAGAGCTGTGTTCTAAAAACAAACAAACAAAAACCAAGGCAAAATATGAAAAGAACAGTTAAATCAAAGCCTTGCCATAACTTCACGGTTAAAACACTCTACAAGACACATTAAGTGCATGCATTAGAGCCAGAAAAAAGGAGAAATAACATTAGGATTATTGTATAATTAATTGTAGTGTTTTGTGGTGCTTGAGAAAACTTATCTTCCAGATGTATATTTGCCATGACTGTGTGAATTTAAAATCGTTTTGCAAGTCTGACATGGAAAAAAAAAAAAAGATGAGTGGTTATGATATGGCAGGAACTCTTCATGTTAGCTGCTAGCAAAATTTATGTACCTGTGTTTTTGCAGGCATGAGGAATCACATGATACTTAGTGAAAACTTAATGCATATTCTGTAACAAACTACACGGAACAGAAATTTATCTGGCTTTGAAAAATGACAGATGAAAACCTAAATATTTTTTCTATCTTAAAGATGACACTTCTGTACATATTGTTGAGAGTGGCAAAAATGCATCATTTCCGAATATGGTACTTAAAAATTAGTTTAATGCAGAAGAGAGTCACAGGTTAGAATGACAACTGAGAACTCTAATTCAGTAGGTGGATTATCTGGAGTAGGTGGTGTGTCTGCTGAGGCAGACAACTTTCATACCCTCTGAAGGATACTGCCAGTTTTACGAAACCACAGTGTAATGTTTAATTGTTAGTGGAATGTCTGAAGTGACTTAGAAGGAAATCCAGCAGTTCATGTGTCAAAAAAATAAGTTAAAATTGCTTTCTGAGAGTTGGAAGGAGAGGATAATTGGTCTTGTTTCACAGTTTGAGTGCTGATACTCATCATTATAAATCCATATATTTCTTGGCTTAACTATTTACGTTGTGGGAGATCTTCTAATACCAGTGGTAATATAGATTATGTTGTTATGTTCTGCGTAGTTTATTTAGTTACATAGAATGGTGCAAGGTACACCTTGGTCATGTACAGCTTGGGTTTTCTACAGTAATCCACAAATGTGTGACACTGGAACTGAGGAGCAGAGCACGAATACATAGCTCACCTTTGTGGCACATCTTACATATGCAGGTGTAAGTATTATACGACACTGTTAGGTGGAATTTAGTATTTTGAGCTGAGATGTGCTAATTGTAAAGTAAGGTCCGGTGCTCTGCTTTTTCTTTAGCAATTTCTATTTTTGACTGATTGCTCAGGAGGATTTGCTTTTCTAATGTGTAAATTTTATGTATTCTTGGCAGAGTTTGTCTAATACACAAAATTTTGTAGTTTTTAGATACTGGAATAATTTTCTGATACAAGTTAAATTTAGCATGTATTTTTTTGCAGATATGTTTTATTGCATCAAAGTCATCAAGGACAAGGCAGCAATAAGGTACTTATCCTCTCTTTTCCAAACTAATCATATAGCTTGGTAGTGAAAACTTACTTCCTTATGGGGCACCTAAATTCAAATTTATCTTTTACCTGACTTGGCAAAGAGACCTAGACTCATATCTCCAATTTCTCAAATAGAGGACTTCTAGAATTTGCATGTATATGGATAGTGGGTTCTTCTGGAGCCAGTCACATGCAGGCTTTCCCACTGAAACTGTTCTGTTTGTATAATGATGGGGCTGTGTGCTGGGGCAGCGAGGTAGCAAGGTAGCAAGCAGACATGATACCAGGCTTTTTCAGACCAAAGTACTGAGTAGAAAAGCTCTCAAAAGCAAAAGTTAAGTATTTTGAATTTAGAGTGGTTTGATTTTGGTTTTTTGTGGTGTTTTTCTGGTTGGTTGGCTCATTGGTTGTTGGTGGGTTTGTGTTTGTTTGTTTTGGTTTTTGTTGGTTTTTTTTAATTGAGGGACATTAGTCTATGCGCATACAGTTACAAGGAGGAAATTCAACAGTATGCAATTGAATTCTCTGCTACTAACAACTGACTTGGCAAATGGAGCATGCAAGGAAATGACTAGATGAACTGTGTCTAGGCTTTTGATATTAACTATGATGTGCAGTAGTTTTATCATTATCAAAGTAGCTGCAGTGCAGGCAGCCTTGCATAATTCCTATTTTGCTTGCTGGAAAAAGTTGTGAATAAACAAGTATTTGCTATTTCTGTGGCAGGACAGGTTATTTACAGGGCAAAGGAAATGCTTTCAATTTGTGTTGATGGTGATTTTCTCCTGTGCTGTCCTCACAACAGCCTCTGATAGTTGTCAGAGCTTGCACACAGCAGTACATACCTATGTAATGAAATTTAGGATTTATATTTTTTTAAGGATTGAAGAGGAGGCTTAATTTTACTGTTGCTAAGTAAGAATGGTTTTTATTAATTTAGAACTGATTACCTTCTGACTAGGTCTGTGATATGATAAAGGCTGAAGTGATAAAGTGGTTTTGGGGTTGTTTTTGTGTTTATAGAATTCCCATCTTTTTGTAATTACTTTTGGATATTGTACAATACACCCATGCACAAAATTACTCCCAGGGGAATAGGCCAAGGTATGTCTGTGCAACTGAAAAATAGCTAGTTGTATCAGTGTTAGCTTAGAATACTTCAAACATGCGTCACTTAATACAGAGAACTTTTTTGTGTTTAAAATATTTTCCTTTACTGTTTTTGTGTGGCTGTAAAGCTCCTTCCAGTTCAGACTGGCTGAGTTATTTCTCCTTTCCTCTTGTTACAAATGGAGAACATGTATTTTTTTGTGCAGCAGAACAAAGCATTGCAGTTAGTACGTACCATTGCCTTGGACCTACTCAGAGGAAAGCAATGCAGGCGTTGGGAAAGGAGGAAAAAGGAAGGAAGCAAGGGACAGAAACTAGACTTACTTTAAGCAGAACTAACACAATCGCAACAAATTTAGATTTACAGAACATTTTTAAATTGACAAAAAAAAAATCAGTAATGAATTAACAGCAACATGCTTTAGGGGCAGAAAGAGTCTCCTGTGCAAGAACACTGAAGTAGGTATGTGCAGTTTTACTTATCTGCCACATGATGGTATTATCTGCTTTGGCCAGAGGACAATATTTGAATGAAGTGATGCTAAAAGGGATTTCATTAAGTATGCAGGTGGACTGATAAAGCAATGTACTGCAATACATGAGAATTACAATATTGTGCTCATCTGAATCTGAGTGGTTTTAAGCAGTGAGTGCTAGTAGAAGTAAGTAAAGAACTTGACATGAAAATAACTAAATTTCATTGTTCTAGATAAACCAGGGCAAGCATAACAAATTTGGGGCTTAATCCTCATTAGATTACTGTTTGGAGCAAGAAGTTAATTTTCCCTTCAGCAATAACTTGGAGCTGCACTCAGAACTAAATAATTATGCATTTACATCTTTCCATACCTGTTAGCAGGAAATAAGGCAGGAAAAGGGAAAGTGAAAATAAAGGTTTTAATGAGGTGCACTTCCCTGGCTGAAGGACTGTCAGCAGCCAACAGAATAAGGAAAAACCCACACCAGTAAGAAGCCAGAAGCTATGCTGTGTCAGAGATCTGAGATAGGCTTAAGGGGCATGCAAGTTGGAGAGGGGCTGAGAGTTAGAGTTGAAATTGCTTTTATTACATATAGTGCATTCTATACCAGTTTTCAGCTTCAGGCTTATCCATAGTCTCAACAGTATAAAGAATGAAGCTCTGAAGTCCCTCTCAAACTGTCAAGTCAAACTGTCAAATGAAATGTAGACAACAGCATGAACCTGAAATCCATTTTCTGACTTCTCTCTATTTTTACGTTACCACTTTTCATACATTTAAACTTTGGGCCTAGGTAATACACATAAATGTGTTTGCAAAAGCACATATGTATGCAGAAATATTATTTAGATTTACCTACTTTCAGATAATTAAAACAGTTGTTAATGTAAGTGGGCTGGACTTGGAGAGTAGTTAATACTAACAGGGAGGGTGGGGTGGAAATCACTGTTATGTTACTATCATAGATGCTTTGAATTTTTTTCTAGTAACTGAAGATTCTTTTTGTGTGCAGTGTCCATCCTTGCACTGGACAAGAATGGACCACACCAAGAACAGGACGGCAGATCAATCTCTATTGCAGTTGCATATTCTCTGCAAAAGTGACTGGTCAATTCCAAGTGCAGTTCTGAGCACTGATAACAGCAAACTCCATTTCTGCTGCCATGATTCACACATCTGGCTTCTGGAATTAATGTTTATGTAAGTTCAGCTATGGGTCATCAGGGTTCCTTTGTGACTTCCCCAGTAGGGAACATAAAAAAAAAATAGCAGGGGTTAGATTGGGACAAAATTAAAGTGATAAACACCCTATACTACAAAAAAAAATTCTGAAAGGGAGTCTGGTTTCCTGACAAGTGTAGTGTGGAACAACAGTACATTCAAGATCAAGCAATACTTGGTTGGGTGGAGGGGAAGAGCCTACTTAACTAACTAGGTGGTCAGTAAGATAAAAAATTACAGTTTTTACAATGAAAGATTTCAAATCATTAATAAGCTTCAGTTCAACATACAACTACTTAGTGTTTACATGTTTCTGTTTGAAAGCTTGTTTTTATAGCTTAGCTAGCACACTGTGATAGACTCGGTTGCTCTGAAGCGATGATGAGACAATCCACACTATACACAAATAAAGACTAGAATTAGAGACTATTCTAGCTTTGCTTTTGCTATTCTTGCATGACACATGCTCATAGAGCACTGTTACGAAAATATGCAAAGTATAATGTCAAAGTGTAAAAATGTTCACTCTCTTACCATGATGACAGAAACCCCAGCAGATGTGTTATTTTGCTTGGGCAGAGTGTTATTAAAGTGCTGCTTCAGTTTACCTGTTACTTCAGCTTGCATATTATTCTCCTGGGAAGCATCATCCTGTATATGAATAAACACAATATTCAAATTAGGGAAAAAACAATGAATGTAACTGAGAAAAAGGTAAGTTTTCTATTCTCCTGAGGTACTTCCTGCTTTTTAACGTGAGGTAAGTGTTCAGACAGGCAGCCCAAATGTGAATACCCTCTGCTACATGAGATATAGTTCAAATGGGTTAAGACAAATTACAGAAAAAAGGATCAGCAACCACTGTTTTATATATGAACTTCTATGTCTTAAATTGCCATGTGATGCCGTATACTTTCAGTCCCTTGATTTGTCTCTCAATTATAAGCCACAAGTTTGATTCAAACATGTTAAAATAACATGCTTGAAATAAAGCAAAAAACAAAAAACCATGTATTTAATTTGGCGTTCTTTTAAATTAGCATTTTAAATGATCCAACATGTCCTAAGTGTGGAAACATTACGTAGTACCAGAAATACCTTTGAGAGGAGCTGTTATGTATAGATACACTCGTTATAGTTGTCTTCTCTCATTTCAGGTAAACCCAGAGATCATATTCAGTCCTTCTTTTAAAATGTGTGTGGAAATAAACATTGACTGTGTACATGTAAACCTACTATTTATTACTAGTGAACTGATTTTAAATCAATACGCAAAGGACTCTGGCGTTCCCCATTACTGCTGTCCAAAAAGATGAAGGACCTCTCAGCCATCAACTTAGTGCCTATGTTAAATTACGTTTTATTTTCTAATTTTATTTCTCTTGTGAAGCTTGAAGTGCTTAAAAAACCAGGAAATTGTACTTTAAGTAGCATTGCAGCAAGTAAGATGCCAACATGCACAACAGTCCTTCTGCATACACATTTTGGAGCTGACCGTTTTCTAGGCTGATTATGAAATAACAAAAGAAAGATGCCGACGTCATATATTTGGCTGTTGTGCTATCTTTAAGCACCTTCTAATCTCAGTCAGGAAGTGATACCCTTCACTCTGTTCTGCTGTTGAAAAGTATTCATTCTTGCTCTTCTATGTGGAAATGGGAAGTGGTTCAACAAACAGAAATGGGCATAGTAGAAACATACTACTACTTATGAAAACTACACTTTAATGGTTAGATTTACAGATTTAATATCAAATTAGAGACAAGTAAAATGTAATTTACTCACTGACACCCAGGGATGGCTTAGGATCTGTGCTGCTGTATATCGGGCTTCAGCATTCACATGTAGCATCAGGCTAATTAACTCCTGTATATATTAAAAAAAAAAAAAAAGGAAAAAAAAAAGAAAAAAAAGAGTTTGAGGAGAGTGGGGAAGGACATTACAATGGGAAATATTTTTGCACCAAGTTCTTCTCAGTGCAGTTTTCTTACTACCTGGGTGAAAAAAACCCAGCTTATGCTGACACCAGAACTAGTGACATCAGTGTGACTTTAGTGGAACAAAAATTTTGCCCTTCAGGTTTATAGAGTATGCTAGACAGCTGTATGCATGTTTCACTGGGTGTTTTGAAACCAGATGAAAAGGAAATGTTCAAAAAAATCAGCTGTAATGGTCCAGTTTGTTTTCTATATGTTCATGCAGGTGACCAGAATGAAAACAAACCTGGGACAGATGAGAACCCCTGTGGACAGTGTTACATGTCCGTAGTAACAGTACATAAAGAGCACAAATCAGAGGCAAGAAACTGCATCTGAAATTCAAGAAATTGCTGAAATTATTTGAAAACTATGATCTCTGTTGCTCCAGAAGGATAAAAGACATTTAACTCATTTCACCAGGTGAGGTTCGCCTGGTATAGGACAAAGCAGACAGACAGGAAAAGAAAAATGCTTAATTCTAGTAATTATGTGGTTAATCTCCAAAAGATTTAGTCTTGTGGTATTCATAATCTTTTACAGGCACTAGAGCAGATGTCTTTAGCTTTATCAAATACTTCCGTGAGTATGCTGCCTACAGACATGATAAACCCTTAAGAGGTCATTGATATAAAGCAGTCAATAAAATACAATTAAAAAACCCCAAAATTCCAAACCAACTTTTTTTCAGTTGTTTTTTCATTCACGTTTCTGCTTATGCAACTAACAACTCGTTTTACTGGTGTAATTCCTGATTCTACAAGCCTATCAAGACAAATATGTTGCCCTCCCAAATAAACAAATTCATGTACTGGGAGCCAAATTCTCTCTCAAATACCCTTTTATAGCCTCCAAATTGTCAGCCTTCATATTCTCATCAAGAGTATTTCAAGGAAATTGTTCATAACTTTGGTTTGGGGAAATAGTTTCTTCAAGCAGGAAGTAACATACCTGAGAGGTTCGCAACCAGCCGAATTATTTAGTCTGTGTAAGTCTGAAGTGAAAGGGGTCACCTTTAGTACCAAGACTGAGGACCCTGCTTGTTCAGAATGCAAGTCTGGAAGAGTATAAGATGACTGGAGCTGGGGAATGTTGGCAAATGGATAAACAGCCATTGGGAAATACAGAAAAAAAATGCAATTTCTCATTGGCTGCATAAGAAATAATCTCCACTTGCTAATTAGAGTCCTCAGATATCATTCAAAGCACATTACTGAATTAAGTTGAGAAGTGGGGCTTAAAATTTGGAACCTTTATCCTACAGACTCAATCATTTTAAACATGAATGGCAATAATAACACAAGAACTACTAGCAGTGGCAAATCAAGCTGGATGCACCTCTTGAAAAGTTTTAATAAATGATGTCAATTGCATTCACTCCACATAGCAATAATTTTTCTTTGTGAAAAGAGTAAAAAGAGGGAAAATTCAGAGAGAGACACTTTACAGCTGAAGTGCTGAACCTACTATAATAGTCCATCATTAAGTAAACTGAATAGTCTGTGATGTTCGCACTGTTAAGCTGACTAAAAAGGCACAGCAGCTGCAAGAGTGGGCAAGAGTCTCTTCTGAATTTTCTATTCTGCCTTTGCAGCAGAGCACAGTCTTTCCAATGGCTTGCAAGAAACACTGTTTCAGGTTGGAAAATGTATCGGTACCTTTGCTGAATCAGTGATGTTATCCCAGTAGGGAGAAGGAAATTCCAGCTTCCCAACAAGTATCTGATCAAAGAGGTCTTCCTGAAGGTTGTTTTCACTGTAAAACAGCAGTAATGAAAAAGATCAGGAGAAAACAGTCAATTTGTCACATGCGTTTTTAACTTGATTTGGGGATGGAACAGAAATGATGTTATATCAAATATAATACTATAAAAATATATATACAGATATCTATAATACTATAAATGCACAACCCCCAAACTCTATTCAAAGCAATTACCATCTGTTTATATAATATATCTTTCAAAACGTTTTCAGCTTTAAACATGAACTAACCACATGGAAAACCCAAACACATAAACTAAATGATATTTTTTCCATGGATAATTGCTTATATTGTAAAATATTCAGTCTGGTGATTTTTAATTAAAAACTAAGTGTTTTGCTGTAAAGATGGAAAACCAGACTGCATGAATAACTTATAAGTTAAGAGGAGAATTCACTATTAAAATCTGCTAATTGCTTCTCATTCCTTGGCAAAAAAAAAAAAATTGCTGAGGCACAAAGCATACCCAATTTGATTTTGAGTAGAACTCATACATACTGTGACATTGAGTAAGACAAATCATGTTTGCAAACCGGATCAATCATATGACACTTATTAAAAAAAAAGGATTAACAAGGTTCAAATTGCAACATAAGCACATTCTTCTCCTCACCTCAGTTTACCATTAACCTTCACTCTCAACACTACAAACCAGTAAAGATGTTGTGTCCAAATAGAAACACTAGAGGGCAAAGCATACACGTTCATTGAACTGGGATATACCTGGCAGACAAAAGGAATAGAATCTGTGCTATCACACCACCATATTGCTACACACAGAAGTAAACCAGTTGCTCCCTTAGAAAAAGAAATAAGTAAAATGGATCTCAAAAAAAAAAAACACCTGACAACCAGGACAAGTGAAAACAATTTTTAAAAAGGAACAAAAAGGTAAATGAAATGTCTCTTGCTCAGGAAGAACTTGGTCCTTTACTATTTTTGCCTTTGACATACAGGGACGCTTACCTGCGAAAAGGCGGAAATCCACATAATAGTATGTATGTGATCACACCTGCAGCCCAAATATCCACCTTTAAACCATACCTGAGAAAAAAAGCCTGTGTTACTTGTGGCGGATTAAAAAAAAAGTCATTCCAGTCAAACAATTGATTAGATTTACATACATATATATTGTGAGTCTGTTCTAAGTTACTTGCTGATGGTGTAGAAATGTATTTTGTACCTAAGCATCATTTTACTCTGTGTCATTCGCAGTCTTTAAGAAACTGTGATATCACTTTTTTCCTTTTCTTTTTCATAAGCCTCAAGGCTCTCCAGGATTCAGTTCAGTATCAAGGTTTCCCAATCCAGAATTGCTAATGGCAAAAGACAAGGATGTCCTTTTTTGTCTCCATATTGGAGCACCTATCTCTAACATTACCATGTGTTGCTAAGCAACAAGCGAGATACCAATTCTCCAGTCTCTTGAGTGAGTAGCACAGGGAAAAAGAACTGCACCTTTCTTTTAAAGCACAGAAATTAAAACACTAGAGGTCAAAAAGAGGTCTTTTTTTTTCTATAGAGTAGATTCAGTCTGTCAAAATCTAAAACACTCAGATGAAGTGCCCTTTGACGTTTGAGCTCACTGCAGCTCTGAAATATTTCTCAAAATAACAAATGCACTGCACAATGCTTGAAACAATACAACAACCCTCCCTCCATTAGGAAGATCAAATTCACAATTGTCACATCTAAGACAAGATTCAGCCAGGATGGAATGGAGGTACATAAAAGGAAAGCTGACGTGACCATTTTAAAAAATTATTTTGTATTTATGCAACTACCCATTAAATACAGAAAAACTGGGTTGTTTAGTTAAACCAACAGCTACCAAATAGCATGTGTCACCCAAACAAGGTCACTTGAATCAACATGATCTAATTAGACCTGCTCTGAGTACAGGTTCAGACTTGGTGACCCCTGAAATCTCTCCCAATATAAATTATGCTGTCTTGCATGAACACTGTATTTTGCTGGCCAGTTTTTCCCCAAGCAGCTGCTGTGGCTGGTACAGTGGGCTCTGAGAGAGGGAACACAAACCAGTAAAATCCAGTCCACCAGTGCTGGTCCTAGGGAGATGGTAAGGTGGCAAAGGTGGGTGAGTCCTGGGAGCAGGGTGAGTGAGGAAAGCGGCCTCTCAAGGAATTGAATGATGCCTGTTTTTTTCACAGGTGGTTTGGTTACAAAAAGATCGAGGACCATGCTATTACAGCATTCTAGTTCTTCCAACACTTAAGAGCTACCTGCCAAAAATAACTGGTTACAGGACAGATATCTTAGTCATGCTCACCCTGTCTCTGCAATGATTTCTGGAGCCACATATGTGGGTGTACCACAGACAGTATATAAAGGTCCTTCAACCACAGTCGCCAGTCCAAAGTCTCCTAGCTTCAAAGACTTAGTTCCATCGGGATATTCACATACCTAGAATCACCAAAATTAAAACAGAATGAGGAAGAGAACATCTACATTTTTTAAAATCCTTTAATTTGTTTGGAAAATAATCATCATCATGGTGAGAAGGCAGGAAAAAAAGTAACTTCCACAGCCTTGTTGCGAAAAAAAAGAAAAATGGTATGGTTGCTGTAGTGTTCAATGGAGCTGTCTGCCAGCGATGTAGGTCGGACCATGATATAGCCTTAAGCAGCTATAGGGATTAAAAAAAAGCCAATTCTAGAATGCTGATAAGTTTTAAATATAGTAAACAAAAAATATAATACTAGACTTCCCATTGTTTAGGACCTAGAGTTTAAAATTGGAGTAAGCAGCTACAATCAGATTTAACATCTCTCACTAACTTAGCATGTAGCCATGTAGCAAACTTGATATTTCATAGGCAAGTGAGTTCTCTATGTTCAGTACAGGAGCGAGAAAGCTGACTGAGAAGTGTTAACTAAAAGCCCCATAAAGAATCTAGCACATCTTAACCTGAGTCATTTTGTTGACGAAAGAAGTTCAACTTTAATAGAAAAAAAAAATGTTAAACAACAGTCATAGCAAGAGTAAATCAAACCAGACCAACAGCAAAAGGAAACATCCCAAATTAATCTGTTTTGTTCTTGAAGTAAAATGTTTATGTGAACATGATTTCAACAGGATCTAGTTTCTAGAATATAGGCCTGCAGAATCTCCAAAATGGCTGAATTTATTTGGTTTCCTCAAACAACTGAATACTGCTAGGGCAGCAATAGCTTTCTTCCTTCATTCCCCTGTGTAATTCATGTAATTAATGGAAACACTTGTTATCCTTGATACACCACCATCATACTACATGCTATTACTCTTAGAGTTTGTATTTTCGAATGCATGACTAGTAAAGATAATGTAATTCAGACAGCTGGATGACCCTGCACAAAAGAACTAACTACTTGCAATAATAGGCAGCAATTGATAGGAATTATTTCCATTTACATTCAATACCAGTATGTTATCTTAACATGCTGCCATTGCCAATCACAGTGAATAAGATTTGCATCTGTTGAGTAATCTCTTTAGGCTTTCTAGGCAGGAAGGACATTTGTGCCTATTTATAACTGATTCGATCACTAATGAGAGCTTAAAATTGCTTTGGATTGGTCGTGTTTGAAGATGCACTGATAATAAGCGAGACTACCACCTTCATTTTCTTTCTCTTAAGTGCCATGTTGCTGTGACTACATTTTCTAGGAGAAGCACCCTCCCTTTTGTTAAACATTCTAATTTATATGAGGGCTTATTTAAATTGCTAAACACTGTCAGTGGAATTAGTTGGGAAAGAATTTACTATTAATAACCCTATCCTTGTAACAATTCAAAATCTGGTCTGGGATAATCCATGACTCCTACTCTACGTGCAACCTCATGAAACAGGACTGACAAACACCGCAGAAGAAACGCCTAACAAGTCCTGATGAATGCTGCTGCCATTCCCAATGACAGTGGCTAATGCAGGAGAGGTTATGGCCCTGGTTGCTCAGCGCATGACACATAATATCTAACACCCAACACATAATACGTAAGCATAACCTCTGTGTATAAGCAAGATAGCGCCCTGTTCCCATTCTGTGCACTGTAGTCTGAGCAGTTCCCAAAGCAGACTTCATGGTAATTCTTGTCAACACAGTTATTTTATGTCTCTGCTGAAAACAAAAGTAGTCAGTCCCCTAGGAGAAAATAAATGTATAGTACAGATTTAATTCACAGCTAGAATACTGGTAAGTCATCAAAGGTGAAAGGACATCACAGTGAAAGGAAAAGCAAAAAAAAAATTGCATGAGATAACCATAAGATCATTCAAAGAAATGGCACACAACCCACCTTTGCTCCCACTTGCAAACTGTAATAAATAATTCATCAATACAGCTTTAAAACTCATTGCTTTGTGAGGCAATACTCCAAATGGCAGCCAATCAAAATGTAAATAAAGATAGGTCTAAGGACAGGTCTGAGCACAGCTCATTTGGGATATGGTGATTGCTATCTCATGGCTGAAGATTTATTTCATGCATACTTATTCTAAATTAGTATTCCTGCTGTTCTCTGCTCAGCTCCTTGACATTTATATACAAGTATTTGCATTAATGAGAGCAAAGGAAGAGAAAATATTAGAAAAATAAATGGGACACACCAGGAGATTTTCTGGCTTGATGTCTCTGTGCACAATGTTGAGACCATGGAGGTATTTGAGTGCGCTGGCCAGATTGTAGACCATTGCACTCCCATCTCGCTCTGTATATTTTGTAGAGGAAGTGATAGCATCAAATAGATCTCCTCCCTGAAGTAAAAGATAATATAATATTTCACTATGGCAAAAATAATTAAGATGGTGATATTTCATAAAAAAGCTGTGTAGAATTTTTCTTTACAACAGGCATGCTCAGATACCTGTTAAACGGTAAAAAAAAATTATTTTGTGGAAAGATGACCTTGTCACCAAGATACCAGACTGGGACTTGGGCCATTTACATTAAATTCTCAGCTGTACTCAGGTTTCTGGTGTCATGAGTGTGGGCAAATCACAGCTCTTCTCTGCCTTGGTTTCATTTTATTAATCTTCCTACCTTTGGTCTCTCATTTATCTTACATCAAGGTACAGGAATACAGTTTCCCTTTTCTTCATCTTATCAATAAAATATCAATACAATACACAGCAAAAACCTATCCTTATTTTGAGTAAAGCCTAAGGTAATACAAATTAGCCCAATAATAAAAAGTCTAATGTAACAAATACTCAGTAATTGTAATGAAGCACAAACTGGAATTTCTGTAGATATTGCAGAAATATCAAATAAATATAACTAAATAAGACAAACATAACCATGATACCTCAAAGTGCAGGACCTACAGGTGATTTCTGAATGTGCTAGTTGTGCATTCTCTGATTATGGATGCCCTGTTCCTCTTGGAATATATAACTACATCTAGACGAGTTACTGATGCAGCATTTCCCACCATGGCAACCAAATTTACGTGGGTGTCTCTATGACGGTTACCCTGGATACATCTGTAGGAGTGATCTGTCTGGGCTGTGGGTGGCATTCCGAGCATTTCAATACACGTGGAAGAGAAGCAGCAATTCAGGAAATGCAAGCCAAGATGGTGGTGTATTAAAATATTTTTAAAAAATACTCTCTTAAAATCTAAAAAGCCTCTAATATATAAAAATAACTTATAGAAAGAAAGAGAAATGGGTAGGCTACAGAAATTATGAATTTAACAGCTACAGACTTTCTTAGAGGTTTCCCATGCTGGCAAACATTCTAGAGGTGACTCTTGAATCTAGCAGTGTTTCAGGCAGAAATAAAAAGTGATCATATATATTATTTGTTTTTGACAACACAAAGAATTAAAAAAAAAAGAAAACAAAAAAGCCTCATTATTCTTACCTTGACCAGTTCCATCACCAGGTAGAGTTCTGTTGGGGTGTCCATTTCCTCTATAAGCATAATGATATTTGGATGCTTCACTCGACGCAGAATAGACACTTCATTTTCAATCAGGTGTTCCTGTTCAGAAAAGAGGATGAAAGTTCATCTGAATAGACATGAAATTGCCAATTCACTTTTCCTTTGATTAGCTGAAAACTGATAACTTGATCAGTGAGCACTCTTTTTGCTGTTTAATTTATATAGTGGAGGGCTACTGTCAGATACTGGATTTCAACTTGTATTGTAGCCTAACTATACAACATTCAACAAATTTAATTTAAAATGCCATATTTCAGACACATAACTAATGGTATATCTCTAAAAAAAAAAAAAAATTAAAAAAAAGACCCCAGAACATGACAGCAATTCAGGAAGTGCAGATTATATTCTTATGTGGGTATTATGAGGTGAAATAAAGTTCAGACACCCCCCTCCATCCCGAGCTGGATCACTGTAACCTTCATCAATAGTTAACATGTTCTTGATCCTCTCCAGAACTTCACCTCTAATTTAGTGTAGGTTACTCAAGGACAGATTACCTAGGATTATTTTCAAGGACTTTTTTTTTAAAGTTGTGGATTATATACAGGAAAAATATTATAACTGCTTTAGTTTTGGATTTCAGTTCATTTTATATGTATGTTCAGATTTACAATCTGCTCAGTTAAGTCACTGTGGCTCCTACAAATTAACAGCACACAGATTGAGTTTAATTTCCCCTTCCCTATCCTTCTGAGGAAGTATTGGTTTTCAAGAACAAGTTCGTTTCAGAATGTTTGGTTTCTAGAACATCTTAGCACTGGGTTAACACTGGAGAGTGAAGAAAATCACATGCCCCCTTTCAAAGGAAGAATAATTTGCATTTTCCTCTGTAAAAACTGGAATACAGGTATTGTATTTAGGTTCACCACAAATTAACACTAGTTTTCTTACACTTTGGCAGATAACAAATCATCTCACCGGACTTAGAACTTATTAATGTTTATTGCACTGATCTGTAGCATGCACTTCATGCAATTGTGAGCAGAGCACCAGAAGGAGATGTGATCCACTGTGCATAGGCAGTGACTGATGATCTTACACTACTTCACCTTCTATTTCCAGGGCTCTTGACAGATGCATTGTGTTTTTACCAAAGCTTTATGTGGCTATGTAACTCAGAAACCACATGCCATGTGTGCATCTCATTTTGTGAGAGTATGGTGCGGCATATAGGGGTTATATAGTTACACCTTTGAAATTCAGTTTGAAAGAGCATCAATTGTCATTCTGAACAAACATATGTCTGCTCCAAGCAAACGTGCTCTGGAGAAAAAAACAAACACACAAACATGAAGCAATTTTGTTAATGTTGAATCTCATCAACAGACAAAAGTGAATAGCCACAGCATACCAGGCCTTATGGATGAAAGCCTGTAAATTCAAAACTAGCACTAAGAGTCCAAGCAAAAACTAGAATCTTATTGTAGCTTTTCCTACCTAAAGAACACATAACATATTAAATTTATTGTATCTGTTAATTATGACTAAGGCACAATAGCTTTACCTGGCTTTTTGTTTTTTTCACTTGACTAAATTATTGTCTTAAATAAAGCTCAGGCATAAACAATATTTATTTAAAATAAATAATCTATTTTAAAAAATACTCCAAAATGTTGCTGAGCTACTGTTTTAAGACTTGTCCTAAAAATGCTGACTAGCATGTAGTTAGTTATTTTCAACCACCTCGCTTTTTTTGCTATATTTTGTCATATTTAAAAAAAAAAATAAATCTCAAACTCATTAAACATTCTCCTGGATAGTGCAATATAGATTACAGTCTACATCAATATGATTTATTTACAGAGAAATTATTGTATAAACAACATTTAAGCTGCCTGTTGAAAATACATTAGTCAATTGGATTCAAGTTTTAGGACATCTAAGATAAACTGCTAGCGAGTAGTAAGTGATGTACAAGCCATGCATATTTGGGCCAGACCAGTGTTTTTAAGGCAGGACTTACGTTGGCACGTGAAAGGGAGTGAGGAAGGACTATGCTGTATCAAAATTCAATTATTTTCTGTCAGAATTCTTACTGGACAGTTCTACCACTGCCCTAACAGGTAATAAACATCTTCCTCACAACAGTCCTCTGCTGGTACATACACATACAGCTCCTTTCAAAAGACAAGTATGCATCCATAGGATTTATTTTTTTTATTTGTCTGTTTTAAAGCAGTGAGAATGATAAATAGGAAATATGTCTAAATTCTGCTGTATAAAATGGATTTTCTATCTCTGGACTATTCCAATTCATGACACCTAAGCAGCTGACTCAGACAAGTAATAAAAAAACATCTCAAGTTGCAAGCTGTACATATCACCCAAAAGTTTTCTTTTGCAGTGAAACTCACTGGGTTGCCCTTCCCACAGCCAAAGAAACGGCAACATTTTAATCTCAGAAAAAGCAACTCTAGCACTGTTTTTCTCACGGTTATACATTTTTAAGATTCCTTTCTAAATTTTCCCTTAAATAAACCTAGAGAATATAACATAAAGTGATGGGGCATGGGAACACTCATCTCCTAGCACCTCATACGCAATTTAAAATCTGCATAGATAAAACATTTCTGGTTTGAGGACGTCTGCTTAAAGCAAGTCATCGCAGCAGGTAATGCATTAGTGTACAGTGCTATACAGTTCCTTACCACACAAAGAACGTCATACAGACTTGCTATATCTTCCTACAAGCTCACTTTCAGCATTTGGATCTCTGAAATACACTTCAGAGCAGTCACTCTGTGTAACTGACAAAAAGGTACCTTTGAATTAAGACCCTGACTTGGTTGCAAAATTATCTCCAGAACCATTTCAGTGTGCTCATTTACATTAAAAAATAGGGTGTTTGCATCCAAAACATCCATCTTTTCAGTCATCCTTGAGAGAATGGCGTATTTCCTACTCTTGAAAAGACTTTAATCCAGAATTTGATTGATAACTAATACTCTGCCCTTGGCGTTCTTTGAGCTAACACTAAATTATGATCCATTTGATTCATAAGTTCCTTAAGAGCACTTTGTTTTTAAGGTATTGCAAAGCAGTCAAAATAGAAATATTTTATTTGTTGTTACCTATTCCAACAATTAGTCTACATTGTTGGCTGTAGGTTGGGGTTTTTTCTTCCTTTTTAAAAATCTCTGTACTTGGGAGGATGGTGAAGAGAGGCCTGGGACGCTCTCAGATGTTTGCTTTGATTATGTAACATGCTGTTCTGCTGGAGAGACAATTTTGGACTTTTTGAGCATGAATTAAAAAGTGAATTAAAAATAAAGGAACTCTTTTGTTAAGAGATCTTTGTTATACAGGATGGTGAAACTACATAATAGAAATAAATGGTTGCGAAAATCTCCTTTCAAATCCATGTTCTACATATAAAAGGAGCATGTACAGCCATAAAAAGTTAAAAATAAGAGGCAGAGAAGGATGGGAATTATACAAATACACATACAGCTGCAAATTTCCTCTCTCATATTTTACAGATCAAAGTCTTTGTAATATATTTTGACTATTTCTCTTCTGATTTCATTTTGGACACATTAGCATTTTCTTCATTAGTCCAATAAAACAGACAAAATTTTGTTTGGTTTTTACTCTGTTATCTAGCAGACTATCACCACTTTTATTATTTGCTTCTTATCATCCTGTTAAACAGATATTCTGAAAATAGTCAGAAAACACAAACACACCCACCATTTATGACTAATGAGCAGCTGCTAGTGCTGTTTATGCTGTTTTTCTTTTACATACAAATTGTTGTATATTACCTTTCCACAGCATTTAGCCTTGTCTATGATCTTCAGTGCAAACTCCTTTCCTGTGGATCTAATGAGAAAAAGATGAGAAGCATTAATTAGAAACCGGTCAATAAATTGTGGCATTGTCTGTAAGAATATACAGCATTGTAATGGAATGCCTTGACCCATGGAGGCTGCTGATGGAAAATTCACCGAGTGGACTTGATTTTGGTTTTTTTCATCTTCTCAGCACCATTTGCGCCTGTTGTTTCCCTGACTACCATAACCTCGCTCACTTTGTGTGTTAATTCCAAGCTCCACCTGCAATTGATTCATACTTCTGTGATATGGCACAACTCTCTGGCACTTTTTTAATCCAACATCCAAAATTTGTCTTGAGCCTTCCACTTAGTTTTGTTCAACTGGAAGGCTTTAAGGATAAAAGCATACACATTTATGTCTAAGTGAGCAGAAGAAAGATTGATACCCCAGTGGAAAAATTCAATAGGATTCAGCAGAGCTAAAACCCCATAGTTCATTACAGACTTCTGTAAAATATTGCACAATTTATTAGGCATTAATTTTGACTTTTTGTATTTCATTCTTTATTTTTTAAGTATTCTGTGGAATTCTATAGCAGTCATCTAAAGTGCCATGTCATTTAAGAGGGTGGTAATATACCAAGTAAAAAGGATGACCATTTTCAGTAAACACACTCCCAGAGAGGAACTGGCATAAATATGTTCTCAGTTTCTCCAGAAGGGGAGAAAATGAGAGAAAAAAGCAACACAAATGAATTATCTTTTCTTTTCTTTTCTTTTTTAAAAAGCCAAAGACATTACTACTTATATTAATGACAAATTAAAAATCACAAAAAAATGCCATAAGACCCTGTTGGCTGCTATTTTGTGTTGTGCCAGCACCTACGGTCTCCAGTGTGTGTCAGAACATCACTACCATGTATAATAAAAAACACTGGAAGCTGTTACAAAAGCAAAAGTCGGGCATGTTTTTAAACTTCCTGGTTATTTTCTGCTGTAATTTTTGCATTCGATACAACTAAGTAAAATTAGTAACTTACAAAAAAAGAAACTGAATTAACGTCTCACATTCAGTTTAGCCATTGTGGAAAAAATACAGTAGAGCATCTCTGCTCTGAAAGTGCAGCTGTATCTGCAATGTTGTCATAGTTACAACCTGATCCAGGCTTTAGATAGAAGTGTTATCTAAATGGTATCTGTTAAATGCCATCCTTTTACATTATAGACCTGATGTAGCATCTATGAACACAGTGTGTAATTCCGGATCACAATTTATGCATTATACTAAATTAAGTGCATTATCTGAAAGCCTGTAAACAACTAATCAGCAAAATCCACTTGTGAAACCTTCAGCATTTATGTTGTGTAGAAGGAGGAGTTAACAGTCACAAAGCAAATTCATCAACCAGATTCAAATCCCTCCTGCAAATGCCCTTTACCATAGCATCTAAGAAAAACCCTGAATATCAGCCATGTAATTTGATTGCTGATACCACTGCCAGTCTTGTCTGACAGGTGTCTGGTATTCTTCTGTCTCACTGTCAGCATCCATCTGTTGACTCATGTCTTTAAATACAGACATATAGGGACCCTTTACAAGCGTGAGATGGTATAAAAGGATCCTGGCTCCACAACTAAAGCTTCTAAGCACAATGCTACTAGAAATGAAGTATAATAGGAATTAAAAGACAAGAATTTATAGTTGGCATTTTCTCACTCATTGTTATTACTAACAACTATTGCTGCATATTTATTTCGTATACCATTCATTTAATAATGTTTCACCAAATATGAAGATTGGATCACATACAAAACTAGATTTTTAAGTTTAATTTTGTATCTTTTTTAAATAATTGGAAGGTTGTTTTTCTAGTCTAGTCTCTTAATTCCAAAAAGCACAGATGACATTTTGAAACCCAAGGAACTTAGCAACCCTCTTCTCATTTTCAGTGACTTAAGTCATTGACTTAAGTCATTTCCAAAATGCACAGTTGATTTTCCTGAAAATAATAAATTATGGTATTGTGTGCTTTTAACCTGTTGCCTTTCATGAATGTTGTTCAGTCTATAGATAACAAAGGATGTGTGGCCAGTTTCAGGGTGCATAGGGAGACACTGTGAAGCATCATGCATTTAGTTTCATTCAAGCTGCTTATGTGTAGCTTCTTGCAAAATTAATGGAATAGAAATTGGGTTACAAAACAACCTTCGCACAGTTTTTGTAACAGACCTGCAATACTTAAAGCAGTAGGGACATGATTACACACTGATGTGGTAATGGTTGCCAGGAACCAGAGCCTGTTGGTAGAAACTCTTCAAAAATAATAAAAAAACCCCAACCAAACAAAAACCACAAAAAACCCCACAAAATCCAAACAACACAACCTTGGAGTCTAGACATTAACACTGTGAGAAGCATTATCTTAAACTCGCACATGCAACAGGAACTTTTTGGAGCAGTAACTGTAGCATACGCAGATCACATATAGCCTTTCTTTTTCTTTATCAGCACTATACTCAACTAGTATGTCTCTAGGAGCTGTCACTTCAGTCTTTTTCCTTACTCTGTAAACCTTGCATGCTTGTACATCACTTTCTCAAAAAGTATTGAAAATAACAATTGTCATTTGCTGCTATAAACTAGAAGGGAGTATTAGACATTGTGTTACATACCACCTGCCAATATTATTCTCAGTAATGGAGATAAATATTCCAGATACAGTATCAAGAAACAATTCTCTTGAGAAAAAAACCCCAAACAAACAGTAATGGCTGCAGAAAGTTATGGATTGTAAGAATCATTCACTTTTGTTTCAGTAGAGGAGGCCCCAGGTCCAGCCTCAGTACCCAACCCTTTTGGCTCATTTGGATGACAGCAAAGTTTCTATCTGTGCATCTATGATCTGCTAAGGCTGGAATTAGATGTTTCCAATCATAATTATCTTTCCTTTCATTTACAGAAAACCAACAAATGAGGATCAAATCATAGAAATTGTTTCTGTAACTTCTATGATTGTTTACAGACATTTGCTGAACTTGCCCATTATTTGTATACAAATTGGAGATTCCTCATCATATTTAAGAAGCTGACATAACTCTCAGACTGATGAAGACAGCAGGAGGTGGTTCTAAAAAATACACTGAGAAAGCGACAGTCAAATCATCTGCTGTGTTTGCACTAGCAGCAAAGTGTGACACAAAGCTGCTGAGGAAGAGCAGTAACACAGCACAGGTCTCTAAAGGCATCTTGTCTACCCCATGGGAAGTCAGGTGCAAGAATATTGCAGAGTCTGGAATATCGAAGGGCTGATTTGCAAAGTGGCTACTCCTAGCACAACCTCACAGAAGTAACCACAAGGGAGTCCATAGCACAGGCTAATTGCCACCAACCACATGCCTTTAACAATACTTTGCTCATAGTAACACTGCAAAGCCATGAAAAATCACATAGGCAGTAGAGATGTGATAGCTGCAGGGTTGCTGGGGCACAAGGGGGCTCTCTGAAAGGCTGTTTAGATGCCACATACAATTTCCTGCCATCCATGACAGTCTGTTGTGTGAGGGGGATTTCTTGAAGGTCTGTGGGCTTTCCTTAAGATCCTCCACTAGAAGGTGATACCTCCTGTAGTTTTTGGGATAAAAAGCCATGTTTCTCTGCTGCTTTTGTTTCTTTGCTAGAATAACACATAGGAATCTCTGTGTGTTTTGCTATGCCTAGTTCTCCTCAAGTGTAGACATATCTTTGCAACTGCTCTTTGCTTTCTCATCACATTTGCTATCCAATCATGCTAATATACAGGGCTTTATCCAGTAAAATAAATAGCAGTACTGAACAGTTTTTTGCTCACCGTTCTATGCACTCCTTTACAACAGCAAAATTGCCATCACCAATCACCTTCCCCACTTTATACTTCTGAAGAATGGTAGATGACCCTGAGCACTTGTTTCCATTCACACCTGCAAAAAGCAAGGTCAATAATGCAAGTTGAAGAGAAGTGTCAGCAGAATGTAATATATTCCCCGTGGTTTCCACAGATACAGAACAGAAACAGTCATAAATGCAAAACAAAACTTAAACTAAGCTGTTGTCTTCACAGCTTATTCCCTTATTTTTTATCTCAAACATAAGAAGGAACAAGATAAGACTAATCAGAGTTGTTTGACCTCTTAACACAAAAATCAAATACTACGTTTTTGCGTGGACATATTCTAAAAGTAATGAATGCAGTTAAAGTCCTTAGTCTAAATATTTGCTGAACTCAAAATACTTCTTTGAAGCATCTTTTTGCATACTCAAAGCAAAAATGCAAATACGATTAATGCATGTAAAAGAATCAAAAGTTTTATCTGCTGAATCCCTTCAAGTTCCCTTAGTTGCTGCTGAAACATCCAAAATGCAAATAAGTTTGGTAGCTGCTTATTTCAGTATTTTGAAAATTAAATGTAAGTATTTTTAAATTAAAAACTTGACTCTAATATGAAATTTAAAAAATAACTTTTAAAACCCCATTGCTTTAAAGAGACAAGGAATGAAAGGTTAAGTTTAGCTAAGGTCAGCTGGTGTGCCAAGTACTTCTACCTGAAGCGCAATGTGCTGTTTTGAGGAGGGTTCCACTTTTAATCCAGATACAAACAGATTTCTGGTGATATTCTGCACACCATGTTCAAAATCACTCAAATTTTTAATAGTGACCATTGGAGAGCAGGGTCCACTAATAAAAAGAACAATATTTATTTCCTAGCTTTACTGCCTTGGTGCAGAAAATGTGATATTTTTTTCAATAATAAAATTGTCGATATGGTATCAAACACAAAATTATTTGCATCCATCAAAAACCATCTAAGAGTGCTAAACCAACTGTCACCTACAATAAAATTTTTGCAAGGATTGCTAGCAATTATTGGTGTCCTACCTTCAGGACTCTGGCAATGAAGTGATTCAGGTACACCATTCGCATTGGAAGAAGGTCCACCTTGTGGGGGGATCTAAGTACATAAGAATTTATTATTTCTGATGGTAATCACAAGAAGTCAGACAAAAACCAGCAAGTTAAAAGTTAAAAAAAAAAGTTTAAAACCCAAGTTAAAAAAAAACCCCAAACCAAAAACCAAACACAACCACCCTAAAACACCTATATAGAGTCAGTTTACTTTCCCACTCCCATCTTAATTTCACTTTTGCTTTCTCACAGTTCATTATCATTATATCATTGTCACTTGCACCAATTTAAGATCCAGCCCTGATATTCCTATTTAGATAAGTAGTTGAACAGATTTCAGTAAACCTATTAACAGCAAATTCCCTCCAGCTGCAACAAATCCCATCTAAACACCAAAGCACCAGTGCACGTGGACGCAGCGTTCCCTTGTTCTATGCAACAAGATCATTATAATACACTCTGTATACAGCTTCTTGTAAGCCAGAGACAGCCATCTCTGGACAACTACTGAGTGGCCAATGCAGCCAGCACATGCTCTCGTGGTGTAGTCTAACACATCTCTTCATAGCTGTTCAGTCTCCCTAACTGAACTCTGTAAAAATATGTTCTTTTCAGATTAGCACTGAAGCATGCTAGGAAGGTAATGTAGAAATGCTTGCATGGCCCTGCTAGTTTTCATTTAAAGAACAGAATTTTGGAATAGGTGGCTGTGGACATATATGATTGTCAGATTTGCTTGATAATTTAGTAGTCTATATTTTAAGTTTTTGTGGATGTGAAGATTTATGACATATACAAGAATTTCAAGTTAGATGTCTGGTATGTACCCAGACATAGACAAAATTTTAGTAACTGTGACACTGTGTAAGAAACAAGTATCTAAATGATTTTGAAGGATGAAGCCTGAAGAAAACTACTTTTGCTGCACTAACAACTTAATTGGTACTCAACCTGAATCTTCACAATTCTACTTAAAATCATCCTGTCATACTGCCCAGGGACATACACGATAACCAATTTTTATTTTAAAAAGAGGTGGAGGCATAGGAATGCATGCCATAAATAGTAAAATGTGCTGGATGTGTTTATGCACCACTGTTTTATAAGCTCTCCCATTACAGTTAAGTATGGGGATGCTCCATGAAATTAAAATATATTTTATATCACTCCCCCTTTCTTTACATAACATTTCCTGCTGTTCTGTGAAGTCCCGTATCTTGTTTTCTTCATGGGCTATTATAGTAGTTCTCACCACTCACCACGTAGAGGATTAAAATGCTTCTCTGCCTTAAGCTCAGTGTCTGTTGAAATGCTTTGCATGACACCAGGAATGCAAATGCAGCATTTTCCATTTCAGCTGACATTGTCTGGTTACACTGCTGAATATTTTAAATCATTAACACTATTGTCAATGAAAGAACTGAACTAACAGATAGCGATATTGTCTAAAGGCTCATGAAATGCTAATGAATGCTTAAGTTTCTAGTGGCAGCTGAGCTGCCGGGTCAGCTAAAGGTACAGTAACCAGAAGCTGTACAACTTAATTTTGCAGAGCCTCTAGAACAATGATGTTTGCTAGCATTTGGCATAGAAGTGCCATCAAACAGCAACCAGTCAGCTACTACTCTGCTTCTTGCTAATAACTTATATTGTGATAATGCTGCTGTCTTTCTGAGCCACCTATTTATTTAACAAAGACCAGGAACAAGGACATTTAGGTTAAATGATATTTGTGCAAAATCATGAGCCTCTTAACCAGTCAGTCACATGTTCTTCAACCTTGACAAGAGATAACAGATCACTGTGAAGTATTAGTCATCAGCCAAATATATTAGTAATCTATTCTGGCTTTTCTGTGAGTGACAATACATGGGAATACCTTGCCCACATTTCCAACTTCCTTCATCCTTGTAATCAGGTCAGAGCATGACTGGGCACATCCCTTATTACCACAGTATTTACAAGAAAGAAGCAAACAGCAACAGGAAAAAAAGCCAAAAGCAGTAGGAAAGGGAAAAATCTAATGCTGCTGTTGTGGCTGAGGCACTAGACCAGAACCTGAACTAGCGGGTTTCACCTTACCTCTGCCACTAATTGGCCTCATGGCTCTAGACTTGAGGCCAAACTCACTCTACAACAGAGATCCTGTGTAATTTGAGTGCTGTGGGTCTGTGTCTCAGTTCCTCGGCAGCAAAACCAGTCTAGTCTTTCCCCACTGTGTCAGAGCACACTAGAAGTAAACTCTTAAGATGTCTGCAAGGTGCTTGTCTAGCTAGAAAAGGTGAGAAGAAGGTAGGAATTGACAATGTGTCACAGAATTAAGTTATTTTATTATTAATTTTCTAATCATTAAACTACCCAGTGACATGTAATCTTTAGAATATCTTGGTATCCCAACAGCTGCAGGTATTTTGAAGCTGAAATAAAGATTTTAGATATGTAAATAGATTTGACTGGTTCATGAGGCATTCCTGAAGTAGCAACAAGAAAAGGATGCATGTTGCTTTGATACCTCACCAGTGAATATGGATGGCCATCTACAATCACACACAGATTAGGTTTTGCAATAATTCCTCCTCCTGTATTCTGGTCTACACAGCACTAGTGATCTCTTCCAATACTGTTCACCTTACACATGATAAATTCAGAGTGCACAGGCCTTAAATCCACCCTCTCAGACACATATGCAAGTCCTGGAAAGCTCAGACCTGAGACAGACTTTAAATTTTTATTCTTTAAAAGCTCACAGAGCAATTCAGAGCAGCAACAGCTATCTAGCCCTTCGGATAAAACCATCACCTCAGGATTTGGATGCTACTGGCTAAGAACATCTTGTGCTGAAAGTCCTGTTGCATTTCAACATTACAGAATACAGAATATAATACTTACTGCTTTTACTTCCCTCAAGCTGTCTCTCCACAGGTAATTTTTGTTTCAACAGCACATCCAGAGCCAAATGCAAAATGCAACATAGTTGTTAGGGATACTGAGAACATCCAAGTGAATACATAGTTCTCAAAATTAGTTGCATATAATTTCACAGATTAATTAAAGATGCTGTAAAAAGTTATAAAAGTTACTGGGTGAAAAAAACCTGCCTGTTTTGTTCACATGAGCTATTTTCTGCAGAATAACCGTTTCTCCAGGTTCACAAAGATATCTAAATACATTTATCTATATTTTATTTTATACAGACTGACTGTGACTTAAATCATCGGGTTTGTCAAGATGACACGTGGTTTTGTGACAAACACATTAGATCTCTTATATCTATAAGCTTAACACACCTACTTTAGTAACCAATGTGCTTATTGCACCTCAACATGTTAACTAAGCAACAGGTACTTAGCATTATTCCTTTCACCCCTATTAATATCCAACTCATTAAAAACTCTATTTTATACTTTGCACTGTAGGATATTTTTCTAACTACCTTAAGTATCCAATGTATAATGTGCCAGACAGCTCCATCCTGCCAGATAACATGTGCATCAGGTTTTCTACTTTTAAGTTAATGATAGAAACAAACCAAACCAAACCAAACACATAAAAGCCTTTAAACCCTCACAGAATCCAAGAGCATGAACTGAAATAGGTATGCAAATATAAGGTAATGTGTAAGCAGCAGGGATGGACTGGCCCAAGATTCTCTTAAAATCTGGATCAGCGTGTAAATCAGTGATCTGGGAGTGAAAAAGCAGCAATCTGACAATCGTTTTAATCATGCTACATGTACTGGTCCAGTAGCAAAGATGTTTAATAAATCTTTTGAGTCAAAATGCTACCACATACCTGAAAAAACGTAAACATAGCGCTTGTATTTAAAATAGAAATGTGGGAGGACATAAGAAAGTAATCCCAGATAACTACACGTCTGGTGGAATTTTATTTTTTGTCTCGTCAGAGCGAGAGGAAGGCTGTACAAATATAAACCTGTATTCTATTGAAGTAGATGTGTGCCTTAGCTGTCAAACCTTTGCAGCCAGCTTAATTGCCCCCGATACAAATGTTGGTGGAAATATTCTGGGCTTTTTTTTCATATTGAAGGAAATACATAACTTCTTGGCAGCTACATAGGATGGTGCCTTCTAGAGCGCTCACCAAAATTTAGCCAATTAGAATGTAATGATTGTGCTAGCATTAATTTGAGCCCACATGGTATGGCATTTATATAATGTCATGCATTTTATTTCACTGCTCTGGTAACACTGAAAAATCAAATAAAGATTTTTCTAAAGAGAATTTGAGTTGCATCACAGTATGTAGAGCTTTTAGAAAACTGATGGCGATGGTGAATGGACTTAACACTAAGTGCATCACCAGCACAAATTAGCCAACTCTTTTCATCCACTGTATGAGCAAGAAAGACGCTGAATTGTAAATTCAATGAAGGCAGCAGTTAAAGAATTCCTCTAAGAACTGCTATTGCACCTGTGTCACTAGCTTGGATAACTGTGTCTAAATATTCTTAACACGTAACTGCTAACAGAAGCACGTGTACAAAACTGAAGAGATTAAAATTTGATGAAGATAGGCACTAATCCTTCAAATCACTTAAGCACATGTTTAACTTTAAGCACATTAACATCATCATTGAAGTAAAAAGGACTGCTCAATAGCTTAAAGTTAAGCGAGTGCTTAAGCTATTTGTTGGATCAGGTTTTAATGCCCTTTCACTTTGCTCATTTAGTCAATCAATTGAAAAAATAATACCGAGACAAATTCAAACACAATGCTATTTGGCATAATTGAGATTCTAAGAAAGTCCTCAACTGTGAAGCTTCTTTATTTGTACGATTTTATCTTCTTTTTAAAAAGATGACAAGACGTGGTACTTAACTTCAAGAACAGAAGATGAAACATATCCAAGTAACCATAAGGAAATCATGACATCACCTTCCAAAATCTCAGATTTAATCTAGACTCTGGATGATTTTTATGGTATGAAGTGTACTGGAAGAGCTAAGAGCCAAAGTACCCCTAACAGCATTGCATATCAGGGCATCTATAAAGGCACCAAAGAAAAAGGTTAAAGCTTTCAATTGTCACCTGCCTATAGAACAGCAAAAGGGACTCCTTCTCAGTCATCCTATGCCACCTAATGCACTATTATAATTATTTCTTAATCCATGTACTAGTTTTAATCTCTATGGAAAAATTAATAGAAAAATAGGAAAGTCAAAATTGCTCAAAAAAAAAAGAATATCATACAGAGTAGTCATTTACTTCATACTTGCACTTGTTAACTTTTCTATCTAAATCTTTACCTTGAAACAAACTCTCTACAAAGTGAAATGCTTATTGACAGCATAAGAATTGTGAGGTTAAAAAAACCCAACTATAATAAGAATACATAGTAGCATGCAACTCTGCGCATCATATTCATATTTGTCACATACTGGAATACAGGCATTTATTTGGGGTTGTGGGGAAATTCTGTAGTGTTTACTATTCTTGAGCCACAGCATAAATTCCTTACTTCAGTATAATCTCAGATTCCAGTACAACTTTTTTAAACACTTCTGCAAGATCGGGATGTTGGACAGCACGCTGCCTTACTGTATGTACTAAACAACAGCACAAGGACACTCTGATTGGAAGAACTAAAAAGGACAGAAGGAAAACCCTTCTCATAAAAGATAAGCTGTTCTTGAGGAGTGTTTCCTGCAAGGAGTTTTCTGTGCCTGAGTGTACCACTTCTGCTTATCAAGCAGAAGGAATCCTTGGGAACTGAAGAGACTTCACTTTAAAGGAAAAGTGGCACACACAAAAAAAATACTGTTGCTATCAGTATCTTTTGCAAGTTTACTGCCTTGATGACTGGAATTATCACTTAAACTTCAAAAAGCTTAGCCAGGTTCTAACCTCTAGTCAAATATTTCATTTTGCTCTGGCTTTCCGAACAACACAGTTTTTAAAGGACAGCCTGTGTGCAGCTGCTCTGCTGGCCTGCTCTTTACAGGAAACAAAAAAAAATCAACCCTGATTTCTTTCCTTTTCCTGCTGCTCCAAGCTCATAGAAAACCATTCTTAAGTGTTCCTGTTTCAGGCTCTACAAAAATAAACATATATGATTTCTGCACAACACATTGGCCAAAATATTGCATTTCCCAAGCCGAAAACTCAAAAATATACTTTATTCTTTCACTGTCTGCCATGGTATTTATATCTACGTTCAGCTGTAGTCATGGCACCTTCTTTATACAAGTGCAAGAAGCCAGACTACGTGTCTGCACAGTGATGCAGTCTTAGCAACAAGGAATTATTTAACACTAAAGAAAACCAATAACCTCAAAATAATAAAATTGGTCCTTGCCTAGTCCTCTGTTTTCCTCATCAGACTACCCAAGATCAATCCTACAAAAATAACAATGGTTTTCTTAAAAGAATCTAGTTTTGCATAAAAACATGCCTCCCTGGTACTGGTTTTATAATGATACTTCATCTAGATATTACTACTAGAACATATTCAAGAAATAAGGGTCGCTGCACAGTGCACTTGATCCCCTTGGAATTTATCCTGAGATTCACCAGCTAACTTTCCCTGTCTTTAGTCTCAGGAGCACAGCTGAACAGATGCATCCTAATGGGATAAAACAAGAGGTACTCCCTACTTCAGTAACATGCCAGGTCTGAGATGATTCATTTGGTTTTGCTGTTTTATTTGGTCATATAGGGATGAACTACTTGACAGGAAAACCCATTAGTATCTAGCATCAATTACGTTCCAAAATGAAAAAGTACAACAGCCCATTTCAGTGAAATTGGCAGTGAAGGGGAAAGAGGACATATCCACTTTACTGAAAACTGCTTGTTACTCTCAGAATTATCTCTATCTTAATGGAGCTTTAATCAGCTAAAAGCAGACAGGACAGTGTGGGAAAACATGAAGCAAATTAGCTAGTTTCTAAACTTGTAATTTCATTATAGAAAGACAAAAGAGCATTTGTTAAATATAGTACAGACCAGCTGAGAGCCTCCAGTCCAATGATTTTGGTGTCCTCTACTGTAGATTTTATAGCAGAACTGTCCAGACAAAGTTTAATACACACAGTTCTAATTTTTAATGTCAGGACTATTACTGCTCTTGAAATTGCTTCATGTTGGAAAACCCAACTTACGTTGCTTTAGACAAAAAGAAGCTATGGGATGGTATAGCTCAACAACATAAAGGCCGAAATCAACACTAAAGTGCCTCAATGAACCAAACAACTGAAAATATATTAGAATTAAACACATAAATCAAAACATTTTATCAGAATTATCACAGAAATCTGGCAGAAACCAGTGCCATAGTCCTTGCAAAACAGACAAAGACTTGGTAACAATTAGCATGTCAAACCCCAAATCTAAATACTATTCAAATCACGTCCTTTAGCCAGTCTTTTAATTGAGAAAACAGTTTTCCACAGAATTATGCAGCCTCTTCACAACTGCTGTGTTCACCAAAGGGAGCTATTACTTGATCAGAATAATCAGTGTGAACCATCCAGTGTGCTTCCAGAAAGGCTGCAATCAATGATTTCATAAGAAAATTCTCCTTGAAAGGACAGCTGCATAAATGAAGCAGTAAGATGCTGAACTGTGCTCTGGACTGTTCCTTTTATTTTACCAAGCAAAAGGCAGAGAGCAGCCTCTAAGACCTGTGAATGCTACCAATTTTTAAGTGGGAGAGGAAGAAAATTCTCTTGGTGCAACACAGAGAACAATCTGCCAGACATGACGCTGCTCCCAAAGGAACCTCTCACACGATTTGAGGCAGGACACTGCATTAAGTGGTGAAATTGCGTGCCACTGATGAAGAAGCATGCTTCAGACAAAATTTTGGGCAATGCTACAAGACTATAAGGTAACCAAAAGAGGATATTACATTTATATAGGCTGACGGAATATAAATTTGTTGGGGGGTTTCTGCAGAAAACAATGGAAAATTGGAAGGGCAAATTGGCATATTCAAGCCACCATCACCCTCCCCCTTTCCTGCACTGAGTGTTATATCCTGCCAACCAAAATACAAAAATCATACTTCAGATCTCCTCTCTACTTCAACTCAGAACTCATACTAGCAAAACTAGTATTTTTTTCATTTTTTCTTCTTCAGCATCACTGTAATACATCATTCTGTGAATAATGGAATTTAGGGTTTTTGATAGTTTTGGCACTTACCTTGAGCCCACGAAAGCTGCCTGGGCTTGTTGGTGAAGAACTGGAGGACTTTGTAGATTTTGGGGTGGACAACTGACTGCTTGGGGTTCCATTAACTGGTCAAAGCAATAAAAGCAAACAAATGGAAGAAAAGGTGAATAAAAGTCGAAAACCTTAATTTGCTTTTAAACATACCTCTCTGACAAGTTATCACTCCATTCTGCATATAAAGACCAGAACAAAATCCTCAGCATTTAGGAATAAATTATAGGCTTGCATGCCACACAACTGTGCCCTGAAAATTCATGTGGCTGGATATGGGATCAAGAAGACACACAAATACTGCACTGTCATTCTAGATATGAAAAAGGCCTATTCTGTCCTTTGCCAGTGCAAGAGATTTGGGCAAATAATAGCCACAGCCTCTTTAAATTATATCATTTATTGTGATATTGCACAAAACATGGAGAGAAACAGTGTTCATAAAGACATTTGACTCTCCATCTCTCCTGTTTAGATCAATGCCTTATTTTCTACATAGAATGTCTCATAGAACACAAGTTGATTTGTTTTTTCAAAGAAAAAAAAAACCAACCAACCAAACAAACAAAAAAAGAGCTGTTTGTATTATAAAGAACTTAAGCAGTAGTTCAGGGAAAAAAAATTGATTTAGGGGAAAAAAAACAAAACACAAAACAAAAAAAACCTCAAACCCAACATTTGAAAGCTAGTAGTTTGTTTCTGAACTCCCAAGAAGTTCAAGTGTCTGTGAAAACAGGCAATATTCTCCCTCTTGACTTCAGGAGTTCATTCATTTTAAGTCTAGTTTTCCAGAGAGGCCTGATACAACATCTGTTATATCTTTGGTGAATATAACTTACATCAGTCCTTGTATTTTTCTGGAAAAAACAAACTTACGAATTTTGTTATGCAGACAAAATAGCATACTGTTCATCATACACAAATATGATGCAACATTGTATGATGCAACATTATTTCCTCTCTAGCTCAACCTCATTTTTCCAGGGAGAGGAAAATACTAGACAGATATTGAAGAGCTACAAAGGTTTCATAGCTGATTCATGGTGAAGAATTATTTTTTCAGAACAAAAAAAGCAACCCTGGCAAATAAACACTTAGCTTCAAAGTAAATAACAGTTACATCTGCACAAATCCTTTACCTGTTCAGATGTCTGTCATGGGTTATGCAAGACTTCTTAACCAGTGCTATTGAATTTATTTTATAAGTGTCTATTAACCTATTACCCTAACATTCTCTGAGTGCTGAAAATACCTTCTAAATACTATTTTTAAAACCTGGGTAGTCTGTCTGCCAGTAGGCCAGGCTGGCTGTTATTGCAACTTCCACAAATCCCTCTATTTCACACAAATCTCTCTCTTTGATGTGTGATGTTAAGACAGAACTAATTAGCATTTAGCTACAGAATAAGTCTGTCTTGAAGTCTGATAACTTGGATTTACGTTCCCAGTTCTGTTACAGGACTAAGAGCTTAGTCTTTCTACTAAAAGTATTCCATATGTTTAGGATGCTTTTGTCTTAATTTCAACAAGGGTTGCCTGTAAGAACAATAGCTTAATTATTTAAGTGTTTTATTAAGAAGCTAAAAATATTTAGGAGCATACACCCCACCTGCAGACTACTTTTCATCGCTTTGTTTTAGATGACCTTCTTGAAACCTGGCGCATCAATGCTTCCTTATTTGATAAAGGATTTACAAGTACGGTGATGTAAAGGGCTAGTGAATGCTCTTACTGTTTTCTGCTTCTTGCATACACAATTTTGCTCTAGCCATTAGAAAAAATACTGAGCTGTAAAGTTCATGAACAAAAATGAGATATTTCAATAGAAGAATTTGCTTCCAAATGACCAGCTACCACTACACAGGAGCAGAAAATTTTTGTTTATCCACAAATTATTTTTGTGCAGCTCACAGAAAGGTCACTCTTTCCTGAACACAACCATTGAGGCCTACAGTACAAGACATTTTTATCTGCATATAAGTCACTACCATCCTTTTAAGCACCGACAGAACCACTAAACTGTACTTGTGAAATTAGCTGGTTAACATAATGTTCTTCCCTCTCATAACTACGGAAGAACATTCTAGCATACACTGGCAGTACTCCAGCTCCTTGCTAATATCTTAGATATGTCTGGTGGATAAGTGTGGTGTTCTGAGCCAGGGGTGTGACTAGGTGACCTCCAGAGGTCCCTTCCAACTTTTGTCCTTCTATGATTCTACAACACATTGTATGTTCTGCTGAGGAAAAGAGCTGTCTGTAGATACAGCCTCGCCAATGGCTTCTGAGATCCACTGCATAGGGGTTGGTAGACAACTGCAACAAATAGCTGGAACTGGCCCTGTGTACATGTAAAAATTTGGCATCTGTAGGTAGTCAGCCAACTGCTATTTGAGACAGCAGAACTTTTAATTTTAGCTCAAAAAACACACAGTCTGGTTTGGTTTTTCGGCACAAACTTGTTTGCTGCCACTGATTTGCTGATTATTTCATGTATATGCAAAACTTACCTTTCTTATCTATTTTCTAAGTTCTTTTGAGGTTTCTTTCAACATGTATAGCAGCCTGCGTATACATTAAAACAATTTCTTCTCTGTCATTCTTTAAATACAATTCTTCACCATATTGGAATGTTGAAAACTGAGAAACCTATGAATACCTTTAAAATTGCTAACTTCTAGTGTCGTCTGAAGTCTCAACTTATTTACCAATCAAAATGCATGCTACTTGTAAGAGAGTCAGTGTTTTAGAGATACTTGCACTTTGAACTGAAGGTGTTTTAGAACTTAGGCTGAGATAACACAAGAAAAAAAGAAAGGTAAGAAACTGCAAATGAAACAAAAAACCACAACACATGTTTTTGCACTGCTTTTTTCAGCAACTCTCACCCCTGTCTTTTTGCACTGGTTGAACTTTTCTGTAATAATGTACTTTAGAATACGCATACAAATGTGTTGCTCCTGAGAATGCTTCTCTACTTGTAGTCAAATGATACCTTTACAAATTTAACTTTGACACCATTAGCTGATGTCTGACAACTATAAAGCATCATTTATATTATTTCACTCAAACAATCTACTTCACTGAAAACCCTATACCCATTATGTCTCTGATTCATGAAATGCAAAATGTGTATTTCAAGCTTGAAAATATTCACAAATACAGTGAAAAGGATAAATGGAGAGGGAAGGGACACACTAGTGATATACAGCCATAATAGTAATGGCTCACCTGGGGATTTTGCTGAAGAATGAGCACTGGAGTAGTGGCCACCCCTCTTTACTGTACTCATATATTTGACACAAAGGAAAAAGACATTAAGGAAATAAGTTATTAAACAGCTCTGTCCATGCATGAAAGAAAGAAGGGTAAATAAAGATAAGTAAAGAATACATGAGGAAAAAATGGCAAGTAAATACAAGCATAAATACCAGACACGGATAAATTTTTCGAATTAACAAAACCAAAGGGGTGTCTAAGTAGAAAAAGTAAGAAGAGGACTGCCCTGATTTCTAAATTCTTTGCATAGAATTCATCGTTGATATCCCATGGGAGTTAACAGGATTGCATGAAATGTCAATCAGTTGTGAAACTTGCCCTTCATGCTACATTTTGCTTTGTTATTATCGTGATCCTTCTTTAAAGCCTTTCAGTTAAATATTCAAATTAAATCAAATTAAATTAAATATTCCACTTTGAAAGAACTCGAAGACATAAAAGTACTTTAATAACCAGCATCAATTAAACAAAACAAATATTGATATGAAAATGATAATATGGAACATGTTGCAGTTTTGAATATATGCATAGGAGCTTACATGCATAGTTACATTTGAAACAGAGCATTGTATATTCACATATTCAATGGTTTGATTTGAGGACTACTTCACCAGGTCACAGGGAAAAAAAAACCCAGTTCAGATTTGTTGTGTTTAGGAACTAAATGCAGAGGTAAAAAAAGGGAGAAAACAAACAAACAAACACACACCCCCACAAACAAACAACCAACCCCTCAAGTTTCTCCCTTCTGCATAAAAGCTGATTGGAACATACGGTTTTCAGCCAAAGTGCTGGCAAAACCACAATGTGAACCTTTCTTTGAAATTACAGGAAGCACAAGAAGGAAAAAAAAAATCTCTGTTAATGGGCAATAACATTCCAGAACAGCCCCTAAAATTACTTGAAACAGCAAAATCTTGTAATTCCGACAATATCTGGATTATATAGGAGAAGCCTTTCAAATTCAAAACACCTAAGGGTATACTCTAGTTCAATGAATATGAATTTAACCACATAACCATCCTGTAGTTAATCGTCTTCAAGGAAACCAAGTGCCATGCTGAAAACATATCCCAAATGTACAATTAGCACAAATTATTCCAGTGTTCATTAACTGAGACTTTTTTGCCTGTTAATTAAAAAATAGAAACCATATGTCTTTGCAGGATTAAAAAATAATTGCAAATTTATTATAAATTAGTATTAAATCTGTAAGACAAACTGAAAATTTTTTTTTCCCTCAGGAAACGAAGCATAGCACTCATATTTGAGACAGAGCCAACATTTTTTCACTCCATTTAACAAATCCTGACTTTCATGTATTTTATGTGTTCAGCTCTTTTCTAGAAGTAGTACCTGAGGCAGGTGATTTGCTTCGACGTGAAGTTCCTGGACTTTTGGACCCAGAATGCCTCATGCCAGATGATCGGGAATAAGAGGACTTCATAACACGGCATTCTACAAAGCAAGCAGATAGAGTTTCAACAACAGTTCAATGTCCAGGCTTCCTCCAGACGCTACTGTTGGTGTTTATTATCCAGAAAATGAACATCGGTATTTTCTAAGCATGCTTACCCAACTGAATGAAACAAACTTAGAAAAGCAGCTCAGAACCTTAACCTACATACCATACAAACATTTTTGAGCCAGTCAAACGCTGTATGTAACATTCTGAATGTAAGATTTCTTCATGTCTTGAGGCTGGATTATTGCTATAATTCAAGTTTGTACCTAGGCACAGCTGAAAGAGTAAGGAAGTCAGCTGATGCCAAAGTTCTTCTGATAATTCAGTAAATCCTGCATGTTGTAATGGCAGCTTCATATAGGGCAACTGCAGAGCAAGCTCAGTTTATCTTCTTTTGCAAGAAATTGATGTTGTGACCAATTTTTAAAGAGGTGAAAAATGTCTATTGCTTCCAAAAGGCTGAGACACTAGATTACTGCCATTTACCATCAGCTATATATCATTAAATAAAGGACAACCTAAATGGGAAAGGAATCAATAGTCATACATGCACTGACGTTTTGGAAACATTTTAATTCCCACAGTTAGCATCCACTGCAAATAGCTTCCAATTGAATCATATAAATTCCCCTCCAAGTTTTATCCCTGTTATTCATCACTATGAAGTCAAAGCCATCATTATGATGTCACGTCACCATCAAAAATAATAAGTAGAGCTGCGTGCCCTGCCAGCCAAGGGATGTTTCACTCTGTATCTAACATGCTTTTCTCCATTAAGACCTCCAGAGTTATTAAAGGAAGAAGGGACCACCAAAGCTAAAGAGACAAAAGGAGAAAAAACTCCTCCATCACAGGGTTCTCAGGAAGGAAATGAGCCCAATTAGTCTGTGCATGGTGTAATGGGAAAAGCAAACTTATGGCCTTAAAATCCATACGGGAAATTATGATTTTGCCCAAACTGTGATTTGCAGTGTGACTTAATTCAACCGTGCTCTTCCATCCCTGCATAACAATAAAATTACATCTTAGCTTGTCTAAAATTATGTTAAAAAACTACCCTTCTTGTCACCTCCACACTAGCTGAATCGCCAAAATGAGGCAGTTCTGGAAAAGTGGCATGCTAGCAATAACAATAGAAGGGGAGCCAGCTGAATCCTCCATCCATCCAAATCTATGGACCATTGTGGTTAGATACATAGCTATCTCTCTTGATGTAACTGAAAATTTTGTAATGGAATTATGGCATTTATAAAACTTAAAAAAAATAGCAGGTGTGTTTGCTTTCAGTGACTTGAAAGCAAGACAATAAAACAACCCCCTCTTACGTACAACTTGAAGCTCTCCTCAATCTGACTATTTTTGCCAAGGCAAGTTTTCATTCCCACAGATTCATTTTTTCATAAAAGAAGATCAGGGTGATTCTACAGCTGAACCAATATAGATGGAAAAACGACAGAGAAAAAACCAACATTCATACGATTTGATATCCCAAGCCAATTCTAAAACTCCCTGGTAGAGAGCTTTTTCCTTGAACTTACATGATACATTTTCTCTTTAAAGAAAAACAACCTTCGTAAACAAGTTAAATTCATGATCTGTCAATGGCAGACAGCATGGGAACAAACTCGCAGTTTGTCTCACCTCATTCCCCACACAACACCCCCTGCAACAGGTTCGACACCTGATCTACAGCAGACAAGACTGGAATGTGTGAATTTTCTAGCAAGACAATTTAAGACCTGAAACAACCATGATTACATATGTGACTTTTCAAAAATCTCATGATGACAGCAATATGGAGATCATCTTACAGTCCACAGATGTCAAAATAGAACATTTTTAATAGATTTTAGATCCATTGGATCCATGACTGAATCTTTTAAAATTCAGTGCTGTTTTGCATGTAACTCTAGGGACAGAATCTGTCTTCCAAGAAAATAGATCAGATTTGTTAGTGTATTTTAACAGACTTACAGAATCCTGATGATGATTTGGAAAAACATTTTAATCTGTAGGAAAATATATTCCACTGTATATTTTCCTAAATCACACCACTCTTGAGGATTGAATAGGGCAGGGGGAGAGTTCTCAAAGAAGGTGGCTATTTCAGTGGGTTTAGGATGTACAGTCTTACCGCTGTGATCCAACACGAAGTCGTCCTGAGCATACCGGTATTTCTCAGGCCCACACGCAATGAAGACGTCATCATCTCCAAAGAAGTCCTGCAAGCATGTCACCTTGACAGCAAAATATACAAACCAAAATAAACAAATGCAGTACTTTCAAATGATAAATCTTCAGTTAGTCAGCAACAATTCATAAGTTTGGGTTTTCCTTTTCACAGTGTTACCATAATGTTCTAATGACAGAAACACTCCAGTTCTCAAATACTTCAGCTACGTCAGACGTCACTAGTGCAGGAAACCTCAGTGTCAAGAATCTAAAATGTTGCTGCCTCTCATCTCCGAAACCACCTTCTCTTACATTTAACACCTGTATTTTTGCCTATAACTACACATGCATTATTATGACTTTGACAAAACCAGCTATAAACTCTATGCAAATATCAAAGCTCCTTGTATTCTTACATTAATTGCTTATGGGAAAATGTCAAGTTAAAATGATTGCAACTACAAATTTATTTTTTATGCTCTGAGGCATTTAATTTGCATGTTTTAATGCCCAGTTAAAAAAAATAATTCCCCCTTTTATTAAAAAGTATTTCTTATTCAAGAAAAAAAGAAATAGAGAGTCCTGTCCATGCCCTTTGCAGCTCTGTCTGTTCTTAATTGTCCCACTAATGATGTTACAACATATTTCAAGAAGGATGGAGATATCAGAAACAAAAATGTTTTAAACAGTCTTTAAAAACACAAAACCAAAGACCTTGGAAAAACCTCACTCCTCAAAGTCAATAAAAGTCAGCTTGTGAAGGAGCAAGTATCTGCTTTAAAAACAATTAAAATGAAAAATGCCACAAGAAGAAATCCCACCGAACTCCTTCTAACTTCTCTGTAAGAAAAACAGTGTTTGCAGGTAGCAAGCTATTTTAAAAATGTATAAACTGATTACAATTTTACTGTATAATTGTTCCCCTATTCTTTTTACCATTGCACAGTTAAATGAAATGGGGGAATAAAAGCTATGTAGAAGCTAAGAAAGTTACAACCATTTGGTAAAACCATGTAATTAATGAGGTAAAACAAAAAACTGCTTTTAGGGAAGCTGGCTTTTTCCCTTCCCAGATACCTGTCAACACCATTTGCATATTTTACCCACTGTAATAACAGTAAACATTGGCAGATGTGCAGGAGGGGTTTCCACTGCCTGCAGTATTCTGAGAAACAGAATATCAATGACCTGCAGCTTTCTGCAAGAACACCCACTGCATTGACCCGATGTGCGGTTGTCACGGCAGCTACCCCAGGACCAGCTGGCGCCCCTACAGCGAGATTCTCACCCCAGTGCCACATGCAGCACCCAGCAGCTGAGTCACTGTGTTACGCGGCCAAGGGACTCCAGCCATCATCAAAATTTTTCATCTTACCATTGCACTGACAATCTTCTCTCATTGACAAGAGATATTTTCAGCTGTAATTGAAACCACTGCTTCTAGTTAACTGAAGAGGCAGTGATAACTGGATTCAAAAGGCCGTACAAATTTAAGAGAAGTTTTCCCAACATGGGATTCATTCCTCTCTACTTAATAGTTCTCTCTACTAATAAGAGGATGCACTATTATTTCTGCAGATTTCAGGAATCCAGCAACCAACCTAGGCCCCCCACTACAGGAAAAGCTGCGAGAAAGCTTTCAGAACGCTTATCCCAGTTGCACTGCTGGACATGGGCAGAGATGTTCTGTGAAGAACAAGTTCACGCCCTAAGTCTCCCAAACTGGGTGTAATTTCCACTAGCTCTGCATACCCATCACTGCTCTACTCATGCCCCCAATGCCCTTGCAGTGCTGTTTTGAGCAGGTTAAATGCTGTGGTTTAGCAGAGCCCCAAATTAATCTTACTGTTCTGATTCAAAGCCTCCCCCTCACTCCTTAACCTACCCAGTCTAACAACTGAGCTAAGAGTAAAAGAGGAGAGAATGACAGGTCTTATGTCAGGCTTTGGGAAATACAGAGGGACATAACTGTGTGCAGCAGCATCCTTTTGTTGTTCGCAGAGTAGTTCTAGAAAAGAAGGGTCAGACCTGTGCACAAGAGATGACAGGAGTATCCTTGGAAATGCACCTTAAAATCTTTTGTAAATGGTCATTTGGGAGGGGAATAAAACACTTTAAGAAAGGTATTAATTTCCATGGGTGCTTTCCCACATGTTCATGCATATAGTTTCCCACAGCAGGAACAACACACAGGAGTAATTGGCAATATGAGTACCAGTGATCAGTGCTGGAGATGGAGCAACAGCAGCTGCATCTCGGAGCTCAGGCTAATGCCAGCTTCTTGGTCTGCTCACACACTGTACCTGACCCAGGGGACTTCCACCTGTCAGTCACAGGCCAAGACATATTTTAAGTTACTGTAAATGATAATAAACTACACTTATAACTGTAAGCCAGATAAATGTAAATATGAGAAAAATATACATAGATGCTTGCCATATTTCAGCAGTGAATACTGGAAGTCTTCCTTCTCCCTACAAATAGTCCAGACTGGTTAGGTATAAAATATACAAGAAGAACTTACCAATCACAAATATCAACACTATGATGAGAGGGAAGTATTTTTAAAGCCAAGTTCATGGAAATCTTCCGTTTTACTAGAAGTACAGCCTAATGGTTATTTTTCTAGGCCTTTATCATAATAAAGTCAAAGGAGCAGCCCCCAAACAGATGATAAAGCAGTCAGTCTCCATTTCCTACAGAATTAAGGTATATGCTGCAATTAATGATAATGGTGTTCCCTTAGTGTGCAAAACACTACTGAGGGAAAGCTGAAATGAATTAATAGTTTGCACGGGATTTTGAATGCGGCAGGTCCACTGTGGTCTAACTTGCAAATCACACAATTCCATCCCAAAGAACTTCTATACTTAGATTATACAGCAATTCTTTTATAGCTTTGAACAGGATTCAATCGGTTTAGAAATTTAAAAACAAGAAACTTTTGAACACCTATTGATTATTTATTTTCAGTTTCATTAGCAGTAGAACTTGTGTATAGAAACAGAATGTCAGTCACTCCAGTAAGTTAGGGATCAAAATTTGGTTTCTTAAACTAGTGTATGACAAATGTAGCTTCTCTCTCCACCAAGTGTCTATACTCTGTCTTACCAATTCTTTGGTTTGCTGCACTTGGTGCTGAAAGAACTGTTCAGTCCTTCAAAATATTTCCTGAACTGTCTTTCAAAGGAACACTGCATGTAAGTGAACCATAGCAAAAATAGTCAAATATGTGGTCATTCGTTCAAGCAACAACTCTCTTGATAGTCCTGATGCTGTGAGCTTCTATGCATGAAGCTGAAAATGTTAAAAGCTTTAGACACTTCAAAGAAATTAAGCATCAAAATGAGATCTGATTTTCAATAGTGTTTAGAGCTTTTTTAAAAATTACAGTCATTAGGTCATTTTTGAGATTCAGATCAAGCCACTTCCTTAGCATCCACAAAAGCTCTATACGAGACATAGAACACATGCTTTCCATTGCTGGCCTTGCAGTAAAGCACCATTAGAACATCTCTCTCCTGTCTGTGGCTTTAATTGACACAGACAATGGTCTTTTAAAATAAGAAGATGAACATGATTTGCTTGTTCACAGGAAAAAAAAAATCTATTTTAAATGAGGGATTTTTTAATGTAAGACATATACAGAGCTGCACAAGGAAGTTTTTTAGGGTTTATCACTATAGCAAATGCTACAAAGGCTTACACCAAAGGATTTTTATGTTTCCTTGAATTATTTTTTTTCTTTTTTCTCCCACATAGAAATGTGAAATATCTTTTTTAAAGTTGCTTTAGAAAAATCTTAACTTGCTAACATTTGTTGTCTTGTTAACTCTGGATGTTTTAATGAATATGTTTTAAATGTGTTAAACCCTACTTAATACAAGTCCCTATTTATTTCTAAATGCAACATCCTTTTCTAGCTGAACACCGTCTGTGTTCTGCTGGTAACTCCACTGCCTTCCCTTTATTGAGAAGAAAATGTGACTTATTGGTGGTCTTCTGACAACTCAGACTGCTATCAGGTTGTCTTGTTGCACTGCTGCTGTTTAAAATATGTCACTATACACAGCAGAATATTGTATATTTGGATAATACTGGATTGGACTTGTGCTCAGTCCTTTAAAAATACTTCTAATGGCTTAGAATTGCAAGCAGGAATACAAGGGAATAGGGAAAAGCAAAAACATTGTGCGAGAAGTCTCAGATACACGTAACTGGAAGTCACCATTACTTTTTTTTTTTTTTAGTAGGGTCACTACAACATTATCCTGTGTCTGTTTCAACAGGAACAGCTCACTTGCATTCCCATCCATCATGCCTTTCTGAGACAACGTGCAAATGACTCAGGGCACCGCTGCTTCCTGACAGGCTCAAAAAGGCCACGCTCACCATTAGACCAAAGATCAGAGGACAACATAATTCAAGCAGCAGCACCAGGAAAATTAAATTATAATTGGCTTCAACTGCAAGAAACCCAAACGAGTATGCAAGAGGCTCAGTGATTCAGTGATTCAAAACTTGAATGCGTGTTACAAAAAAAATAGTCTTTTCTCATAAAACCTTTCCCTCCGCCAGCCCAGCTGAGGAAATCTTGGGACACTGAATGGATGAAGTTTTTTGAAAAACACAAAGACCTTACTAACAGTGTTACATATTACTAAATATGCATTATGTTACTGAAGTGGCATGACTACCAGTATCATTAATGGTAAAAGCACTTCAAAACCACATAGCTGAAGGCACAAAAATATGGTTTGCAAGCAGAAAAAATGAAGCACAAACTCACAGAAATGGGCAAAAATGCAAGTCAAAATGTGCAAGTGGGGTGTTGGAAAGGGAGACAAACACATCTATTTGAAAAATCAATTTCCTGATCTCCTGCTGTCTCCTACTGCGGTGTTTTCATGTCATATACGCTTATCATATTTACCTTTTAAAACAGGTTTACATTTCTGATAAATATTTATAACCAAAATAGTTTGCTCTTTCTAAAGAAATACTTTGTCAGTCAGATCAATCTACTATACTAGAATACACAAATTGCATCCATACAGAAATCTCTTTCCTATTACCGTCACACAGGCCTAGAAACGTAATTTACACCAACCCCTACTCCCACCTCTGAATCTAACAAGAAGAACATACATTCCCACCAGAAGAAACATGAATAACGAGTGATCTTTTATAGACAGAATTTAACAGATATTTAATAACTGTCCTTTATGATAAAGTTACAATTAGAAAAAATGAATTATATAAATGAACTTTTACCCACAAGATATTTGTCCTCCAACCTTCAGTGGAAAAAAATGCTGAAAAATTTTGAAAGACTGACATCATGGAGGCTTTATAAACACCTAAAAATTACTGAAAAATTCAATTCTTCTCAAATCTTTAGCACTGAAGAGAGTTCTGTAACCATATATCGACACCCTCCAGCCAGGAGTTCACTAGACAAATTGTATTTATTCCAGTTCTACAAATATGCTTAATTCTAAATGTAGAATGAACAGCTGTAAAGACAAATAGTTTGGCTCAATTTGGTCTGGCTGATTCAATTTAAGTAAGCAGCAACAGGACTGTACAGCTGAAGTCTGAAGAGCCACACCCTGTGTCTGGGGAAAGCTGCTCTGGATGTCAAATTCTCTACAAACTAAAACATCAAAACTGGACAAGATTATTTGTATTTAATAATTGAAGAAATATTATATCTACTGACTTAAAGAAAACAGGATATGGTGTAAATATTTTTTAAAAGGAAGCACATAACACAGGAGGCAAAAGGAAAACTGGCATGCACAGTTGCAGCTGGATGCGTATGTGTTTTCAGCTCAGAGGTTGTGATGGGCATTTGAGGCTGAGATTTTTAAAGAAACACAGTAGGTTTTTTCCACAAATTGCTGAAAAAAATGAGAATAACTTGGTAAACGTCAGTATGGCAAATCTAAATACAACCTCCCTGCTACCACCTTTGGTGTGAGAGATCTCCACGTTTCTCCTGGGAAATGTTACTCCTCTTTGACTGGAACGGATTACAGCTACACCATCCTGACAGTTTTGCCCCTCGCCTCTTGCATCAACCTTTATTTCCGAGTAAGCAAAAGTCAAATATTCGTCTGTCAGGTCAAATATTGCCAGTCAGGTCATATTGGTAATCATCATTTTTGTTTTCCCTTTTCAAATAAAGCTAGCCCTGCCACTTCCTCCTCACAGCCATACAGTCTCAGTAAAATCCTTGCAGTGGTGTTGAAGCTGTCTGACCATAACCATCGGCATTATAGTTCAAGGGTTTATGCACATCCTAAAGTGCAAAACACAAAGAAAGCACTCCAGCAGAAACAGGTCACTTCTACTTCAGTTCAACCACCAGGAGGGGCAGAATTAACTTTCAAAAGGAAGAGTTTCCTCTGGGCAGCCTCAGGAACCTAAAAAGGAAGGTGAAAAGGACATTCCTATCCTACCGAGCACTATGATTTCAACACATTTTCTTCCCTTGGAACTTCCCCTCAGTCTCTGCACTTTCTCAGAAAAAACTGAACCAAGGGAAAGCGGGTGTATGTGTTTGACCAATACTCTTCACTATTTACTAAGCCATCAATATCCTTCATGACTGAAACCAAGACAAGCACAAGAGATGTTCAGTACTAGCTTAAGGCAGCTATTTGACTGGTTATACTGAGTCACATTTCCCGACACATCTTCATTAAACAGCGAGAGAATAGCCAGATGGGTAGCTAGAATACATCCTCCAGCAAGCAGACATGCAGAGAAAGTCATCAATAACTGAGCCCTTGTCATGCCCTTTAAAAAAATACTCTAGTTGCCAGTATTCTTCTTTTTAATTAACAGCCTGTTAATTTGGTAGAAATGACAAAACGTCAAAGGCAACTTTGCTACATGATTTAGAAGCAGGCAAAAAAGAAACTGTTCAAAACTGTTCAAGATACAGGCAAATATGGAAGCCCACATTGTACACAAGAACAGCAACAAAAACCACTGCTATATCAGATATGTAGTAAACCTGGAAAATCAGGTCAAGTGATCAGATTCCTGCTGGTATAGAAGAAGCACTTGACATCTCAGAGGTTTAACTAGGACTGCCAAAACTTATGTTCCTCACCAGCGTTGTGTTCTCTGTGACAGCTCTACTACAGAATCTCTCTGGGAATTCCCAAACCAAATAAAATTACACAACACAAAAAGATGGGTAATCAAGCTACTAACCTCTGATGCAATACTTGAAGGAGCTCACATGCTACTAAGACTGGGCACATCTGCTCAAAACAGCTATAGCGGAACGTGGGGAGTCCGAAAGCTTGAAGACATATAACCATGATAGACTCTAGTCATCTTTCCTAGTGGTTGTAGCTGTAAGGGCAATGCAATTCCTGATAGTAACTTCCCCAGCAGGCAACTTCCATGAGGTCATTAGCACACCAGGACAAAAAAAATCTCCTTTTCTCTCTAAAAATACAGAGTATTTCAAAATGATGGACCAAATTTCAAATGGCAACTGATTTGAAATTGGGTCCATCTTTTTGAAACACCCAGTAATTGGAATTAGGTCAAATACCTCTTAATTTCTGAGGCTCAAATGCACAATTATTTTGTCTATGACTAAAACATGAGATACAGTAACAGAGATCAGATTATACAGACAGAATGCAAAACCATTGACTGTGTTACAACATCTAAAAATAAATTACCTGATCTTCTGTTATATGACTGTGCATCTTGACCAGCAAATTTACTTCAGATTTTGAAGACACTGATTTTCCTTTACAGTAATCTCCTATATTTCTTGACAAAATAAAGAAAATTTTAAAAGTGGGGTTTGTCTGTTTGTTTACTCAGGGGCTCTAAGACCTTCCTAAGTCTCAATTAATCTGTTTGTGAAAACAGGCTGATGGTCCTTTTTCTGTATAGCTAATTTGAGTAGCGTCACCTGTTTTTTGGTCTCACTCTACGAAGTCCCTTTTTAACCCATGCAGTTGCTTAGCTTTAGGCTTGAGAGCAGTTCCACTGCAGTCAATGGAATTACACACATACCTGAAGCTATGCACAACCGCAGCTTGTGAAAAGTCTGAGGGCCTCCCCAGCTCTGCTGGACGCTGCAATAAAACTAGATAATAAATCTGATTTCTAGGTCAGAACTTCCACAAGACATTGTCTGGTTTACCATCTGAGGTCTGACATCTAGCACTCTTCTGTCTTTTCCTTCAAGTTTACTAAATTCATTAAACAGTGAGAGAAAAATGAGTTTTCTGTTTTTAAAAATTTGCAAATGTTGAGTTTGTCTGCCTTGGATAAAAGCAGCTTGTTAACCTATTTAGGAAAACAGAAAAAAAAATACTGAAACAAAGACTATAATGAGAATAATTCTTCCAGGCCAGCTTCCTAAATAGCTATTTAATCAATGGCTGTGTCACATTATTACAGTCATCATTACAAAATGAACCTACTTTTACTGATACTCTGTGATGAGGGACAGACTGTGAAAGGAGGAGACAAACCCTTCTGTCCCACAGGGAATCTAAGGAGTAAGAAAGAAAACAGAAATGTTAAATCTTTGCCTGCTGCCTTGTAAACAGAAAAAGTCTGGCAGGAAGCCCAGGAAATGCCTAATCTAGTGTGACAATGCAGAAAGACTGCAAAAACAGCCTGGTCAGGTCACCACAGCTCATACTGCCATACAGCTACTGGGAATAGATGACAGAATAGAGCACGAGCACATACCGCATTTTGGTTTAATGCCAATTTTAAGCAGATTTTTGCACATATTTTTTAACATCTCCAAGTTTAATTGAGAAAAGGAACACATGTAAATGGAAGAACCCATTTGGGTGCGATTCAAGTAAATCATCCTCGCTGCAAGGGAAACGGCAGTAAGAAAAATGGGCTGTAGAAATATGCACAAGTTAAAGTGAGTTCCCACACATATCCATTTCTTAAAGCCTTCCAGTACTGCAGGACTTTCTGGCAAGGTCCATTCACCAGTTTTCCAAAGGGCAAAACTGATCTCTTTCTGCAAAATCATATATTTCAACTGTTGCACTGATTATGTGCAGCTATTTAGATATCAGATAAATTACAGCTGAAAAGGACTAAAATTCTGCAAATTTTGAATCACACTGTATAACTCATCTGTCTCTGTAACACAAAACACCCCAGAACAACGCTTCCTGCAGTATTATCCACTACTTCAACAAGAGTCAATCATTTTAGCATATTAAACAGTGAAATGTAGTGTCACACTTCTCAATTTTTCACAAGTTACACAAAGAAACAACAGCCTTACTAAACATGGAATAAGTGGAAATTGTAAACAGAGAATTAACAAATGCATCTTATGACATGACCAAAATCCAGTTTGTCTGAAGAGAAAACCAAACAAACCAACCCCAACCAAACAAAAAAACCCACAGTATTTTCTGCTATAAAACAAGGATTATATCTTTGCCCATAGCTTCACTAATCACAGCAGCTCAAAAGTCAGCATAACAGATTCTTTCCTTAAGTGGCATAACTGGGAAGTCTAATACAGAACCAAAAATAGCACCTGACTTCACACAGCTAACCTTCCATCTTACCACTGAGTAGCTAGTCTAAAAATAAAATCTACTTGTATTATGAAAGAACACCAAAAGAAAAACTGTACATATAAGGACAGCTAGCTGGCTCATCCAATTCAATAAATATTATAGATTTAATGACACCATATTCCACAACATGACTGCAGTTAAAATACAATTTATACCATTTTTTCCGTAAAATTACCCCTTTTGCACTATTAGAGAAATCAGTGCCCTTAGCTAATCACCTTACTTGAAAAACATGGCATTCACATACTATGGGGAACTTAAAAAAAAAAAGAAAGAAATCATGTGGCCAAATACCCAACGTACTTTAACTTCTCTCATGCTTTAGATGAGATGAATTCCTGTGGCACAAAGCTATAATCTACTGCAATCCAAGATTTCCACTGTTCACGGGCAGACACTGTTTCCTGAGAGGTTACAGAAGCCGCAGTTCTTTAAATGAGAACTATTTTTCCATAGACAAATAAGAAATTCAAACGCAGTGTTTGCAGCCAGTGCAAAAAGAATTCAAGAAAAGGTAGAAATCTGGAAAGGTCCTTTGATGAATACAAATACATTTTCAAGAATCTTCAAGCTTTAAATGGAAGTTTTACAGTTTTACACTGGCAAAGGTTGCCCAGAGAGGTGGTGGATGCCCTGTCCCTGGAGACATCCCAGGCCAGGCTGGATGGGTCTTTGAGCAATCTGATCTGGTTGAAGATGTCCCTGCTCATTGCAGGGGGGTTGGACTAGATGACCTTTGAAGGTCCCTTCCAACGCAAACTATTCTCTGATTCTGTGGTTTTCCTATGGCTTTAATTGTTCACATAGGTTTCTGTTAATGCATGAGTTGCTGCAATTAATTTGCTTTATGAAGTGATATAAAAATCTATTGTTTTCTGAGTTCCTGCATCAAGGTTTCAGTCTTGAACTCATTCAAAGCTGTTTCTCACAGCACTGCAATAGGAGGGCAAAAAGTATAGGTACCCTAGAAATCCAGGTCTCTCAGTTCTGTCCCCTTCATATATACCACTTCACATAACAAGAAATCCTGCTAAAATCCATTGAGCTCCTTACAGACTAAAACGATGCTTTTTGCGTGTATTTTAAGTTTTGCTCAAATGTCTTCATATTTTAACATTTTTAACCTTTAATTTATAATACTTCATCTAATCAGCATTCTGTCAATTTCAGTACAACAACTGTACTTCCAACAAAGCTTGCAGTTCTATTTTTATAGCGTTCGCTTATAGGTGTTGCAATGCTAATTGCTTGCCATATATTCAAACAGCATGCAGACCTTTCAAAGGCATTTGATTCTTGAAGTATCCTCCTCAATTGCGAACTGGAAATACAGAAACAAAATGAAGCTTTCGGATGCTCTCTAGTCACCATTTCAAACAATGACATTTCATAGATGAAATAAAAGAAATTAAATGTAAAAGTACTATCATATATACTGTGAAAGTATTTGGGGCTCGGCAAATTAGCTTCCATGCTTACTCTGCTTTGCCTGTCGTGAGCTGTTGAGGTCTGTTGAACTTGTATGCAACATCTGCAACAGTTATGCTGGGCTAGGACCATCAAGTAAAAATAGTGAGGATATAACTGATCAAAAGATTAGATGCTCAGAAATGCAAGAAAAATTACAGTAATACAGGAAAAAGAAACTGTACTTTGTAACTAGTTTTCAGAGATCCAATTCAATTCCATTAGCTCCCAGCTTTCACCAACATTATTTCTAGGCCTGTTGCTGCTGCTTCTGTATTGCTTTACTAAGCAGATAAACAGATATAAAACACATTTGAAGATGTAGAAACATCATTTCATGTTCAGAAAACAAATGGATTACAAAGACAGCAGAAAAGTAACACTTTTAGGCACTGACGAGAGAACATATATATCAATACCGATATATTAGAACAAGTCCTGCCAGAGAAAAAAAAAAAAAGGCATCTGCATTGGTTTCCCCTTAAAATCAAAAACCAACAAAACCTTTATGTCTGAAAACGGCAGTTCTTCATTTGAATAAACATCCACAAGTTTCCAAAAAAAAAGTAAAATGGACCACGTGTCCCCCTCCCCCTTCCTCCTCCCGCAGAAGCACAGAATAAAACCATAAAACCAACCCCATCTCCCAAAACTGTCCAGACCACGTGACAGTAGAGAAAAGAAGTGCTAAGCCCCATCTCAGTAAATTGACTTTTGTGGCATCTGCTATAGGGCTTGGGCGAAGTGTTATAGATACCCTATTTTAAAATCACACTGTATTACATTTTTATTGTCATACTGCTCTTAGCAGCTTGGAACTAGACTTTGGCGAGTTAGGCACAGGATTTAGGTGACTCAGTCTTTTTTTGAATTAAAGCCTGACTCAGTCTGTTGGGGTTTTTTTTAGGTAAATTGGGAGTAAATTGGGAGGTGAAAAAGATGTACACAGGGTCATAATTCAGCAATATACTACTAAATATTAAAAAACCCTAAAGCATTCTGGATGAGTTTCTGCTGAGCCAGTACATCAGAGACGCTGCTGAACATTGGAAGTATCTGGTAACATTATCTTGTTTTGTGGGCCTCTGTATCAATTATAATAATCTGATAGATGCTTTTGAAATGCTTGAGAAAGATCATCTTGTTTGGAATTAATTGGCTCAGAATTCATTAATGGTATCTGGAAATAAATCTTCAGAGAACAGGAACAATACATCACAGATTGTTACTGAAGATCCATTTCAAAACCACTGATTTTTTTAAAAAATAAAATTTAAAAATACATATCAGGGCTCCTTCTGTAAGGTACTTAACTCTGAAGTGTAAAACAGAGCAAACACTATCTTCAGATTATAACATCAACCACAGTGAAACTCAAAGCTGAAGGCTAGTCACATATTATTAGCCCTCCTGTCCTCAGAAAACAATACTGGCACTTGAAAAGAATTTTTCACTTTCTTCCACTTATATTTGGCAATACTTGAACCATTACTTTCTTCCAAAATCCTAATACTCATTGAAGAGCAAACAGAAAACATATTTATTCCTGTAATACAAACTCTTCTGATTTTAAGATTACATAAATGTGACTTCAGTATTACATAAAATTAATTTACACAATGGAAGGCTGAATGCAAAATTTAGATTTGTATAATCTTGACATTTTGTCCGACCAAATCTTTTGAGCAGTTTGGCTTAGTCTATTTTTCCCAAATCTTACTCGAGATAACTGCTACTAACCTGACAGTCTCCCAGGCTTGTGGTTTTGCCATAATAAAGTCAGAGTTCACTAAATACATTATTTTATTTGAGGTCTGTTTTTTCAAATAACCCTATTCCCTCTACACAAAAAACTATTTAGAAGAATTAAAACATTACTGAAAGCCATTTGAAGACAATGAGTAATGTGAATTGGGATACATCTGTTAATTTCAAGTTGTTGGATTTTTTTGTTTGGTGGTTGTGTTTGGTTTGGTTTGGTTTATAAATCACCAGTTCATCAAGCATTTCCTCACACTTTGTCTTCATGATGCTTAAAAAAAAAAGAACTGTATCAGACCTCATAATTTTCACTGCACTGATCACTTTTTTTTTTTCACATACAGAAAACCAGTCAATCCAGCAGTAGAATCCCTTCACATTCCTAGTCACATGGTGTACAAAAGGTAGCCAGTCTGGAAATCACTAATCACCTATTTCTGGTTTAATAAACAAACATGCAAACAATAAGCAAAACCCATTCTGCTTCAAGCTAAAACTAAGACCAGGCTATGGAACTGGAAGAGTTATATATGGATATGCCATTTTTTTCTCATTAATCACGTATCAGCAAGAGCAGTTACGAGATGGTTTTGTGCCTGCTGGTGCTGCTGTGTAACATTAATACCATTCTGTGAGGTTTTTTCCATGTAATTAGTTTTCTTCAGCGTTTGTATATATCTATCATACCTGTTTTCAACTTTGATGAAAGAGTATTTTTTAAAAACATTACCTAAACTGCAAATATAAAGAAAAATGTAAACTATGTTACATTTTACAACAAAACTGGGAACAGGAGAGGGTTCCCAGCTGCAATATGTACACAGCTAGTGACATGGAGATCATTTCCAAGGATACAGAGGATGGTCCCTGTGTTCCTGACCCTAAGCTAGTCTGGGGCAGCTAAAAATAGCAAACGCAGCCCCAACAGGTGAATTACCAGGTTATTCTGCGCAGTACTGGAAGCTACTGAAGCTACAACACCTCTCTGACATCCCTCCTGAGGTTCCAACCACAGCTCCCAACAGGTGGAATTAACCAAGGTGGCACTGATGCGTTTATGTTTCATATTCCAGTTTAAAGAGAATAGTATCCAGATGTTCCGTCTGGCTCAAAATGTATCTGTTGTTGCAGTTGATGGAAATACCTATGCAAATAAGATTCGGGAATCTTTGGATTACACTTTTTTTTTTCATTACTATTACCAGGATTAATTTGCAAAACAGAAAAAACTTCCAGATCCTCTCCCTCCTCCTTTTCCAAAAATACAAAGCAATGTCCTCACCAAGACTAAGTAGGCATAAGATCACAACATAAGGAGCTGAAAGGTATATTTACAATATATTTTTAATTTATTCTGTAATTTATTCTGATAAAAATAATACTGAGGTTGCAGATGATAGTACCTGCATCTGCATGCAAGTTTCTAAACTTGACTCTGTTAATATGGACTCCATCTCATGTAGACAAATCCAGGGTAGCTTTAATCTAGCCATATTCAATATCAACAGCAGCAATGCTCCAGCATAAAACTTTGCAAAAGGCAGTCTGGCATCCTGGGTACCAATACCAGCAGCTGAGGCCTGGGCAGCTGCCAGTTCACTGCTGCTTGTATCAAAGCCAACTTCAAGCCACACTGCAATTGCACTGTCAAGTGATCCTTCTGGAACTGAAATGTATTATACACTCACCCTTGCTTCATGCAGAAGGGGGGGTGGCAGTACTGACAGCTCCATGGCCTGCATGTGGGTATGCAACTGCACAGAAATGCACGCTGTACACTTGAGTCTGCTTGCAATACAACTGAATAAAAGGAGTATGGTAAATCTCTTAATATCACAAACACACCTTGCAACAAGCAGCACCAGGGAGTGCTATCTAGTAGCAGATCAGGGGCAGACACTGAATCTGCTCAGACAAGGAATTAGATAAGCTTTAAAGCAAATACTGCAGCAGGTTGTCATTGTCACACACTTTTAATTACAACATGGTACTGGCCCGATTCATCCAGTTTTCTGCAGTCAGGTCAAGATTTTATTTGTTCTATCTCCAAAAAGTATGCAATGTCTGGAGGAGCATCCTAATTTAAGAAGCACATAATGCAATTCATCTTTCTGCTTTCTAGTAACTTACATTATGTATATGGCTGAATATACAGTTAGTTGTCTAATCCTGAACCCCCCATTTGACTGATATTTTGTAGGTACCTTGTGTCAGAAACACCTAAATTTTTGTCATTCTTTGCCTCCTTAGACCACAAGAATTTTATACTCTCCAGGAGCAGAAAATATTTCCTCAGGCATGATTTCTGAAATAGTTTTCAAATGCTGAAATTTTGAGATCATATAGATCATAAAAGTGTAAAGCAGGCGCTTAAAGAAAAAGGTGTCAGGATATCATCACTGAATCTCACATATCAGTTATACTAAGAGATTCACTTTGTATCTCCCACTCTTGCAGTTCCTCCCATCGAGAGAATTTCTGTCCATACTGGAGTCCTGGTTATAATTTCAACCACTCCTACACTTGATTACAGCAGTATTAGCCTTAATCCATTTAGTCATTATTGCTAAAGCAGAAGCGTAGTTCTGGCAACTGCTCCTTCATTACGAGGTTATTGGTGTCCTTATTTCTGCTCTCAAGGTCTAAGGCTTTTGCAGATATTCCCCAGTGCTTATAGAGCTTCCTAAGCAGCTTCTGGGAACATATGTTGTTTATACTAGCTCTGGGTAGAGTTTCAATATGTGTGCCAAGTAGACGTCCATGGGGCCCTGTCAGTGATCAACTGATTTAGTGTTCAAAATTAGAACCTAAGACCAGCTACTTTTAGTAGATTCACTGCAAGAGTCTTAATTCTTCTCTGCATTCAGTATATCCAGTCATAGTTGCTTTTTTTTTTACTTACCCTGACGTTTTCTCTACTGATATATTAAAATGGACTGGCAGTAAAGTGTGATTTGTAAAGTGCATTAAAATGGGTTGGCAGATACCTGTCTGACTTGCAAAGCCTTCCCCAAACAAGAAGTTCCTTAAAGAAAATGCCTAGAGATATGATTTGTATTGATACAAACCATATGTTCAATATTACAATACTCTTTTTTAATTTGTTTGCAAGTGGAAAGTCTCAGGGACAATAAGCAACATGGGTTATTTATTCCCAAATAAAGGGATAATGCTAAAAGGTTTTCTAGAAAGCACATACTGGACCAGTGGAATTTTTTTTTCCATTTTTCTGAGCCTCCCCAGAAATATTTCTAGTGGAGATGCAGATCCCTGAGAAGGGAGTTTAGAATTATTGGCTATTACTTTACTATTCGGACTGCAAACTGGATGAAGGAAAGAAGCCAGAGAGTTGTGGTCAATGGGGCGGAGTCTGGTTGGAGGCCTGTATCTAGTGGAGTCCCTCAAGGGTCAGTACTGGGACCAGTATTATTCAATATATTCATCGACAACTTGGATGAGGGACTAGAGTGCACTGTCAGCAAGTTTTCTGATGACACCAAACTGTAAGGAGTGGCTGACACGCCAGAGGGCTGTGCTGCCATCCAGCGAGATCTGGACAGGCTAGAGAGCTGGGCAGGGAAAAATTTAATGAAATATAATAAGGGAAAATGTAGAGTCTTACATCTGGACAGGAACAACCCCAGGTTCCAGTATAGGTTGGGGAATGACCTATTAGAGAGCAGTGTAGGGGAAAGGGACCTGGGGGTCCTGGTGGACAGCAGGATGACCATGAGCCAGCGCTGTGCCCTTGCGGCCAAGAAGGCCAATGGCATCCTGGGGTGTATTAGAAGGGGGGTGGTCAGTAGGTCGAGAGAGGTTCTCCTTCCCCTCTACTCTGCCCTGGTGAGACCTCATCTGGAATATTGTGTCCAGTTCTGGGCCACTCAGTTCAAGGACAGGGAACTGCTGGAGAGAGTCCAGCGCAGGGCCACGAAGATGATGAAGGGAGTGGAGCATCTCCCTTATGAGGAAAGGCTGAGGGAGCTGGGTCTCTTTACCTTGGAGAAGAGGAGACTGAGGGGTGACCTCATTAATGTTTATAAATATATAAAGGGTGGGTGTCATGAGGATGGAGCCAGGCTCTTCTCGGTGACAACTAACAGTAAGACAAGGGGCAATGGGTTCAAGCTGGAACACAAGAGGTTCCACTTAAATTTGAGAAGAAACTTCTTCACAGTGAGGGTGACGGAACACTGGAACAGGCTGCCCAGGGAGGTTGTGGAGTCTTCTTCTCTGGAGACATTCAAAACCTGCCTGGACGCCTTCCTGTGTAACCTCATCTGGGTGTTCCTGCTCTGGCAGGGGGATTGGACTAGATGATCTTTTGAGGTCCCTTCCAATCCCTAACGTTCTGTGATTCTGTGATTCTACGATTCCTAATCAGCTTTTACAAACCACCTGTTTTCTATGAACATTACGTCAAAACTGCTGCTTAGAACACTGTATGGAAAAGAGAACTCCAGAAATCCATGGTTGACACTGCATCTTGTAAGTATTCCACAGATGTTTCCCTGACAGGCTTTTCTTTTGTTTAAAGGAGACTGTAGCAATATTTTTGTTCTAGAACTCTTTGCTTACTGGTCTAAAAAAAAAAATCATTTGAAATTGTTATACAAATATTTACATTCAATACATGGCAGTCACATAATGGTGACTTTAAAGGAGTGAGAACTAATAAACTCAGAGAAACGCAGTGATTCTGAAATCTGTTTACATGCAAGGATTGAATGCAGCTTTCTGCAGAGCTCTATAAAGTCTACAGCTGATTTTTACTATTCCTTTATTGCATTTAAGATCCAGATCAAACAAAACATAACAGCTCAGAGCCTGCAACTGAGCATTGGTCAGGTTCTCTGGACTTGCGCTGATTTTTCGCAACTCAGTCTCACTATGGATATTCCTGAAAGTCTGTCTGGAGAATACTCCAAAACAGATGTGTCCAACTCATTTTCACTGAGGGCCACATCAGCCTTGCGGTTGCCTTCAAAGGGCCGAATGTAATTTTAGGACCCCTGATCCAAAAGATACAGTATGAAGTGCCTGCAGTGCAAAAACGAAGTTCAGTGAAAGTTCTTAGTCCTCCTGGGAAGACTCTTTTCTCTGATATGGTTGACTTGTAATACTTAGAATAACTCTATAAACACTAAGCTTAAAAAACCCCAAACAAACAAAAAAAACCCCACCACACTTAAAAAATTCACAGCAGAAGTGTAATCTCCCCTTACACACAGTTGCTTTTAATATGCTTCATGTTTAATTAAGTGCTGTCACCCCAAATTTAAGTTTACACACTGAATCCAGAAATGTTCAAATATTGCCCTGTGTATCAGCAAGTTACTACTGCGAGAAGTATATGCAGGGAAATAAGGTGTGAGAGACTTGGCAAGAACATAAAAGTGGCAAAATTTAAGAATAAAACAGTTCTGAACATAACACTAAAACAGGCACATTTCATCTCCCTCCAAGCTTATATTTGACATGGGAAGAGCAAATGTTTAAAATGCTTTTATAAACAGATAAGGTGTTTTATGGCTTTTTATCAATATAGAAGTTAGAGAAGTAAATCATAGTAATTTTAATGTCTCATAGGCTATGTGGAAATCTATCTACCCTCAGTCTCTTAACAGTACCAGCCCCTTAGTCATGCATTGTATTTCTTCCAGTCATTTGCCAACTCAGAGCTTTCACAGTAAATATTGACTTTTTCTGTCAAGATTTGTAATTTTCATAGATATCTGTGCTTTTAAAATAAAGGTTTTTACTTCAGTCTGCTTCAGTCAAGTAGACTGAAGTAAAAGCCATGCTTATTGTGTGCACAAACTCATTCTGTCCAAGGCAAATGAATGCTGAAATCCTCTACATGGATTTGCTGTCTGCCAATATGAAGTGACAGATGCTGCATCAGCTTTTTCTAAAACTGTCAGGTGACATTCTTTTAAAGAAACACAGCAAAAGTGCATTTCATTTACTTCATGATGGCCTCTCTGATCTCCACAATTCCTGGGAATCACAATTACTCATTCTTTACTAACATTAAGCTTGTGACAAATTCAGCCAAAGGAAAGTAAAAATTTAACCCACTATATTGAGTTCAATTAAAAAAATAGCATTCATTTCACAGAATTTCCTTCCTGTGCAGTGAGATTATATTTATGTAATTTGACTGTTTTGAAACGTCCGTATTTCATAAATTAAAAACCAATAAGTATTTTTCATCAGGTTGCAAGATTACCTATTCTTTAAATACAGTTATTCTTTAAATACCCTATTACAGCCACAGCCAAAAATTCATAGTAGTTTTCTGACTGATTTGCCATTAAAGGATTTTATAATTACTCAATACTTTAACAACAGCCAAAAACAAAACAAAAACAAACCACAAAAAACCACAAAGAAAACAACAAACCAAAAACCCCAAACACCCAAATAAAACCAAAAAACACCCCTCTGTCTCCCCCAAAACTCCTATTGATATCACAAGGTTACAATGCCCATTTTTTACTAAAATCCATTCCACACTGGAGGGAAGATTGCAAGAGTGGGAAGAGAAAAAGCAATTGAAAATTCACCGTCAGGTCATTTTACTATTATTTATGAAAAGCCCATGCTGTCACTCCGAATAAGGTCACTATGGTATTATAATATAGAGATTCAGGATTTATGGTTACATTGTTGCCATTTTAGAATCATTGAAATGTTACATCTGTTGTGCAGTAGAAAGTGCCTATTATCACCAGGAACCAAAGAACATTCCTCAAGTAAAGCACTTACACCAAATATATGAAGTACTAAAAGCTGGAGACACACTCAATTCTTTCAAGTTAGAAAAATGGAAAAAGAGTAAGCGTGTGAGCAGGTAACTTTACATATAATACCTTCCCTAGCACACACTATCATTACTGATGTTAAAAAACCCCTCTCACCATACTGAAATCACACAAGGGATTTCCAAGGCTATTTTAATACAAAGGAATAGTAGAAGAAAAACAAATGTAAATCAAATCCCGTCAGAGAGGTGATGAAGAAGGGTCATAGTGAATTAGAGGAAGGCAGACATGAAGTTTCTGCTAAAAAAGTGATGCAGAATATGTAATTTGCAACCAGCAATTTTATAATCATGGTTTTACAAATGAATAGCTTGTCAAGTGCTATGTATTTCAAGCATATCTATGCACTAGTGAAAACATGCAGGTATTTTGGAAAATTAGTTTCTCAGAACTCAGAATTTGACCTGAGAATTTTATTATTAAAAGCTGGAAATGTGTTCATGAGTTTGGAGATTTTAAATATAACCTAATATATAATATTCTAAGAACTGTCAGTCAGATTTAACCATCAAAGAATCTAGTCTAGTAGAATATTAGAAGTGAACAACCTGTTTAAACTGTACTTTCTTAAAAAAAAAATAGATGTGCTGTTGTTTTGAGGATAGAAATTTGGAAAACAATTTTATTTATGTATTTTGTAAAATAAACAATCTCAAGCATATATATGGTAAAGAATGCTACTGATAAAAGTCACTTTTCTTATTGAAACCTCGTAATACACTATACTATTCTATTTCACAGAAACCTGCATTTTCTATTGTAGCAAACAACAATTAAAAGAGAAATTTTATAGAGTAAGACAAAATTGTAACATATTGCCTGCCAAGTGAGGACAATTTACAGATAAGGTCCTCTCATAATTGAGGTGTCATATGCACAATATCGAGTCCTTACCCAAAAATAAAATTTTTTGAGTATGCTAGTCAGACTACAAATGACTCACAGCATGAGGGAGGGCGAATCATCTAAAACAATTTGAGATTAATTATATATGTATATATAAAACAATGAAAAAAATAAGGTCATAAAGAGCCTCTAACTTTGGTCTTATCCCTAACAAAGTCAGTTTACACAAGAGGTATTAATATTTATTTCTCATGTCACACCTGACCAGGCTTTAGTTCTGTTCCAAGTCAATTCTGAACTTCGCATAACCCTTTTTTCACTCATACAAAAGAGGAAGTGCTGTAATTCTTATTTAGTGTACCAGTGTACTCACAAGGATTCATACTTAGGTCTGCATGTGAAAATATTGGACCCCAGCTTTCCCTTCTGTCCTTCCCCAATATTTACAGCAACAAAGAATTTTTGTTCGGAGCACTGAGAATTTCAGCAATGTGTCCTGTTGCCAGGATCTGTATCAATCCCCACTGGCTTTATACAGAAAGAAGAAACACAGAGATTGCAATTTTGGAAAAATTTTGGGAAAAGATTCCATTTAAAAGACAGATCCACTTCTAACTATCAGGCAAACAAGCTAGAAGACAGGCATATTTTTCTTTGAATGCACATATGGTTTCAACCACACTAAAAGATTTGGCAGTCATTTCAGATATACGCTGCGAACTTCAGAGCAGTGAAACACTGGGGAGTCATATTTAGCACAAATATCCAAAGCCCTATTCTCACAGTTCTTCCACCATCCAGAAAATACACCTCAATGTGTATCGAGCATTTGTGTCCAAACACTTGAGAACAGACAGAGCAGGTACGCATATTATTTTCCTTAGCTTACCAGTTGACTTTTTTATTTTATTGTAACTAGAAGAGTAAATTAAAAATGGTTTATACAGGACAGCAACATTCTGCATAGGATAGTACCATAGACTATCCCTGTTTCCTCTCTTAGGGGAGGATTTCAATAAACAAACAGTGCCCACCACCCTCAACCGTCAAGTGAAGACCCTGGTGATACAGGGCTAACGCAATGAATGCTGCTTTTATTACTTAGTTAAGAATTCTTATTTAAGCAAGAAGGATAAATCGAAGTTTTCCATTTCAGATAAGCATCTAGGCACTACTGAGCTTGCATCCACCTCCCAACAGATGAAGAAAGAAGGTCTGGGATGTGACACAAGGTTCTCCCCCACAGTGCAAGCAAGAAGTAGAAATCTTGGAGGCCTGGCTATTAATAGGTTTGGAGTTCCTCTCCATTTTGGAAGTGTGCTGGGTTCTGAGCTGATAAAAATCACTGCAGAGTTTTTTGCCACTAATATGCGAGCAGTGGAGTAGTTCTGCATACCTTGACTTAGCAATACTTACACAAGGAATGCAGTAGACTAAGGAGGATTAAGGAGAACTAGAGCAAAGAAAGAAGTGTAGCTGGCTGACACTGTGCTCTGGCTCTTCTGTCTCCAGAGAGAGCGGCTCAGTAAAAGTCCAAATAGCTGTGAATCCATCCTTTATTTCTGTTAACGAGTACAGCAGCAAAGAATGAAAAACACCTCACCCTAACAATTCAGCTACAAAATACAATTTCAAAACATTTTTTCTCTTCACACAGAGATACAACTGAACATTAACTTAATGAAGTAGATCACTGCCCTACTTGTTCTCACTAGAAAACTATGGTCAATAAATTAGGTCATCAGAGACTGAAGTGTGTAAATGTTGCAATCTGGCCTTAAAGTCTCTATTTAGCTAATCATATTTTAATAGCTTTAAAACTAGAGATATTTTTCTTTAACAGCAATCAGGCTGAATTTTCCAACAGACACTCCCCCTATACTTGATAACTTACAGTAGGTGTTTATCTATAAAAAATCCACATAAATTTTATTTCTTACTAAGGACTGGGACAGAGTCTCCTTGAAAGTCTGAGATAAGAATAAGAAAGGGGCTCAACTCCTAATCATTTTTAGAGTACATAATGTCTCAGTGCTTCTGATAATTTTCTCTTCGTGTCTTTTGATTTGTATTGGAACAAACAAAATTATAACTGGTCTTTTTTTGTTTCCATTACTATGTGTGTAGTGTCAATGATACTTACACAGGTCTTAAATGAAGATGAAAAGCTTTTTCATCCATCCAATCTACACTTCTCTTCATGCAGTTTTTGACAAGAAAATTGTTACACAATATTATGAGTGAACGCTCCTAATATTAGCTTTTATATTATATTAGCATTTATTTTATATCTCACATATATTAAGATACATGTATACAGAAAATGGAGTTACTGTGATCGTAAATAAAGTTTCAAAATAGAAGTTTAAGGAATAGAAACTTTCACCTCACACGGATTATTGCCAAAATATGTGAGGGAGCCATGACAGTTACTTTGGAAATTCTGGCCAAGTGTCTGCAATTCATAAGTAGTAGTATCAAATAACATCATTCACCCAATTAAAATATTGTTCCAAATTTTTTATATTTAGTGACCTATATGGGGTGGGGAAAGAAGTTGTTTAGATATAAGTATCATAAATACATTTTTTAAAACTGAAATATTTGAAAAGTAAAAGATATGAAAAACGATGTGTAAAAGATGAAGTGTGCTGAAAGAAATCAAAATGTATTCATGTGTCAAAACCAAGCAAGTCTGTATAATTATTAGTTCAAATGGTATTTGAAGCCCTCTCAGATCCTCAACTTCTCAAAAAATACCTTTGCATCTTGCACTACATGTTTTCTCATGGGCTTCTCAATAATGTGTGACAGAAGATAATGATGAGGTTCTCACATATATAATTAGGTATGTCAGTCCAAAAGCAAGAAATCCTTTGCAATAAGGGGAGATTAGTGCTTGAACTAAAAGTGTGTTTTTAGGCAGGCATCAGGCTTCGAGGACTACAGGTGATAACAAATTATTTCTATACCAACAGCAGTCCGATACTAAAACTGCAGGAAATTTTATTGTTTGTGTATGAAAAAAAAACAACAAAACACAGAGCTTTGTGAATCAGAGTTCATTATTTTTTCATCTTCTTACTTCTGGACTTCACAAGCTTAATACACTTATTTTACTGTATTTATGCTTTAAGTAAAAAATACATAAAGTATTATATATTATGAAATTTACAACTATACATTAACATGAATTTTACAAATATGCTCCAACACATAAGTTTTTACTGCTGTCTCTTTTCCTCAGCTCCAGGGAAGTTCAGATCAGCCACAACGAGAACTGGCCAGAATACTTAAGCCTACCAGGAACGTTAACTGTGCCCTGGTTTCCTCTTATGCTCATGTAAAGCCAATTGTGGCATATGGATTTTGTTTGCAGAGACGTTTGAGTCAGATGTCAGGTATGTCCGTATGTTCTCTTTGCTCAGAACTGTCCAATTTCTAGAATTATTTTGGAATAGCCCATCTAAAATTACTTGGCAGTGTAGAGCCTAAGGATATAAAGAACATTTTTCACGTCTCCCACACTTTCTCTGTAATACACAAAGACCAGAGTCCTGAAGTTACATAGACTAGCAATCTATGTAACTTCACCAATCAGTTCATTACAGGCCCTGAGGATGGTTTTGTGACAAGCAGTGTACAGGAGAAGGACAGAGTGGACATTTTTCTGAACTATGTTGGACATAAAGCATTTGAGATTGCCAGTGTCAATATAGGCGACTGGATATTCTCAGCTATGCTGTCTCTTCCAGTTCTGTATCTCAACAGGCTGATTACTTCTGCTATTCCAAATGTGATTATATGAAGGATTCTAGTTAATAGTGGCCTTCTATGATGGAGTGACTATATCAGTGGACAATGGAAGAGCTACAGATGTAATCTATCTGGACTTCTGTAAGGCTTTTGACATGGTCCCCAAAACATCCTTCTCTCTAAATTGGAGAGATATGGATTTGATGGATGCACTATGCAGTGGATGATGAATTGGCTGGATGGTTGCATCCAGAGGGTAGCAGCCAATGGCTCAATATCTGGATGGGCACTGGTGATGAGTGGTGTCCCTCAGGGGTCTGTACTGGGGCCAGTATTGTTTAATATCTTCATCAACAACATAGACAGTGGGATCGAGTGCATCCTCAACAAATTTGTAGATGACACCAAGCTGAGTGGTGCAGTTGACACGCCTGAGGGATGGGATGCCATCCAGAGAGACCTAGTCAAACTCAAGAAGTGAGCTCATGTAAACCTTATGAGGTTCAAAAAGGCCAAGTGCAAGGTCCTGCTCCTGGATTGGGGCAACTCCCAGCATCAATACAGGCTGGGGAATGAAGAGCAGCCCTGTGGAAAAGGACTTGGGGCTACTGGTGGATGAAAAGCTGGACGTGAGCCAGCAATGTGTGCTTGCAGCCCAGAAAACAAAGAGCACCTGGGCTGCATCAAAAGGAACGTGGGCCAGCAGGTCGAGGGAGGTGATTCTTCCCCTCTGCTCTGGTAAGACCCCACCTGCAGTACTGTGTCCGGCTCTGGGGTCCTCAGCACATGGACCTGTTGTACTGGGTCCAGAGAAGGGCACAAAAATGATGAGGGGGATGGAACACCTCTCCTATGAGGACAGGCTGAGAGAGCTGAGGTTGTTCAGCCTGGAGAAGAGAAGGCTCTGGGGAGACCTTATTGAGGCCTTTCAGTACTTAAAAGGGGCCTATAAGAAAGATGAAGACAGACTTTTCAGTAGAGCCTGTAGCAACAGTGTAGGGGGAAGTGGTTTTAAACTAAAGGATGGTAGATTTAGACTAGATACAAGGAAGAAATTTTTTTACAATGAGGGTGGTGAAACACTGGCACAGGTTGCCCAGAGAGGCTGTAGATGCCCCATCTCTGGAGACATTTCAAGCCAGGCTGGATGGGGCTCTGAGTAACCTGATGTAGTTGAAGATGTCCCTGCTCATTGCAGGGGGGTTGGATTAGATGACCTTTGAAGGTCCCTTCCAACCCAAAACATTCTATGATCTATGAATAGTTACCTTTAAATGTACCTTGGCTGCACTACTATTCCCAGCTTTAACATGACTGCAGGAAAGAACTTGGATCTAAATGCATCTGAAAACTGCCCTAGGTTCTGGGAAAACCTGGTAACCAAATATTCAAAATACTTTTGTTTACAGCACAGCATATAGTAAAAACATAATATATAGATTAGAAATATACAGATATAGAATATTAGAAATATATTAATACAGCTAATCCAGAAAAGTCATACGGCCATGATGTCTCAGTTTCAACATGAGTAGTACAGCAACTGCTCAATCAACAGCCTTTCAAAGTCACTCTTCACTTCTGCAGGAAAAGGAGAAACAAAAATCTGAAACTTGGTAATAAAGCAAATAAATCAGAGGGAAAAATAATAATTTTACAAGGTTTTTTTTTACTGTCTGACACAAGGGAGAGATGGCCTATTAAAAAAAAAAAAAAGATAAAACCAATTGCATCTCTACTACCTCTATAGAAGTCTGGTAAGAAAACTATCATAAAGCTCACATATTACATTCTACTTCTCTTCACAACAGAAACAATACTTCCTGCCTCAAAAAGCATTACATACTTGACTGGGTGAGAATATGTCTATGCACCTGATAGCAACTAGATACAATCATCGAGTGACAGAATGTCCTGAGTTGGGAGTGACCCCCAAGGATCAGAGTCCAACTCCTGTCCCTGCATATGACAACACAGTTCACACCATGTGTCTGAGGACGTTGTCCAGTCTCTTCTTGAATACTGCCGGGCTTGGGGCCGTGACACCTCCCTGGGGAGCCTGTTCCAGTGCTCCACCACCCTCTGGGTGAAGAACCTTTTCCTAATGTCCAACCCAAACCTCCCCTGGCACATCTTCCTGCAATTCGTTTGAGTTCTGTCATTGGTCGCCAAAGAGAAGAGGTTGGCACCTGTCCCTCCTCCTCCCCTTGTGAGGAAGCTGTAGACTGCATTAAGGTCTTTTCTTACTCTCCTCTTCTCCAGGCTGAACAAACCAAGTGACTTTAGCTGCTCCTCATATGGCTTCCCCTGCAAACCCTTCGCCAACTTCATAGCTCTCCTCTGGACACTCTCCAGTAACTTAATATCTTTTAAGCTACAGGTAGTCAGTCTGCACTCTGACCAGACATAGACCACGTCCAGGTCCATCAGTTATACAGATCAAAGCTGGCTGGTATCAGATGTCTGCCTGTACTACCTTGTAGGCACATTCTAAGTGTCTGTATTATTTGGGTCCTTGAAAATTACAGGGAGAATAAGGCAGTCTTTACGTAGGCTCCAACTCCACATTTATCTATGCTTGAATCTTGAGGGTGACAGAGCACTGGAACAGGCTGCCCAGGGAGGTTGTGGAGTCTCCTTCTCTAGAGACATTCAAAACCCGCCTGGACACCTTCCTGTGTAACCTCATCTAAGTGTTCCTGCTCTGGAAAGGGGATTAGACTAGACTAGATCTTTTGAGGTCCCTCCCAATCTATAACATTCTGTGTGATTCTGTGAATCTCTTCAATTTTATTCAGATTTAAATCAACCACACACTTGATTTCTTTAAAAGAGAAACTGCAAGTTTTCCCATGCAAGAAAATGGCACCTCCAGAAAGTGATTACAAAGAGGATTCTGGCTGTCTAGTACTCAGCCATCTTTATTTTTCTTAACTAGCTGGTTTATTTTCCAGTAATTTTATCCAGACTGGAATTCCCTAATTAAGTACTAGTTGAGTTGGAGGTTAGAGATAAGAAAGCCAAAGCCAAAAAACACTGAACATACTAGGCAAAAAAAAAAAAAAAAAGAAAATTAACTTGCCATTTAGTTTACAAGTTATGTTCTTTTTGCATTCTTCTGAAATATTTTAGTTTCTTAAAAAAGTCTTCCATGATTGCAGAGATACCCTGTACCATATATCAATATATAAGCCACTAAATAAATATGAATAAAATAAATATTTAAGAATGTGGCATAGACTGCATATTTGCACAACAGTAGACGGTGATTGCGGACTTTGTAAACAGGAGAACAGGAGAGGTTCTACAAGAATACTGAATTTCACTGCCTACAGTGAAAACACTGAGTATCACTCCTTCCTCTGCAAAGCTTTCTAACTTCAAGCCACAAAGAGGGTCATTGTTCCATTTAAGCAATGGGAAGCTCTCTGCTTTTAAGAGTTGGCTTGTGTTACTATTACTTGAACATTACTTTCCCTTCGGAGTCTTCAGATTCCTGTGTTTAAAGGTTCATTGCAAATTAATCAATTAGCAATATTTTCAACATTAAAGATAAATATTCTCTTTCCTCTCTCTGACGAACTTTCATATTTGCTGCCATTAATTTATTATGGAACAGAATGCCATTTTTCTTAATAACTAGTACAAATCTACAGGAAAATATCATATTTTAAGATTTCAGTATTATTGCTTCAGTAGACTTACGAGATGCTGACAAACTGATTACATCCAACCAAGAAGCAGCTAGTATAACAGATCCAACCACCTGACAACCTGGAAGACAAATCTTAAAGCTAGAAAGTTGGTTTATAGACTAAGTTAAGAACAGGAATGAAGAAAATTCAACCTTGAAACCCTTTCATGTGTGGTTGGTAAATAGCTTTACATTGTAAGATGTAACATGCTTCTTAAAGAAAACTTCACATATTTAAATGTGATAATGCAAGAACTGTTTACTGAAGCAACACAGGGTAATTTAATTACAGAAAAAAATATTTTCTAAGATCTCAAAGTAATGAGGAACCTGTGACACAAATCCTAATCTGGCGTATGACAGCTGCAGAATGAATTCAAAAGATTTTTACCAGACTAATTATCTGTTAATGGCCAGGCTCAGCAGGGCACAACAAATTCCCAAGGTTTAGTTTCCAAGTCATGTGATTCAATCTTTAGCATGGCAGATGGCAGACAATGACTGCATACCGCTCTTTTATTCCAAGAGCTACACACACCATTTCTGTAACCCAGCACTAAAATTACTGTAATCATACATCAATAGAGATACAGCATTACCACTGGTGACAGCACTATTTTTGCAGTGATTGTTTCCCACACGGTGCAGCATGTCATTTTTAATAAATGCTGTCAACTCTTGGTGTGCACAGACAAAAACTGAAAATGCCATTTATCCTCTCTACAGATCCACAAAGGCTCCTGCAAGTCGGATGTCACTTTCAACAGGACACACATGCTTGCTTTTAGCTATAATATCAGCAATTTTTCTCAGTTGCCACGCTCTAATTTAAAAGTGCTGACTTTGCATCAGTATTTGATTTTGTGCTCATTTTGATAAATACTCTATTATTTTAATATTCCATTTCATCAGTCTGTTAAGTTTAATGGCAGTGGATGTTACTAATTACATATCTAAACCTTAGCTCACTGAAAAAGATGGAATTCACACCCAGTGGACCGCAGCCATTACATTCTCAGCAACCATATTGCCCAAGACAGAATTATATATCCTTGTGCAGAGGAAAGAGATACATGTTCTGTATTTCATCTGTACTATATTTTGGGTTCTTGATCTCCATAAAGTAAGAATAATATACAGGGGGTTTGCCTCCTCCTGAACCAATTCTAAAGACCTTTGTTCCAGAAAGCCAAGTTTTCCAGTGCTAGACTGCAGCTATTTCACATGGCATGACCTTTATTTTTTGCATATGCAACAGAGCAGAAGCGCTTCCTCAGCATTATTGTTCACGGCCAGTTCAAGACAGTCTTCTGAGATGACTCACTAGATGTTCAAGCTTTTGTTTCTTTTCTAATGCTTCTTCTGTAGTATCTTAAGTATCATAATTTTGTTAAAGTTCTTACCAGTTTGCATTTTCTTTTTTCCTCAAAATGGTACTTGGACTGGTAATATGATCCTGTTAAAACTTTGATGAAAATTGAAAATACTTTCTAGACATAATTCCTAAACTATACATTGTGTGCCTATGGCCTTTGTACTACTGCATGTAATGAAAATGCTTTAGAAAGTGTTCCATAATAAGATTTGTAGCTAAGAAGAGATCTTCGTGTTTTCATATTTAGGGTATTTTTCAGATCCCTACTTCTATGACAGAGCACAGTTAATTTCACGTTAGTTTCGGATAACACTTCCTTCCATAGAAATATTCCTATCTGTACATATTTATGTCCACAGACCAAGGCCAAAATTAGCTCTTCTGTTTGAGTACACTATTTCCTCCTTTCTTCCAGCAATAAATAACCTCTGCTTCCAGTTCTGAGCATATTTATTGAAAGCCTGAACAAAAATATCACGTAGCAGCTTTCATGGATGAATTCATTTCCTGTTATAAAGACTTCCTCAAAATTAGGGCCACCTTAGTTACTTAGTTTTCCTTAGACTTGCCAGATTTGTATCCCACACTGACTAGACATACAGCTCTCCACAGTCATTCTCTGAAACAATTTTAGCCTCCAGTAAAAGCCCAACTTCCCCTAAATCATGTTTCATATCAAATATTAGAAGAGGTTTGCTAGCATTCAGATAAAACTTACTCTAACTGCAACACTGCTGTAGAAATTATCTTCAGGATGCAAGTGTGTACACAGGCACATTTTAATGTTAAATAGTATGCAGATTTTTGTTATTTTATCTCTAGCTCAACAGCTCTTCCGAAGTGTTTGGTTACCAATTGCAAAATTGCCTGTAGCAGTAATTCAAATCTGTGCTATTTCCAATACATTTGTGAAAGTGCCTATACTAGGTTAGAGACTGAGACGTAAGATAAAGACTTCCCTTGGTTTCAGTAGCTTTCAACTACACACAATGCCTGCTTACATGGAATCAAGTTTCTATTACAGTTGTTTCTCAGCCTGTAACGAGGTATCAGACAGCAATGTAACAGTACAATTTAATGACACACACACACAAAAAGAGTACACCTAGCTCCCAGTGCCTGCTTCCTTAAAAAAAGTGTATTGCTGATGAGTAGGATACAGTTGAAAACCAAGTAGCTTTTCTCCTATCATTAGGTAGGAGAGTATTGAACTAAAGAAAAATATTTGCTAAAACTACTGAATTAACTTCAATAAAACTATTTTAAAAATCTCATCCAAGTATAACTTTGCATACAAAACTGGAAAACTGAGAAAAACTAAATTTATATGTTCCAAAACTTGTCTCAGTACTAAATACCTCTCACTGAGAATAAGACTCTAGCAAAAATACTGTACTAATGGAGGTTTTCAGATCTGAATGACAGAAACTTACCTGCCAAAAAAACTGAAACAAAAAGATGGGGAACATCAGTTGTACTAATTAATGAGATCTTTCGGGCTCATCTCTTTTTTTGGGTTCTAGAGGGATCTGCCCTCTATGGGGTAGATTACCAGCTGCAGTTGCCTCCTTAGCATTTCCACTGTAAAGCAAATACAAAATTCAGTTTACAGAAGCTATTGTCTCTATTAAGAATTTTCAAATCTGTCACTGGAAAATAAAAAAATACTGAGAGGAGGGCATGATGAGTCTCATGAACATTTCCAATGTAATGTCTGTTTTCTTCAGTTACACATTTACTTTTAATGAGCACCTTATGAAAAACTTCATTAACAGAAAATTAGGGAGCTTTTGGTTTCAGAGATAGCCACCAACATACCTGTGGCACATCAAAAAAGTATTTTAAAATAAGGCTTACTTGTTGTACATTCTCATCATTCTGGGAATGAAGTATAGAAAAGGTGGTTCATCCACCTTTTCAATCCTGTTATGGATATTAATCCATGAAACCGCAACACAATGCAAGCTTAAAAAGTTACTATCATCCTGGAGCGAGGATTTCATTTTCTTTTGTATGTCAAATAATACATGCTTCAGTATGGCTTTTTGTGAGTTTCTCACAGGAAATTCCCCCATACACACACCATACATTATACTCTTTTAAACAATTAGTGCAGGTAATTTACCATTAAGTCGCTACTCTACGCTCCACAATGACTGAAGCTTGAAGCTTACTTAGAAACCCCCAATCTCTTGTGAGGTAAGGAAGGGTTAACTTTCCAACTGGAGAAGTTTCAGTCTGACTGTCCTTGCTTCACAGTAGGATAGTGAAACATTCCAACAAAGAACAGAAAGGAAAAATGCGGACAAGCAAAGACAACACTTTGGTCAAACAAATATATTAGGTAAACCTCAATGTCAGAAGCACTAAGACTGGAATGGCCAGAAGCCTGCATTGCAAAGTTAAAGCCTAGTTACCTTTATAGGAATAATTTACCTCACATAGAAACCATCACAAAAGTCTTGGGAATTAAAAGTTTGTTGTTCAACAGCTTAAAAGTGAAAAGCCAGCCTTGAATCAATGTAATTTAAAAAAATCTGTGCTTGAGGCTACAAAGCACTAATATCCTAAGTTACAGCACGCATATTGAAACTGAAGATAAAAATGAAACCTTGTGTTACAAAGTCTTACAGTTAAAAGCTAGATAATTGTCTGTTTTCATACACAATAATCAAGGAAAATATCCACCACAGATGTTATTCTCTGTGTTGCTCCTATCATCAAGATGTTGCTGCAGTCAAGATTAATGAAGTCAGAAGAGTAGAAAAAATATTTTGAGGACATCCTTTCCATTGTACTACTCAAAATTAAAAAGATTTTTTCATAGATCACTGGTTTCATGATCTTTTCTTTAGTACACATGTTAAATAGTTCTAATGGAAAACAAAATCACCCTATAAGTTAACAGAACACATTCCCTAAGAAAAGGATACAAATTTTATGCATGCATGTTTTTAACACCTGAATTCTGGCATCGATTCCATATTAAACAGAAAACAAAACCTAAACCTATTTGCTCACAAAAAATGAAAAAAAAAAATTCTTCAGAGATAAAATACAAAGAAGCAGGGAAAAAGATAAAAACCCAAACCCAGAGAAAAAGCTACATTTATAAGAACACAGCCATCTACAAAATGCCTTTTTTTAATGGTTGCCTTTCAAGCTGTGCCAACACTACAATGAACATAAAAGATCTGCCTCCCTAGCAGATTTAGAAGAATAAGCAATTACTGCATTAGAGAAAATAGGTTCTGAAATTTCCACCAGTTGGCAACTGGCAGCAAAGCAGCTCTTTATTTGCCAGATCCCACAAAGCCCTTGGGCACCAACCTCTACATATACCAGCAAACAAAGGAAAAAGAAAAATCCCTATTGCCTCAAACTGGGGTCAGCCCTTCACTTCGGGGAAGAAGAAACAACAACAAAAAAACCAGAAGTGTCTATCTTCCTAGATAAGCAGGAGGCTTTTATTATCAGGGTGTTTAAAGCCATAGGTCTTCTATCTGGGACACTATATCCTGTGACCACTAAATCATGATTACACTATGGTTGTGCAAACAAAGGCTCCTTCCTAATGCCTGTGGAAAAGCAAAAAGCTTTTCTTCCAAACGGAAGGGAGGTTTCCACATTTGTGCGCTACTACTGCTGAAACAGTTTACACAGAGAAGCAGTTGTAAGTGTGTCAGCAGCGAGAACTAGGGATTTCACAGCCTTGCTTGAGAACACCTACATCTACAATCCAAGTTTGATTATTGCCTTTACCACAGAAGGGCAGGAGGAGGTACTGCAGCAATTAGAAATCTTATGCTTATCTTGGAGCATTACCAACAATTGATTGTCCTCTCTGTGGACTGAATACCGCCATCATCCACTGTGGATGACAGTAATGTGCAAGCAACATATGTGAGATTTAATGTTAATTAATTTTATTGATCCCTGATGCACTATTTCATCTTCCACATCAATGCAGACCAGTGAGTTTCTACTGTATCAATAATGTAATAGAAGAGCTGAATCTGAACTGAGAATCCTAGTTTTTGCAGTTTCCTTTCTTGACTCTTTCCAAATCTGTTTCTATCTATTTCCTTGAGAAGATTAGAATCATCTTATCAGAGACAGTAACAGAAGACTTCATGGGCAGAAGAGACTGTTTAATAAATATCCTCAAAGCTATTTTATAACAAATCAAATTAAACATGACTAGAATCACATTATGGGACTTCTAAAAAGAAAAGCATGTTCCTAGAAAGGATTCTCTTGGCAAATCTTGTTAACAAATCTCATTAAAAATCAAACCTATTAGAAGAACTAAAGAGCACATTATAGTGCCACCGAGTACTGAAAATCAAGAGTCTCAGTGATGCATTTGCCTCGCTATATTTAACACCAAAGAACAGAAGTTCTTTTCAATTATTTAATTATAAAAAGTGTATCCACAGAACATAACCAGAGAGACGGACCTCAGATCAAGACAATCTGAGTAAGTGCACTTGGTCTGCCATACATTTGCTAGCAATTTTCAACACAAAAAGGTACTTTTTAAGTAGCCTATAGGATTACAACCATAAAAAAAAGCTTTACGATAAAAATTCCAAGATCTGCTTGAACACAACTGACACTTTTACAAGTAGCTCATGCAAATATATAGGTATGCAGCTGTGCAAGAATACTTGTTGAATGAACAAGGATCCTAATATTTAGTCAACAGTACAAGTCCAGGTACCTGATATTGCATGTGATCTACTTTACAGCCCGCGTTACTCTGTATTACTAACATCGCAATGCTGGCAAAGTTCCACATCAGTGTCAAATATAAGTATCAAAGCCCTGTTCCACAATGGGCTGAGTCATTAACTTCACTGATCAACAGCAAATGTATTCCTGATATTTTTACCTGGTGCAGCAAAACCTTCTGTGGGCCACTCCTTTGTATTTCTGGGTGAGAACAGAAGACTTACCGCATCATTAATCCTGGCACCACATTTTGCAGTGGTAAAACTAAAAGCAAAAGCAAGTTGTAAAGATGTGACCACTCCCCCCCCGAACTATTCATTTCAGATAAAATTCTTGACCTTAGACCATGTCAGTTACTACCTCCAGAAAGACAGTTCAATACTTTTGCTGTTTAAATAGCAATCTCTAGAAGTGAAATAGAAGGAGACAGCAATATTTTTCTTACATGACTCAGCACCACGTAGTAGTCTGAAAACATAACTCTGCTTCTGAAAACACATAGGTTTGTGTTTGCTTTGAAATATTTCAGATAAACTGTATCACGCAATCAACCGGCACTTTGTTGATTAGTATACAATTTTTTTTTTACTTGGAATGTAAAGTTGTCAACTTCTTTTGCATAATATACAATTTAATTTTTCTAAGATATTGATATTTAATACAAATTTTTAAAGTTGCAGTTTATTAAACTGTGCTTATTCAGAAGCAGGTTAAAGCATATACAGTAACAAAAATTCAAGTTATGAAAACAAAACAGCTTAATTGAATTAACTCATAATTATTAGATATTCACAGCAATTTATTCTCCTACCTGCTTTCCATCCAGTGTACAAAGTCTCTTGACTACACCCGAATCTAATTTAATGGCTTCTGTGATGTCAGTCAAGACCTGTTCAAACGAGTGAGCAGTCTTCTTATTCAGCAGAATTCTCACAGCTTTCCGTGGTTTTACTCCACTCCTAATAACAGTCACTAATTTGGGTTTAATGAAATCTTTACTCTCCTTCACTTCACTCTTTGTGGATGTCAAAGATGTCAAGGATCGAGTGGACCCAGTCCTTATGTTCACACACCAGTTTGGATTGACATTCTTGGTGTAATCAACTTTGCGATACGGTTCATTGGATGCACATACATAACTTTCACCTGTAAAGAAGATTACATTTTCATAATTTAATTTTAAGGGGTTTTGCAGCTACTTTTTGTAAATGTAAAAAAAAAAAAAAAAGAAAATACTTTTTTCAGGAGTGATTTTCATATATTTCAACTGCAGGCTATTTTAAATAAAGGACTGTAAATTATTAGAGCTTTTCACCAAAACGATATTCTCATAGAGCGGTTTCAACACGTTTCAAAAAACCTCTGGTTAAGAAATAAAAACCAGTAAAGGGTAATGAGGAAGCTGAAGATATTTCCCATTTCCTTTGGATCCTAAGTTCTGACTGCTGAGTCATTTTCCAAGGGCTTAAATTACTTGAGCTCCCAATACATGACATTAAGAGCATTCTCCTACAGCAAATACCCAGGTCCTTCCCTATATCTTCCTCAAGTATATAATTCACAATGTGTACACACATACCTATGTTTAATAATTCATTATTTTTAAAGGAGCAAGTTCTAACAGAATAAAATTCAAGCATTTCAAGATCCTTGTCCTGAAGGACACATTAATTTACCAGGAGTTATTGCCTCTTACCAAGGATGCACTGTTGAAATGTATTCACTTCAACATTTTTGAGACCAAACGCCTGCCAAAGCCACAAATGAGACTCTGAGACCACAGGAATATGAAAGGACATTTACACTTCCTTGTTTTAATTTCTTTACTAATTTCAAAGCCTGCATTATTGATATCTTCTAAAGCGATGACAGGGTGGCCAGAGAACCAAAAAAAAAATGTTATCACAGGCTAGTAATACATACCTTTACATCAAATTATTTGAAGTGGCACCAGCCATGATCCAGACCTAAGGAATTTGTTACTTTTCTCCATTCCTTGACATAATACAAAGCTGGAAACTAACTGGCTTTATTTTTGTAGAAGATGACAATTTTCTCTTCAAACTGCTGTTTGTTGTTTTCCACAACTCTCTTAACATTTGACAAAAATATTAAAGATGCGGACCACAACAAAAAACTTCTTTAACTCTGGGCCATTTCTGTAATCTCGGGTCTCACAAAATGACATCCAAAGACCTTCTCAAAGAGTCAGAGTACTGTCACATGCATGAAAGGGAAGCATTCCAAACTGACAGAGCACACCATTCCTCCAGGCAGAGGAGCTACCTGTTGCTAAAAAGCTTAGCCTGTTCTAAGATTAAACCGGTGGAACAAACTGAAGTCATCTTCTATATACAATGTAAGAGGAATAAAGAGTACACATACATCTATTGGACGTTATTGTGAAAGTTACAAAACATGCACCTATATTTAAACACACACTAGCAAACTTTTAAACAATACTTTTACTTTCTGAACTCTTGTTCGGAGAGCTGATTTAGCTTAGAAGTTGCATAGTTTATTCCAAAAGCAAGACAGTATAGTACTTTAAAACCTTTGCAGAGTTACTGAGATCTGAAAGACTTTTTTGTGTTTCGTTTCCCATGCCAATTACACCACTTTCTCATTTATCATGTATTTAGACCTTCTTGAAAGTTTACTTACTGTATTTGAAAGAGAACAGTTAACAATGATTTTGTTTGGGCAAGTTTGGCAGCCACTTCTGCCTCCACAAGCATCACTGGGACTGTAACCCACTGAGGTACAAAGAAACAATTTGTTGTGAGGTTTTACGGATGCTACTGCCTTGTCCGGATTTTTCCCCTCCACTCATTCCTATCATCCCTCCTCATAGACTGAATGTTACACAAAAACAGGAATCAACACAGACAAAACCAGACAACTCCTCTTTCCCTAGAAAATGAGCAAAGAAAAATGAGCTGTTTTCAGCCCATAAACTCCTTCAATGTAATGTCCACACACCTGTGTGCACACTAGCACTTATCTACAGGTAGGAGAAAACAAACCAACCCACACAGTTCAGGAAGAACTATGGTGACCTAGAAGCTTGCACTGCCCACAACTACATGCTAAGTTGCAACAAGTCTATAAGCAATCTGATTTAATCAGACCTGCCTTGAGCAAGATGTTGGATGACATGACCTCAGGAGGTCCCTCCAAACTAAATTATCCTATGATTCTAAATAGCTGGACAGTTCTCTTTCAACAGCTGTTTTCAGAGACCTTTCACCCTCTCAAAGAAGCTGGCAGTTCTAATTCACACCAATACACTTATTAACATAAGTATATAACATATAACTGCTGATAATTTGATTATTGTCCCCTCTGCAACTAGTTTAGTGGATGACTTAGAATCCTTAGGACAATTTTTATCATTATTACATACTAAACCTTTTATGGATGCACCTAGCAAGTGACTTTGTTTTGCATATGTTGGTTAAGAATGCCAATTATTATTTCCTCCTACAAAAAATGAACAGAAGGTAATTTAGTCATTATTCTGGGGAATTCAGAATATGGGCATTCACCTTTGGAAAGTCCCTGACCACTTGCTTTAAAGTTTATTGATCTGCGTAAGACTTTGGTAATATTTAATCATCCTTTGATAATAATTTCTGTGTAAATAAACCCAACAGCATCCTATGCATGAGGATACCTCCCTAAACACACTGACTGCCCTTAGCATCTCAAAGATTTTACATAAGCTTCAGTACACGAAGTCACGTATCACTCCAGAGTATGCAAGAGTGTTAAATAAAATCCAGTAATCAGCACTACAAGGTACATCAAAATTCACCATCCTTGAGCATGTTCGGAATTATCCTTTCAAACTCAAAAAGAATGTACTTCATAGATCATGGAAAAACTCCACAAATGTACACAAGACAATTTAAAGTTAAATCTCAGGGCTGAAGCTTAAGTTAACAAAGTTTAAAAAAAAAAATTAAGGCTATTCAGAAACAGGCTCTCCAACTTGAAATAAATTAATTGCTTTACATAAAGAAGCACATATAGAGAACCGAAGGTCCGTTTTCTAGAGGATTTATCATAGAAGAAACTCAATACATTATGTCAGCTTTGCCTCTTACAGATATGTATCATAACAGACTATCTTTTTGTACTATCATGGAAAGTGATCTATGTGCCAGAGTTGTATATACAATACTCTTTAAGAACAGCAGAAGTTGTTTCGTTACAAAATTTCAGTAAGTATTAATCCAAAGGATCTTTATTTCTTTAAAACAGCAGTGTAAAATCTGCCTTCTACTAGTTCCCTTGTTGAAGGTGGAATAAAATAATTTCTCGATTATTTGAATAGGCTGCAATACCTATTTACTACATATTTCTTATTACTATTTCTTTTTCTTTAAGCAGAAGCCTTAGTTTTCTTCTTCCAATGAAAAAAATAAAAAGTGCTTACATTTTAAGAGAATGTAATACCTTAAAAGAAGAAATTTCAAATAACTTATTTCTAGCGCATTTAGCCAAGAAAATATTTTAAAAAAACACAAACAAACAGCAGGGGTAAGTTAAATCACTGCTACAAAGTTCACTACAGGAAACTTTCCTACAGGATGGTGTATTCAAAGAGCATGCCTAAGAAAATACCACCCCTTGATGAGCAGGCATTAATTTTTGAACACTGTTATTGTTTAAATTGTTATTTTAGGCATCCTCTGAAATATAAAATGCATTTATATATGTGTGCTGGTTTCGGCTGGGACAGAATTAATTTTCTTCATAGAAGCTAGTACAGGGCTATGTTTTGGATTTGTGCTGGAAACAGTGTTGATAATAGTGGGATGTTTCAGTTGCATGGAGTGGAAGCCTTTTCTGCTTCTCACAGTACTCCACCAGTGAGGAGGCTGGAGGTGCACAAGAAGCTTGAATGGGGGACAGCTGACCCCAACTGACCAAAAGGATGTGCCGTACCACATGACATCATGTTCAGCATATAAAGCTGGGGGAAGAAGGAAGAAAGGGGGACATTTGGAGTAATGGTGTGTGTCTTCCCAAGTAACCGTTACACCTGATGTAGCCCTGCTGTACTGGAGATGGCTGAACACCTGCCTGCCCATGGTAAGTAGTGAATGAATCCCTTGGTTTGCTCTGCTTGTGTGGCTTTTGCTTTACCTATTAAACTGTCTTTATCTCAACCCACGAGTTTTCTCACTTTTAGCCTTCTGATTGTCTTGTCCATCCCACCGGGAGAACATGAGCGGCTATGTGTTGCTCAGTTGCCATCTGGGGTTAAACCACAATGATATGTCTGTTTGGAAGAAACATCAAATCGTTTTAAAAACGATTATCTCTCTTTCACGTTATATATTGTAGGTAAAAAACCTGAAAGTGTAATGTTATATATAATATTCGCTCACGGCTTTAACGTATGTCCTGATTTTAAATCTGTTGGAGATTAATTCAAGCATAAATACACACTTCTGATAATCTCCACACTCTCTCAGAAAAACAATATTTGTAAAATGTAACATACAGCACTTCGTTTTTTGTTTAAAACAGTCAAATTGTTTTCAATCGTTGTTAACAAAGTTACCATAACTTTACAGTTCAAATCACATACATAAAGAAGTTTGGATATTTCACTAACTAGCTGGAATGAGACTTTTCATGTGTCTAACCTAAACACATATCATCTCAATTACTAAGAAAATACCTTCTGAGACTTCAGTGGCATTTTGATCAGGCTGTAGCTTTTGTGGCATTTGTACACCTACCAGCCCTAGAAAGCTGGCAGAACTCCACAAACAGGCATAAACAATACTTAGACTATTTACATTGCTGAGTTTGGTACAGTAAGTTTTATGCTTTGAAGGCCTACTTTCCATTTACAGTCTTGAAAGATGTTAAAGTTAATGCATACTAGCCTTAACAGGCACACAGTCACAGCAGTTACACTATTGGAAAAAAATACCTTATCTTTCACTTACAACATTAGCATTAATGTGAATCAGCTCCCCAGTTTTTAGACCAGATGGTGAAGTTAGTCACTAATATTACACTGGGATCTGCAGGCAAACATGTGAACTACAGACTAATTAAGCAATACATTTTTTAATACAGAAAAAAATGGAAGAATTACAGACATATGTTACTGGGACTCTGAACCTATTCTATAGCAGAAAGCTTAACCAGGCTGCAGAGCAGTTTTGGCAGAAGTATTATATGAAATCTCCTTATAAATTGGTATTATAATTTCAACAGAGCATATGTGCCATCCAACTGATGCTTCATGCCATTACAAAGAGTGATGCAAATAGAAGCGTCACTTCTTCCACAAAGAAACCAACATTTCCTCAAATGGGGCATATGCTCACTTAAAAGAATTAACATCTACTGATATTTTGGGTCACAATATAATCAACAAATACAATAAATTTACTTCTGATTCTCTGTCTCTTCAGAAAAACAACTAGAAGACATGAAACTGCCTATTAACAAAGAATCATTACCTATCTCTAAATAATTTACCTGTACTGTGTGAAAAACTACATGCACTATCCATGAAGCAAGACCTGTGTGCGTGCAGCGTGTACACAGTTTAAGCACACTGTGGAACAATTCTGTTTTCAGAAAGTGAAGTCAACACATAATACTCACCACTCCCTCACAACAGTAAATACAGATTATGAACACAGAGAATGGATAAAAGAGAAAAAACACCACTATATATCTGGCTGATAAATAGCTATAGACTATCAGTTGCCTAAATACTCATTTGCTTACTTTAAAACTCATCTACAAAGGTTTTCTTTTGCCATCTGTTTTTTCAACACTGTTATTCACAGGAAAGGTCTCTAGCTCACCTTTCAAGACATAAATGAGGGGATAAAGACAGTAGCGTGTACACAAACTCTCCAAAATTCAGCCATGCAATTTTAGGTAGCTAGGAAAAGAAGGATGTATCTTTTCCTTTTGTATCACAAGTGTACATCACTTGCAACTATGTACAGTTTTGAGGAAACACGGCTGCTTTACAGCTTGGAGATCTTCATAGCACAAGTTTTGCAAGTTGAAGCCCACTACTAGGCATTTAACAAATAACCTAGAAGCACTGTCCTTAAAAACAGAGACTACTAAAGAAAGGCCTGTAGATCTTTCATTTTCCTTAGCATTAAGTTAAAAAACAAACTGTGAACATGCCACATAGTGGGTAATGTAAACAAGAAAACACTCAAAAATCCTGAGTCAGCATATTTGAAACAAAAATCTCTGAACATGGCTTTCTGGCTTGCTTTTTGCAGGGTGTTAACAAGCACTTCTTATCTCCTGAGAGTCACATATAGCATTATGTTTTTAAATGACACACTGCATAACAGACAATTATCTGGCTGACATAGGTAAAAACATCTCTACAATAAAACTGCTGGTCTCCATAGTTTTAGATGTGTGTTCCCCTGTGAAGCACTTAGGACAGGGCAGGTTTCTAGGTACATTTCAGACATATATCCATACGATGTTCCTCTGCTTCTTTTGGTGGAACCCACCAGTTTCAATAGTGCCAAAAGCTGCTTATTCAGTAGAGCACAGTAGTTATTAGGGCTTTCTTCTAACTTTAGGAATCATAGGAGAGCACCCTTTTTGTGTTCTGTAACACAAACGCAAGCACATTTCCAGAACAGTATATTTACAGCATGTGTAAAAGGGCTGATCTAAAAATAAAACCACCACTTTTATGAAGGATCAGGTTATTTAGATCTCTCCTTTCTTTCTTCCACAGAACTTCCTTCCTCATCAGTTCCTTACAACTGCTTCACTTTCATGTCACCTCCAATAACCCTGTATAAGTCACAGTCTTGCCTTATCTACAGCATTAAAGTTCCCTGTTAACTTTTTAAAACCTGGGATGACAAGCAGGATTTTAGCAGATGACTAACTGCTCTGTTCTCTTTTGACTTTATTTAGTCAGGAGGTTCAGATCACAGCTTCCTACAAGCTTTCACAGAATCACAAAACAGTTAATGGTCAGAAAGAGCCTTTGGAAGTAATTTGGTCCAACCCTCCAGCTCAGGAAGGGTAAGAGCTTTCAGAAGGCAGTTAAGGCCACCTGGTTCCAACCCTGCACAATACTACATGCCTCCTCCACAGTAAGCAAATATTAATAACTTCTCAGGTAAATTACATTTCTCCTATCTGTGAAACTTGGAGGTACACAGTGGTGGAACTATTCTATTTTGCTTGGATGGGAAGTTAACTAACAATTACATCTGTATTTCACATCCACACCCCATTGCTCTAGGACCTGTATAACTACAGTGATTCAAACATATTAATGTTTTTCAATCCTTCTTTTATCCTTTTACACTTCTTTGTTAAAACTGCTACATTTCCCTCTTTTTAATGCATTACAGCTTTTGGCTTTAGCACAGGAAGGTAATCATACCTTTTGCAAGATTCAAAAATACAAACTGCTCACTTGGTGTTACCATCTGCTTGCCCTGAGAAAAGATATTCTTGACCTAACATAACAGTGTGCATCAACTAGAATCACAGGCACTTAAGCAGGATTAAAATGTAATATGCAGTAACAATAACAATGATCTAAGGCAGAAAATACTTGGATCGTTCAATACCTCATTTCAAAAACATTCTTTTACTCTGTATTAGTGTGGCAGAGCCCATTTCTTTAAAGCAGATAGTCCTGTGCCACATGCCCAAGCCATGCAGAAGGACCAGCACGCCCCACCCCGCTCAGAAGCTTCCCACCTCCTGCCCAAAGACTTCCCTACAGGTGCCTGTCCATGGTCTGCACAACTGTGCAGACAAAACTACTGACATTTTAAAAGGACTGTATTAATTAAGCATTGTAATTGAATGAACCAAGCCTCTTAGCAATGCTTCCTACCTAGGGAACTAGAAGAATTCCTTATCACATGCCAAATCAAAGTAAGTTTTCTTGCCAGGAATAGAGTCTGCACTTGGTTTCCCCTCCGAAAAATCCAACAATATCTCCCAACTTTGCAGTAGACCTTAACAATAAGGACTCTCCATGTCTTTCACTACCAAGACAATCAAAGCAAAGGACAGCGAGACAAAACAGACTGACACCAACATAAAACACAAACCTAAGCACTGCACAGTTCTTACTATTGCCATTGTGTCATGCTTTAGGAAGCTTGCATTATTAAAGAAAACTCAAGGATTTAGACAGACAATTAGTTAAATTTGGTGGAGAATAGAAGTGAAAATATTTTTCCATTATTGCTATTGAAGGGAAAATATAAAATTGCATATGAAATCTACCATTCAAAAGTAAAAAGTAGTGCAACGTCTGAGAGTAAAGTTGAAAGAAAGAAAACTGAATGAAAGTCACAAGAAAGTAATAATATTCCCAACCCCCATCCCCTCTCTGGAGTTATCTGCTTGAACAAGATCAGGATCAGACAATGACATTTTTCACTCCTCCCATTCTAAGAAAGCAATGAAAACTGCAAAACTCATGAGCCATAATGTTTCCTAACCTACAGAGGCCAGGAATATAAATGCTATTTGCCTAAGGCTAGTCCAGATGAGTATGCTTTTTTGACTATGATACCCAGTTAAGAAAAGCAATATGCCTAAAATGGAGCTTGTCAATTTTTTACTAGTAAACATGATCTGGTCAAATTTTGAACTGACCCAACCTGTAACAGTAGTATTTGAAATTTACAATATGTCTATTTTCCTCTTAATATGATAAACAGTAAAACATCGCCAAATACAGCCAAATCCCAAAAAGCATTCATCAGTGACTCAATTCATCAAGTTTGGACTATTATGATACAGAATTTGATACTGCTAGCTTTTATATTCCAAACAGATATTAACCTGATAAACTGCAAACAGGCCTTAAAGAGCTTGCCTGCGGTGGGGCACATCAACGTCCAAGAGCTACACACACAGGCTGGAGTTGAGAGAGGTTCAATGCAGATCTTGCTGACTTGGTGAAGGTGGCTGAGCACTCACCTTCTGCTCACTTCAGAACCTGAACTGCTGCAGTTCCGTGTACCACTTCAATAACACTGATGATGTGCAAACAGACTAGTTAAATAATTAGGTATTGCATCAAGTAGCCATGCTGGGTCTGATATTCAGCCTGTAGCTGGCATGCACAACAGCACTTTAATTTTATTTTCCTTTCAAAAATTAAAAAGCAACACAACAAAACACCATTCAAAACTACTTCTGGTGCTACTGCAGTTCAAACTTTAGCATATTACCAATGTTCAAGTATTTATTCTAGTGCAGAAATTCAAGCTTGCTGTGCTGGAACTACAAGAAATAAACAATCCCAAATCAGATCCTCTTCCAACATCTCAAGAACAGCTGGCAAAGAGCTCAGATAATTTTAAGGAACGATGGATTCACTATTTGTTTGCTTCCTTCCTGTCCCTATATATGCTTTCCTTTCTCTGTACGGTGGTTAGACTTACACTGGTAAAGTTTTTGGCATGCTAATTGGAGCACATACTAATCCAATTATGATGCTACAGGATTTTCTTAAGATTCCTGAGAGTTGTATTGGTCATGGATAGATGACTAAGTAATTGGGATTTTTTTTTTCCCCTTTCATTTTACTGAGAAAGCATGGAAGTGGCATTTCTGTTGTGACATTTGTTTTGCTTTATTCTTCCAGTAAAGAGCAATGAGAAAGGTCACTCTTCCAATGAGCTGAAGAGATAGGAAGTACGTTTCTGCATTCAGTTATTAACTTAAACAGAGTTGTGGGAGTACACACTGCAGTTATACTGTCGTCCAGCAAATAGTTTTGTCTTTGTTTTGTTTTAAACCATAAGAGCTTAAGATCATTCCTTCTGCAATATTTCCAAAGTTACCATTATTTTATTCATTTTTTGTTTCACCACCTTTCCCTACGATCTCCACTCCACCATCTAATTTTTTTTTTTTTTTTTTTTTTGCTATTTCTAAATTAATCGCCAAATCATGGAAAAGTTTTTGACTTCACATTTATTTTATTACCGCAGAGCTGGCACTTCACATTTCCTCTGTTTTGCCTGTAGAACAGCCCTATGATAGATCACGTGATGGGGAAAGTCCTCAGGTGCTATATTACTATTATAAAGTGTACTTTCATGCATATCTTTTTTGAGTGAGACCTCCTTGATGGGGCAAATACTGTAGCCTCTCCCTTCCTCTTGCATGTTCTGGAGTGAGTAGTCCCTTAACTGGTAGATAATACGTCTCATCAAATTAATAGAACCATAGAATATTTTGGGTTGGAAAGGACCTTCAAAGGTCATCTAGTCCAACCCCCCTGCAATTCTCTGGGTGTGATTCTGCATTGCTTTGAAAAGCTAAGTTTCCAAGTCAAAGCTTAAAGGATACACAGCTGAAAGCCTAAAAAGGAGGGCACATTAAAAGACCTACAAATAATACTTCTTAATTAATGCAAATCAGCTACACCAGGCATATAGTCACTGGGTGGAAAACTATGGTGGCTGATGTATTAGACACCCAAGGGGAAGCATCAAGTGCAAATTGATTATGAACCTCACAGTGTGGACAACATGACCAATACATTCAAAAGGTTGATTCATGTAATGCTGAGTTTAAACTGTATTTTAAGACATCATGAGAGAACATGGGGTAAGTCAGGTTTTAAGTAGAACATGTATCTATCTATATACAGCTATGAAAATACAGCTCTGCAAGCACACGTACAGACACTCAACAGGCAAAGCATGCCTGTATGCCTACTTTGAGGTATCCTGTCCCATTGTAAAATATGGAGTTCAGATATGATACACATAAAAAAATTTCTACTACTTCAATCTCAAAAGTTGTTATGGTACAAAATGGAAGTCACAGAACAAGCTTCCCAACACAGTAAGTTAAGCTTAGCTTGAGGCTTAGCTGCTCCTTGTTCTGGTAACTATTATTCCCTACAAAGAAGAGGCACATGTTTCTTTCAGAAAAAGTACTTCTGGCCTCATTTTGAGTAGTCAAGAGCTGCTCTGCTCAGATTTGCAAGGTCTACACGACCTCAGCAGCCAAGTCCCATTGTCAAAAGCTACTTGGGTACAATTCTGAAAAGCATTTGATTCTAGAAAATGCTTTTGGAAGGTAGACAAGGTAGCTAGTACCCCTTACAAATATGAACTCTGATCACATTTGAAAATGGGACTTCGCACCAGTTTGTTTTAATACGTGGTTGGGTACAAACATCCCTTTTCACAGCACAGAGGCTTTCTCTGGGAAAGCTTAAATCACTGTGAGGTATCAATAACAGTGTAATAACTGTTAAGAGAACTAAATTACAACATTTTCCTCTCTTACAAATGGTGACCACTGAAAGGCAGCCAAGAACTTTACTATGGTTCTAGCAGATGAAAAGAGTACCTGCTGCGTAATTACCATCAGATTTAATCCCCACACACGCATACAGCACTTGTCTGGGTGATGGGAGAAGCAGATAATCCACACTGAGAAAATGAGGCCCACCTCACCATAGCAGGCAACCCTATTCCTCTTGCTCTCCAGTGCTCCACAGCTGCCCGTTTTCAGCAAAGCAACTTCTCTCAGCTTTGACCAGGGTAGCAAGAGGAAAGCCCACCCAGGGAGAGTCTGCAGCACACCACCAGGCCCATGCCACCTCCTGCAGGACCCCGACATGCCGTGGCAGAACTGCCTGTGGCCCAAGCTCTGCTTGCCCCTGGCCCGCTGGAGCCCCCTCACCTTCCACCAGCTCGTCCAGGCTGGTAAGCTTCTTGCTGCCATCAATGGTGTAGATGGTGCGGACACCCTGGGGCAGGTTCACGTTGTCTGACAGGGACCGGGTGAGCTCGACGAGCAGGGCATCGAAGGAGCGGAAGCGGTCAGTGGAGATGGCGTACACCAAGCCCTTGAAGTACCTGTCCCCATTGCGGTAGAACCGAGCTTTCCGGGCTTTCTTCTCCGAGCTGAGCGCCTGCAGGGTCCGTGTCCGGTAGAGGCTGCAATGAGCGCTGTGCGCCGGGCTGGGGATCAGCCCGTTGCCCCGCGGCCCGGAGCCGCTGCCGGAGCCGCCGCGGCGCGGCCCAGCGCGCTGCTGCCGCTTGTCCCGCTCCTCGAAGTGCTCCAGCTCGATGCTCCGGTTGCTCGCCATGAGGAGCCGCCTGCCCGCCCTCCCGGGCCGGCTACAGGCTACTAAGCCAGTCCTCCGCGCTTGCAAGGGCTCCGGTCGTCTAATTCAGCATCGCGCCCGGCCTCCCTCGCCGGGAGGGCTGCGGATAACCGCGGCGCCCGACCTCCCCTCGCAACCGCAGCCTCGGCTGCCGCTCGCTCCGCCGTTACCCGCTGCTCCGCTCGCAGCCGCGCACAAAAGCATCCCTCACGGCTCAGCTCGGCGCCTCCCAGCCACGGGCGATGCCGGGGAGGGAGGGCGGCAGGCTCGGGGGAGCACCACGGCCGCGCCCCCGCGCCGTACCCATGCAGGCTTCGCACAATGCGGGGGACGCCGTGCGCGCAGGTCCCCTCCTCAGCCTCTTCTCTTCCGATCCCGCCGGAGAGAGGGCGTGGGAACGCAGCGTCCGTTCGGGCAGCTCCCGGCCGGCCAGCTCGGGTCCCGGTGCCCCCTGCGGTGCGCCAACGGCCGCCAGTCAACGTGGGCAGCGGCGCAACCTCCCGGGTGTCCTCAGCAGGCAAGGGCGCTGCTAGCGCCCGCCTCGGGAGGGAAACGAGCGCGGCGGATGCGCCGTGAGGAGCGGGCTGCGGCCCGGCCGCCGGCGGGGAAGCGGGGGGCGGGCGGAGCCGCTGCCGGGCGCTCGAGCCGGGCGGGCGCCGCGGCCGCTGTGAGGGGCGGCGCGAGGACGGGCGGGGGCGGCGCCGTGTCGGGCGGCTGAGCGGGGCGCGGAGCGCGGCGGGGGCACGGCCGGGTCCTCGGTGCGGCTCGGGGGGTGAAACCAGAAGGAAAACGGGTCCTCCGGGGAAAGGGGGGGTGGTTTGGGGGAAGCGGCTTTCCCGCAGGGACAGCTCCGTCCTTCTGGCGGCGGCTGTGACAGGACCGGCCCATCGAATCACCGACCCCCGGCGTGCCGGTGGGGCTGTCTGCTGGCCCTCCCCGGGCCTTACTTTGACTCAGTTACTATGTTAGAACTCTAAAAAAATGCCTCTTGCATTCCTTTGTATATAGCCCTCTCCCAAATATACGCCTCCCAGGACAAAGAACTACCCTATTTCCCTGAAAATAAGACAGGGTCTTTTGGTAATTTTTACTCCAAAAGATGCTTACTTTTCTATATGTATGGCTGCCTGGACACTATTTAAATTGACTTTTAAAATGAACTGTAACTAGGGCTTATTTTTGGAGTAGGGCTTATATTTCAAGCATCCTGAAAAATCATGCTAGGGCTTATTTTCGGGGTAGGTCTTATTTTTGGGAAAACAGAGTATGTGTCCCTCCCATTTTCCCCTTTTTGTTTGTGATCACCACCACTGAAATTCCCCCTATGCTTCCCAGCTGTGCTGCAGACCAAATAAGCCCAACTTCTATTCTCACACTCTTAACCTCCTAAGTGTTCTTTACCCCATGGTTCACTGCTTCCCCAGGTGGCTTCTCCATGCTCCCTCGAAGGCTCAAGTCAGATTCACAAACGGCCAACAGATGCACAGAAATGGATGTGATTTCAACTTTTTTCCAACTCATTTTCAACTATTACAGATTATATTTTATTTTCTTGACATAATGAGTACATAAAAAATGCAAACGGCATTTACAACTACCTACGTGGTTTTGGTTTGGTGTTTGTTTTTTGTTTGTTTTCCAGGTCTCTTGCTTCCAGAGATTCCAATTGTGTTACATCATTACAAGCAGTCACAACATCTGCTCTTTTGTCCTGGGCCCAGGAGAACCTTTGCACATCCTTCTCCAGACTGCTTCCTCACTTGGTGTCAGGAGGTGGCACTCAGGTTGATCCTCTGTGTTGCAAGAGCTCTTCTATATGAAATTAAATTGGTAACTGAAAGACACGTGCAGGAGAGGCCAGGATTTTGGAAGTCCTTTTCATGCTCAGGACTGAACCCCCTTCAGTAGAGACATTCTACAAAGCTTAGGAGATGTGTTTTCTGTCTGTTTGTACATAGTAGGAAAGGGAAGAGGTTTGTCTGAGATTTATCAATATTTGGTTTTGTGTTTCAGCAATTTTTGAAAATATTGTTTGCCACACTTCCTAGGGATTTATTATTTTTCAATTTTCGAATTTTGAAATACTAATAAAGTCATGCACTATCTCACCATTATTCCTGGGTTTATTGGGAAATGGATTAAATGTCTAGTTACAATATTCCTAGAGATAACACATAGAAAAAATATCTGTCAATTTCACTCTTTCTTGAAGCTCAACTTCTGTGATGCCTGGAGAGGTCCACAAGCAGAAGGAAGTGATAAACCATGGAGCTGGATTCTCTCCAAGCATAACCAATGCTTGGTTTAAATCTCTTCCTGCATCTAGAAAACATCCTATGTGTTTTGCTGTTGTTGTTGGTTGTTTTTTGTTGTTGTTTTGTGGTTTGTTGTTTAAAACAAACAAACACACACACAAAAAACCCACACAAAACAAAACACAAAAACAAGCACCCCTCTAAGAAAATTCTGAAAGAAAACCAATAAAACTTTACCATCAGACAAAATGTCTTTTCTTCTGTTATCTGAACTCCTTACCTCCTGATGGGAATCAGTGAAATTCAGGTTGTTTAGCCCATCGAATGAGTTGAGAGGCAAAATTTAGTTCAGGATCAGGGTATACAGTGGACAATTTTAGAAGAAGATTTATGTAGCTGGCCTTTGCATTTACCTCATTGATTTCACCTTGAAAATGAGAATATGTAATGTTGCTAAAGAAGAAAAAAACCCCACAAATCAAAACAAACACACACAAAAAAATCACCATAAATTTGGGGTCTGTTGGCTCAAAATTTTATAACATGTAAAACATTATTTGAATAATTCAATAGCAAAATGTTTACTTACCAAAGATATCAAAATCTGAGTGCTTAAACAATGAAACGGTTGGTTGTAATGATTTGTTTTCAATGAAGAATGTAAAAGTGCCTATAAAATATTCATGCAATAAAACCTATCAGCAATCCTGTGAGATGCTGTGCACTCCTTCACAGATACATAAAATGGGAAACCAAAAAGTTTAAGCAGATTGCCTGGGTAGCAGAGAAGTCAGACTGGAACTAACAATCTCCAGCTGTATTATTTTCATTCCGTCAATGGTTTCTCCCTGAATCCCATGTAGAGTATAGTGCTGCTTTTAAAACAGCAGGTGTTAGTATAGACAACTATACAGACACAAAACATACAAAGAAATACATCAGCATAAGTGGCATAAGATGCTTTAGCCCTCAGGCATAATCTTGTGCTGCATGTTCTTTTCACACCAACACCTGTTGAATAGTGGCACTGTGAGTCTGAGGCTCGCTGAATATCAAATTGTCTTAGTACATGTCAATGTATCATAGAGAACCGTCCAAATCCAATGTCTCCAATAAGCCATTGTAAATGTACATTTAAAAGACCTCAGAATTATTCACCTGTTTCAATAGACTAGATGAAAATGCCATACAGAGATTCAGTTACTCGTTAAAGGACTTTGTACACTTTCCAAAGGATTCCTTTGTCCTTAAATTTATCTTTAAGAGTATTATTTCTGAACATCCATTTGAGAGATCTGAAAGTAGTAAAAAACATATTGATAAAAGCCTTATAAAACCAATATTGAACCTGAAACACAGAAACTTAAAGACCCTCACAGCATGTTCTATTTCAATTTGCTGTACCAAGGAAAACTCAAATACAGCCAAACCATTTCCAGCATGGTCCTGGTTTTAAAGACTCTTTGTGGGTAGATAAGAGGAGTCAGATGCTACTTCTATCCAGAGCAGCATAAATGAAATAGTAAAATTTTCTCAAAAGAAGTAAATACTTCACATAAACCTAGTTTTTGTGATATAGTGAACATTTTGGGAGAGCTAGGATACCCTCCCAACGTGCTCCTACTGAAGTCAACTGGGATCTCACTGTTTTTGTACTCCAGTAAAAATCTGTTCCTAGTTATAACTGATTGCTCAATGACACAAGGGAGTGATCCTCACTCATTCAAATTTGAACAGAGATTGCTACATTAAATACATTGAATGTATGTACCCATGATATAAATAAATGCCTGACTCCCAGTGCCTTTACTGGTGGATTATATAAAGGTCTTCAGGTTCCATATCTCATCAAATTCTCCAGGTGTGATTCTGCATTGCTTTGAAAAGCCAGGTTTCCAAATTGAAGCTTAAAGGATACACAGCTGGAAGCCTAAAAAGGAGCATACATTAAAATACCTGCAAATCGTACTTCTTCATTAATGAAGTTACATTGCAAATGTTCGTGAATTTTGGTTTTGGCAATTGTTTAAGATGGCTACATTAATTTATATTAATCGTTTAGGCTTTGCATATGGCAAACCAAGAAGATGTATCAGAGGAATTCCAACTGTCCAATACCATTGTAAATGGATAAAAATACAAATGAATTATTATTCTTATAGAAGAGGAGAGCATTTGTCTGTTATCAGATTATATATTCTGCAACACCTGAGAATATTAGTTTCTACAAGTAAATTATTCTATTTCACTTATCAATTCAACAGTTCAGCTTCTATAATTCAAAAAAATGTTGAAGACATTTTGCATATGGGTGTAAACAAGACTGCTTGATATGTTTTATAGGAATTAAGCACATGTTGTGTGTTCTTTTTTTCCTAGCTCATTTAAAAAGAAGACATTGAGGTTTTAAAAATATATCTATTACCTTTTTGCTTTTAACTTTGTCATCATTTTCATACGATGATGAAATAAGTAATATTTTCTTGCAGTTGCTCTCTCCTAGACTCACAAATGACTTCACTGGCTTCAGGGGCATATTCATCCAATGAAAAATTTTTTTTGGTAAGAAAACAGGAGAGTGTACAAATGTCATCTTTTGATAATGTCACCAAAATACAAGAGAATGTGAGGTATTAGAGCAGTTAATACAGCTGTTAGAAAAGGTACAAACTTTTAAGCACACAAACATCCTTCACATCCAAAAGAGAACCCATATATTTAGTACCATTTGGAAACAAGGTACCTGTAAGCAAAATTAATTAATTAATTAATTATGTTAATAAAATTTGAGATCAGAGTGGTGTATGTGTTAGCAAGAGGAAAGGTAGCAAGTTTATTAGCCTTGGGATACAGAGAGTAAACCAGGTGATTATTGCCTGTGGGAGATAGAGGCAAAACAAGAAGCTGCCTATAAGGAAAACATTGTGCATAAAAACTCCCAGCCTTTGTTGAATCTATGAATTTTAATACCTAGTAGAATGAGGAATTTTACTTCTTAGGTTTACTTTCTGGAGGAATCTTGTAACTTTTGAGGATTTTGAAAGGCATAATTAATGTAGCAGAGAATGGTGATACTTTATAGAAATACCTTGAAGACTGAAGAAATGGGATGAAATGTAGAAGTATGAAGTCATATATTTAGGGATTAATTTTTGTTCCAAGATGTAGGCTTACTGCTTGGAAACAACAGAAAGGGAAAAAGCATGGAAAGATCTATTGATGAGAAGTTTTCTCTAAGTTGCTAATATGATACAGCTGTGAGAAATACAAATTTAGCCTTTCACCTGTAGCCTTTCAGCTTCTTCTTTACCTGAAGATTATCAGGTGAGATATTTAATGGCAAAAGGGTAGCATAAGCTTCTCTCTGAATATGTAATGGCCAAACATGATATATTCTTCTGAAGGAGATTTGGCCTTTTTTTTTTTTTTTTTTTTTTTTGCGCAGAGAAGAAGTACGCTATTGTTGCTGATGTGTGTTGCTGCATCTTGAGTGAGAATGGTCACATTTGTGGGTGAATTGTCTCGCTTTGGAAGCCTGTGCACAGGTCTTACCTTTATTACTACTTGGTTGTGGAAGTCCTGGGTTGTGGTGTTGTTTCCACTTTGTAAAATGTTAGAGCCTTTTCTTGTTTTGTACTGCACCAATACAGCGATGGGTGTGATCAAGAAAGGTTGCAGAAATCACTGATGATGATTTCATAACGTTATTTAAAGGTCTTTCAGCTAGCCATCTACTGAGGAAGACTGAGTTATATGGCCTTAAAATGATTTCACCCTTTTTCTACTAATATATGCTCTGCACACATTGCTGGAGATTGGTTTCACTTTAGAGCTCTAGCCACTGCTGTTAGAAAATTCTTGCATCTAAAAAGAAGTATTGTTTTGTAGCTGAGGGACCAAACCCGATCCTGGCCTTTTAAGTTTGTGTGACTGCTCTAGTAATTATGGTGTGAATATTTTTGTGTGTCAAGTCACATTTACTGGAGAATGGCATGCTGCTGTTGTGTTCCTAAATATAAACGAAGTTTTTAGTTAATTTTGTCAGAATTATTTTGTTTGTTCCTAGGCACAATACAAAATGAAGTTCAGTCAATGGGGTCAGCTGTTGTACAGAAAAGAGAAAGCAGTCATTTGGCTTTCATTTGATGAGAATATTGCTTTAATTTTCCGAATGAAATCAGATACAGTTATGTGAAATATTCTTTTAATCTTCACAGGGTCTTTCTATGTCAGTCATAGTTTACTTTGCGTGTTTCAGTACTCTTCGTGTCTTTGACAAGAAATCTATACATTTGACTGCTTGCTGCCAGCAAAATCCTTTATATTAGTAGGGGAATTATGTCTCTTGACTATCACAGGCAGCATGGTCAAAGCTTGTGCTGGAGCTTTGCCAAATTGGACTTTTGGCCCTAATAATAAAGAACTGCTTTGTGGCTTAATTATTGGCAGTAACATTGTTGTGAATATCACGTTTCTTCTGTACAAATGACTTAGGTTGAGACTATTGCTACTTCATGACTTCTTATTTTACTATTTCCCTTAGGATTACTCACCCTGACAGGTACTGGGAGGAAAAAAACCTCTGGTTTATCAATAAATAAGTCACGAGAGATAAGTGGAGGAAACCTGCTGAGTTCCTCATGTTCTGGTAGTGTGTATGGGCTAGAAAGTGACCATTTTTCTGCAAAACCAGTCGTGTTTCTTCCAGAAGGTTAGTGGTCTGTACAGCTTTGTAAAGAGCTGGAAAAAATATAGAATTATAGTATTTGCATAGAGATCATCAAGTGCAGCTAGCTATGATTCTTGAGAAGGCAAAACCTTAAGCTAAGTGATTTCAAGGTCAGTTGTGAATCAATTAGGAATAACTGTCATAGCTGAACGGCACAGGCAATCATGAGAAGAGAGCTGCTGACAAAAGAACGAGTATGGCTATGGGCACAAAGTATCCTTGGGTTGTTCTGGAGTTTTCAATGTATTTGCTGAGGCCTGAGTTTGGAACAAAAGTAATAATCCTGATTTTTTTTTTTTTTTTTCCTCTTGTAGAAAAGTCGGATACTAAGGTTTAATTCTAAATCAAGCCTTCTCAGAGAGCTCGAGGAGTCTGAATCCTCTTTTCATTATGAACTTCCTTAAACCTCAGAGATGGGAGATTTTAAATGCAACATAACCATTTTGTTCTGTAGAAGTAAGGAGAAAGAAACTGTGCCCGAAGTACTTGTTTTTGTCTCTTCTTTGTTCTTTCCGTAATAACAGGTTAAGTGCCATGTGTACACTGAAATGACTTAGTCTTAAACTTAGAGGTTACAGTCTAAAGTTCTTAACTGTTCCATGTGTTTGCAGAACAGGAACCAAAATAAAATTGAACAACACAGGAGTTGTCTCGAAGTGTCTTGGGGAGAGTTTTCTCCTTACCATTAGATGCTTGATTATTTTTTTTTCTCCAAAATTAGAGTGTTCTTTAGTCACTCCTGTGTTCTTCTCCTGCCATATACAGCAAATATCAAATGACTGGAGCACAGGGAAAACAAAAGACATTCACTGCTACTCATTTTTTTCTGTTACGTACACACAGGTGTTCTATGTCTCTTCTTTACCTCAATTGTCTAAAAGTCACTATGTCTAGGCTATTTTATACAAGTCAGTCGTGAATTTTAAAGGTGAGAAAAATCTGTGGAAAAAACCTTGCTAGGAGCTTCTACTCTCTTCTAATAGAGAACTTTTAGGAAATATGGTAGCTCTTACAAGGTTTTATGAAAAAACGAAAGCTTGTGTGTATGTGTGTATATATATATATAGTTTCAGCATGTGTACTACTGTATAAAACAGAAAACTGCAACACCTGGAAACTAGTAGTTAGCCAGAACAGATAGCAGGGAATTAGGCTATTAATCTGCTTAACAAGGACATATGCCAAAGTAGTTTAAATTGTGCTGGTTTGTAATTCTGCTCTTACATAAGAGAAATACAAATTTAGCAAGACATGCAGGAGTAAGAGTATAAGTGTACTAGTTCTTTCAAAGTTCAAATCCAAGTGTAGTAACAGTCCTATGTTTCAGTCATTATTATACAGGTTTATGGTCCAATGCGAGCTGGGTTTGTACCCATTGTGGGGTGGGGGAGCTCAGGGAGGGAGGGTGAGTGAGCTGCTGTATGGTGCTTGGTTGCTGGCTGGGCTCAAACCATGACACGTGCGCAATCACTCCTTTGTTTTGCTGCATAGGAATACAAAAGGTGGTATTTGTTTACTATGGTTTGTCACCAGTCTCAACTAAGCTTTTGAGTGGGTTTTGGACAGCTAGCCAGCTGGCTGGAAGGGATAAGCTGACCAGTTGAGCAGCCCTTACATTACTCTTTGCTCCAGAGATGAAGCCTATAATATTTTTTTTTTTTCTAGAAGATTCAGAGGCCAGTACATTCACAGAAGAGTCAAACCCAAACAGCCTTCTCCAATCTGGCTGTCAGTTATTAGCCTGTCAAGTTTGCAGCATGTTAAATACTGCTCAGCCAGTTGCTGAATGGTGAGGGTTTTGTCTTGATATGGGGAAAATACCATCTTCTGACAGGTCTGTGCAGTCAGGGAAAGGCAGGTTGTACTGATAATCGGGTTGGTTGGATTGTTCTGTATGATGGAAGCACTGCCATCTCGTGGATAATTCGAGGATGTGGCGTATTTTTGCACATTTCTTTTAGAAATTTTAAGTTTTATACTTGTTTAGGTTAACAGTTGCAGGAAGAAAATTGTTATAAGCAAGGAACAAATGTGAAAAGAACATAATTTCCAAATGCATGTTGGTTGTTTAGCTAATCGTGTGATTGTATTGCATAGCTTAGTTGTTTCTTCTTTTCTATTTCTTAAGAAACATGTTTGCTACCTTTGGCATTTAAGAGTAACAAAAAGTGAAAAATAAATCTCATTTTCTGGAGTGTATAATTCTTTGTCTACTAGGAAAAAAACCCCACACCCACAAAACCAGAAAAAAACAAACAAAAGCCTATGTTCTTAAAGATTCCTTTTAGAATGAATTGCTTGACTGTTGTACCGTTTTATCTCTGTCACTGAGTACTGTGTGACCTATTGCTGTCATACTCATCTTCAGTCCTGTTGTGGATTAGGTTGATTCACAACAGATTGTTGGACATTCCTTAACTGGGAGCTAGGAAGAGCTGCGAGTAGAGATTATGCAATACTGTAGAAGTCTCCAGCTCACAAATTGGATCTAGTCAGCCTTATCTCAGGCTGTGTGCTGCTATGTACTGAAAATAAATGGTGGTTTGTGTTGTGGGCATCTTGGTCAAAAAAAAAAAAGCCTGGGGAAGGGATATTTGGGGATGTAGACATGAACATAACTCACTAAACTTGATTAATCTGGACCTATTTCTTTGTGCAACTTGGAAAAAAACATTTGGAAGATATCAGGTGAATTCTGGTTGCTGTGTTATTGCACAAGTATGCTGGTCCTAGCTGAGAGTAATGACCTGTAAGACTTGCTCTCCAAATGTATAATGATGTGTAGTACCCAAAGAGTTCACCTTTAGAGCAGAAGAAGGGAGGAAAGAGGGGCCGTCCTCTTCCCTTTAGAAAAATATGATTAGTACAGCAATATCATGTGGTGAGACTCCTACAGCTAGAACTCGTATCTCCTTTTCCCTATGCCTCTTTCATATTCACAGTTTTACATATTGTGAACTATTTACAATGGCAGCAGACCAACAGGAAAATAAAGTGAGTCTGTCCTTAGTTAGAAATCATATCACATACAGCAAGTTCAGTAAACAACTGAATGGAAAATAGTAGTCAAGCACTGCTAGGGGAAAAAAAAGTTAGTGATTTGCACCATTGAGGAGAGGGCTACGTGTCAAGGTGAAGCTCTCCCTGAGAGCACTGAAAAGTGGTATGTAGTCATTAGAGTACAGCTATTTTATGGGTTGAAGCTGAAGAATGAGTTGATGTTTTTATGGTATTTTTCTGAATACTGTATGCCCAAACATAATATCAAATATTTTGAAACTGGATGGTACAATGTGCAAAGTTTATGGTCCCCATTCTTCATGTCTTAAGTGCTAATATTTTACTGTAGGTGTCAAGTACCTCAAGGTGTTTCTGTTGAACATACCAGCATGCTATTTGGGAACCCAGGCAGGGAAATGGAACAAAATACTTGGCAGTGAACTAAAGGATAGTCCTGAAAAGCAGGAAAGAGTAAGGTAGAAATGGGGACAGAGTACCTTCTAGGCCCCAGAATTTGAAGCACCTGGAATCAAATAGGGCTGTAAGTAAAACAAACAAACAACAACAAAAAAACCACCACAAACTTTCATTCAATTGAAAATGTTTTTGCCTTAGTTATGATTTGTTCCTGGTGTTTCTAATTAAATATGACTCTCTTTTTGAGGGGAAAACAAAATGAAACACCCAAAGAAACCAAATGCAAAACAGACAAAAACTAGCACGAACCACTGTATTCAATTTTGGTCACAGTTCTTGATGGGAAAACTTGCAGCCCAGCCCATCCAGCCAGTGGTGTCAGCCCAGTACTGAACACCTGCAGGAGGTGCTCTGAGTATGTTCTGTGTCCAGTCCCTCTGCCCTGTCTTTACAGAGCAGGGAGTTCAGGGAAAGACACCCCCATTTAGCCATCAGTATCTGCAGAGAAGAGATTTTGTAGCTACTACAGACTACTTGTTCCCACAATACTTTTTCCTGTTAATTTATCCACGTGGATGAAATCTAAGAGTAGAAGAACTGAAAGGTGTTTTTGGAAGGGTAAAAATATAGCTCTGGAGTCCAGTGGAGGAAAAAAAAAAAAAGCCACACACATACACAAAACACCATAAAACCCCACAAAAAACAAACAAATCAACCAACCAAAAAAACAACACCAAACTCAAACTTTTCTGAGACCTGAAACTAGCAAACATGCAACTCAACCTTGCAGGCTGTTGATCCTTGGGCTGCTTTTTCTCTGATGGAAAGCAGAGGGCAAATAAGTATTAAAATAAAATGCACAAAGGATGAGAATAGTTTCTCTTGAATGAGGCCCTAGAGGCAGTGCCACAAGGTACCTGCTTCTGCAAAAGAGCCAGAGGTCTGTTGCTGGAGAAACATCCCTGTGTACCTTGTTCATCTTCTAAAGGAAACAGAACTTGTGTGTGTATGTTTTTTTAAAAACATAGAAAGGCTCTGACAGGCTCTGTCCATTTTATCTCTTGTGCTTTAAGCTGTCTGTGTCTCTGAAGAAGAGCTGCTTCTCCTGGCTGGTCTTCAGCTCCCTCTGTTCCCCACCTAAGGCATGAGCTGGTGGATTCATCAACCACAGCAGACTCTGAACTGTGATATTTCAGTAGTTTTACAGATTTGCTTTTCTTTTTTATTACAGGGGAACAGCTTTTCATAGATAGGAAGATTGTAGGTGGTGGTAATTGTTTAAACAAGTGCATCCAAGTTTGAAAGTTCATGTGTTAAAATACGTGGTGGCCTCTAATTGATTTGTAGCTGTAAATGGGGAAGTACTCCCCAGATTCCAAACTACTTTTTCATCTCATCAAAAGTGGGTTTTGTGGTTTAGTTTTATGGTTACACAGTTTGCTGGACTTCTAAGAGAAAATAAATCTGGAAGAAAAAAGCAGTACTGAAGTAGAAGGTTAAAAACTGCAAAGATCCAAAAGAACTAAAGAAATTACTATCTGCTGCTTAGGTAATGGTACTGTAGTTAGCATACAAAAATGACGCTATACATTAACTTTTCAAAAAATACATTTGGAATAAAGTTAAAATTAAAATGGTTTTTAAAATGTTGTAGTTGCAAGCATGAGATTTTGCTATTTGAATCTCTTGTAAATGTTGCAGAGAAAGCAGCAACAAAGCAAAAATGTTGATGCTAGAGTGCGGTCAGCAAAACCCCTAACACTAGACATATCGTAAGACGTGTTGTCCTTGCTGACGGACTAATGAGATAATTATGAAAACACAGCTATATCAACAAAAATCAAAAAACCTGCAAGGTAGCTGTTTGGAGTTGTGTGATGGCTTTTTTAAAGTCATAATTTTACAGAACTGTAGTAAAAAAACAAACAAAAAAACCAAAACAAAACAACACTTAAAGCAACGTGATGTCAAAAAGGCACTGGCGTCAGCCACGCTGTGTACTGATTTGCGAAGTATTAGTTGAATTAAAAGTGATTTTTTTTTTTTTTTTTTTTAAATAATACTGTTGGTTGCCTAACAAGATATTCAGCCTGTTTTTTTTTTCCCAGCTCTTTCAGTGAAGCTGCCTACTACAAGGTCATCTGCCTCTTTGCTTTAAAATATATCCATTCCATCCTGCTTCTCAACTAATATTTTCTATGCTTTCAGGTTGTTTTCCCAGATGAGAGAAAACAAACCACTTTATGACAAAATGCTGACAGGCATCCAAACAAACCAGCAGTACAGGACAGATCTCTCCCTTTCAATACTCGTTGAGAAATTTAGAATTCTTTTATGAAATGCATGTTTTAAAACTAGATTTGTAATCTTCATTGCTGAACATATCTTGTTCTTTAAAAATAGCCTTATTTACATTTAGTGAACTCAGGGGTGCTTTCTTCTAATTGAGAACAACTGGGTGTTCTGTGCTGTGGAGGACAGTGATGTGCTATGTGCTAACATTTATTTTAAAACTTGTAATGATATTCAATTGTTATTCCACAGATACTATGATGCTCAAATGCTGAGGACCAGATTTTTGCTATTTAAAATCCTATGTCCTACTAGGTTCCTGATTAACCACTGACTTAGCGCAGAGCCTGGCAATATGTTGTATCTGGGGTCTGGAGTCTGCAGAGTGATTTGTATGTTCAGGCTGGAAAGCTGAGAAATACAAAGCATATTAGAACCATAGAATAAAACTAGATTGGAAGAGATGTCTGGAGGTCATTTGGTACAACCTCCCACTCAAATCAGGGTGAGCTTCAAAGTTAGATCCAACTTTGTCAAGATCATACAGCAGGGAATTATGCAGCCAGAATTAGAGTTCTGAAATTCCTTTGATGTAAAGCTGCTAAACAAGACACCAGAATCTGTTTCACATACTCCATCTGTGAAGCAGAGATAATTCTTGCATAAATGCCTGTAAAGTATTTTGATCTATCTGGGTAAAAGAAAAGCTCTAGGCAGGAGTGGCTCACTTCAGTACTAGGGTAGGGTAATTTTTTGTTTTCTTCCTGTTTGTGAAGATGCGGAGGAAGTAAAAAAGAAATCTTACATTTCTCGTCAGTATCCATGAGAATTACATGTACTGCTAATATGCTTTTTATTGAGTAAATAGGTCGGATTTGCCTTTTCTAGCATTCTTGCTATTCAGATGTTGAATTGCCCTTTTTATTGTTTAGCTGCTTAGGAGAGACACTGTATTTGTGACTGCAAAACTTCTGAAAGCTTCTATTTCTGTTCAGTTCATGAAACTATACACATCAAGGAGAGCAGAAATATGATCTCATGACATTATTTATATGAACAGAAACAAAAAGGTCACATTCTGACTGTCCTGATTTTAGTCTTTTCCCTGAACACTGATGAATAAATAAGGAGACTTGAATAGTGCAATTTAGTGACAACAGATGAACAGGCAGCTAAATCCAAACAAGATCCCTATGCTGAAAGCAGAGTTGCATATACTATCTTGGCAAAAAGGTTACAGCTCTCTGGGTTTCTATAGTATTGCTAACACAAATTTAAGTATTCTACATGTAGCAATTAATTATCAAAACACTATCTGTAAAGCTTTTCTTGTTTTACTAGCCCTCAGTCCTCTTGCAAATGTGAAGAAATCCACAGAATGTAACCTGGCTAAGATCATAAGATCAAAGACAAGAATAAGGAAATATTGTTATACCCTCTCCCTTGTTCTAACTTGCATCTCATCCTTCTAGAATAGATCAACAGAGCAAGGACAGGGCGGGTGTATCAACTGGCACAGAACACAGGGCCTGGGTACGAAATACAGAGATTGTGGCAGATGTGAGGGATTTTGAATAGCAGAGTCAGGGCAAAGGATGCCAGAAGGTCGGACGATGGAACAACTTTAATATCTTATACTCACCTTTTTATTTTTTTCTCAGCAACAATTTTGCTGTGATTTGGCCACGGCAAATCAGAGTTCTGAAAGACAGTTTCAGGATTTTTTCAGTTTCTTCCTCCTGCCCATGAGCAGGAGGTCTTCTGCTTTGTGATTTTGTTCTTTCTGGTATTTGCAATATTTCCTAATTTATTTTCTTCTGGTAATTTTAATCGTTATGCTAACTCACTAGTGGCAAGACATGTAGAATAAGTCATGTTTGTCAGGAATTAGTCAGGTTTATATTTCCTATAATTAAGCAAATATTTAAGTGTAGATATAATGCTTGTGTTTCCTGATAAACCTCCTCAGTTCAATAAACAGAAGTTTTTATCAACATTCTTTATTTGCTTTCCATCAATTGACTTTTAAAAGCTGCAACAGTTCAGCCAGATCCCTAATGAATGTGGTCATTAGTCTTTTTCTTTCCTTCCCTTCATCTGGATTTTTGTTTTCTAGTCACTTAACACAATACTGTCATGCACATGTAAATTGAAACCCCAAAAGATTCTTTTAAACAAATTTCAAAATTTCCATTTCTTATTGCTTTTTTTTTTAAAGTTATCTTTAAAATGAAGATTTGGTACAATTTCTATGATGTTTCTAGATCACAGCTCACTTGTGTTGTGCACAGGAAATGGTTTAGTTCCATTATTTGGCCAGTTACTGGAGCTGAATTTACTGACAATAATCAAAAGGATTTATTTGTATTTGTTATAATAGTACCATATTTGCCTTTTATTTCCTCATATAGCTTAGCATCTCTCAAGGCATGCATGTCTTGAAAAAGTAATATCTCTCTACCGAGTTCAGAAGTTCTCAGGGTACATATGGTCATGTTTAAAAGTCCTCTCTTACCTATAGTCAACATAATGCATTACATATCTCTACCATTTGATTACTTGCCAGTTCTGTTCTCAACTTGCCTGGCAGAAGACACATTTTATATAAAGCAGTGCAATATCTCAACCATTTGATCTGCCTCATTAATTTCAGCAGACTCCTCATTTATTAAAAGTCCTTCATTGTCTCCCGTCTTATTCTTTTCATGATTTGTTATAACCTATCCAATTTTCTCTTAACTGATTTGCCTGCACTAAATCATTCTACATTTTGGCTGCCTTTCTCTTTGCTGCAGAAACACACATTGTATATTTGTATTCTGTTACTTCCATTATTCAGTTTTATTTTAGCCTTAGATTCACAATTAATCCCTGATTGACTCCTATTCCTTGTATTCATTTCCAGATTTTTTTTTATACAGTTGACGGTATCCCTGCTTGTAAAGGAATGCTCACAAAACATCTCATTTCTTTTTTGTCAAACTTAAGTGAGAAATTACAGAAATGACAATTTTTTGACAAGTCAATGGGAGTAAATAATTTTAAATGACTAGCACCCTGAGTAGAGGTTACTGTGGTCAGTCAATGGAAGTTACTAATGTCGGTGCTTTGTGTTTAAAACTGAAATAAAATAGATACTAGTAATTGTCTGGTTGTGGCATGGCTAGTCTATTAATCATGGATCTGTATTGTTTTTCCCTTGAAATGCATTCCAGTGTATCTGACATATGTAATAATACCTTGCTGTTTTTTGCAATGGGTGTTAAATCAGGTGAGCTTTACACTGACGGACACTGAACGGCTTTAATATTGTACGCTGCTGAAATGTCGAGGGTGTTAACAGGGCAGATGGACAGCTGCTCTACTGCAAGTGCTCACCCCAGGGGAGGACAGAAGGTCAAGAATTTACTGCAATCCTTTCTCGTGTTTTATAATTTAGGAACCTGTTTACACTCCACCTGGGGTTTAATAGGAGCTCTTCAGAACGAGACTCCCTGCCTATGGGGAGAATTGGTTTTTCCTTTGGATGAGCTGTCTCTGCTGTGCTTACTGTTGGAGCTGGGAACAACTTGTCCCTGGCTGATCTTAAAACTTAACAGGAGTTGCGAGTTGACTTCCACTGAACTGAGAGAGCAGCTGTTTATCATCAGACACCTATTGCCAAGCCTGTATCAACTGAACCCTAGTGAATCTGCCTCTGGTATTCTATATTTGATTTCTTCCATATTTTCCTTCCTTTGTCCTTCGTCTCCTTTCTCTCCTTCTCCTCTGTTTTTCTTATCTGTTTGCTAAAGGTAGTACTGCTATGGTCAGGCAAGCAGGGATTATAAATTTCTTCAGCCACAGGAAAAGTGTAGTGACTGTCTGGAGGATCTCAGTTTCCTCATGCCGTTCAAGTTAGTTTTCAAACTAGAACGAATCAGACATTAACATTATATCAGCCAGTGCTAAGGTAAGACAGATCAGGACCATGTGGTGATAGGAGAAGTGTGATCATTGTTATGTATTACAATTTAAAATTTGTCATATCAGTGCTATGGACAGGATTATGTAAATCTTGGTGGGGACGGACTAAACCTTTGCAGAACTGCAGGGTGAGGACTATCCCAAGTGCATGAGTCGACACTCAGGAAAACCTCTCTCAGAAAGGTGGTATGTTTGGGGGAATAGATTACAGAATGAGCACCACTAATAGAGCAGCTTGTTGCAATACAGAGAATAGCAAGGTCCTCATGAAGATCTGTGTAGCATTGATGTTTGCCCTGGTTAGGCACTTGGATTGCATTGTGAACCACTCTGCTGGATTTGTTTTGACATGTCTTCCTTTTTGCCTTCTGAGAGAATTGCGCTCAATGGAAAAGGTCTTGGACTTAGAGTTTAGGAGAATCTGCAATTCCGCAATTCCAAATAGCAACTTGAAAGGCTTGATAAGTTTTCTACACCATGACCCACTCTCTCCCCTTCCCCTCCCCAGGAAAAAAATTGTTTGCATGGGGAGTGAAATAAATTTATACGAATTAGCAGAATAGATGAAAAATGAGTCTCTCTAGATTCTAGCCAAGTAAACATGTTTAAGCCTAAACTTCTGTTTGTTTCATTTCACAAAACTTCCAATTGAATGGGACACTGTCAGCACCAATTTACTATTTTAAAGGAATGTGTTCTAGCATCTCTGCCCTCTAAACAGCCGGTTTACTTTTTCTTTGTTGTATGTGGAAATTTGCAGGCAAAAGGGAAGTAGTTGTAAGTAAATACTCCAGGACAGGGGATTTGGTTGCATGTTACCTGCAGGAGATTCACAGGCCCCCTCTGTGCGTCTTTCAGCTGTTATTAGAGGATAAAAGAACACGAGAAATGGGATTATGAGAGTCCTTAGGGAGTCCTTTCTAAACAAGTTCAATTTGTGTTCCTAGCGTTTCTGCAGGAAAAGGGCACGAGACCTCAAAAATGACTTAATTCTAAAAAGGCTTGTGTTACTGTCCTCCTACACCATTGTGTGGTGATGAGTGGGAGGCTGGGAAGAAGTGGCTGGAGTACACAGCAGAATAGGCTCATTTAACCATGGAAGTTCAAGTTAGGGAGATACCTGTCAGATCCTAAGCTGCTAAATTAAGCAGCAAATTTGATACCAAAAATGTGATTACTCTGCTTTGTGGAGTTCCATGTAATGACCTACTTCATTGTCATTCATGAATCATAAAAAATTATTGAATATTTGCCACATTCAAGAAGCCAATAGGTTTGAATAAAGATTAAAGAAATGTGGTTCTACAGTTATTCTAGTTTTCATACCATTTATAAGAAAAGAATTTATATTGTTGTTTAAAACTAAGGTACAATATTCTATTGTACTTTATACAACTATTTGCTAATCCCTACAGGAAATTTCTTCATATTATAATATTCTATATATAGCCTGGGTTAATAAAACAGTTCTTTGTTCATTGAACCTGTGTGAGCAATTTTATCAAAGTGTGCTTATGAAGTTTTTAGACTCAGTCAAACTAGTTTAATTTAATCCAGTTAATAACTTATGTATTCTGTAAATCACTTGTCTGCCCTTGGTGTTGTTTCTCTGCAAGTCAGGGAGATGGTATCATCTTAGATATGCTTCTAAAACTGACCTTAACTTCTGTACTACTCCATGTGAAAAGACAGACTTCTTTAATACCACAGCTTTGCTGAATCTCTGGATGTCTCTGAACATAGCTGCTGCACACAGTACACGTCACAGCAGCGGGGTCCAGCTACTTGAAAGCCAAAGTAAGAAGACAGTGTGTAAATAAGATGTTCACAGTAAGGAAAGAAGTGGCTTTCTTAGAATGGCGGAATGAAAAATTTCCATAGTTCTGATGTAGTGCAATTCTCACTTTTCCCAGAACACTGATAAATTTTGATCTGTTACTGGTTTTGTATTGGGTAGCATTAATTATATACCTTGGATAATGAGATCTGGGAGGAAGCCTGTGGAGAGGGAAGTTGGAAGCATTTTACTGGTAAGCTGTGCAGGTCAGACTGTTGGAAGAAGGCACAGAAGAGATGGATTAGTTACAGAAGGGGTTAAAACATGTATAAGAAATCAATGAGCTACATGGATATCACCTCCATTTGCTTATGACAAATGCCAAAATTACCATTTCACTGGGATACACAACAGCTTATAGCTCTGTGTGGTGGTGTTTTGGTTTTGTGTGTGGTGTTTGTTTGGGGTTTGTTTGTTTGTTTGTTTTAAACTGCTACATTGTGTTTAAGAACACATAAGTATAGTTTATTTCTGAAACGTTTCCATTGGGCTGACTCCCAAGTTTGCCCAGAATGACAACCATAGAACTTCAGTGGAAAGCACTTCTCATCATACTAATTTTCTTGTTGTAACAGTTTGGTTTTTTCTAGTACTGAAGATCACTGAAAGGACATAGGGTTTCAAGTGCACAAAATAGCATGGTTGGTGCCTAAGCATCACTGAAACATTGCTATTCTGTCTTAGATTTTTTCTTAACAAAACCTGATTAAGAATTAAAATCAGAAGGGACTTGCACTTTACAGCTGATCAGACCCATAGTTTCTATTAGCAACGTTTTTATCATTGCTGAGTTATTTGCATGCAAGTTCCCCTGCAGATGGATGTTGATCACTGTTTATGGGATGTTGATCACTGTTTATGTGGTGTTGATCACTGCAAATGCTGCAGTTTGGTGTTCAGCACCATCCTTGAGTTAAGGTCAAGATTTGAATGAACATCAAAAAGGTTGATGTTTCTGTTTGTAATGTACCTGCTGTGTACAGGATAGAAACTTTGGTCGGTCGGCCCTCTTCATATAAGAGACAGCCTTCATGTAGGCATTAAAAGAATTAAACAAAAAAAAATTTTTTAATAAGAAAATAGTGCTAATGTAGATTCTAGGCATTCCTTAGAGGATGGAAAACCAAGGTTATTGTGACATTCTGAAAAAGGTGATGCGAGTGTGAAATACAGATGAGAGCGAGTGAATTGTTCGAGGTTATTTTGGTATTGCTGAACCATTACTTGTGTTGTATAAACCATGACTTATAAATGCCTCTGTACTAGAGAAGGTGGCAAATGCACTACCAGTTTTGAAAAGGACTTTGGACAAGATGTGGAAAATTCCTGACTGCTAAGTCTGATGTCTGTACAGGGCACTGAAGCTACAGATAAATATAATGTATTCAGGAAGAGCCAGTGTAGCTTCTGCAGTGAACAGTTGTCTCATAACTATGTGGTAGCTTCTTGAAGGAATCACTGTCATCTGCTTGACAGAGGTGATCTAATTGATGTTGACTTCAGAAGGCCTTCCAAAATCTCTCCAAAATACATAAAGAAACCAAACTGCCTCAGGATTAAAGGTCTTCACATAGATTAGTAACACTTGAAGAGACAGGAAGCAGAAGGTAGAAACAAATGTGCAATTTTCTCAGTGCAGGGTTTTCACCAGGCAAATTCCACTGAGATCTGCATTAAGACCTATGTTATTCAATGTAAGCAGTCTAGGAAAGGGGGTAAAGAGGGAGGTGATGACATGTGCTGACGGCATTAAGCTGCGCAGAGCAGTGAAAATGAAACCTTAGTGCAAAGAAGAAAGATCTTGTGACATTGAGTGATAAAACTGCAGATGAAATTCGCTGTAGAGAAAGGTAAAGCAACACAGATGAAGAAATTTATTCTTAACTTTATATATGAAATGAAGAGTTCTGCAATAGCTGTTTCCAGTCAGGAAAGGGAAACTGTAGTTATGAGTAGTTTTATGAAAATGTAAGTGCAGTGCTCTGTGGTGATTACAAAAAGCAGTTATGTGTTAGAAATTATAAAGATGAAATATAGAACAAAACAAATACTCTGACTTTCCTGATCTCGCAAGTTGATAGCAGAAAGAGAAACAAGGAAGACTGAAGTTGCAGAATAACTTCCGCATGAGAAGTGACTACGAACCTAACGAGTCTACAGTCTGTGAAAGTCTGCTGATGTGTGATATCATAGGATCTATAAAATGATGAGTCACATTGAGAGAACAGATAGGATCTGAATGATCATTGTATTTTCTGGTCTGTGAAATAAGGGCATCAAAAGGAACTATCATGATGGTCAAAACAAAAAAGATGCATGCACATAATGTGCATCTGAACTGTGGAGTTTGCTGCCAAAGGATGTTGTGCATGTCAAAAGGTTTGCACATGTTCGAAGTCATGAAAGAAAACCCATCTAATGATAAGAGTTCTAGATAATGAAACTGATTTCCCCAAGACACAGACAACTGGAAGTTGGGGAAGTACTGGGGGTATATCGCTGCATGTTTGCTCTGTTGTCATGCGCTCTTCCCTAAGCATCTACTATTTTACCAGTACTGGAGAGAATAAATAAACTATTTTAATGTTCTCTGATATGGAAATTTTCAGAATCATTTCTGTAAGCTGCTAATTTGTGTTTGTACAGTATATAACTAACTAGAACCTAAGTAAGCCCTTCTGTGTAAACTAGCATTTGGTGACATTAAGATAGAGAAACACACAGATGCTACGTTGTGGGACATGGACAAACAAGAACATGACACAGAAAGATGTAGAAGATGTATCAGAATGCTGTGCCTGTGGCTTAAGCTTGAATTCTGCAGTATTCTCCAAGGTCTTATTCTCAGTTGAAGTATTTTCTTTATATCACCAGGGACTTGCTCAAGCTAAAATTAGGTACAGAGATGTTAAAGCAAGAATATAACGGAGATTTTTGTCTCCTACTGGCAAAATAATTATATAGGTTTATTAGCCAGTACAGTTTTCTATTTCGGGTGACAACGTCTTTAAGCATTATGGTTGCTGAAGGGGATAATTGTGAGGATCTGCTGGTAATCAGAGCTGGGGAGCAGAAAATTATTGTGAGAAGCGTGTTTCTGAGGAAGCATAGGTCATAGAACAGCAGAACAGAAAATACACCTCTTCCCTGCTAACACCTAGATTGTCCAGAGGATGTGCAGGCTTTGTTGTTTCTATGCCATATGAAGCTAAAAATGTTTTCTTCCAGAGGAGGAAATAATTTCTTCTACAGAGAGGATGAATCTGTTTGACCTTTTTGGGGAGATTGTTTTGCTGCAGAATTGATGTGGTGTCAATCATAATATTGACATTATGATATTATATGACTTTTAATGTTCTGGTCATGGAAATTTTCTTGGACAGCAGGGTTTTCTGGAACTTTATATGGAGGATAAAGGTGGATGAGGTTGCCCTAGGTGATACTGGAAGCAGCTGCTTTGACCTTTTGGATGACTAGAGGCCTTTCTAGTGACTAAAAGTTATTCTTCCAGTTTTCCTATTCTGGGCGGATAGTGTGATACGCAACTTGCCCTTTTAAAACTGTGTTCTGGTGTTGTATGGTGTAATTTGTTGTGTGGTTTTTATTTGTTTGTTTTTTGTTTGGGAATCATGAAGGTTATTTTGAGAGGACTCGGGAAGCTGTTTTTTCTTCTGTTGCATGAATGTTTGTTTCCCTTGGGAAATGTTCACTCCTTCCCTTAGGTGTCACTATTTATTGCTGCAAGACTTCCCCAGGCTCCACATTTGGCTGGATGGCACAGTTTTGCTCCATACTTCAGGCATCTTGGCAAGCGCAGTGTGTGTAGCCTGCTCTGCCAGTCTGTGCTGCCTCACATATTTGTCTCCCTCCTACATCAGAGAACAGCAGTGACAGCCTGTGTAAGGCTGTTACCAGAGATCTATATTAGTGCAATGTTATAAAAGATACCTTGCCAGTAACTTCTCATCGTGGGTTATATTTTAAAATGGGGTTGACAGTTGTATATGCTTATTTTCTTTAAAAAGGGTGATGTTGCTAGTAAGCATGACCTTTCTCAGAAAGACAATTTGTGTGCCCTTTAATTTTTTCCTTTCTTTAGTTTTACTTCAGAAAGATTTAGATTCTGACTAATTTTTCCCTTTCTAGGTCAACTTTTCTTTCATATAATTATTTTTGTTAAAAAAAATTAGTTTATTTATATTGGTGACGGACAAAATATTGTTGTCAGCACTTACCATTTACCTAAGAATTAATTCTTATCTTGAACCATCTGTCTGATGGCTTGGGTCATAATACAGACTTTTAAGCAAGCCTCTTAATTTCTTCCTGCTTCATGTGACTATTGTGTACTCTGGCATACAACTTGAAAACTTTAAAAATTGCCAAAGAGAGCTATTTTACCTGCCATGATACATCTATTCATACAATGAATATCTAACACTGTCACACCATGAACATTTGGTTATTTACAGTTATGTTCACTACATCTCACTGATTACGACAGAAGCTGGACTCCTTTGCAGAATCCTCACTCTGTGCGCAGCAAAGCTGTGTCTGCCACGATGTCCTCAGGAGCTTGCTTGCCTTGGGAGAGAGGAGTTTTTTTAAACAATTTTTGGGGCCTTTCTGGGAGATGCATCTCATGTGAGGTGCTGAATCCTTACCTGGGTGTCATGGCCCCAACCTCTTTGACAACCAGCATCACCCATTGTCCTGGTTGGTGCCGGCTCTCTATAGTTCACAAAGTGATGGGGAGGTTCCCTGTAATTTCTTGCAGTTTCCATAGCAGACATCTTGCTACTAAGATTATGCTTGCAGAAACCTTAATTTTTCTTAGAGGAACCACAAAAATCTAATAACACTGCTGCAGAAGTTGGACTACCATACATAACGAGTTTAAAATCTTAAATATTTTCAACATTATATAAAAATATAACTGAAAAAAGTCTAATGGAAAAAAATTAAATGAGTTGTAAAGGTATAGGTGATCACTTTTGATTTTTGTATATTTGTTTTATGACATGAAGGTATTAAAGAGAATTTCAGTAAGGGCGGAGTCTTTTGCTTTTAATACAAGAATGACCTAGAGTTGTGGAGGGTAAAAAGTACACCAGACTGACTAGCAGATTACCCAGGGAAAACTCTGGTATTTTTAACCATGCAAATAGCTAGTCATCTGTTTTGAAGTAAAGAGGATTACTTTTGCTTGATAGGTCGGTGTTGTGTTTTTACTATGCCCGGAGTATGAACCCTGCTGTTGCCAAATAAGGGGAAAATGGCTGTAGATCACATCACAGCTTTAGCTCCGGGAAGAAAGTGCTGTGGTCATTTACAATGTTTAATCTAGGTTTTGACAATGGTGTGTATGCTAGGTCCTTGATGACTTTGTAAGCAAGAAATGCAGCATGGATGTCTACATTCCTTATATGGGAGCTTTCATCTTCAGTAAATGGAAAATAAAGAACAAACCCCGCTTTTCTGTCCACAGGCAGAATTTCTTTTTATTTCACCAAGAAGTAAATCAAAGAGCCGTCTGCATCTCCTGTGGGCTTTAACTCTCTTAGCTATTTTCTCCATGAGCTGGCAAGAATATACATAGATGAGGAAAAAGTACAGAAGCAGACTGGCTAGCACCATTTCTTTTAAAGAGCAAAAGGAATTTTTTTTCCCTTGCTGCTAAGCTATGCTTCTTGTTATAATGTCCCCTAACAATGCTGTTTCAGAAGGCTTGTTGATTTGGTCAGTTTAATAATTCTAACAGTTACATATGGCAAAGATCAAATTTTGCCACTGCTTGAACAATCTGAAAGGAGCACAAATATAAGCAGAAAACATTTCAAGACAGGTCTGAATAATATAGTGCTGTTTTTGCAGAACAGAGGACACTGGATAGAAGCTTCCTAATGCAAATGGCAGTCAAGTCATCTGTATAGAATGTGAGTGTAACTAATACTTGATTGGCGATTTTTTTTTTTATTACACTGTCACTGGCCACAGATACTTTCACAACTTCTCTTTTTTTTCTTTTCCTGTGTTAGTGATTAATTTTATCCCACATCTGAATACACACGACTTTGCATCTTTAATCTTGTGCATGTCTCTGGTATTTCACTCAAAGTACATATTTTCCAAGTCCATATTACCAACACACAGAGGTAGAAAGTGTATTTTGAAACTGTTTCTAACTGTTTTGTTGAGTGCACTTAATTAGAAAAGATGTCTGGCCAATCTTCTGTGGCATTTGGCTCCTGTCGAATCTTGAATTTTAAGGTGTTCTGAGAAAAGCATGAAACAGGATAATAGTTATGTATTGGCTATGGGAGTACGATGCTATAAAGAAGCAGTCTGAAGATACCTAATTTATCTTCTAAACATCTCCAGGAATTACCTAATTATAGATAGTATCATCTGCCACTAATTTTAGAGCATGATTAGAGGAATGCTCCTTAAGACAACTTGGAACAATGTAGTGTAGAAGGTGAATAACAAGAAACAACTCCCTGCTCTGTACACTTATGTAGTGTAGTGTGTGTTGGTTGTTGTGTTTGTTTGTGGTTTGTTGTTTGTTTGTTTGTTTTTTTAATTTCTGCTTCTATAAAGTCATTTGTATTACTTTAGAGAATCCTGGTTTATTATTATTTCTGAAAGCTTGAGTTTGACATTTCTGCAGTGAAAGGAAGGGAAGGAGTCATGGTGTGTGGGGGGGAGTGGAACAGCAGTTATGCCCTCATTTTTCCTTACCTTTTTGGAAATTTCTGTTTCAATGAACCTGACAAAACCCTGAACATTTGTATGTTTATATGATAAGGACTAAGAGCAGATGGGTCAGCATGAGAGCAACTATTTTCTGGTCTCAGATATGCATAGCAAACCAGACTCTAGTCTTGTGATAATGAGCTTGTTGACCCAAGGATCTGCTTTAAATATCTTATAATAAGAACCATTTTCTTTCAACAGCAAAGTCTGTCTTCCTACTCAGGATAATCCGATGATATATTTTTGATACCAGCACACTTCTCCCTTGTCTGTAAGTTCAATTACAACTAGGTTTGTTTCATTATCTATAGACTGATCTGTGTTTTGTTTTGTTTTTTCCTGTCATGAATTTAGTTGTTCACAACTACTTGTCCTACTTTAATTAAAATAGGATTGCAAGCTGTCTGCCTCAGTGACCTCTGTACCAAAAAATATCTATCAAAGGTAGAATTCTTCAGGGGTTCAACTGTGGTTTCTTTGAATATCCTTTGTCCTTGGCCCAGGACCTGGCCGGTCTCACGTACAGTACAATGTACCTGTTGCACTGTACCACGCTTCTTGGATCCAACTATTGTGTGTTTCTGTGATGCTGTTATTGTCGCAGTGACCGGCTGTTTCTGTTGGCTGCCTAGACAGTCTGAGAGAGGAAGGAGGAGTAAGGAAGGTACTTGGCTTAGGAGTCAGATCACTTTGAAGAGAGAATCTGGGCTTCTACTGCACCAGCTGCTCAGTGAGGGAGAGTTATAGCTCAGTGTGGCTGTGGCTGCTGGTCAAGAAAACTTTAAGGAACTTAGGAGAAACCAAGATGAACTAGAAGAATAATTGTCTTTAGGGGGCTAGACTGAATAGCTTATGGAGTGGCAGATGGGCAGATCTGCAAATGAGGCTGTCCTTGACTGCACTTGACTGGGTAGAATAGATAAGAGCAGACTGTCAGTCCAGCTTCTGACAGCTGTCATTTTGGTACACCTACTGATGTATTTGAACTCTTGCACAACAAAATGAGAATTCCTTTCTAAAAACCTTCTAACACACCTATTGAGAACCAGAAGTGGTATGGAAGCAAGGCGTTTAGAAAATACTAGGTACATTCCTAAATAATTCTCAGCAATGCTAGGATCTCTGCATTACACCAACTTTTATCAATTCCTATTATTTGTTCACTCAACATTTAGATCTTAGGATACAGTTCAAATTTCCTGGATTCCTATTGAAGATCTGTTTCTATTATCTGGAGAGAAAAAAAGGCCAAGAAATTTATCCTTATTTCAGGTCTCTCAAGCCCAGTGTAGTATGCGGTTTGTTTGTACACACAGAAAGGTTAGATGGAGCAGCCTTCCATTTGCTATGTTCAGCAGCTGGTTTGATAATATTGATTGTCTTTCAACTCCTCCAATTCCTCAGTGTATCCCCTTCCAAACCAGATCCTCTCTGTGAGGTAATACAATAATCTTCAAAACTTTAAGAACTTCAATATTCTCTCTGTCTCTCCAAACAGTTTTCAAGGAAAAGATCATTTATTCAGTGATCCTACTGCCTCTGCTTGTCTCAGAAGAGTGTTGGAAGAGAATTTGCAGTCTCTTTCACTGCCTTATGTAGCAAGGCAGTTCTTTCTCTTTGGGTAGTGTGACAGAAAAAACCTCCAATCTCTTTCTTTGTTCTTCTCTGCCAAAGAAGCATAGATGAATACGACAGTCTTGCTGCCTGCAAATCACAGCAGGAAGTTGAAAAGCTCTAGCAGTGCTGTAGTTTTTAGAAACCTCTTTGAATGGTAATGGAGAAATAAAAAGGCAAGAAAAAGAGAACCAGAAAGTGCTTCAACAGTTCCACAAGCAGTGTGCAATTTCAATACACTTTAATCCTTCTGCTTCAACACTCTGTGTAAAACGTGTCCTTTCTCATGTAAAAATGATGAGCTTTATTGTTGGTTCAATTTTACTTTACAAGTCCCTTCAGAGGTAGGAAGACAGCTAAGCAAGCTGTTCCTTGCAGTAGCTTTAGCCCTTGCAAGCTGCCCCACCAGATAACTGTTGAAACACCCCCATGTTAAGTCCCTTAATCCTGCTCCTTTCATCTCACGCACATACCTTTGGAAATTAGGATACAATTCAGTGTGGCTAATGTAGAAATTAGCAATGAGGAATATCTTCCTCAACATGGGGGGAAGTCCTAGTGACATTAATTACTCTACCTGTGATACATCTTCCAAAGATTCTGTTATCACAGCTCTTCCATGTTGATATGGAATATCAACTTGATATGACTTTTGTCTGTCCCTCATAAAAGGAAGGAACTGGGCTCTGATCACTTGCAACACCATCTAATTTTATGTGAGTGAAAGTGACTGCACTACTCTAAATAACAATTATGTCTGAACACTGGGATACACCCAGAGACCTGGTGACATGATTGTCCTGCTTGAAGATTTGGCCACAGAGTACCACAACCCTCTTCCACCCTTCTCATCTGTTTTCCTTGGGAAAGCAAGATGTGGGGAGAAGTGTGGAGGGAGCCAGAAAGGTTTGTGAACACCTGTATTGACATGGGGTCAGGATGCAGATGGAGCCTGCAGCTAGACCAAATGGCTAGGAAGGGTTCCCAGTTTAGATACAGGAAACATCAAATGTAACAAAATATTAAGTAAATTGCTGCTAGAAGCATGTACTAGGAATGTTACAGTCTGGAGTCCTTTTTAACAGATGCAAAACTTAGGGAATTTCAGGAGAAATAGTAGAAGTCACTGTTTTAGCTTGTCCATGACTTACCATTTAAAATTATCTCTGTAATCTTAGGTTGTTTATGGGGTACCTTCCTTGGATCCTCTCACTTAGTGTGGGAATTTAATAATGGATCCCTTATGGAAATCAGGATTTGACAGAAAATTAGAGGGTGATTCAACAAGAGAAGGTCTGATGATGAGTAGCAGTGCAAAACTTGGAAGCAGCTAGTGAAAAGCAGCAAATATATTAGAAGATAAAAAAGAAAAATAATGTAACAAAATACATTATAGCACAAGCTGGACTGATTTCCAAGCCACTCCATGACGCAGCTTCCCTGTATACATTGGGATGTTAAATAACTCATTTTAATAAATACCTGCTTTTCCCAACTCTAGGTCATATCAAACATGGAGCAGCATGAGATTATTAATCACCTGCATCCTATTTCATCCTCTGTTCCCTACACTAACAAAAAGAAAGCCTTTAGCCACAGATATGCTTTTCCTGTTAGACACATTAAACATTTCTGTAGTAACCAGGTGCAGAATTCAGAGGCAAAGCTATCATAATTCCAGATCTTTACTTCCAAAACCTGTCTAGCACTAAATTCTGCCTCGGCATGCACATTTGGCCCTTCTGTTGGCCTGTCTGACTTTTCACTAAGAATAACCAGAATTTTCAAATAAGTTACAACATTTGGAAGCTATGAAGAATCACTTCTGCCCTTCTGACTCATTTATCTCTCCTTTAGTTTCATGCCATTTTTCTCCCTGATGCCTGCCTGACCAGAGTAAATTCCGGAGCATCTTATGTTTATTCACCAGCCTGCTGCTGATAACCACAATGAAATCTCGAGTAGCTTTCAGCTAGGGCAAGTGTGGGCTTGTTGTTGTTGTTGTTGTTTGTTTGGGGTTTTTTTGGGTGTGGTGTCATGGTGGTTTTTGTTGGCTTTTTTTTTTTTTGAAGGCATTTCTATTCCAAATTATTGCATGTGATATCTTAGACCTTGATCTTATGAACATCATACTCGATGCCAGGAGTAGTCAGGGTGGTAAAGTCAAGCACATACATAAATGCTGGCAGGATTTGTTCTTTCCTAAGTGTAACTGTAATGATTTAATGAAGCGTGTCATACATGTAAGGAGTATTTACCTAGGCCCAGACAGTACAGCTGTTAGTACCTTAGAACTGTAATCCATAAAACATGTCCATGCCAGTGTATGTCTTTAAGAGTGGAACTATACTGCAAGTGAAGGTTTTTAGAAGCACGCATCATTTATTGTACTGTAAAGTTAGCCAGAATGCTCTGCTTGTGTCTTTAAGTGTGGTTAAAGTATTGAGATTTTAGGACTGCATCTTGTCACAATTACAGAAATAAAAATTCTTCCAGGTTCATTATAGTAAAAAAGGGCTCCTGTCTGCCACCTTGTGTAACAATGTCTAAAATACAGAAGTGGATCTTTAGAGGAAAAACTGGTGGCAGTGGTCACCAAATTTTGGAAGTGGTGTACCTTAATATAATTGAGGTGTGGATTATTCAAAGATAATCTTGAAAATTAATGTACTTACAGTTTGTCTTCTAAGACTTGAATCTTTCTAATTCTGAGATGAAAGAACATTGGCATTTCTTATGTAATGTTACACAGTTATTTATACATGTATGGGGTAGTATGTACAAGGAAATTCCTGCGATTGACTTTGTGCCACACTTAAACTTCAAAAGATCAGCTCTCTGAAGTTAGACATTTACTTCGACCTGATTATCTAGATTGCCCCTTCAGTTAATGGAGAGGAATAAGGAACTCTAAAATGTTTCTCGCCATCTTATGAAAGATGGGATGAACCACATTTTGAAAGTTCTCCTCTTTCTGCTATCACTGGAGGGGAGTCTGTCCAGCTTGCCTGCTACCTTTGTTTAACTTTTCAGCAGGTGATATTTGAAGACAGAAAGATCATATTTTCTATGGCACTAAATCACTATTTTTACCAAGGAATTCATACCATTGGATTGAAACAATAATATTAAAATTGGATAGAAACAGTAAGTTACAAAATCTCTAGGAAATTGCTACTATCACTTTAACCCAAAATTTTGGGAAGTTAAAGGTGAGATTTAAAGTGATGTGGGAGTAAGGTGTTCTTTCTGTGTGTGTTGTGGTCTTTTTTTGGTGGGATTTTTGTGATCCAAGACTGGAAGATGTGTCTGTCAGCTGGTTCATCTCCTGACTGTAGAAGCTAGAATTCCTGCTTGGATATAGACTCCTTACTGTCACTTCTGAGGTGTGCTAGAAGATGGGAAAGTGGGGAAAAGAACACTTAGTTTCCTCAGAAATGTTTGTGTGGCTACAAGATGAACAGCACCTTGCAGAATCAATCCCCATAACACCAACCAACTTAATGAGCATTTTCCCTGAACCAATCTATTCGTTACTGCTAAACAAAATCTTGTGCTTGCAGTATGTATACTGCCAGACATTCTACTCCCCCAGAGTTGCCCCATGCTATCATCCTACACTGAAAGTTTACACTTCCTCGGTCTGCTCTAGTTTATATCAAATGGAGATTATTAAATTATACACAGGGGAACAGGTGGGTGGAGCAGCTGGCATGAGAAGTGAGCAGCCTGACAGCAGAAAAAAAAAAAATCAGGGTAGATTGCAGCACAAAATTTTTCCTAGGAAATTGCGAATTTCACAATCTGCTCATGAGAACTGATGGTATAGCTTGTGTGCCAGGTAACAAGTCTGCTTCCAGGGAAGTTGAGAGTCTCCCAGACTAGTCAAGACCTTCAAAGATCTTGTTAGTTTTGGCTTCAGTCTATTACACTATATCATGTAATCCTACTCATTTGGGAAGGCAATTCATTATGAATTTCATAAGTAGATTGAAAAGGTCACAGTGGTTTTTCAGTCTTAATTAACTGACTGATTTACTGTATTTGTTATTACAGATGAAGCTTTAAAGATAGCTTTGTAAAGGTTGAGGACTGCCTTGGCTGCAGCGACCATGAGATAGTGGAGTTCAGGATCTCACGTGGCAGGAACAGAATACCTAGCAGAATCATAACTCTGGACTTCAAAAGGGCCAACTTTGGCCTTTTCAAGCAATTGCTAGGGGAAATCCCGTGGGCAAGGGTACTCGAAGGTAAAGGGGCCCACGATAGTTGGTTAACATTCAGGGACTGCTTCTTCCAGGCTCAAGATCAGAACATCCCGACACGTAGGAAGTCAAGGAAGGGAGCCAGGAGAACTGTGTGGTTAAACAGGGAACTGCTGGGCAAACTCAAGTGGAAGAGGAGAGTTTACAGATCATGTAAGGAGGGTCTGGCCACTTGGGAAGAATATAAGGCTGTTGTCAGAGGATGTAGGGAGGCAACTAGGAAAGCTAAGGCCTCCTTAGAGTTAAACCTGGCGAGAGGGGTCAAGGACAACAAAAAGAGCTTCTTCAAATACATGGCAGATAAAACTAAAACCAGAGGCAATGTAGGCCCACTGATGCATGGGGTGGATGCTGTGGTGACAGAAGATACAGAGAAGGCAGAGTTACTGAATGCCTTTTTTGTCTCTGTCTACTCTACCGGAGGCTGTCCTGAGGAGCCCCGTACCCCTGAGGCCCCAGAGGAAGGCAGGGCAATGGAGGAGTTTGCCTTGGTTAATGAGGACTGGGTTAGGGAGCAATTAAGCAATCTGGACATCCATAAATCCATGGGTTCAGATGGGATGCACCCGTGGGTGCTGAGGGAGCTGGCTGAAGTCATTGCTGGACCACTCTCCATCATCTTTGCTAAGTTGTGGGAAATGGGAGAGGTGCCTGAGGGCTGGAGGAAAGCAAATGTCACTCCAGTCATCAAAAAGGGCAAGAAGGAGGACTCAGGTAACTATAGACTGGTCAGCCTCACCTCCATCCCTGGAAACGTGATGCAACAACTTATCCTTGGTGCCATCTCAAGGCATATCAAGGATAAGAGGGTCATCAAGGGCAGTCAACATGGCTTCACCAAGGGGAAGTCATGCTTAACCAACCTCATAGACTTTTATGAGGGCATAACCAGGTGGCTAGATGATGGCAGAGCGGTGGATGTGGTCTATCTTTATTTCAGTAAAGCATTTGACACCGTCTCCCACAGCATCCTCACTGCTAAACTGAGGAAGCGTGGACTGGATGACTGGGTAGTGAGGTGGACTGTGAACTGGCTGAAGCAAAGAAGCCAGAGAGTCGTGGTCAATGGGACGGAGTCTAGTTGGAGGCCTGTATCTAGTGGAGTGCCTCAAGGGTTGGTACTGGGACCAGTACTATTCAATATAGTCATCAATGACTTGGATGAGGGACTAGAGTGCACTGTCAGCAGGTTTGCTGATGACACCAAACTGGGAGGAGTGGCTGACACGCCAGAAGGCTGTGCTGCCATCCAGAGACCTGGACAGGCTGGAGAGTTGGGCAGGGAAAAATTTAATAATATATAACAAGGGCAAGTGTAGAGTCTTGCATCTGGGCAAGAACAACCCCAGGTTCCAGTATAAGTTGGGGAATAACCTGTTAGAGAGCAGTGTAGGGGAAAGGGACCTGGGGGTCCTGGTGGACAGCAGGATGACCATGAGCCAGCGCTGTGCCCTTGTGGCCAAGAAGGCCAATGGCATCCTGGGGTGTATTAGAAGGGGGGTGGTTAGTAGGTCAAGAGAGGTTTTCCTTCCCCTCTACTCTGCCCTGGTGAGACCTCATCTGGAATATTGTGTCCAGTTCTGGGCCACTCAGTTCAAGAAGGACAGGGAACTGCTGGAGAGAGTCCAGCGCAGGCCACAAAGATGATGAAGGGAGTGGAGCATCTCCCTTATGAGGAAAGGCTGAGGGAGCTGGGTCTCTTGAGCTTGGAGAAGAGGAGACTGAGGGGTGACCTCATTAATGTTTATAAATATGTAAAGGGTGAGTGTCACGAGGATGGAGCCAGGCTCTTCTCAGTGACAACCAATGATAGGACAAGGGGCAATGGGTACAAACTGGGACACAAGAGGTTCCACTTAAACATGAGAAGAAACTTCTTCACAGTGAGGGTGCTGGAGCACTGGAACAGGCTGCCCAGGGAGGTTGTGGAGTCTCCTTCTCTGGACACATTCAAAATCTGCCTGGACGCCTTCCTGTGTAACCTCATCTGGGTGTTCCTGCTCTGGCAGGGGGATTGGACTAGATGACCTTTTGAGGTCCCTTCCAATACCTAACATTCTGTGATTCTGTGTGAACTCTTGAAGTCATGCAGGGTTTGAGGGGTTTATCTCTGGTTTCACTCAGTGACATGAAGAAAATATTGGTATGAACCGATTCTTCCACATGCTAGTTAAAGGTAATCAACTAAAAAAGATGTCCCTAATTTGCGTGCATTGTGGAGGGTGACCTCATGGAAGGTAATGTTCAAGATTCAGAAGTGCTCAAAATTTAGATTATAATGAATTGGCATAGCCAAGAAGAATGCATTAGCAGTCAGGACAATCTGGTAAAGCCAAAGTGGCAAAATTTCTACAGTAAGTAAATGCATAGATGGCTATGGAGGAAGTAGGTGACAAGGTCAGATGGGGAAAGAAAGATAAGCCACCAGGTAAGGTCCAATACGGTGACAGTTTATTCCGTATCATTTACTGGGGAACCCAGACTGAAACAGTCTCTTGGTTGGGCCACTGTCTCGGGACATGGCAGAACGTCTTATTTCTGTGAGCTGTGTTGTCATGGTTTATCTCTGGCTATCTCCTGCTTTGACTTGAGAAGCTTTTCTTGTGAAGGTTTCATTAAAACACATCCATTTCTGCAAAAAGATGCACCTCTGACAAATCAGAATTTTTCAAACTAAAAGTATTTAATCAAGAAGTTTCCAGCCAAGTCTAATTATAGTATCTTCTTTAAATCTTTCATGGTTTCAGACAGCACTTCAAATAGAAACACAATGAAGCATTCGTTATTACTGAAGTATTTCATATTACTCAAATTACAAGAAACAATTAAATGTGTCATAAATGATATCTTGATAAGCATTACATGCCACTGAATAACACTTGGTGGCTTGGGTTTCTAATTTCTCTCCTCTAAATTTAAACTTCCTTCTAGTTCTTATCTGAATAACTGTTGAACACAAGCCAAAGTTCCCTCGTCCTTTTCTACACAAATTCATTTAAGAAATTAAAGCATTTGGAGTGTCTCTTGGAGTGGTGGAAGAATTGTTAGTGGGAAAGATGCATGGAGGCCAAAAGGAGAGAGCGCTATTTTTATGTGCAAGAAAGAATCAGTAGTAACTTTTGATAGGGACAAAGCTATCTGCTACTGGAGGCAGCAAGTTTCTTGCTTATGACAGAAGATGGTCAGGCAGCTATGCATGAGAGAAAGGTAACTCCTGTTTGCACAGCCCCAGGAAACAGCATGCTGTTAATGGCAGGGGAACATGGTTAGGTTTTTGGAAATATTTCGGCTATTGTGGAACATGCAGTGAGTGTTGGTTTGAAAGCAGAATGTTTTACTGTTGTTCACATGCTGCTTCTCATAGGCTTTTGTCAAATGATTTGCAAACTCCTGTTATAATCTAAAAGACCATGATAAATTTTACAAGAGCAAAGGTGAAGAGAGAAATATGACAGTAATGGAAGAGAGAATATGGGGGAAAGGGTCAGTAAAAAGTATGGAAGCTCATCTGTGCATTATTTTAAGGCACACTTAATCTGGTAGCACGGAAATTGTCAATGCAGATCTGAGACCACTGCACTGGCACAAGCTGGATAATACATGCAAAGGCCAACACATTTCTGACTCATTTTCTAGAGTCTGGGAAAGCAAGTGACAGCTGGTAGTGTTCTTAATATCAGCATCAAATCCAAGGAAACCAGCTGATGAAGCATGTAGTTGAGAAAATTCATTACCCATTTAAAAAGTTCAAAGGGTATGTGAGGAAAGTCAGGAAAAGACTTTGGCTTTTGAACACTCAGCTCTTTCACAGGAGCTTCGGGAGTTATATAAACTTGTGTAAGAGTGCATGCTGAGAATATTTCAGCTAAATTAATTTTAAAAGCTTGGCTTACACAAAGTATGAATTCCAAGCAAATTGAAAAAATCATTTTGCTGAGATAAAGAAATTTTTTTAAAAAATCTAAACAATGAAAAAACACAAATAAACAAAACCCAAACACCCCCCCCCACCCCATCTACCAACATCCCCCACCCCTAAACTCCAGTACCAGTAAGTACTTGAAATATATATTTGTGGTGTGGTGTTTGGTTTTTTTGGTGGTTTTGTTGTTGTTGTCTGAGGAGCGGCTGAGGGAACTGAGGCTGTTCAGCCTGGAGAAAAGGAGGCTGAGAGGAGACCTAGACCTTCTCCCTCTCTGCAACTACATGAAAGGAGGTTGTAGAGAGGAGGATATTGGTCTCTTCTCCCAAGTAGCAAGAGATAGGATGAGAGGAAATGGCCTCAAGTTGTGCCAGGTGAGGTTTAGATTGGATATTGGGAAAAAATTTCTCCACGGAAAGGGTTGTCAAGCATTAGAATTTGTTGCCCAGGGAAGTGTCTGAGTCACCATCCCTGGAGGTGTTTAAAAGGTGCATAGGTGTGGCACTTAGGGACATGGTTTAGTGGCGGAGTTAGGTTAATGGTTAGACTCAATGGTCTTGCAGGTCTCTTCCAACCAAAATGATTCTATGTGCTATTTTAGTACATCATCTTAAGCTTTCATACTATTTTGCAAATGGGTATCGATTATTGCTGAGACAGACTTCATGGGGATTTGAACCCATTAGGGACTTTATTTTGGGATTCTTGGAAGAGCAGACATTTTTTTCAGAAAAACAGGATGATCTCTAAAAACAAGGCAGCTTTTGCTTGTATACTGGAACATAGCATTTCAAGGTGCTTAAATCAGAATGGCAAAGCTTATATGCACATCTGTACTGTCAGTGTGATAGTTCTGTGCCACTACCAGCTCTTGATGGCCCTTTCATGCCAAATCGTATTTATTTTCTACTTGTTCCTTAGCAAGCTCCCTATTTCAGTACAAATTAAATCTTTCAGTGTTACCCTTCAGTAGAAATAAGTCTTACCTTCTCTCACAGTGTAAACAGGGCTTTATTTTCAAAAGTCTGTTGTTCAGTAGGAACACTTCCATGAACTGAGCTCAAGCACATGATGCTGATTTGTTAACCTGATAGTCCATTTCCATGCAGCATAAATATGAAACTCTTCCTGAATCATGACCTTTGCTGTTGGTGAACATAACAGCCTTTTTTTCTTGTGCTTCCTTTGATCATCTGCTGTATTTTCCAGAAGAGGGTCTTGCTTTATTGCAAGTTGACCAAATATTATCAAAGAATAGTTATATTCTCTCTGCTTTATATGAGAGAAACCGAAACATTGACAGAAGAAATGTTGTCTGAGGTGACAAAAAGGTCTTTGGTCACCTACAAAAATAGAAATCGGCCTGACGTTATATGTGTTAAATGGAAATGACAGTGAGTTTTTGTATGTTCTTTGTCCCTAGAAAAAGCAAGAGCACTCTTGCTCTTTAACACCTCTATTTTAGGAGTATGCAACTGTCCTCAATGATTAAAGCCCACAGATGCAGATTAATGTAGTCTTTGGTCTTTTTTTGGCCATGATATTGTGGCTGAATTTACTATCCTGTGCATCTTTTAGACATATATTTTGCTTTTTTAGGTTTTCAGTGTTGGAAACAGATATAGTATGGATGAAAATTGGCAGAAAAATGTGAAAAGCTTCAGGATTTTGAGTCAGGTGGCAGAACATTCGGGAAGCTTCTGGCACACCACAGATGGTTGGTATAAACTGTTGTGGCAGAGCAGCTCTGCCAGGAACCCCATGGAGTTTATTTCTAAAGTAAACTTTTAAAAATACACAGAATATTAAAGCAGGATAAATTAAAACATTTTGAAAGCACTGTTAAGATATTAGTGGGTTGTTATGCAGTTCCATATAACCCCCATCCTTTTAAAATTTTTTTTCCTCTTCTTTAGTTAAGATTAGTATCCCAAATTTTCTAATTCCACCTTCTCCGAACTTTAGACTCTTTCAAACAAATCATGTAGCTGGTTTGGGCACACAGCATAATATTGAGCTAAGAGCTGAACTGAACAGCAGAGTTATAGACACATTTATATTTATGAAAAAACCAAGGATAGGATTAAAGAGCAAAATCATAGTTTTATATAGTCCATATTACAGGCTTATGAATGAAACCAGAGCATTTTGTATATATTAAATAATATTATTTATGTAGATAAAATATTTTGTTATTTATGTGTAAAATTATATATTTATACATAAGAATATACATATTCTTATACATATTTTAATATACTAATAAGAATATTCTATATTATAATACATATTTTCTTTTATTAAATAGTATTCTTACTTGAATTATGCTAGAAAGTGTAAAAATTTTGACAGAGGGTGAGGAATAAGAGTGGATGAGAACACCCATTTGTCTAATACGGACACTCAAACAGGGATTTCCACCCCCCCTTCTTTTTTTAAGATTTTTTTTTCCTTAATAAAGCAGAAAATGTTCTTAATAAATAACTTCGAGCTGAAAAATTCCCAAATACACAGAACAAATTGGATTAACATAAAGTTTGGGCATTTGATTAAGTTTTCTCAAGAATATGGTCCATATTTCAGAATTTTTTGGAATTGTGATCCATGGTGCTTGGCATATCTTATCTAACAATTAGTATTTCAAGAAGAAACCTGTATCCATAAAGTTAGTGTTAAATTCTTAATTTCTTTTACTTTATTAGCTAGAGAAGTCAGCATTTAGAAATGTCAGTCAAAACCGTACATTTTTAATGCGATAAAAGGGATTCCAAGCTATGACTCACCTCTTAATGACTCCATTGTACACTACTTCAAAAATACAAATACCGTTTTAGCCAGTTTAGACACAGGTAAAACTTTTTATCTCCAAACAGGTCTTAATATCAAGTTTGAAATAAATTATTTGTTAAAGAGACTCACCTTTTGTACTCGTAAGATATATCCTCTAAGATATCACCATAGCCAAGTCCCAAACAGTAGGTACATCTGTATTTCTTTTTTCTGCAACATTTCGATGTGAAATTTTACTCAAGGTTTCATAAACTAGGTCATAAAGGAGGGCAAACTGAGGTTATCTGGGCTAATGTGATTGTCTCTAAAAGCGATGCCTCTGAATTTTCAATGAGTTTTTTTGCCCTCTGCACCTCAGCCTTCTAATCTGGTGAAAGAACTTCTTATTATTTCTTTCAGGCAAAATCCCCATGAAGTTAGTAGCAAAATTCCATGGGCTGGAGGCTGGAATTTTTGGGTCAGTGTGTAAGAATCTGTATTGGGAATTAAATTATAGGCTGAACAGAATATTTTCTGAGGTTGGACTATGCCCAATGGAATTACTCCCTATTTTTTTTTCTTTTCCCCATCCTATTTTTGAAAGGAAAAAAGTAAAACCCTTCCTGGGCTAAGTCAGGGAGTATAACCTGTAACTGGTGTAAAAATGGACACAAAAAAGCCAGGTATAGAGCTTGGAAGGTGTCAAAGATACATTACTGAGATAATATCAGGAGTTAAGATTGAGGAGAAACTTGATCGGTTACTAATAACCTATGGTTAGCAGCAGTCCTCTGTCTTTTACACAGAGTATGAATGCTGTGTCACGCATACCTCGCCATTGTTGTCTTGCAGAACAGAACTTAATAGGGAAAAAACACAAAGAGGGTTGTATAGCCACAGTAACCTATTCTCATAATGTAATTAGTTGTAATCATCATATGTTTTACTATAACGTGCGGTTTGTGGTGAATCTGTATGTGAAACCATATTTTTATGTTTCAGCCTCAAGACTGTCAGACTTGTACGTTATTCTGCTGTTGTATCTTTCCACTTCCATAGCAACAATTTAGCGATTCTCAACTTGTAGCATTTGTGAGAAAAATCAAATTCCATCTGTTTTTTGCCAAAGGAAGTCTGAATAAACCTTCACTTGTTAAACATCACTTATTTCCACTCCTAGTAAGTGTCTCTTAGTATTGTGCAAAGTAAGCAAACTGCCCTTGGTGACAAATATACCTGGTCACTCAGTGTCACAGTTAACTAATAGTGCAAAACTGGGGTTAATATAAGCATTGGAATAAGAGAAATAGTTCTGAAGTAGACTTGAGGCCAATGCTACAGAATCGGGTCCTAACCTTCATGCTACACAGTAGTAGTGCTGATCAGGAAATCTGGTTAATTTGAGTAATGTTTTAGGAATATATCAGAGTTTCATTATTATGAAAACTAGTGAAATGTAGCACCAGTATCTCTCCCTGTACTTTTGCTTTCTGCATCTTCTCTATGCTTGTTTTTCTATGGCATGTTACCAAATGCTTTTAGTTTCCACTGCTAAAACTTGAGGGAAGATCTCAGGCCTTTCCATTTGCTGTGAGTTATTCTGTCAAGATGACATGTTTTAAATCCTCTTGGATTGCTCATTGGAGTAATGATTTAGGCTGTTCTCTAATACAACCCTACAGAAACATTTCAGGACACCTGATGCTGTGAGCATTTCTTTGCTTCTTCATGGACAATTTCTTTGACTTTTCAGTGCCTTCTTGCCTTGGTACTGGTATGAGACACACTTGAGCTTTTCACCAGCCTTTTCATGATTTGCAGCATGAGGAAGCAAAACTAGAAAATCTTCTCCTTTCATGTAATTAGGAAGGTACCACAGAATTCAGCAGGAGCTCTGAAAACAGAGTCCATTCTGACACCTGGAAAAAGCAAGCATTTCAGATATGACCTCTAAAATGCAGGGAGGCCTCCAGGCTCCTGGTTTCATGGGAAACTGAAAATTGGGATGGTTCTGCTTATCTGTATTTTGCTGACTGTGCTTTGTTTCTCTTTGTCTCCTAATGGCAAGAATGGAAAATCAAGACTTAACAACATTGACTCCATGTCCATTCCAGCAGGCCCATCGGAATTTCTGCAGCTGCTCTCTGTTCAGGTCTCATCAAACACCTTTCCCTTTACGGTTTCTCAAACGCCCTCACCTCAGCATTTCAAGTGACTCAAGCTGCTTCCTTTCTTGCTTGCTTGTCAGAACCCAAAAGCCTTTATCAAGGGCTTCCCCGTCAATCATACTGAAGGCCTCTTTGGGTATCTGATTAGTATTTGCAGCCTGTGTTCAGGAACAGGCCGAATCTATCTGGTGCAATTTATACAGAGCGGTATGAAGGAAAGCAATGATTTAACTAAAGGGCGAAGTCTTGTTTCTGTGCTGCAAGATATGCTATCGTCTCTGTGAGCAGTGAGATATTTTCAGATTGTAAAGAGTTTTGCACGCAGGAATTTAAGATATGCAATGTCACTTGGGATTGTTAGGGCTTGCCTTTACTGCAGTGCCTGAGAAACTGGGTAAATTAGCCTGTGCTGGAGCTTGAGGCTGCCATGCTGAAACTGCTACTGTGGTGCGGGTAGTTTACATGGGCTTAGACATACCTACAGCCTGCACAGACATTCCCTTCATCTTGCTAAACTTGTACAGAACAGATAAAGCACTTTTAAGGAAGGTAAAAGTTTTCTGTGACTGGTGCTCTGCATCCTGTGTCTTATGATTTCACAAAAACAGTAAACATTGATTTTTGTTCACCCAGAAGAATGGTGAATGGGCTGAATTTCACTTGCACAGGTGATGCTGGAGGCTGGAGATATTCTGACACAGGGCTGGCTGTGCACAAGGCATGGGAAGACCCGCCATAACTCCCCATCTGGATAGCCTGCAGCTCGTCCAGCCTTTTCTGCTAGACTCCATTGAACGACAAGTGAACAAGGCACCTGGCTTAAAAAAAGAAAAAGTGAAAGGAGCAAATGATTTATTTTTCATGCTCAAAGCAATTGGCTTGCATGCTGAAGGATGAGATTTTATTTAGATGCACTACTTTATTTATGCAATCCTGGTTAATCTAATAACCTTACTAGAACTACACTTAACTTGTCTGTCTTTTTGCTGCTGTAAATTTTGCTTAGAAATCAGGCTGCAGAAAGTTGATATTACCTGATTTAATTATAAAATGGCTATCAGAGTGAAGTACAGAGACATGCTGCCTGCCAGTCTCAGATGCTGGTGAGTGAACTCCATGGGGCCAGAGCAGCAGTGGTAGCAGGACCTCACCTCCCCACAACCACCAGCAGCAGAGACTGGATGTTGCCTGGTGCCAAGGACTGTTGCTTTTCTTTTTCCCAGAGGTTGAGCAAACAGCCAAAGCAACCAATTTGGGAAGCAGCATAAGGTTTGAAAAGAACAAATAGTTGTTGAGGAAAAAAAAAACAAAGAGCGAGATCAGAGATTATTACTTGGATACAGCAAAAGCCAATGCAACAGAAGGACTGGGAGGAGGGGCAAAGGTGAAATAGCAGTGGATTATTCAAGGTCTGGAAGTATCTCTTTTTATTTATTTGTACAAACACTGAAATGTGTTCATACACCCAGTGGCAATGCAGTTCTACTGCACTTGCTGATCCAGAAGCATTTTCAGAAAATTATTTGCACAAATCTTCTCTTCTTCACCTCACAGTCACTTCCTCCTTCCTCTTGCTCAGGTTTTCATGTTTATCTTCCACCATATATTTTACTCTCTCTTTGCCCTTCAGAGGGAGTTTCTTCTGTTATACCTTGTACAAAGCGAAGGGGTGATATTGGTTTTAATGAATGGTAATTCCATTGAGATAACAAAGGACACTTGACACACCTGAATGACTACTGCTTATTCTGTGTGCCTTGACGCCTTGCTACCCACATTTTCGGGTAGAAGACACTACATCATCTGCACACCTGGAAGACTTTCCTCCATAATCACAAAGGTTACAGAGAGAGACCGAAATCTTCCCTTATGTGAGCACAAGGATACCTTGGCATGTCTGTTCTTGATCAGGGAACGCAGAAATGAGGGTACAGTTTTGCAGGCTGCCTCCTGTAGAGGTGCTGACTTGAGTTCTGTTTTACAGGTGAGGGAGATGCAGTTGGACCACTCAGTTCAAATTTTCCCTGTGATTCCTTTTGATCCCTATGGCAACGGTGCATTGCTAAATTCTTCCAGTAGGTCAGGTCACAGAAACAAATGATTGTGTGGATGAATGTAAAGCAGATAGGCTTATTTGTGATGGCTTTACCATGGATAGTTCAGGTATATGTGCAAGTTCACGGGTATATGTGTTATCCTAGAGAAGACAGCATGGCTCTTGGTGTGTACTCTGGTTGCTAGTAGCACCTATACTATATAGATTAGAATCACCTCAAATATTTTTACTTTTGTATTTACATTTTCACTTACATGTGCAGACTTGTCTTCCAGCTCAGCAAGAGGTCATGTAGCTTCCACTTTGGTTCCATACAGCATTTCTAATGGAGATCTCTCAAAATATACTGCTAAAAGGGAAATGGAGCATAAGGAGCTAGGCATGAATATGTTTCCCAGTCCAGCAGGCTTTTCAGGGTAACTTCTTTTTAGCACTGCCTTGTGATTGCCATGCAGCACTGAGCAGTTATTCACACAGATACTCTGGTGGGTTTCTGTTCTGTGAGATGCTACTGACCAGCATGCGGGAGAGCTCAGAATCTGCACTCAGGGTTTGACATCACCATTGCACTGATACAGCATGATTTTTTTACTCCTTGCCATCTCTGATTACATTAGTTTCCTCCTTCTTCAGTTTTCTGAATTGCACACCATTTTTTCCACATATAAAATCCGATTTCTGCAAAATCCTTTTTCTCTCTATACATGATAAATCAAACGCGCAAGGCTTGGAAAACCCTAACCCCTTTTCTAAAGCAACAATATTTGGGTTCCCTGTCTAGCTGTCAGATTTATTAATCCCTCTCCTAAAGCCATTTTAGTCAACTATAGTTCTTATAAAGATCTTTTGGAAATTACTGTCTTTTACTTGAAGCAAAAGCAATGTGTCCTCAAAAAAAAAAATCTTTAGCGGACACAAAATTATAATTGTGTATTTTAAATACTCTTAAAGAATTAAACTATACTTACTACATTTGATAATTAGAAGCCTATCTTTTCAAAGAATAATGCAAGTGAAAGTGTCAAAAATACTGAGAACTTTAAAAAACTTCTGTTAAGGAAAGTCAAGGAGATTGTTCTCAAGAACGAAACTTGCAGCTGTTGGCTTTCCTTTACTTGGCATATTTTAGACCTTATTCTGTAGTCATTGGCATCTTGTGGATCAGGCTTTTTTTTTTTATACACCATGGCATTCAATGAACACACTGTACATGTGTTTCTTTGTTTTAACACACTACTGGCCCCATAAGATGATATATTTGCTTTTTTAAATTTGTATGGATATGTAACTATTTTATTCTATAACTATTATTCAAGTGACAGAATACATTTACTTGGGAGTATTCCAGCTTACTTCTCTGAACCTTTACTCAACAGTGGAACCTGCCCTTTGTAAATAACTTCAAAAGGAGTGGAATAAAGAATTTGGGCAGTAATTTAAGTTACTGGAGTTACATTATGCTATTGGCTGTTATACAGACAGTTGAAAAAACTTCTCTTTAAAAACAGTATTACTGCTAATTTCTGAAAGGAATATTGTTGATCTTGGGAATTTATTACAGTATAAACACTTCTAGCAGCTGAAACTGCATCTGCATTCTTTATCAGAGAAATTTTGGTTATGCAGCAAAGAAGTTTGCAATCAGACTGTATCTTAAAATGACCTAAAAATCTATAGATATTTTATTTTTCATTTCTCAATATGATGAGCCAGCTGGCACAACTGATAGGCCATTCATGTTGAGTTGTGGCTCTTCCAGAATATTTCCTATAAAAATAATCACTGAGTATTGAGATGTACTCAACTAAGATGATTTCTGTGTCACAAATGACTCTCAGTATAAGGTATAAACTTCTCTGGTATTTTCAACTTGCTAAACTTGCAGTGTGTGTGTGGGGGGGTTTGTTCTTGTTTTGTTTTTTGTGGTGGTTTTTTTTTGTGTTGTGTTTTTGTTTGGCTTTATTGACATGCAACCTAGCATTTTTGCTCTGAATAATCGGCTGTGAGTGCAATCTCTTTTCTAGAGATCTTGTAAAGCACTTAGAAGCCAATGGAGTGCACTGTTCTATTTGGTTGTTAAAATAATTCATCAGAGTAGCAAATGTTCAACAAGTTGCAGGCTATCATATGGTTGTGCCTTATAGCTGCATATACAAGCCTAAAGACACGTGGACCATATTTTACTGCTGAGCCCTTGTGAACATATCCTCAACAATAAAATTAAACAAAATTGAAAGAACCAAATTATAAGGAATGGATAGAATCTTATCACATATTTAGAGCACATTGATCATTAAAAAGACATCCTGGCTGCGATAAAATGTTTTTTCTGTGATACACAGAGTTGTTAAAAGTGTTTAAACAACCCTGATACAAGTTTTTTTTGGAAAATGGATACAGATAGCCCTTCTCCCAAGGTAATACTGGGCTGAAGTGATTTTGGATACAGTGCAGCACCAGACAGAGCATGGTTGTGAAAAGAAGTACAATAATGTTGCACCATTGTGCCCAAGACACTAAGTCCTTCCTTTCCAGCAGTGCTATTGTGCAAAGCTGTGTTGCTTCGAGATGTGTAAATGGCATGTAAAAGCCCTCTTTATATTGCACTGTTGTGTTATAGACTTGTTAGTTTTGCTGCTGTTAAGATGGGCACCTTAGTCCAAAATCTCGGTACAAGAATTAACTGGCTAATCCCAGGACCGCCTAGATTTCTGTCAAAGTCCCCGCATCACATACACTTTTACTTTTGGCTATGTCTAGAAATGTCAAATTATGACAAGACTGGGTATTTTGTTACTTGAATCTTGCCACCATTCATAAAGTGAGGGCTTCTCTGCCTTTTTTCACTTGGATGTCAACGCTCATTGATACCTGCCCTCAGCACAGGGAGGCACCCTGCTTACCAATGGTTTAGTGATCAGGCGACTTGCCTTGGGTGTGAGACACTGCAGTTTAAAATATCCATCTGCTCTGGAGGCAGATCAGAGCAGTTTCACTTTGCATTAAATATTCATTAGGCCCCTGAGTGAAAAAGATAGAATGATTCTATTTCAGTAGACAAGAGGCTGGGGCATTTAACTGTGATATAAGAAAGTTATGTATAGGTTCTTATTCCAGTGAAAGAATGTAGGATAAGATCATCCTGTGGTTTCTATGACTTCTTTGTCTGTGCTCTCTCTCTGCTAAGCTTGAAATTTGTGCTTGCTTTGCATGTACACGGCATGTTCTTGCACTTGGTTGTGGGAGCCTGCATCAGATGCTGTGACAGACCATTTTCTATGAAGCTTGTTTTCATGCTTTGGATGTAGACATGTGTGTTAACACCAGTCCAAAAAATATGTGGATTTTTTCTTCATTTTTAATAAATTACTGCTGTTCTGTTTATCATCCACACATTGTACTGGTTTGTGTTCAGCCGGATAAAAGCTCCGTGAAACTGGATTTGTGGAGTTCTATTAAATTGTGAGTCACCTTTTCTTTTTTTTATTGTTTCCCCAAATTGATGTCAATGCCTGTGAATACATTAAATGAAGTGAGTTCTGCTGAAAATCTTTAAGGATATGAGAGCATATTAAATTGGCAACTTTCCTGGTGAGGACAGTTCAGTTCAAGGTCGTAGGTCAGTATTTAATATCCTTCAAGGGAATAATTCTGTCTATATGAACCATTACCTTTCCCTAGGTAACCTTAACAGACAGAACAGATAAACAGTTGACTAAACTGAAAAGGCTCAACAATACTTTAGACAGAAGCAGAAACTTGCACTGGGAAACTATGTTAAGGCACAGAAAGAGTAAATAGGGGCTAATGCTTATAAATTTATATTCTGTAAATCTTCTCACTTCCATCCATATGTAAAAATCCCACTGAAGCAGATGGGACTGGGAGAGGAGAGAAAGTTCCCAAGTCTGAAGGCCACAAAGACTGCAATTATGAAGTCGTCTGCAGTGCTGTGACCTGAACACTGGACTTAAGATGCTCAGTGAAAATTCTGGCTGTCAGAAGGTGGCAGCATTGCCGAAGAAAACAAGTAGAAAAGACGAATTAAAGTGTGTTGATCTATAAATGTTGATATACTTTCTGGCTTTTTACTTGGAATAAAATACTGCTGTAGCAAGATAATGCAATATGATAACTGAATGTAAAAGAAACCTTAATATGTCTGGTTTGATGAGCAAATCACTGAGTTTGTTATTGAGACAGGATTTTCTGAGGTGGTCATCTAAATACCATGTGCATGTAGCATTTGCACCAAGTTCTTTTGAACCCGTGTATTTTCATGTCACCAAGTTAAGAGCTTAAAAAGAGTAACACAACGATAAAGTGTCTGATCTACTGGTCTGCAAATTTTGCAACTGGATGTATTGCCTGTTAAGCTGTTACCAATTAGGAAATCTCTTTCAGAACGATAAAAGTTACTCTTTGTTTCTTTAAGAGAAAAGTTATGTTCTGCATACATATGCCCTTAAACCCACACTCACCAACCATCTATCTCAGTCATAAATGTCAGGGCTCTGTTGTTTCAAGATGCTGCAGTGAGAATTAGATAAATACCACACTTCCCCAGAAGAAGAGCATAAGCTCTGTTTACTCAAATGTTGTTCACATACAAATCTACGTTGAGTAGATTTAGGCTGAGCTATGGAGCAAGTCTGCAAGGGGACCCTTCTGTAGTCTCAGCACACACTTAGTATTGACAAGGCATCAATAAGGCCAAACACATCACAATCCAGGCCAGGGTCAGCAAAGTCAAACACAGAGCTTCCTGCCTACAGTGAATCTAAGTGGCAATGATTTGAACAAAATCACTCTGATTAAGCCTGCTGTTGTACTAGTAAGTCTAAACATAGCCTATGTTTGAGAGATGTTAACTTTAATAAAAAGAAAAAAAAAAAAAAAGGTGAAGTCACAGATATGTGACTTTAATAACTGTATTCACCAGGAATAAACTTTGAACTTGGTGCAAATGCTACATGCACGTGATATTTAGATGACCACCTCAGAAAATCCTGTCAATAACACACTGTTAAACTCAGTGATTTGCTCATCAAGACAGACATATTAAGGTTTCTTTTGAATTCAATTATTATATTTGGTCAATGGAATCAAGCATGTGGCAGATTGATTAAAAAAAATTCAGTATTCTTACATTTATGGCAATTTACAAGAAATACATATAGAAATGAAACAGCACAATTATAATGTCTTCCCCAGTTTGCAGAGCTGTATAGACTCAAGTTTCTGGGTGCAGCTTATTCCCTCTGTCTGCAAAGCTACAAAATAGTTGGTCATTCTGATGAACTGGTCTGGTAGTATGTCCTGTGCTCTTCCTCCTCCTTTTGTTTTTATGCCAGCATAAGATAGGACAATAAATACTTGTTTGTCTACATGCCATGGCTCTTTATCCTTATGTACAAGATATATAGCATGGAAGAAGTTCCTTTCTCATTGCATCACCACTCTATATGCCTATTTTCAAAGTTCAGGCTATGCATTTTGTGATGTAACTTCTTACAAACACTGAATGAAGGAAGGATATGAATGATAACTTGTCTGCAAAAGTTCACCTCAAAACTCATCATTTTGCAAACTTCTAGGGTTCGTCACTTAGAAAAGAGAAACCAGACAGTTTAAGAAGTTACAAAATGAATGCATTACAGCTTTTTAATAGTTTCGTTAATATTTTTGATCTGCCTACTTTATTTGCTGCCCTTGGATGGTATGGAAATATATGCTACTGTGTTCCCTTTCTCTGGACTGACTTCTTCAGTAAAATGGCTCTAACACATGAGGTTAAGTCACATATTTCATTATTCACAGCATCTCTTGGAGAAATGGATTTTTCTGGCTTTTTTTTGTTTCTTCTTCTTTCTTCCTTCCTGACAAAATAAAAATAAGCAGAGTTCCTCTCTTCACATTCTTCCTGCTTTCCTTTCTTTCTCTGCAGAGGTTCAGTCTTGGACATCACAGGCTACAGGATACATTCTTCACCAGTTTTATTCTTGCAACATCACAGCTTCACAACAGGGTAATTAAAAGGAGAATTAGACTTCGTGTCTATTTGACAGCTAGTTCTTTGGCTTCTTAAAAAATTGTTCTTAAATTGTTCTTAAAATTTAAGAATACCATGGCAAGATTTTGTATGTATAATCCATCAGTTTCACTGAATCTTTTATCTTGTTTGAAATCTTCAGCATTACACTCTGAGTTATCAGCCTTTGCAGAGAACTTAACTCCACCTTTTTTCCCTTGCTGCTTCCATTTTCTGCTCAAATTTTGGAATTTTCTCTTGAGCCTTCCATGTCTTCGCATTTTTTCTTACCATCAGGTTATAATAAATATATATATATATATCCTGGTTTTATATATATATATATATATATATATGTAAAAATATGTCAGAGGTCTTGATGTTTACCATAGAGAACAAAAAAAATTGATTTCTTCCACTTCTGTCCTTTTGAGATTTTTGTGCTCAGTCATCTTGTCAATGAAAATCTTGTCACTAACTTTAATAGGTTTGACTCCACTAAATTTGAGGTTAAAAACTTAACAAACCTGCCTCTTGGCAAAATAAGTTTTTTTTCCTTCTTACGTGCTATCCCCTTCTTTGTTGCTGATGGGAAGCGGGGAGAGTATCCCAACATTTTTTTTGTTCATCTCTATACTACCTTAAGTTAAAATGTTGTTCTCTTTCTCCAGTTTACTCCTATAGCAGCTGAACAGACGAAGACATCTAGGGATGCTCTGCCTGTTTAAAAGTTTATTTAATGATCTGTGTTCTGCCTTACTTCTAGCTTATCATCCAGACACTTTTATCATTGCTCATGTGATGTCACAGTCATGATAGCGAAGTGAAACTCCTGTATTGTGATCCTGGCATTCATAAAAATGTATGCATCCGGTCCTCTATGTTTAATATGGGCCCATGTAGGTGACTGTGGTAATTTGGATAGAGCACCTGAATATTGTGGTTATGTCAGTGTGAGTGATGAGTTAATTCTGTTATTCCTTTCTTTTGTAAATTTCTCAGTTCTGATTATATACTGTGCTTTGTCTCCATTCCCAGCTTTTCAAAGGTGGTAGCTGAACAGCCTCTCGCATACTGATTTATAGCAGTTCATCACAGGTAATTTTCAATCGCTAAGCTCTTAAACATTCAATTTCACTATTTCTACTAAACTGAGCTGAGTTAGTATTAAACATCTGAATCAAATTAAAAGCAATACTAAAAGCCTGTTGGCCTTGGAGCTCTATTCTAATCAGCATGTAGTAGTAAAATTTAAAAATTAAATTCCAGTAGGAATTAAGTCCATCAGTAGTGTTACGTTTAAAATTAATTATAATTTCAAATCTTCAGTCCAAATGCCTCAGCTAGCTTTTTGTGTTGTAACTTTTGTGTGCATAATTAGATTTTTATGGATTTTATTCTGTGTTTATAATCTGATCAGAGCAATATATTGTGTCATTCAAAGTACTTATTAGGTACTGTAAGTCATGAACAATGCCTCTTTGCAATAGGTTACTTCTCTGGTAGTCAATGTGTATTGAATGGCATGCGGTATACAGCAAAAGGATTTGGTTTTTAAGCCATAAAATTAGCTTTTTTATAAGATGGATTGCAGCTTATGAAGAACTCTCTGAAGATTTCTGGAGAATCAAATGATTTTTGAATGAACATTTTGCAGTGGGTTAATCTATTGATGATGTGTATCACTTTGAACACAGGTTACAATGGTAGACAAATAGGAATGGCCATTTCATAATGAGAGTTCTACAATTTTCATATTATCAGTTTATGCTCACCAGTGGAAGCTAAAGGTACAGGACTTAGCTGTTAGGAGAATCAATTGTCATGATGTTAAATACGCCCATCACCAGACAGTGCCAGCAGCACAACACATGCTGCAATAGTGTTAGAGCAACAGTCATAATATCTCTTTATGAAGTAAGGATTGCAGTTGCTCAAGTATGATAAATAACCTTGGTTGTACCATGGTATAGAAATAAGATGGGTTTTATATGCTACAACCTTGGTGTTTTTCTTCATAGAACTGGCATGTGATCATGAAAATTATTTTGGGGAATGCTTAGAATTGCTTACAGCTCATTATTAACTCTGAGCTGTCTGTGATATCAGTTATTTTTCTGAGTTAAAGGGTGAAGCGGAAGGTTGCCTAGATAGCTGTGCCAGTCAGGTGTCAGATTCTGTTTATCTCCCATTTTTCTATTCCATTTTCTGTTGTTTGTTTGTTTCAAAATCATGGGGTTCTGTCAAGTAAAATCTTGGGGTTGAATGGGATGGAATGTTTGAGTAACAGTACAACAGGCAAACAAGCAGGCATACAGGTATATGCCACTGAAATGAGTATAGTGACTCGTTTCGCTGAGCAGTTTATGATGACTGTGGGTTAGAGACTCAGCGGTAGTAAGCTTGTCCAATTAGGGCAGCTCTGGTTGGAAGTAAAGTGGCTCAAAGTGCACTTTCTTTCATCTTGACCCAAGTGAGTTCTGATCTTGGGGCCAGCTGGAGCAAAAATGATGCTAAGCAATTTAAGATTCATCAACCTTTTCAACAATTTGATGTCAGAAGTAGCAATAATTGTCATGTTACCAAGAGTTGAATGGTGAGCTTTTCCTAACACTGTTCCTCAGTACTGGGGATGTGGGTGATATTCAGTGAGTATCCTGGACTTCTAGGTCTCCTAGCGTTGTTATATAGCTACTCTGCCAGACTTTGCCAGATGCAGATGTAAATGTTATTAGGAACAAATATTAGGGTTATGTTTTTCTGGTTTGTTTTGAGGCTTTTGCAGCTTGTTATTACCTTTGTCCATTTCTCCTTTTGTCCAACATTGGCCATTTCAAATATTCCTGAAGGGTAATTGTCAACTACTTTTGTTTTACTAACACTTTACTTTCATTGAGAAGTGGGAGGGGTACAATGCTCAGACTGTTGCATTTCTTCTCTCTTAGAATGGGTGTTGCCTGAAGTTGAACAGGTTAGCTGGATAACCAGATCTTGATGTTTTATAAGCCTTTAGATGTTTTGTGTTGTTGTTAAAGCAGAGTGACTCAATTCAATACTTATATTCGGTGTTCTTATTTATTTACTGAAAACTATGTATCAAGCTTTTCTGGTTTTGCAGAGAAAAGCCTGAAAATACCACCTAAGCATTAAAGACCAGAAGGCAAATAAGAGGATCCGTCAGATTTTTCTTTAAAGCTCAGGGTATTGGACTGTGACTCATGATTCAGAGTACTTGAGACAGACAAACTCCATGCTGTCAGTCTTGCTCCTCTCAGCTGTTGGCTTGCTTTGCACTAGATGGGACAAACTGGAGAGCTGAATGGCATGAATCACTCAGCTTTTTCTAGCAAAGTCAGTCTGCAAACAGTGCACAGCAAACCTGAAAAGAGTAGTGGAACACTAAATGGCACAGCCAGGTTTTGAAGAGGAATTCATGGCACACTGATAGCTTGCCAAACTGTATTGCTATGAGCATATATGGTGGTGACTTGTGGTAAATGCGCTAATGCTTTGCCTCCAATTTCTCCTAGTCTGCCTTCAAATTCTACTTGGAAAGTACGTGGCTTTTTCTTAGGACACTTAGCAGTAGTAAACCCAGAGCACAATCAGTAATTCTGCTTTTCCTTAAAATAAAGATTTTATTTGGCATAGTAGTGGTAAATAAATGAAAATAAAACTTATCATAAAGCTTCTCATTGAATTTGATTCTTCAAAAACGTCTGCAAAGGTTCCTTTTTAAATATAATGTTCAAGGGGAAAAGTGTACTGATTTTGGCCATCTAGTTTGTGTTGTGGGTTCAGATAATGTTCCTAATGTGGAATGTTTTTCAAAGTCTGAGCATCCAAACCAGAGCAAAATAGTGGAATTGCATGCAAAACTGGAAACAGAGGCCTAAATATTCAAACCTACCTGCTAAAACCTGATATATTCTTGGTTAGGAATTTAACTGTGAAGTCTAATACTGTGCTGCACATAGCAAATTAAGTCTAGCCAAATCTGTCTAAACGTTCTTGTTAGCAGTTCTTACTTCTAAGAAGGCAAGTACTTTGCAAGGATACTTCAAGCTTACTCAAACTTATTTTTTATATATATATATATATATATATATATCAAAAAGGTAAAACCTTATATTTATGGAACTGCATACCTGAATTTGAGAACTGCTAACAATTTTTCTGGAGAGCAATAATTGAAGTTTCTTGAGGCTGCGTGTTTTTATTAGCACTAAGCAAATTATTTTGGAAGAGGAAGCAAAAAGAAGTTTACTGAAAACTGGAAGTTTCATTACTTTGCTGTTCCCTAACCTTGCTTTATTCATGTCAATTAATAGGTATCTTATTGACAAAATAATTCAAGTTTCTTCACATCAAATAATTAAAAACACCTTTAGATTTCCTGCAGTTTGGTTTTCATCAGTTTAGCTAAATGGGTGAGACAACACCCCATATTTTATCATACCCCCTTCAGTAATAATGTTATTGTGGTGATATGTGGGAAATTGTTAACAGTGTGAGGGCACAAATAAATTTCTGAGGTGTAGCTCCCTGAGCATACAATGTATTTTATCTTATGAAGAGGGATGCAGCCTTCCTTTGTAACTTATTTTATATATGTGGTTTATATGTACTTTTCAAAGTAATTTTGAATTAGGACCATTATACTCTTTAATATTTATTATGTGTTACTAGTATTATGCATTACTATTGTTTACTATGTATAACTATGTATTTAGTGTTTATGTATTTGAGCTACTTTCACCTAGACTTTCTGTTTTAATCTAACTCTCTTTGGCTCATATCTATGGCATATAGAGATGGGATTATTTCCATGGAACCTAGTTAGAGGATAAAAAAGGGGGAAAAAAAAATGTGTACTTTTTTTACTCTGGTGTATTTCATAGAAAGCACAGACTAAAAAAGGTCGTCTATAATCTATCAGAGGCATAAACCCAATGCCTTGGAGACTGTACAGAATCTGCTCACTGCTCATTTTTTGGCCATAAGCATTACCATAAATATCTATTATGGACAAATTTAACAGCTACCATGTCTTCCCCTTCTTCCCCCTGCCCCGTTATCTATTTGAGCAAGCTACAAAGAAGTGACTTAATACAACTATTCATGTCAAGCCTCTGCATAAATTCCTGCCAAAATTATTTAATGAGAAAAAGGGTTTTGCAAAATACTTTAAATTTGCCTTGAGTATCTATCAATGCTTTTGATCAGGAAGCATCTCCTGCACAAGCTGTCATGGACACACCTTTCTCATTGCAGAGGAAAAAGAAACTGTTGATCTCCTTTTGATGATCTGTTGCTTTCCAGAGCTTTCTCCAAACATCCCTGTCATTTGTTCTTGTGCATACCCCTCCGCAGCAAGGAGCTGAATCAAGGCTCAATTGCTCTGTTTTTGCCTTAAAACCCACAAAAATGCCTGCCATATCTTCTTGGTAGTAAACACTTCAGGGACAGCTGGGTGCAGAACTGAATCTGGAAAGAAGGGAAAAAATGAAAAGCATTAGAGTACTGATAAGGTTAGATAAAAGATAGATTAGACTCAGTCTTTTTTATTTAAAAAAATACAGCAACACACAGGGAAGAGTCTGTGAAAACGGAGGAGATGAGAAAGTGTTTGGAGAATAACTCAAAAGCAATATTGACTTACATATGTATATAAAAGGAATGAAAACTGAAGAGACAAAAGCAAGGAGAGGAGATAAGTAAATTTTGTTATCTAAAATAATTTCTCTGGTTAAATGTTTTTAAAACTTGGAAAATGTGAAAATGTCGTTCGTACACTGAAAAACCCCCCTCACAGATTCCTCAGTTTGAACACTTTGGTTTAACTGTGCCTCGCAGATTAGCGGATGGATAACGAAAAAGCGTGAGACAAAAGCTCAGTCCAATAAAAACCTTCTTGCAGGAGAACTCGATGAGATCAGTAAGTCAGGAGAAGAATTACTTGGTTATTCTGTTTCACCAACATCTTTGCTAAAAACCTTTCCAGCAGCCAGCTTTTTCCTTGCCCATGCCAGTAAAGCTTCAGTTTTTGTACTTCATTGTCCTAAAAATAGAACCCTCATTAGCTTTTTGAGATTTATGGAGCTAGAATACAGTCTTGTGCTCAGAGTTAGGGAGAGTTCCTCTAGCATCTTGAGAACCGAGAGAGAAATATTAACTTAAAAAATGATACACTGGTAAGTTATTGAAATGTCTTTGTATTTTGTATTTGTCATTTATGTCTCTGTCCCTGTCATGGAAGCTGCTGTTGAAATCTTTCAACATCAACACTCTGCCATTTAAAACTTACCCTGCCAGCATGCCATCTGTTTTGATCAGGGAACCACTTTCTACGTGAGCTGACTCCTACACACATTGCACTTTGCAAGAGAAAAATGTGTTTGCTGAAAAAAAAAAAAAAAATCTAACCCTCTCTTGTAAAGTAATGCTCCTTGACTCTGTTAAAAAAATCCTAAAATTAAATAAATATGCTTTCTTCCCTCTCTCCCATTGTTTTAGATTTCTAGAAAATGGAAAAAAATCATACTAAAGTGAGTCAAGCCCTCTTTGTAATTGTGTTCTGTACCCCCAAAGCTGGTTGTTGCACATATTGATATGTTTTCAGCCAGGGCAGAGATACTGGACTTTCAATTTATTTCTATAGGAACTTACCTTTGTAATAAAAAAATAAAAAGGAGGGGGGGAAGAAGTTCCTGTGCACAGCTTCTTCAAAGTGCAATGGAAATACATTTCTCAACATTTTTCTATCTTTGTGAAAGCAGTTGTAACCAATATAATTTACTAATGGTCATGTGTCATATTTTTAACGACAGATACAATTAGAGTAGGTACATCTAAATCAGATACTGGTCTTGATATTTAACCCCATTTTCCCTTGATAGGCTTTCTCGTTATCAGTGTATCAATGCTTTTCACATTTGTTACAGGGCTCAGTGCTTTGTGGGTGGGGGGAGGTAGGATGTACACGCATGCTCTACGCTGGGGTTATATGTTAGCAATCCCATGGCTGGCTTTCAGCATCTCTCTCTATACCCACGATTCCAAAGCCTCAAACTCTGACGCAGGTCCCTAAAGTGATATGGTGGGTCATATTGATTTCTCGATGGTTTTTCTTTTGCATGATTTTGTAACACTGAATGCAGATTCTGGGAACAGGCGAGGTTCCCGAGTGCAAATATGTCTCGGTAACACAGGATCTTGGGAAGACAAGTAAGCACAGAGCAAATGGTGGTGGCAGTGGTAGCTACTGCTTTGTGTTGTGGAAAGCACTGACTGCTACCCTCTGCACCTGTTTTAAAATGACTTACCAAAAAGGAGAACAATCACCAGGGGATAAAATACTTACATTACTGAGACAAAAGAGTCCTCATGTAACCCTAATAGACTGGAAAGAGTATACAAAGGAATTGCAGTATTCTCTTATCTAATCTTTGAAGCTCACATTAGAAACAACCTCCAGATTGAGGACCTCCAGATTTAGTTTCTTACCTTATCTGGAACTGCATCATTTGATCCTTTCCATCAAGTTATCAAATTCCATCTTCTAACTGTTCAGGTTCCTTGTCAAGACGTATACTCTACTGTTTCTAGTTTTGAGACTGAATTTTTTTCATGGCCAGTTCATAACCAACTGTTCTTGGGCTGACACTGTCCTTCAGCTTAGATAGTTCTTCCTGTCTGTAATTTACCCTATGAAGTAGTAATAAAGGGCATATCTCATCATTTCACTGATCTAAAATAAAAGATGTTCTCTTGGTCTCCCCTCATTGATGTCACTGTTTTTCCAAGGTAGTCCCAATAAAATTTACTAAGGGTCCAATACTGGCAAGGTGCTTCTTCCTCATAAGCTCAGCAGCAATCTCACTCATTACCTGTTTTAGAGAGTACCAAATTTGTAAAGGAAATTCAGCTTTGTGGTGGTTTTGTTTTGTGGGTTTTGGTGTGTATGTTTTGGTTGGTTGGTTGGTTTGTTTGTTTTGTGTGTTTTTTGTTTTTTATTTTCCTTCTGTGAGAAATGCTGTGAAGGGCATCAGATCAGTACTTCAAAAGAAAAAGAAAAAAAGAACCAAACAGAACAAAACCCCCTAGTGTTCCTCTGATCCCCATCCAACAGATTTGTCTGGGCAGTTTCATAGAATATTATCCTAAAATTTATTGTTTTCTAAAATTTGTCTCAATACTTCACTAAAATCCCTAATAGGGTACTGATGACACAGATGAAACTCTCCATCTTCAAAAATATAAGTACTTTTTAGATAGCCTGTGAAGAGTGGCTCAATGTTAAGAAAATCGTGAGGCAAGCTGTTAGTGAATTATTGTCAAGGTCAGAGAATGCACATTTATTTTTCTGGTAGTTGTATCATTATCAGGCTCTTATGATATATCCACTTGTTCTGAAAATGTAGCTAACTTACCTTGGTGAATTTGATTTATTAGCATTGCAACTGACAAGGTTGCCCGTTTGTTAGTGCTTATTTTATATTTGAATAGCTTTCAGCACATAAATTTGAGGAATTGCTTGAATACTTTAGCTGTTCCATATTTCATGGGGAAAGCTAGAGTAGAAGAGTGCTGCTGTTGATATTTCTATTTTGATACTGTCCACTGTTTTATAAATTAAAATGATGCCTCTATTTGTACTTAGGTGTGCCTCGTGAGCAGGATTTATTGCAAACAGTAAAACTTAAATGTGAAAACTCATTAGCTTTATCCTGAATGAACTGTGACATTCAGAGCATTTCATAAATGTGTGTGTGGGTTTTGTGGTTGTGGTGTGGGTTGGTTTGTTTGTTTGTTTTTAATAAGACATGGAATTCAAAATAAACTAATTACTTGAGTTCCTCAGATTAAGTTAAAGAATGAGTGGAGAAGGAATATATGAGTAAGAATATGCTGCAGAATGGAAGAAGCAGCTTTCAAATGTATCCAGAAATGAGGCCTTTAAGTTTCTTATTGACTTCAGCAGTGTTACACCAGGCAGAGGAGCACAGCTTAATTACAGCCAGTATTAGCTCATCCTCTTCCCGGGAAGATACACTTCTAAGTAAATACAATTGTATAAAAAGCCAAATAAAAAGGAAAACCAATTACTTGCCCCTAACATCTTGTAAAGTTTTTGTAAGATGTCTCTATCCTTTCAGGTCTCTTTCTTTGTTGTGAAGAAGAAACGCTTCATTTAACCCACTTTATTCTTCTATATCACTGTGGGTCATTGCCCATGTACCTCAAATTCCAGAGACCTCAGCTTGTCCTGATTTTTCTAGGGATCATGAGGGGAGATGGTCAGAAGCACAACTTGCATAATGTTACAGTGTGATGGGACGAAGGGATAGATTTCTTTAAGGCCCCATGTCATCACATTGACACTCAGGACTTCCCACCTTCCAGACTGTCTTCTCAACCATTTCTTCTCCCACAGTAACTGGATTTTCAATAGTGGTGGACAAGGTAGACAGGAAGACTCCTCTCCTGTCTTCCACTTTAATCTTTCCTACACAGAAAGTGAAGGTAGTATTTTAATCTCAAAACCAGCAGTCAAACTGTCAGTCACTACTCTAAGAATGAATGTCCAGCCATGCAATGGCTTGGCTGTGATCAGAGTGAGGAGCATCTGGTTAAAGCTAATCGTGGAAACTCTGAATTGATGTTGTTCAGTTATTTCAAATATTTGCCAGTTTATAACATCACTTACTGCTGAAATAATTTTCAGGTTATTAACCACCACCATTGGTATTGGCTGGACTCCTCATTACTTCCAGCCGGTCAATGGAAAAATGCTTTTTTTGAGGGGAGAGGAACCAGAACTCATCTTCTGTTGGATTTCAGTAGTATGATCCAAGCAGATGTTATCTGCAGGCTTTACTGTGAACATCCATGTATCTACTTTAGAAATCAAATGACATATACAATGCTAAACTGCATTGAGTGTGAAAGCTCAGTGCTTTTTCTCAGCAATGAAGTCCACCAAGAATATCTCATCTTTCTCTTAATCCACTGGGTCAAAATCAGGGGTTTGGTTTTAATACTTTCAAGTCTCTCCTATGTTAATTTACAATAACCGTAAAGCTGCCTTTCTGTTCCTATAAAAGCTATTTGCTGGTGGGACAACAGAATAGCTAACATCAGTAGGGAAGCTTATATGTGTAGGAAGTAACCCCAGAAAGGTCAGAAAGCAAAGCAGAGGTTCCCAAGTGAATTGCTGGGCATCACACACATGGGCTTGCCTCAATATTTTGTGCTGGGAAAAGAACATGAAAAAATATTCTGTTGCTGAACTCATTAGTAGTGCTATGATTGGAGGTTGTTGAATTGGTCTATGTACAGAACTTTATGAAAATTAGAACTAAGCTATTTTAATTACAAAACATCCACAGTACAATTAGCACCACTTAATACAAAATGTGTTCAATATATTTCACATGTAATTCAAATTCTGTAAAATTAAACTGTAATAATATAAATAATTTTTCAGCATGAAAAGTAGGTTAAGATAAGCAAATTTCATGCTTTAAACATTTAGATAAATATTCCGTAGTGTATTAAAATATTGTGTTTTAGACTGTTAATCTTTTCATTGAATAATAAATATGAGCTTCCCTTTTATGTAATTAATGCAACCCATATTTTTCAGTAGAGAAATGAAATGTTGAATCATACATAGAAAGTAGCTATGAGTATTTAATTACCCAACTTAATTCAGTCATTTCCACAGACTTATGGAAAATGTTATTCACCTCTTGGGGAAAACTTTTGGCAGTGAAATGTGGTTTTCCTTGGCATATATTTTGAATTGCTTGAATCTCTGGTTCATTAGTCCCTTCTGGGGGGCTATTGTACACAGGCTGGTTGAGAACAATAGTTAGATTTAGCAGTATTTTATATCTTCAAAGCCTTATTACTAACATTAAATAAGGTACCCTTAATCATCATTTCTGAAAGGATATTGAGAGATATTTTATTATTTTAGTATTGCTTGGTTACAAAATGTGCAGTCTAATGTTGTTGTGTGAAATCTGTATGCAAGAATGACAATTTCCAAAGCATTTCAGGGGACCATGAGTTTTATTTCCCGGGCTGTTACTACATTTTCAGGCAGCCATTTCTGTGGTGTAAAATAAGGACATCATTTGAAGTATGATTATACTCTGAATGCCGAGTGAAGCTTTTAAAATGATAGTTGACATCCAGTTGCATAGCTATAGATAGACATTGATTTTTGTTTTTTCTATTCACTTTTTACAAAGAAAGTCTGTTAGAATCTGGAGAAATGGAGGAAAACTAACATTACTTCCCTATTTCAACATTCACTGTAGCTAAGAAAAACTTGTACCCAATATAATTTGGTTATACTTCCCCAATTCTGATTTGGCTTTTTTAAGTAAAGCCCTAAGGATTAGTAGGATATAGTTGCTTTTATTAGAATACTTTTGTTTATTTATACTATGGGAAATGATATCTGGCATCCTTAGGCAGTCTGGAAAACTAGAGGCTTAGAATTATTACTATAGTATATATTCCTCAGAGTAATATAGAGCTACACTGCAGTTTTAAATGGTCTAGGCTGGCTTCTGCTAGCAGAGTAGCTGCAGCAACAGAACACAGTGCAGACTATAAAAAATGCACTAGAGGAGAGCTGTAAATATTTTATATGGTAGCCTTTTCTGAGTTTTGCTACCCAGTATTCAACTACTTTGTGTAAAGCTAGTTCAGATACACCAGTGTTAATGTTGGCTGTGCCTGGTGTACAAATATTCCAAGGGAATCTGATATGTGTTTTCTCCAGAGAGAAGACGTTACAAGATCAAGCCCTAATTATTTTATAATTATGCAAGGCTTTAATTATAAGACCTTAATGACTGGCTTAGTTTAAAGCACTTTAGGGATGTTGACTTAAATGCTGCTGTTGAAATATTTTCTTTCTCAGCAATCAGAGCACTTTCTATTTCTCTCAGGGATCTGCTGTGCTTAACAAACAGAGGAATGATCCATGTAATTAAGAGATCCTGGATGCAGGTTCCCTGATTATCCTTACAACAGCTCAACTAGTAGGCGCTGGGCACCCAGTTTTCAAGGGTTCCACTGAAATATTCCATGTTCTTTGCTGTTACATAAACACAGCAAGAAGAGTTGAAACAGCCTTCACCATCAGTTGCTTCCAGACTGAGGAGACAGAGAGAAGGGAATACTAGTGAAATTTTGGTCAAGATCACCATTTGAGGATAATCGGTATGGGATCTTAATAAATCTGTCTGCAAGGCACAGAGAATATTCTTTTGTACAGGTGTCATCAGAGATAAAAGATCTTAACATTGCTTCTTTTTTTCAAATATGTCCTGTAGTTGGGTAAGTATTGCCTCCTCACTCTGAAGTGTGTACTGAAAGTACTGGAGCTGAAATGAAAAAAGTGTAAGTGAAATGTCATAAAACACTGCAAAACATGATCAGTGTTGGTTAGGGATAGATTATGAGCCATTCTAGATACTTTTGCACTTACTGTTGTTGAGCTTAAATTCCAACTTACTATGCAAAACAGTTTGAAAAATCTCTTTTGAGTAGAAACCTAATCTTGATGAACTGAGATCTTTGTCAGTAGATGTACAAGCTGAGATGATGAAATTAAAATGATATAGTACTTCAGCCCTGGAGTCTCTAAAAATATGTAGTTGTGACGGTAACTTTTAATTATAGGAAACAATACTAAGTTATTTTTAAGCTGGTCAAAACTCAGAATTTGTCTGTTTGTTATCAATTAAAATTAAAAACTGAACATCTTCATAAAAAGATTCCTGAAAGAATCGGGGATACTGAACAGATTTTCTGAAGAAAAAAAAAATATTTCAGTAAGACCGAAAGTCTTTAAAGCATATTTATGTACATTTTGATAAAATATCTTGAATTCATGTAGTAATCATGCTCCATAGAGTAATCTGGGCAGGGGGAAAAAAAAAAAAAGGCAATCTGAAAAAAAGGAGAATAGTGTGGTTTTTAGTAGGGCAGGTTGTACAATAAGCTGCTTGTAAATAGTATAATTTTTTTCTCTCTGGGAAACAGACAAATGGCAACTGCTTCTCCAGGTGGAAACCTTCCTTTGGGCACTTAGATGCTTAAACTGAGAAGTGTTAAGACTAAGCTGACTGTGTCCTATTGCTTCCTACTGTTCCCAGTAAGTAACAGTTGAGATACAAGTGACAAATAGAAGATTCCAGTAAAACTCTGGGTTGTGTAAGAGAGAATCACAAATTTTTATGAAAAAAAATAAGACTTGGAACACACTTTTGTAAGTGTGCTTAGGCTCGTTAAAATTATATAAATATAATTTTGGGGTAATGACTAGTGTTATTGAACAATATGAATACACTCAAGAAAATGTATTTCAACAGCTACTGTTCTTTATGTTATGCCAACATAAAGAATAAAGCAAAACAACTATCAAATCGAAGTCAAACAGCAAATCAGATTTAGTATTGAATAGAAATGGAAAACATCACAATAATACCTAAAATTAGAACACCAGTTAGTTATGGATCCCAAACTTCTAGTCTTGGACATAAATGTGTGGACAGAAACTAGGTTTTAATTTGTATCTGAAATGCTGTCTCTCACAGTGCTTGTTCCTACCTCAAGCCCAATCCTTTCTTTCTGCCCAAAGGAGGTTTTGTAAAGCTGATCTTAACAGAACAGCCTTTACAAGTGAAAGCTTGATAACTCTTCTGTATTAGGAGTTAGCAAATGTACTAAAAGCAAGGAGAAAAGTCTTTCGTATCCCCAGAAACCATCTTCAAAGCAGTTCTTAGTGCAGCATAGCTGTTTTCAAGCACTGAGAATTGCACAGCTTCTGAATCCAAGCATGAAAATTATTGTTGCGTATGTGATACACGAATTTTACTAGCTTGAACATCTTTGTATCTTTTCCATATATGGTATAGGATGCCCTTTGGATGCCTTTCTGAGATGTTTTCCTTACATACTTGCTAAGCCATCCTTGGAAGTTAGCAGCTTTGCAGATAAGACAGGAATGATTCACTTAAGTTTGTACAATGCCGAAAATGTAAGTCACCTTGTTGAAGAGCTTACTGAAATCAGTATAGATTGCAGGATCAGCTTTTTATCTGTGTTCCAGATATGGAGGGTGATTAGCAAGACGAGATCATCTTTTGTTTTGGTGGAAACATGGAAAGGAGATCAGACAGACTTTGCTGCATTACTTTCAATGTGTTTCATACTCAGACTATTAGAATACAATGGATATCATACTGTTCTCTCTTACCAAAAAAAAAAAAAGTGTAGAAAGGGTTTTTAGATAGAATCCTGAACATCATGTTTCTTGGAGATGTGTGTCTTCTGCCGCAGGTAAGAAGAAAAATCTCTCGTTCATATTCCTGGCATAGTTGCAGTCAGTCTACATGGGCTTAGTCAGATCTCCAAGCTGGTGTCCCAGAAAGGGAAGAAATAAAAGAGTTAGCATAGGCTTTCCTCCACAAGGAGTGGATTCTCTTCTTTCACTTTCTATCTCTTTGTGTTTCATATTCCTCTGTGATACTGTCTGTTTGAAATGGGCTCCTTCTGACTTTGGAGATATCCTGGTTTTATAATTTTTTACAAAATTGCAAATTTTAAGTGAGCAGGAAACCATTAGACAAACCTCTTGTGGAACATCAAGACACAGAACTTTCTCCACTTATTTTTGTGAGTCATTTGGTTGAAGCAGGTCCTTCTATTCAGCAGCGAGCCTTTTAAAACAATCATAAATTGTTTATTTCTAATTTTATGGTTTGGAGGGTTTTTTACGTGTTTTTCCCTTTCCTGTTATGGGGAGAAAGTGTTGATATTAAGCAGTATTTCTTGCATCTCGCTTTGCTTGTTTACTGAAGATGTAACAAACTGCTTTTCAAGCACAACGGGAATGAGAGAGAAGAATTCTTACTTTCTCTGTTTCATTCTGATTTCTAAAGAGCACAGACTATCTGATAGTCATTTGGTAAGTATTTCTCTTGCTGTTGCCCCAGCTTTTCTGGCTGCTTGGCTGCTTCTGTTTGCACATCTGTAGATCTTCATCAAATAATAATCAAGTCTCTACCTTCAGTCCACAGTAAAAGCCTCCTTAAACATGTAGTCTAACTACTGGATGGATTCGTGCAAGTGTTGTGTTGTAGGGTGAAATTCTTACAGCTTCAGTTATTATTAAGCTTTTTAAAAGAGCTTAACTGCATTGTAAGTGTACTCCAGAAAAAAGATGTTATTGTGCTACAGTTTCAATGAAGCTTCACCCAATCCCCTTCTTAGAAATTGCTTCTAAAAAGGCATCTTTTATATATTTGAGAGATAAAATAATGTGGAATCCTGATTTTCTTTATCAGAAAAATTATTAACTCAAGAAGTGATTGAGTAATTGATGATTAGAGTAATCTAACTGTAAAGATTTATCATACTGTTATAAACTGTGCCTTAATTTTTTCTTTAGTGTATCATTCAAAAAAGCCCATAAAGTGATGTCTGATGAAAAGTCTGTGCTTATGCCAGCATCAGTCTCTCATCAGGAGACTCACCTCTTTAAGAAGCAGAATTGATTCTTGTTCCTGGCATTGAAACATGACATAAAAAGCTAAGTAAACTGTGTTTTTGTTAGAGCCAAACCATTTCTTCTCTGTGAGATCAAAACCTGGGGCGTGAGAGTATGGAAGGAAGATTCCAGATAGGAAATGCTCAGGCTTTCATAAATGTTTACTTTAGAGTAAGTAAACTTGGGATTTGAGGAGCCAGTAAGATGAAGTGGTCACTGTATTTAAAAATCTCTGTTTTCAGTTTAATTCTGGTTTCTTAGTAAATGATCTTTTGAATTCAAGTTTCTCATGTTTTGGCTTAGTTTAGAGACAGATCTCTCTGTGCATGTGTCTGTGTGTGGGTGTATGTATATGTGTATGTACATGTCTGTATGTGTATATTTAAGACTTGAAAAATGCTAAGCTGGGATCCAAAAACCATTCATGTTAATATCTTCTGGCTTTATATGCATCATTATTTGGAATGCGACTAAATCTCACTTGCTTCACTGGGCCCAAAGCATGTGTTTAAAGTCAAGCATGTGCTTAAGTGTTTTCCTGAATAAAGATGCTTTCCTGAATGAGAATTTAAAGAGAATGCACTCCATGTGAACAGTAAACATATTTTTCCATGTAGTTGTTTCACGTCATACCAAAGTCTGAGCTTCTGTTAATATATTTGTCTTTCTAGTTAATGTAGGAAGAAATATTGGATCACATGGATTGAATTATTTTTTTAACTGCATATTTTTTCTGTAGCTATAGCATATTATATTACTGTTACAGCAAATATCTAATTCAGGGCTGCAAAGGAACAGAGAAATAGTCTTTAAAATGGACTAGCATCTCATCATTGGTCTATAAATTTATTAACTTACATTAATATTAGATATTTTGTTTAGAGAGCTCATTGTCTACCTTTGTTTCTTTTCTGGAGAAGCCTCTTTGGTTTGTTACATGTGCAGTCATTTGTAAAATGATAAAGCTAATATATAGCAAACTCAGGGAAGGAGCACTGGTTTTGATTTTTTTTTTTCTTTTTTTTTTGTTGCATTTTTGAAGGTAATATGTTTGTACCTTATAACTACTTAGAAAAAGGCTGTTTAGGATTAGCTTGTTTGTCTGAGATAACAATGGCTGTCATTTAAAAAAAAATGAAGGCAGATACTTGTAGCATGAAAAATGTTTTAGGCTGAAGCCCAGCAACCAGTTTTAACCTGCTGGTATTTTTGTGGTTGTGATCTAAAAAAATTGGCAATATATTGACTCTCCGTTATGGTAGTGCAATTTGTGATGTTAAAAAAAATCTAATATCAGTTATCAAAATTTAGAAGATATTTAAGAATACACGTTGTTTTAAGGAACCTCTCTGTAATAATTTTCTTTAAATTGTATATAATTTTTTTATGGTGGATGTTTATTTTCTAGCAAATGCACTTGAGATTGTAAATGACTTGTATCAGTAGAAAATTGCCCCTGATTTACAAAAAAACCCCAAAAGGTCTGTGAGTCTATGTTGTATTTCTCCCAAAAAATCCTAGCGTGTCCTTTACAAAATTCAGATATCTTAAAATCTGCAATGAAATTCTAATGTTTAACTCTTGAAAACTGTGGAAAAGCACACTGGAGCCAGTGTCTGCAAAAATAGTAGTCGTGTGAATCTCAGTTTGTGTTTATGTAAGGAATTCTAATTTGTACCTCAGAAAGAAACCAAATCATTCAGAAATGATTGTGGTTTAGATCTATAATTAGATTGAGGTTTAGGATTTTGAGTTGTCTTGAATTTGTCTTATTTGTATTTCAGAATTTTCCTTTTTAGTTTTCAGCATGACTACTTATGTCATCTGTTTCATTCTCCCCCAGTCACTTCCTGAAATGACGATTGAGTATTTCACCATACACAGCAATCTCAGTCACCTTGGAGGTACAAGGTTCCCAGTGCAGCAGAATGCTCGGATATTCTGAAGAATGTACTTTGCCTTTCAGGAATTAAAAGATGATGATGCTCCTTTTAAGAGTGTCCATTTGCTTTCAAATTCAGTTCAAAAGCCTATTATAAATTTTGAGAACAATGAGAACTGCTGCAATGCTTTCATTTTCATATTGTTTTCTTTTAGGTTTGGCATCTCCTCAATTTGTCTGATAGCTGGCATTCTGACATATGTGTACTCAAGTGCTTTCAAATTCAATTAATGCACAGAGTGCGGAATATAACTCCTGTACCTTTCAGTGATTGCAGCAACATGACATCACAGGAATAGAAAAGGAAGACAAGTTTAAGGAGATACTGTGGGGTTTTTTGATATCTTCATACAGCATCCATCGTAATTATCTCTGAAACTTTTGGAAACTGCTATAACAGATCTAATAAAAATAGATACAATGAAAAATAATATTTTTTGTAATTCTGCCAATGTAAAAGGATTTAATTTAAGTTTTAAGGACCTTAAAATAGACCACTCTGCTGATTGTTTTCTAGTGGACCACCAGACCAGCTGACTACCTCCATCAGTATCTTGACAAAAGTTCAAGGTTGTTACACAAAGGTAGATGTTAACTATTTACTCAGAAAAACTGAGTTCTGTGTAACTGATTTTGCAAATAATAGGTTTTTACCCCATGGCAGGTAATCTTTTCAGGCTGTCTTTCCAGTGGGTGGAGCAGATGTGCTCCTTGAGAAGGCAATTGGAAGAATCTGTTCTTAATGTCTCTCTAGAGGAGCCCACATCTCTTCATTTTACTAGAGAGGAAACCTATGAGATCTCCCTCCTTAGGTGAAGCCCAAGGTCCCTTTGGAACCCCTTGCATGAATGACAAACAGCTGCATCATAGATCACATTTTTGCCATGGTGTGCAAGGCTTTGGCAGCCGTTAATTCCATTACTACTTCTGCTGATTATTTTCCACAGCAATTGCTTGTTGCTGTTTCCTATTTATATTCTGCTCGTTTCATTGGAGTGCAAGGTTATACTCAGAACATTCAGCATCTCTGCAAGTGTCTTTGTGGAGATACTAGGGACAGCATTTGGTGTTAATCAGAAATGTGCAGATAGAGCTTGCTCTGGAGTCTACTGAGTCTGGAGAAAGATTTCAGTGGCGTTCTATGTAATTTGGATCAGACTGATGGTTCTGAAATTTCACCCTGAAAAATACTGTTCCTTATTTTTTTTTTCACCTGTGAACATCAAAATTTAAGGCAATTTAGGGTTTTAAAAACAGGACATAGTGTTTACAGTGTATATGAAATGTATTAACTAATTTTTTTATAGTTGTTTGCTATTATATGAATGTAATTTATTGTGCCTGCAGCAACCCGAGGACATGCTGGAAAATGAGATGATTCATTTCAAGTGTTTTATCCTAGTGAGTAAAATTTTAATCAGCCAGTTTTCCAATCCCAGCTCTGTTATTGGCACACTCTGTAAACTTGGCAAGGTCACAGAAGGACTCCATTGCAGACACAGTATTGCATCTCAGCTGAATCATTACTGCATATGTTTTAATTTCTGTGTAACAGAATTTTTAAAGAAATAGAACTGTAGAAAGGTGCTCCTCTGAGCTATGCTAAAGGTAATCTAATAATATAATTGATGAATATAAGATTTATCTTGAGCCATGGTTGGTATTTCCTGTGCAAATTTCTTACAATTTCATGTTAAAAAACCATCTAAAATAATTTGAAAAAAAGTTAAAACTCTCCTAGCACATGGGCCACTGTCTTGTTGTTAGTCTTACAAGTTTGTTACTATGTTGTTCATTGAGCGTTGTGAACTGTACCATGCAGTAAACAGGAACTGTATTATCGGTTTGCTGTACCTCAAAGCTTGCTGTTAGCTTTTGTCAAGAACGTGCTACTTTTGATGATGTGGATGTTAATTCAGAAATATAAAGTAGTCCAATATCCAAAAATAGTTGAGTAAGTCAAATGCATGCAAATGATAGTGTAGAAGATATTCTAATTGCCTTAATTATCAGGCAGTAAATATAACAAGAATGGTCACATTGGAATAACATTTTTAAAAGTATCCAATGTCCTAATTTTAAAGGGAAAAAAGAAGCCTAATGTTCATTGAAAACAGATAGAACTAAGCTCCAACACTTGTAATTGACTTCTGAAAATGCGGCATAGACTCCTAAAGTATGTTAAATTTTACCCGCAGGTGAAGAACCAAGCTATTTGGAATGATAGACTGACATTCCAATGTTATATTGAAAGTGGGATCATGAAAAATATTGTATGCTGCATTTTTTGAAGCAGGGGTTCAATTTCTTTACAAGGCAACCATGATTTTTTTTTTCAGCTATCAGAAATCAGAATGCATTTCAGATTAACTGCCACATTAAAAAACTCCAAACCAACCCAAACCAGTGGATATTATTAGCAAATTACAGAAGAAGAGAGTAGGAGCCATAAAAAAAAAGGTATAAAAAGAATGTAATTTTACAAAGAGTCAGAAATGTTTAGTTGGGCATTAAATTAGATAACTGTGTACCCATGGTCTTACAGAATTTGAGTGAGAAAGGCACAGGTAAATTCTAAGCAGGGAGGGAAATAAGGATTACATATATTGTAATACACGTATATATTTTATACATGTAGGTATGGATATGTGTATTATAACAACAAAAATCAGACTAGGATTAAAAAAAAAAATTAAGTAATACATCCTACAGATTTTTCCAAAAAGCAGTTTGTATTGAAACAATTCAATTGTTACGTCAATAATTTGAAACATCTTCAGCTTTGAATATTATCTCATGATGCGTTGCTTTTCTATTCTCTAATTTTCCGAAGGTTTAAACAATACTGCTCTCAAGCCTCTCTTTTGTTTTTTAACTGTGTCACATATACGGCCATTGCAGTCTGTTGTGTTCAATTTATCAACCTCCGTTTAAAACAAGGTGGCAAACTCCGATTGCTGCCTGTCCCCTGCTGGCAGTACTGCTTTACTCCTGTAGAAATGACAAAATCTGGCAAATAGGCAAGAGCCATTAAGAAAACTGTGGAATAAACCACAGTTGAGGTGCCAGCAATACTGATGCCTTATCATATGAGTATTTATACAAACAGTAATTTTTGAAGGACAGATACTGATGACTAATTATAATTGCGCTCACCTAAATGTTCCCACTTCCTCATTTTGCTATTGCAGTACACACCCATTTAGAGATTATCATCTTGCTATTATTTTGTGAGATAGTTTGAAAAATAAACTTGTGGGAAAAGGAATAAACTACAGCGAGCGATTTCAAAATAACCTTTCATGATATATATTAGCTTTTTAAATCCTGCGCTGAACTTCAACAGCTGCAAACCAGAAACCTCTTATGGAATCTGAACTGCAAAAAATATTCAGAGACTGGGAAAACTAATGAGAATCCAGCAGCATGAGAAAGAATGTTTTCTAATAGGAATGGCTTTATTCTAACAGATAACACAGAAAGTGTGAAAAATGAGGAAGATATATTCAAAAATGTATGGAAGAAACAAATTAATACAGCATATTGGCTGTTGGGTGGAATAACTAGTCCTATCTCTCACCTTTCAGTGTTGTTTCACAGTATTCTTGGTGCTTTAGTTTACACAAAATTAAATAGCAGAGTTTTGAGAAGTTGAAACCATTGAGCTAGTTCTTGTTCTGCCTTATCACCTATTTATAACACTACAATCTGTAGGAGAGTCTGTTTATGAATTTCAGTAGCAGAAATCTTCGTATAGACATATAGGAGAAGACAGAATGGAAGATTACATCAGTTTAATGTAGTAAGGCTCTCTAGCACATTCCTATAGGTAAATATATGGGTAGACACAGGACTACAAAGTTAGAAATACTGCAACTTGACCATAAAGGTACAATATGCTGTTTTGCACAAGGTAAGCTTTGTGTAGAGAAAACATATGTATACTGAATGATATTTTCATTTAAAAATATTTCTTGTCAGGGTTGTGAAAAGTCTCAGTAAAAATTACTTGTGCCTAATTATTTATAGGTTACTGGAAGTGTAGGAGGTTACAAAAGAGAGGAAAAGAGGTGGGCATTCTTAGAGACTTCAGGCTTCTCTGATGATTGGCCAAGATACGGCTAACAAGTGGGATTACTCTGAGAAAATGTTCACCAGAACAAGAGAATCCCTTGTGCAGGCCAGGAGGGCTAATTGGCTGACTTCAATATATAGCTGCACACTTACGTCATTTTTTTCATTCAGCAATTAAATTAGGTCTTCATGATGATCATTGCCCAGACCTGGCAAAGTTGTTTCTGTTTCTTGCACTTGCAGATTAAAGTAGGGAGACAGGTTATACGGGCAAAAAGGATGTCTTCAGGAACTTGTTTTCCACTTAAGGGCAGAAACAGAAAAGACTGACTCCCAGGCTTGACTCTAATGCACTTGATGCACCAGCTCTACCTCAGCTTCCATTTAGAGACATAATGTGGCCTCCAAAGACATAGAAAATAGTCTTAAGGATGTTATCTATATAAATATTTTTGAATGCTTTCTTTTTAATGGTGAAGATAAACTATCAGAAATATAATGCCTGGCAAAATTTTACTGGATATGTCTTTCTTTTCAACCATAACCTTCAATTCGTCTGTCCTCTTAATTAAAAAGGTCAAAAAATATAGCAGGTGTGTAAATTAAAATTAATTCATAGACAGTTTACTCTGGCAGATAGTTCAGGGGGTACCTGAATCCTCACAAAGGTGTCAATGGAGCGATGCTAAGGAAACTAACATTCCAGTGTAATCATTTTTTCCCAGGAAAATAGTGGATGTAAAAAAGAAAATCTACCTGGGGTTTTGTTGAGCTTTAACGAACGTGAGGCATGTCATAAGATGTCACCCAGCATGTTTTCACATTCTTTACCACTTCCAATTCTGCAGCTAGTCATGGCCACTTCTTCCATTACCTATTTGGGCTCTGAAAATTCTTGAAATATTGAACTTGCATTTATCTTATTCATGCCAATCTGATGAATATTTTCCTTGCTCTTTGTAGATCATGAAGGAATTTGATCTGCATCCTGTTTGTAACCTTGTTTTACATTTAAAAAATCAGGAGTGCTTTGCTGCTTCGGGCTGGCAGAGATCTCCTTGTCATTACTGAACCACATGAAGGACGTGAGTTCTCAGGTCTTTCTTGGAACAGATACTCTGGAAGTAGAGTGGTGATAGAGTTTTCGAGATATGCAGTTTTAGTTAGAAATTTAATTTAAGAATTTTGGGAGTATTTTTAGTAATACTCAATACCTTGTTGAACACAGTGTCTATTATTAATATTAACAGAGATTGAAATAAAAAAATGCACATGTATGGTAACGTTATCATATCTTATGCTTTCTTGAGTGAATATATCTACTCAGGCTTTCACTAAGGATTATTTTTGCAAATATTTAGTTATTATTTGGATTTGTTGCCTTTTTTAATTGTTTTGGTTTTTACCTGCTAAATTTAAAATCTCAAACAAATGCCTAGGTCTGACTATTAGTGGAATAGCTGCATTTCTTTGAAAGGCCTAATGAAACCACTCCCCAGCAAAACAGCATATAGTATCATCACACACTGATTGCCCTTTTCTAGTCTATTTTTACCTGTTTCTTTTGCATTTCTACAAAATCTCTTCAATTTTAAAGAATTCTTCAAAAGCTGATATATTAAATTCTGGGAACCAAAGCGAATAACTGATCCATTTTAATAAATACTATATTGTCATGCATTTGCTATTTAATTTATCCAGTGATTCATCAGTTTAGCTTTCAATATACATAATACTGATAAGATTTAGTAGATCATACATTTGGTTCAAAAGATGTATTAGATTTAATAGGTCCTGACTTCAGTTTAACATAAGACGACTTTATCTGTCTTATGAGGATATATGTGATTTCCAGAAGCAATGTATCTGTTTTTGAAAAATCTTTGAAAGGGAAAAAAATAATTTATTGCAAGGGATAAAACATTTATTTTAGGAATCTGAATATAGAAATTACCCACATTTATATTAGAATTCAATAGCAAAGCAATACACTATGCATGTCTTCACATTTCATATACTGAAAGTAGTATTTTTATCATGATAACGTCACTGCATGTATTGCTGAATTCTGAATTGAAAAGCACTTTGCTCTGTAGAACAGAAAAATCAATTTAGCATAAGGTGATCTCATTAAATTCTATTTATCCAAGATTACAACAATGCAGAAGAAGATTGATAGTGAAAGTAATTGTTCTTTTATTAATCCAAGTAGCTTTTAAAGAGAAATCTACTGATTAGGAAGCTCTGCTTGACTTCTGACTTGAATCTTCCAGGACTTATTCCGGGAAGTTCTGATTTTGGTGATGTGTTCTGATGAGATCAAAAGCAACTATGGCCATACCATGCTGAAGTCACAGAACCCAGACGGAGTAACAAGTTTAAATGATCCGTTAGTATATTTCAGTATTAATTTGCCATAGAAATGTTAATATATATGCTCTCTTGCCCACTGGTGATGTAAAAACTGAAGCCTCAGGCAATGTTTCACGTTTTAGGGTTGTAGGTTTCTGGTTTTAGTTTGAAAAACTAGTATAGTAATTTGAAGATGAATATGTTTTCAACTTGCAGCTACAAACATTAGCTCTTTGTGTCCATAAACATTCAGTTGCATAAATGGAGAAAACACTTAAAAAGACTGGTAAAATGGAGATCACTTTAGAGCTATATTTTCATTTATTCGGAGGTTTCAGACTGCAAAAGTTCTAAGGAAATAAATCTTGTTATATTTTTACTAATTTTTAGTTTTTCAAATTTTGGTGATGTTCGACTTTGAGGGGTTGAATGGAAAGATCTTCATAAGTGAAATTGTTTCAGAATAATTCTAAATGAAGTTTGTTATGGTTAAAACTGGAACAGAGGAGCAGGAAAATAAATATTTTTAATAATTCTTCTCCTTTCCAGAACTAGACAGAGGTCTTTGTGCTGCTTCGGTATTCCACTTTCACAGAAATTATCTCCAAAGAGGTAACCTTTCTGATGGTTTAATAATTTTTTGTCGCAGTTACCGTTTTTATTTTTTAATTTTTTTTTTTGATACAAGATGTGGAGAAAAATGAAGAGTTGAGCTAACTTTTCAGAAGAGAGAAGTTTATGTGCTTATGCCTCAGAACAATGACATCTTTAAATGGTGTTGGGCTATAGAGGAAAAAGGTCAGCAAATAATGCAGGTTGCTTCTCAATGAGTCAATAGCTATTGTGACTTCAGAGCGGCCTTTTGTTTTCTAGAGAATTCATAATAAAAAGAAATACGATGTTTCACTTTGTGTAGTAAGACAGGTAGCAGCACCTGGTAGAATGGTTACAGAAGGCACCTTATTGACCAAAAAGAGCTAGACCGTCAGATTCTCCTTTACGCATTATTTGACAATTAGATTTTTAACATACCTACACATCCCTGGCTGTGCTAAAACAACTAAGAGAAACTTCTGTATTAAAAATACTAGTTATTTAAATAGACCAGATTAACAAAGCCTTTCACAAACAGTAATAAGTTGATTTTATATAGTTTAGGAAAAGCATGAAAAAAACCCAGCGCAGACCTGAGAGAAGTCAGGAGGGTTGTGGGTGCTGTTCAGGACTACTGACAACATTATAACAGCCATAGAGTGCTTTGCAACAGCTCTAGGAGTTGTGGTGATGTCTATAACACCACTCTATAGATGGTGAAAACAAGATAGAGCACTTCAGTCATAAAGCTCAAATGTTGAGTTTGTCTGCTCTATGAATAGTCAGACACTTCTTCTGCCCTGATCTTCCTTTCAGTGAGTTGGCCGAATTCCAGGCCCTTTGCTATTGAGCTCCACCTGAGCCAATCACCCCAGGAACTATAAAGGAAGAAGGGTTCAGTTTGCAAGATGTTCAACCCATCTACTACCAGTCACTCATGCTGGTCTTACAGGAACTGCTTCTGTCATAGTAGTGCCTTTCATCTTTGAGAAAAGATCTTTGAAGAAACATCTGTCACATTTGAGTGTATTTCTTTGCACCTCTGTTTCTGTACGTCTAAATAAAACAAAGGCCAGGATCTGTTCTCTGGTCTTTGAGGTCAAATGGAACAGACTGGCCACATCCACATTCTTAGGCACTTGGCTGTAGTCTCTCCTGAGCCCATGTTTATCCATACTGTCAAGTAAAAGAATGACAGTCCCATTCAAACACTGCACTCCTGGCTGGGACTTGTGCTATTCCAAACAGCTTTGTCTAAGAGAAATCAGCATCCCTTGGGCTCAAACCTGGGGCTTGGTCCCGGACCACCATTTACTTGTTTGTATGTAAGTGTAGAGGCTTTTACAGATGTTCTCCTGGCTTCAAAGTGAGTGCTGAGGACCTATCTGAAAGAATTGCTTGAATTGAGACAGTAACTCCAGAAAGGCTACCTGGTAGTACCATGTTAACACAGAACTTTTCAGTCTCGTACCATCTATGTGTAACACAACCTTATCTTAACAAGGAGGAGTAATGGCAAGTGAGCTTTTTGCCCCGCAGGAGTTTCAGGTCATATGGTTTCCAAGCAGTTTTAAAAAAAATTATTTTATAATTTTATTTTTAAATAAAGCCCATAGAAAAATACACTGAAAAGACCATCAGGAGGACTTTTGGTGCAGTATCATTCAACTTCCAAGCAGCTGATCTGTGGTAGTTCATAAAGCTTCTTAAGGTGATCTACAAAATTACTCCTAAATCTGAAAACCCTGTACATATTACGTATGAGCTGCTGACAGGCAAGCCTACATATCGTTAGTAAGAAACAGGAAAAAAAAATCTGAAAGTTCCATTAAAAAGGATTTTACAATGGAGTAAAGTTTATTTACTTAAAAGCTAAATAGTTGATTTTTTAAAATAATTTTTCTGGACTGTGCCAGATAAGTCAGATGTAAGATGACTCTCTTTTTCTTAAATCCATCGTCCACTTATTAATTGCAAAGACAGTTATAGATATCTAAGTGCCCACCCAAAAGCAGGATCAGCTGTAGCTATACCATTCTGTATGTGCTTGCCAAACCTCCAGCAATGGTTCTCAGCAGATTCTCATAACAACTCATTCCAGAATTTCCTAGCTATTACATTGTTTTTCCTTATAATTAACCTATATCTACCCTGCTGCAAATTTCGAGGTTTATTTCTTGTCTTGTCAGTTGTGGATAGAGTATACCCTTTACAGATTACTACATGCAAAAGTTCTTTGTTTTTCCCATTCAAACATTTTATTAATCGTCCCTGTGAAGTTAAGGAATCTTTGTGTGTATGTGTATGAATAAAAGCAATTTTTTGTGAAAAGGGATGGAGGGAGAGAGAGGAATTACATAAATCTTCCCAAAAGTCTTGATTTGCTTTCATCCTGGATGTTGTGTACCTTCCCACTAGCTAACTTCCAAACATATTGTGAAAAGCAAAATCTTTAATGGCAGCACTCCAAGGTTATTCCTTGCTATTTAATAATGGGTAGGAATGCAGTAGGGAGCACAGTCAGAGTGAGTCTGATCCGGGTTAAAATAATAGTTTGCAGGTAAAAACAGCGTGATAAATTTATAAAGAATCACAGATTCTTTCCTCAGAGACATCCCCGAAAAATAAGGCCCTGCTTAACACATCTGCTTATAGTAAAATCCTCTGTTGACGAAACACAGCTACTTCAACATCATCATTTTCAAGAATCAGATCAGGAACTCCAGGGTCATTTTGATGAAAAACTTGTCTTTTTAATGATTAGAATTAAGAGGTTTCTCACAAAGTCTCCTGCTGCTCGACTAGTCATCGTTTCAATAACAAGAAGTTACCCTGCAGTGATGGTATCAAACTTTTCTGCTTCCTATGGTGCATTCAGAGGGCAGCTGCAACAAGAATACAGAAACCTGTTAGACAGAATGAAAGGAAAACGGCAACCATATAAATCATCATGAAAGATGTAAAAATCAATGTCTTAAGAAAATAGAATTACTTTTTTGTGCAGATAAGAGGATAAGGGAATGGGTTGTATTTCTGGACATCTTTGGGAAAAGAGAAAAGTAAAGGCTCTGCAGTATTGACAGTCACATAAAATAGAGTTGGTTTTGGCTGGAATTGCCACAATGTGAAGGTCGAAGGTGAACTTCCTTTCTGTATTCCCCTTCACATTTTGAAAAACTATTTTAACCTGTGCTGTTATTCTAAGATGATTTTTGAGAAAAATAACCCATGTAGCTTTTAATTCAGAGATGTTATCAAAACCTTATTTTCAAACACGATGGTAGTACATATTTGGGAAGAAAATGGTTGTGTCATATATCTAAATACCTTGATGATTTTTCTCCTGGCTTCTTTGCTTCCCTCCAATTTTCCTCCTGCCAGCAATTTATCATGGAACCTGATGTTGTGAAAAGATTACATATTATTTTTTATGTAATTATAGATTTATTATTTTTATTTTCCCTGCAGAAATTATGTACATTGGTATTATTTATTGGAATAAAAAATGACATGTACTTTACAACATAAAATCAGCATAATCTCAAACGCATCACTGCAGCTTAATATTTCATATTGTTCTCTATAACAGAGAATTTTTTAAAATTTCCCCCCCCCCCAAAATTATTTGGAAACATCACACAGCATACTTCACGCTTATAATAAACAATGTTTAAACCTGTAAAAATGAAGATGCTGCTGAAAGCCTGGCAAAAGTATTTCTAGGTGATTAGTTAATGTGTGTAGAGTACTTTGGAAATTAAATGCTATATCCTTGCCTCATTACGAGTGTCCTTGGCATTACGAGATGCAGTCTGAAGAAATATGAAAATATATGGATGTTCATTTTCATTTCTGATGCCATCCTTACTCTTTTGCATCTTCTTCCCATTCCTCTTATAAAATGTATTTTCAAGAAAGCCAGAAAATGTTGTGTGACCTACCCCTCTCCAGCAGATGATGATTCATTTAATATGTGGTATGTCTGTATACACTGCTGTTTATCTCTGTTGCAAATTTTCTATAGCAGCGGGATTTAGGATTCCCTCTATTCTTCATAGTTTCAATGAATTCAGAGCTGGAATAGTAACCTCGACTGACTTGCTGCATAACGTAGCTGAGAAATTATTGCATGATGCCATAACTTTTGAAATCTATCTTTTAGATTGACATCTAATCTTGACATAAAAATATTCCAGGTTATGGAAACTCTAACACCTCTCTAGATGATTTTTATCTGCAGACAAGTACCTTCAGTGTTAAAAAGTGTGCTTCATTTTAGTTCTTCATGTTGGGTTTTGCTATACCTCTCTGTGTCTGATTAAACAGCCAGTTAGTGTGTGAAATCTTTCCATGTAGGCACATACGGACTGAGATTTGTTGCACAACCCTTTTTCCATTATTACAGAAGATTTTTCTCCCTCACTGTAAATAGGGAAATGAAAAGCTGATGGTTGACACACAATGTTTACTGAACCTTTGTTGCGAGTTACACAGTAAATGTTCTTGGTTTGGAAGCAAGCGATTCAACTATTACTGATTTCTTTACAGATATTGTCTGTATTTGGTGAGGCAGTTCTAAAGGAATCGACCTTTCAACTTTCTTTGGTTTTGTTTTTTTTTTCTTTATTTACAATGCTGTAGTTGTTTAAAACAAAACAACCCCAAACCCCACGAAACACTATTCCCCAATCTCTGGATCCCATTTAATGTCTCCATATATTATTTCACCCTCTCTTCAAACCTGTGTTTTAATTAGTCCACCTTTGACTGGGTAATCGAGATTCCTTTGTCAATTATTTTTGGAAGACTGGTGAGAAAAATACATTCCTCATAGTATTTTCAGCTGGTGACTAAACTTTTCTTTTTCTGCCTTGTCTGAGCATGAGTGGTGATAAGGCGACATCTCTTCCTTAACTCTGGTATTGTCTGTTTTCCTGATTTCTTGGAAATTAACACTGAAAATCATTTAAGAGCAATTGATCCCCTTTATATTGAGCTGTATTAACAGAAAGCAAGGAAAAACCCCTTCTGTAGGTATGTTATCAAACTATTAATCAGCTTTTAATTACCATATATCTCTATGGACTCTGTATATAACATATACACGTTCCTCTAAACAGCTGAGACTAAGCTTATTGTCTTCCACACTTCCTGCTGGTTTACTCTAGCTTGTCTTAACACAAGCAAAAAATTTTCCAGCATTCTCTTGATTAAACTGTGTATATCAACCTTCTCTGGCCTCAAGCAGATTTTTCAGGTGTCAAAATACCCTTTAATTGACTTCTGAATATCTTCCATTTCTCAATGTATTTTTAAAAATGCAGATGCCAGATTAATCATAGTATTCCAGCATTGGTGACATCAGTTGTGAATATGGAAATAAGGAAAAAACGTCTACCTCTTTTCAATATTTCTTTACTTTTCCAAGGATCAAATTAGTTCATTTAGCAACAGCTTTTCACTAGGAGTTCAGACAGTTTCTTACCCACCTACAGTTTCAGAATCACTTTTTTTTTCCACTGTCCTACCCTCTAAATATGACCTGTATTCCATGTGCCTAGATTTATGACTTTGCATTTGTCTTTATTAAAATATAACTTGTTCAAATGCAGCCACCTAACCAATTGAGACAGATCATTCTATAGAACATTTGCCTTATTACTTACCACTCCACCAATTTTTGCATGCTCTTCGAGTTTTACCAGCAATCAGTTTGTGTTTTCTTCCAGATCATTGAAAATGATACTTAAGATTTAAGACTTGTATACTGACTAGACCATATTAGAAATACTATTATTGGACTGGCATTCCTCCTTTATAGCTGAAGAGGAATGTAGAATATATTTATAGCTGTTAGAACTAATAATTTTTAAAAATAAACTTTAATCATTTACGTACCATTTAAGCTCATTTTATTTAACACTATCCACCCCTTACTCCAAGAAATCAGCAAGAACGTGGTGGCTCTGAACGTGGAAATAAGCCAAATGTTTTATAGTCATGTAAGAACAGTATATTAACCAATTTTTTTCTCTCAAGAAAAACTCTAAAGCTTGCAGCCATAGGGCTCAAGGTACAATCATCTATTTCAATAAAATCAACTAAACTTTTGGGGAAGATAAGGAAGCTGCATTTCACAATCCTTTTTTTCTAATACTAGGACATAACTCCAACATGTTATTTAAATTTAAACTAGCAGTTCATTCTAAGATTTTGCAGATTACTGTATTATGATGTCAATGCTGGATCATGAAGACAGAAATCTAAAGCTAGGAAATGGTATCAGGTGTTTTGGGGATGGGGGTGGTGGCACCTCTGTCTCCCTGTTGGTCTGTTTGTACTGAAGAAGCTCCAAAACAGAGTCAGCTGATCTTAGAGCTGCTGTAGTCCTTTTTTCTCCCTCCCTCTCACTGCAGAGAGCTGAAGGTTTTGTACCAATATCAGTGTTCGTTTGGGTCTGAGGTAAGCAGGCTTAAGGAATTAAGGATGGTGATGACAGAGGAATCTGGCCAGCTGCGCTCTGTGCAGGAGGAGTGCATGGTCTGAGCTGAGGAAGGTCAGCATCAGTGTAAATTGGATTCAGCGACCTTTGCAAACTTTTCGAGGTCTCTTGTGCGTCCCCATTTTGTAAACCGGAGCCACATGATTTTCCAGTTCTTATACTGGCAGGATCTTGAAAAATACTTGAGTATGTCTAGCTCTGTTTTCTGCTGGAGTCAATGGGACTTACCTTCCTGCTAATGATGGGTTGGGAGAGGGAGGAGTGATTTACACAACTGAAACATTTTTTTATGGACCTCGTACTCACAAAATAGTTAAAATGTAGAAACAGCTGTAAGGAAAACAGATAAATCATTCTTTATCATACTGCACATTAACTTTTGTCATGCAGGCACCATCTTGCTCATAATTAATATCTTATTTGTAATGAACAAACTATGCTATGTAGAATGTAGAAATTATGCAGATGAGTGTGATGTATCAGGCATTTACATGGCGAAGTGACATGCTTTCATAGACTTTTTTTTCTACAGGTAACTGGTTTGAAATTAAATGCGTGATGTTATTTTCCATAGAAACATATGCTATAAAAAGAACAGCTCAATCTGATTAATCATTTTTTAGGTGCTATGGGCTGCATAACTTTCTATACACAACACCTCAAGCTGTAACAGACAGGCAAATGTCCCTTCAGTAATTTCCACTGCTCCACCTCTTTAGAAAGCTAGATTTATTGGCTCTGCAAACAGAAGTATTTACTTAATTTCTGTAGCTACGCCTCAAGTCACTTCTAGTCAGATTTCTGTTTCAACACTTTCCTGAAACTCCTCAGCTAGCCAAATCTTGGAATTGCTTGGGATGTCTTCCACTTTTTTATTTCCTTAATTTTCTTTATGCTGCTGACATACCTCTTGCAGGATTTGGTGAAATATTCTGATTTTCTGTTTAATTCTACGGCATGTCTTTCATTATGTTGTTTTTCATACTGTGAGAATGCCAGGGGCTGTCTATCTGTCCATAAAGGGCTTTCCCTCTGCACTGCATCCACTACCATCTTTATACTGGTGACTTATTTCTGACCCATCTCCTTCAACTACTGGTCTTGGTTCTTATAAACCATTTCGATAGTCCTGCCTCCAGCTTTACTATCCCCAGACTGTGTATCTCTTCAGATCATCTGTATTGCCCATCATACCCTTTCAATCCTTTTACCGTCTTTTTCCTTCTTGCTAAATTATGTTTCTATCCATTATCTTTGAGTCTCTTCCACAGTTCTACTTTTGTCCAATGTGCTTTTACTTCTGCTGTATCATCAGTACTCTCTAAGCCTCTCTAGGATAAACAATTTTCTTGAGTGATATATTTGTGCCTCTTCTATGCCTGACAAAATCATATTCTTCTTGAGACAAGCTATATAGGAAACAGTTCCCTGTTGCACATCCTGTCTAAAGCTGGTGTCATATTTAGTGTCTCATGGAAAGAATTAATTCATAATGTTCAGGGAAAAGGCAGTAGAGGATAGCCACATTTTCTTCTTTTTCACTCCCATTTAATGTTGCTTATCTTTGATTGTAATTGCTTTGAATTTGGGTTTGCATCTGCACACAAGTTTTGCAAGTGACTAGCCCAGAATGCAGATGATTTTTAGAAAATATTCTCTTGACTTATGAAGAGCAAAACCCTTTATCATTGGGAAAATATTTAAAGTATTGCTACTTGCTGTGTTTAATGCATACAGCCAAATAACTGTTAGCTGTTTCTCCAAACAGGGCACTGTTACAGTGATTTTTATTAAAATACTTGAAAACTTGCATGACTTTCCTGATTTAGAATCAAAATAGGCATCATTAAGCCAACAAGCTCTTTAAGTTAAGTACCAAGTTAACAAGCTCTAGTAATTTTACCTACATGAGCATTACAAAATGCATTAAAATAGTAATCCTTGTTAGAACAGGGACCTACACTATATGTTCTCTAGATAAGATGGGCATCTCTCTATTTCATATCTGTGAGCTACCAACCATGCTGTGGGGGTGATGGAATACTAAACAGTAGTAGCATATTTAAGGTATAATTACAAATATTTGACTACATTAATTTGTGGCATAATGGGGCAGCTGTATTGCTAGGCTGTCCTCAGGAAATTGAATTACACTAATAAATGGAAATGACTGTTATTTAAATGGAACACTATTTGCATAAAATAGGATGGTGATAAGTCATCAGCTGTTAAATAGGTATAAAATCTAATCTCAAAGTTCTAGGTCAAGGATGGATCGGCTCTTGCCAAAGATTTTCCTATTTGGGCACTTAGACCATATATAAAAATTATGGAGTCAGAAGGGGATTCGAGATCTGAAAACTGTAGCTCAATTTATTCATTTGCCTTTTTCATGTTGTTTTTTTTTTTTTGTTCGTTGTTGTTGTTTTTTTTAAGAAGTTAGTGATGTTAGTGATTTTTTTTTTTTCATTCAACGAGACGAATAATTGCCTTAATGGAAATAAGGAATAAAAAGTGGGATGATACAGCTTCATTCACCTCTGTGCCGTGGCGGCGAGGCCCCTGGGTGCCCGCAGCCATTGGGCGGCTCACGCTGCACAGGGGCGGTCGGACAGCGCCCGGGTCGCGGTGCTTGGACGGGCACCAGCGGTCACCACGTGCCAGCACGAGGAGGAGCCGTTGCTGCCGCCGCCCAGGGTGCGATGGGGAGCTGCCGGGCACGGCGGTGCTGTGGGATCTTTTGGTTTACAAATAACAAATGCTAGCAAAGCAGCACAGTGAAAATAATCTTGAACAGAGCACGGTCTTGGGAAAGTTTGTTTTTCGTTTTCTGTTTTTTTGCAAGTAACTCTTTCTGTTGAAAGCAGGTAATTTGGATTTAAAACATTAATTTGCTCAAAGCCCCAGTTTCTATCAAAATGGTGTCTTTCCAGTCAACAGGTTTTTATTTTGAATATGACCCTTGTTTGTTTTCTTACAATGATTCTCTGAGTTACTCTGATGTGGAAGAAAATGAAGCAAGATGTCATGTGAATCACGTGACTGTTTGTGTGGCATGCACATGATGTCATGCGAATGGTCCTGGTTTGAGCTCAATATATGTGTTCCATGATGTGGAAGGGAACTTCTCTTGTGAAGTTAAAGAATTTTTTTCACTGAAGAAGCTAAGCTCTGCATGTCAGAAGGGGATATACTCCAAACACATCTCTGTTTTGATTTTGCTTTCAAGACTGGTATTTAATACCCTTTTAAACATTAATGTCCTGGCTTTGTGTGTTCCCCTATTATCTGATAAAAAAGAAAAACATGATAATAATAGATATCGTAGAAATATTTCCAGCATTTTCAGACCTAGCCATGTGATAAATTTAACAACTATCGCTAGTTCTGCTTGAGGTAAAACAAAACTCATACAGGATTATAAAGGGCTGCTGAATGCACATCTCCGAAGGAAAATATCTGCAAGGCTGTTTTTTCTTTTTCTGTAGAGTAAATGTCTGAGCCAGTCAACACTGAGAAATCACTTTGCATTTGGAGAAGGAACATCCCTTCAAGCTTTACTCCTTTAGCCTTGTCAACTATTTATTTAGCGATACAAGGAATGAAGCCACTAAATACTGCAAGATATAAACCAATTCCACACTCCTGTAATCTTTAACCTATAGACTCTTAACTTTATTCTGTACAGGTGGCCCAAGTCCCACAGTACTAGGACATTTGGCAAATTGGGGTGGGGAAGATCTTTGCGACTTCATAAGAATATTGAGAAAGTCTACCTGGAAATTCTGCGGCCCCAAAGATCCACTCTTACTTTTAGGTTTGTTGTTTATCTTTGTGTGATGTTGGGTTTTTTTGTTGTGCTCCCCCCCCATCAAGAGTGTACCTATCTTCCTACCTTTGGCAGATTGCACATAATTTCAAATACTCTGAATCAAAACAGCTTCTCAATAAATATTCATCTAGATATTTAGATAACTAAAACTAAATGTATTTTTTTTTAATTTAGATATCTAAAGTCAAACCATAGCAAACAGGAATAGGTAGAGGAGACTGATACTGTGATGTGTCAGTGAATATGTGAGTGACCATTTTGTAAAAGGTGACGTGGAACTTGCACAGTTCATTAGCTAAGTTTGGGCCCAGCAAGACATTGGCTGATACCTGCTATCCTATTGAAGTGTGTGTGGCTGAGTAGTTCTCTCTAAGCACAAGAGAAAATCAGAGCATTTCTGGAGAGAAAGTGTCTACAGCAAAGTTGTTTTTACAAAGAGAATCCCTAAACAATGGAAAAGCAAAGAAAATTCTCCCTGAACAACAATAAAAAAGAGGAAAATATCTGAATTTTCTATTTTCATGAACTCATACTTTCTTGCAGTTTTGGTGCCCTATTCCTTGAGTTAGTAACACAGCAATAGCTTAAATTATCTCTTTCCTTGCATGTCTTTATTCTTGTGCTGGTGAAAGTGCAAAATGGGCAATATTATTTCTTCTTTGCTTCAGTTAAAATTTTGGTTCTCTAGTAGATGATGGGCCAGACAGCTCTGAGATTTCACTTTCTCCCTAAAAGAAAGCTTTCTGAAACCTTGAATTATACTTGCCAAAGTGAACAGAGTTATTGGTTTGGATCTCTTCTAATATTTTCTTAATTTGGGAGCCCTTTCTTCTGGAATAGAAGGATAAGATTGCTAGAGAAAGGACACCATGAGTATAGCTTATACTTAAGGTACCGTGCTAAACTTTCATGCTCAGCATGAAATCCCTGTTTCTGCATGTTGCAGTAGGCTTGAACTGCTACTGAAGTGAACTCAGAAAAGCTTCAGGGACCTCTTAAAAAATAAGACCTCCTGGGTGTATTCACTCACCTAACTGAATATTTCAGTAGACACAATGCAATTATTAATCAGAGCAGGACTGGCACAGAATGTGGGTAGTCTCACTTTCTTTGCTATGTTTATAAAACTGTCCAAATTCCATTAAGAAAACTTTTCCCTAAAACAATCCTGCAGCTCTGACCTTTTTTAGACACTCGTGAAATTAGATCTCCTGAGGTTTCTATGATATCATCAGAAATGTGGCCTTTGGTAGCTGCAGTCTTTCAGAGTGCTCTCCTCCCCATGAAGGTTTTCTAAAGACACTGTTGTTGGCTTTGGTTTGTGTGAGGTTTGTATGTTTGTTTTGTTTTGTGGGGTTTTTGTTTGTTTTTGTTTTGTTTTTTCTAAGTGGCAAAGAAAAATGTCCCAAACATGTAATTTCAGTAGTGTCTTCTTCCCTTATGACTCATTACTGCTGAGATCAACACAACTTGGGATGTGCTCAGAAACTTCAGTACCTCTTCAATGTTTTCAAATAGTAAGATTTGTGTATGTTTATGACTTCATACTCTGCCTTAGAGCTAGTCTTAGCCAATATTTCTGGTTGTTAAATGGTTGTACTTGTAGAAAGTAAGGTCCCTACACATTGCAAGAAGCAAGAGAATTACCATTATTGAATATTTCGTTAAGCAGAACAGCAGCAACTCTGCAGAAACAAACCTACTTTTATTAGGGCCATACAGGTTTGTTTAGAACTTGCACTGTATATTCAAGGCTAATATACACATTTTCTTTCTCATGGTAGTGACCTAGAATACCCCACATTTCAGAGATGGCTGAAAAGGAGGAATCCAGCAGTGGAAGCCTGCAACCGTACTTGATTGAAGTTATGAAAATGTGTGTTTGTATACAGCCTATATAAGAGAAATATATTTAAGAACAATTAAACATAGTCTTGATGTTGTCATCACCTGACAGTGTATCTTGTGCACTAATATCAGAATGGCTGATTTTTGAAGAAACAATACAATGTGCAAATTGTCAGACATTTTACGAATCTGCAGTCTGGCAGGACTGCTGGTTTTGCTACTCTAGACAAAGGGCAATTATATTAGATCAATTTCTGGAATGCTTTTGAGATCATTATCCGCGACTGTACTCCATCACTATCTTGTTCTACATCTTCATATAATGAACTCAAAGTTTTGTGCTATCTAGATATAGCAAATAAATGAGCTATCTTTCAAAGCTCAAAGTCCTGATAAAACTGTGAAGTATTAAATGAAAGTGGTAAAATGTGAGATAAATGTTGCAAACTTGCATGCAAGAAGGAAAGACAATATCAGGTGGAAAAGCCATGGGATTAATGTTCATATTAAGTCTTCTCATAAACGTGTATCTGGCATTCAGAACAGTAGTGTACTGCATGCTGGGGAAGATATAGACGTCCTGTAAAGCCTTTCCATGTGCTTGATGATACATAAAGAAATATTAAAAGGTTTATGCCAAAGACAGCTTTTCTGCTTGGTTTCTGTATCTGAAATCCAAATTTTCCAATGATAATTCTCTGTTGTTTGAGGAGCTACACGACACATTAATAATCACAAGAACAAAGAGACTACAAGTTGTACAACGCAGAGGAAAAGGCTTTAGGGTCATTCTGTTTAAAACAGAGTTTGCAAAAATGTGTAAATGTATTGAACACAAAACTGAGGAAATAACCAAAATAAAGAGAGGACCAAAAATGTTCAGCCTGCTTAACTACCCCTATGGGATATGTGAATTTACTTAAGACACTGAAACAAAACAAAATTTCTGAATCGCCCTATATTCTTTACTTTCAAATTACAGCTCACACTTGTATTCCATGTTGTTTTACTGAAATTAAGAGACTTAATTTGCTTTTTTCCAAGTGTTTAGTTTCTCTCTGAAATGTGTGTTTGCAGCAGAGAGACTCAAATAATGATCTGTTTGCCGGTGTGCTGAGCTGATGTGGTGGGGCTTGGAGGAACGAGCATCTTCGGTTCCACCTTGCCCATAGTGCACTGAGGTATGATTATGTGGGTACTAAAAGAAACAAAGCTTCCAAATTAATCTGTTTGTGAATGCAGTATAAAATGTAAAACATTTAAAAAAAATTAGAATATGTTAATTTGGGGAGGTAAATAGGAAGTAAATACAGAGGGAATATTTTTATTAAGGAAAGCTTCTAAAAGGAGTGAGGGAAAAGAAATGGTACTTATAGCGTACATTTTTGAAAGCCATTAAATGTTTTTGCTATCTTTGGTTCTTCTAAAACAATTGCTACATGTGTACATTCCTAATAAGATCTTTTCTAAAGCATTTTTTATGCTTAAAAGTGGTTTAGTTTTCTATGTGCTTATGAATATAGAACATAGCTGTGTGGAGTGTGTGGTCCACTTGCACAATGGTTTGGAGTCCAAAATTAAATCCAGAGTGACATTGGAGAAGATGTCTGTTTGCATTATGTGCATATGTTTGCAGTTTCCCTGAGAAGTTTCTTATATTCTTTCTTGTAGAAAATCATGATGACTTAGTGTCCCTCTTGAGCTGTCTGTGCTTATACATATACAAATAAATATATTTTAAATCTTTGTTATATCCCTTGTCTTTTTCATGGAGAGAATAAGTATAACTGAGTTGTTGTCTGGGATTGACTCTGTGAACAGAGCTGTGGAGAACGAGAAAAAGGAGAGCTTTTCATCTCTCAGGTAAGACCTGGGATAGCTGACTGAATTATTAATTGGTTTTCCTCTCAAAGCCAAATAAGAAGTTGACTGTGCCTTTTAACAGGCTATATATTATACCTACTGTAAATTTTTTACTCCAACTTCTTTGAGAAATTATAAAGTTCTACAAAATCTAGGAAAAATTCTGTATGCTTGCTTGTTTACGTTTGTTTTTACGGAGTTCATCATTGCCTCTTCAATATAAGATCTCACTGAAAAATGCAGGATTGAGCTGTCTTTCCAATGATATAACTTAAAGACTTCAGCTCTTATATTAAGAAGGATTGAACCTTCCTTTTTGTATGTATAAACTTAGAGTTTAAACTCCTGGTTCTTTTTCTTATGGATTTTAGTGGTCAAACTCGTATTTACATCCTGTAATCTTGATCAGACCCTATACCTAAACTAAACCTGAAATGCAGTAAACCAGTACTGAAATGTTAAGATTCACTTACTATTTTTAGAGTACCTACTTAGCCTTTTAAAAACATTGGTTATGCAATAACCTACCATATCTGCAAAAAGAACAAGATCTTTGGCTGCTTTGACCTAAAAAAACTGGTGATCATTTACAGCAGCTGAAGATCTGACCGAGTTCTGCTCCCCAGAATCAGCTTTTTCCTTTGTTCTCTTCCGATCAGCATGGCATAATCATACTGTGGCACATTTCTCCCTTGTGGTAGCACCATCTCTTGTGAACCTGCACACACCTGGGCTGTGCAGCTTGTAACTCTTTTGGGAAGGATTTTCTCAAGGCTGCAACCCATGTGCTCTGATAAGACTGTATATGAACCACATGCTCACCCACCACCATGAGTAATGGAGCACACTCTAACCCATTATGGATATTTATTTGCAGTCTTCACTGATACTTTGCAAGTTGGATCTTCTCAAAAGTTCCTTTGCGCTTTTGATAATTTTAAACATTTCTCAAACATCCTTATTACCATTTCAAACACTTTTCTCATAATGCCTCAAAACTGTTGACAATAACTTCCTTTTATCATCTGAAATCTAGCACTTTAAGGAATGTTCTCAGTGGAGCATTTTCAATTACAATTTGTGATTAAAATATTGGTGGTAGAATATAGGGATATAAGTGCGTAGTTTTAGAGACTTATCATTTTGTCTCTTTAGCAGGGTAATTATATTTGCCTTCCATGAGCACAATGAAATGGCTCCTCAAAGAAAAGGTTTTAGCTGTATCGGTGAGCTTTGGCTGCTTATTTCCACATATCCTCAAAGGAAGACAAAATTGCATCTCATGAAAGACCTTCCATTTGCTTCTGTTTCTATTGAAAATTGATGATTTGATGATTTTGTAGGATTGCCACTGTTTAGTATCCCCTCCACATCCCCCACTTCTTTTGTGTACCTAGATAGAAAAGAGAATTGGAATAATAATGGGGGAAGAAAGTAGGAAGCAACAAGCAGAAAAGACCACTATAAAAACAGAAAAAGCAGGGGAGAAGGATGGCTATGAGCAAATGGATTTTGCATTGCGATCTATAATCCTGACATTTTGGAGTGCTTTATTGATTACTTTGAATTTACCTGCATCTTTGTGACAGCATTTTGCAGACACAACCCTGTTTACTGGAAATCCATGTGTGTGCCTGTTCCAGCCTCCCACACCTGTGGTTGCATTTGCATCTTCTAATGTGTTTTCTAAGTGAAGATAGTAACATGAACACATAGCTACTTTAAGGGCACACACACATCCACTGAAATTTTATATATATATTGTAGTGTAGAAATGTGGCTGAAAATAAAACTTGTACCAGTGTACCACCATCAGTAGTAAATGAACACTGAACTCAAAATCAATGGAAAAGCCTATTCAGAATTTCCCTTTTGCTTTTTTTTTTTTTTTTTACATCAGGCTTTTACGATTCTTCAAGAATTCTGGGAAAGCTCATTTAGTCTCCCCAAATCCTTGTGAATTTATGCAGGGTTCCAGTGGTGACACTCCCAAAGAAAAATAGAATATAGCTGTACTTGTGATTTCATCTTGTGTTGCTTTCAGTGTAACCTGTTTTCAGTCTGAGTATCTCATGTAACCTTTCCTTCACACTTGGAATTCGCAAACAAGATAAACCTCCTGATCACTCCTAGAGTCCATTATAAAAGAACATGAGAGATTTCAAACTAAGACATATAATCTGGATTTTATTTTTACAAGGTGTAACATATCTCAGTAATAAAGCAGAATAAAGCACTATGCTTCTGGATGTTCACTCTTCTTAGTGGGTGTCACAAGTTATTGGAGTAAGCAAAAGGTTAAATACCTTTAACACTGAAATCTGATAAACCTCTAGAAGTAACTTTCTATACATAATTGTATCCTAGATCTTAATTAATATGGATTTAACTATTAAATAAAATAGAAAAAATATTTAAAAGATGGCATGCTTAAATACCAAACTCAGTTACATACATGAGTTGTGATAGTGATTTCCTTTCCATGAATTTCCTGTTGATCTTTTGCTAATATCTGGATCTTTGTGACCATGGTTGCACAGCAGGTGCAAAAAAAAGTGTTCAAGATTTAAAAGCACTTTGCTGTTTAATGTGGCAATTTTTGATAGCCTTTTTTCCGAGTCAGAACTGAAACTGAGCTGTGCTCAGTCAAAATGACAGAAGTTAGTCTGTGGACTACAACAAAGCCATCAATTTATTTCCTATTATCACAAAGAAGTGATTGTAATGACTTTAAGGACATCTAATACGAACAACTAATTCAGAAATTAAAGACTCTAGCATTAAGAAGTCCCCAATCCAAAAGCTGGTATTTATTCAAGTGGTTAATTTTTACTTCTAAGTGTTTAAAAACATATTTTTAAGTTATATTTACTCAGTATGAGATTTAAGCTTACACTGAAAGGTTGTAGAGATAGAGAAAAGATAAAATTTTGATTTGTTTTTATTTTTTTAAACAGATCCTTGGATTTACCCTCTGCCTTCTCCTAGACTGTGTGGTATTCCTGGGTTTCAGATTATATGTAAAGGTAAAGAGGAGTAAACCCTGCTCTGGTACAGAGAATAGATATAACCTGATTAACCTATCTTGAGTATTAGAAAACAAAAGTTATCTTGAGTTTTTGGAAGGAGAGGTATTTTTTTAAAGATTCCTCATGTTGAGTATATTCTTTGTAATGTTCTGCAAAACTTCAAAAGTTTTACAACATTAATGCTAGACAAATTTAGGGCTTGTTGGTTGGTTGGTTGGTTTTGGTTTTGGTTTTTTTAAAATTTCAGACATTTTTTGTAAATCCATGTATTTCAGGGACAACACTCCTAATATTTCTTTGTACACATGAGCACATACCAAGAACTTGGCTGATTGACACTACTATTGTCAAGTCCCATTGTGTCCCCTCTTGTCTCGAGCAATCCTAGCATGCATCAAACCCCTTCCAAACCTTACATGGATACTCAGACATCTAATCCAAACAACAGTCAAATGGCCTGGCCAGTCTGTCCCCCAGCGATTTAGATACTGGCTTGAAAGCTTGGATGGTGTTTTTCCCATCAGTAAGATTTCACCATCAGGTGTTTGGGTGTAGCTCTGTGCTGTGATTCTGAGACCTGACACCTGTTTCTATCTGCTCCAGCCCCTTAGTTCTTGGTCCTGACTCTTGGATGTGTATCCCCCTGACCTGCCTTCTGTCCCAGCTTGTTCCTGCTGCCAAACTGCCAGCCTAATTCTGCTCCAGCCTTCTTTGTTTGACACCCTAATCTTGCAGGATGGATCTCTTAACCCTCAGCTGAGTCTTGCCTTTGGCACCATTGACTGATTTGAATCCTCATTTTAGCTTGTGTTAGCTTCTCACTGGTCTAAGCTGCTGTAGTAGATGGGCCAGTGAACAGCCTGAGGTCCTGTTCCTCTGTGGAAAGTCATTCAAAATAATGTGACTGAAAAGAGATCTGTAGTAAAAGCTCCTGATGCAAAATTGGAGACATAATGCTTTTGAGACCTAAAGAGCTTACTCAGCTCCGTCACTTTCAGTTAAAGGGTGCTGAGGAATAGATAAAAAGTTCTGAATATTGTGAAAATAAGACACCTGACCCAGTGTTTTCCTTGATAAACAATAATAAAAATGTGTTTGCCATAAATACTTCTCTGGGCTTTCACAGACTTAACTGGGTTATGAATAATGACACTCGCTAAACATTTTCTTAATCTACTGCACTTAAATGTCCCCAGGCAGGCTGTTTCTAGCAGCAAAATGATTTGTCTGCTCTGATCTTCCCTTTTTCTCTGCATTCTATAGTCTTGGTATAAGGAAATGTAAGACTATGAAAAGCCAACGGATTCTGAAACAATCAGGTATTGAGAATGACTTAACATGCATTCTGTCTTCCAGTGCCTTCTGTTTAGGGCTTTTACACATTTCAGAAATCTAAATTTTCATGCAAGCAGACAAAAAAGAACTGACTTAAGCTACTATCAATAGGATACTGCTGTCTCAATGAATGGGAATGTTTCGACTATATCCACAATGTGGTTTTTCAAATATTGCTTAAAAAAGGCAAAGAAAGGATCTGAAAACCTTTATTTGATTGTTCTTTAGGATTAAATTGCAGCATGACAATTTGCCTTAAACTCGTTCAGCGGCAGCCTATAGTCGTCCACCCCCAGATCAGGCAGGGAGCGATCTCTCAATCACAGCTTGTGCTTTCGTCCTCCATTCATGATGAGGAGGAAGCAATCTGTTACAGTCTGTTCAGCACAGGATTACTTCTCCCTCCTAGCTGCTCCAGGTCTGCGGGCCAATGAGGCTGGGTATCCCGCTCCCACCTCTCCTGCTGTGCACGTCACTGTGTGCAATGAAGAGTAGAAACCTCTGTGGAGTCACTGAGAAAGCTGTGATGCTGTTCAGTGGAAAAGAGGAATGTGAGACAATCTTGCAAAAGATTGTAACTGTTCTTTTAAAGGACATAGTTGTTTTTACTTTGCAATAGTCTCTCATTTTGGTCTGTTAGTCAGAAACATATACTGTGGTTCTTTGAGCTCATAAATGTGAGCAAGCCCTATATGTGTGCAAATTTCCCTTTGTGAACGCTGGCAGATTAGATTGCAGTGCTGGGGTCATGAATGAGAAGAGAGAGGAATTTAATTTGACAGCATATTTTAAGACAAAATAACTGATTATTTTATGGTTACTACCTGTACATTTGTACTGTGGGTAGAGAAAGGTGAAGCTGGGCTTCAGTGATGTGATGATGTTTTTTACATATCTTTATAAGAAAGCCTCATAATTACATGCTTGCAGTATCTGCAAAAATGTTGATTTCAAAGAAAAAGTTTTTAAAACTCTGCTATTTAATACTTTCAAGGCTTTTACATACATGTATTCGTAAAAATATGGGGGTTTCTGTAGTTGTTGGGTTTTTTTCTTTTGTAATATATATGCTAACAGCCAAAAACTGCAGGTTATCCCTCTTTGAGCTAAAACTGATTGTTTCCTTTGGCTTCCTGGATTTTATCACTAAGAGCTAGGAACTGATAAATAGTGGTGAAAATGCTAGGAATGTGCAAGAAAAATGTTTTCTAGTCATTTATTTAATGATTAATGCCAATATTACTCAAACTGTACTCAAGCAACAGTCAAATTAGCTGAATACCTAAGTCTTCAGTAAAAACCAGTAAATTACTTGATTAAAAATGTCAGGATTAATTCTAAAATGTTTTTAGCAAATGGCATTAGTCCATCTGTCTTATAAAGTAAGAGGACCAGAGCTTTTTCCATATCTTCTGGGAACAAAATCTGACTAATTCTGTAAATGTTTATGCAGATTTGCTTGTATTCTTTTGAGTCTAAACTGTATATGAAATTATGAGTGTAGTCATTCCTCTTGTAGGAGAAGCTTAATACACTGTTAAAAAAAGCTAAATAATTCAGTGGATTAAAAATATGAGGCAAGAGATTTAAGCCTGCAGGCAAATATCAGTTCCTGTATGTAAACAACAGTGTTTCTGTGTATATCACTAGACATACGTAAAAATACATATGAACTCCTGAGATCCTACCGATACAGCAAAGTGGATACAGATACTTTGTTGATAGTACAGAATGGATACGATCCGTTCATTTGTTAATGCCAAATAATTAGCCACCTGCCTTTTTTCAAATATTAATAACAAGAAGAATAACAGGCACTAATGTTCTGTGAGCTTATTATCATAGCTCCTTACAGTATTCCCATGACCCTCTTAAGGTTCATACTACCTTCTTGTAGGATGGAGAGGCAACACATGTTTTTGTCAGCGTTTCTTGCTAGCAGTCTTCTTCCAAGGACCCTGGAGAGACAATTCACATGAGTAGAAGTGTGCAAGTGAGGAGAGACCGAGGGAAGAGGAATAGAAATGCTTTTTGTGCTGTCCTCTACCTGTCTTTGTTGAATAAAGTTCATATGAGTAATAAGATAGAGGAACTAGATGGGTTTCAGGCAGTGCAAACTGTGGAGTAGCTCTGACTCTTTTCTTCCAGTAATCCACTGTGGCCTGCAAGAACCTAAGGGGCTTGCCGGTTGGCCTGGAGCCTGTTTTTCATACCTTCTCTCAGCAAAAGTGTGAAATGTTTTGAACAGAACTCTGCTGGCTTTTTTTTTTCTTGTTATTTTCTGCTACAAGTTACTCCTCATATAAAGGTGACTGAATGCAGAATATTTCTCTTTCAATGAGCTAGATAGCTAAAGATGTGAGTTAAATCAAGGGTCTAGCTTATTTCTATCAGCCAAAACCAATCCAAGCCAAAGGAGCTGATGACAAATATGTGAGAAATCAGACATATTTCATGATAAGGAATTAATGCCAGAAACCTTGCATTGACTTGGTTCATCCTTATTCATGAACAGAGATGAGTCACAATCAGGCACTGGCTTGAACTTAGTTCAGCTTTTTCATTCTGTTGCCCACCTCTATTTCTGTCATATGGAATAATAATTTTCTAGCAGAATACAAGAAGGCAAGTTGGAATTCAGTTTTTGTGTAGTAGGATGTTTTTGTTGTGTGTGTGGTGTTGTTTTTGCAGTTTGTGGTTTTTGTTTGTTTTTTTTTTTTTTTTCTTCAGCAAAGAAAACTGCAGCTTCAATGGTCGAAGCTTCTCTAAGTAGCTGAAAACAGAGCACAGAGCATTGTAAAGGAAAAACATTGACAAATTTTGATGGGAGGGGCTGGTAACAATGCTCATGCTGCCCACTCATGCAAAAGCATGGTTGAAGAAAGACTCATTTAGCACATTAGCAGCACTCTTAAAGTTGAGTGAGGTGCTTCAAATAAGCCATCTGATTTATACTCTGAAAAAATAATGCTACGACTGAAACACTTGCAAGACCTCTCATCTTTTATGGTTGGACTTACGCAATAAGGTAATACTGCCATCTCCAGAATGGCTCATCCTGGCCAACAAAGTCTGATTAAAATTCTTCACCTTTCATTTATTGAGTTGAAATAGTGTGGTTATTCCAACTCACTGTTAGTACATATATCTTCATGTTAGGCTACGACAGATCTGGTACTGGAAAGAAAATGGAATCCCAGAAGCCATATATCTATTAATATTTGCCAAACCTATGTTTTTTACAGATAGGTCATATGTGAAAAAAATATATTAATATTAGCATGTCTGATTACCCTGGTGAAAATTAACTTTTACAGTAAAAGTCAGTTTTCCTTCTCTGACTTAACAGATGATGTTAGTAAGAAATCTGTTTTCTGAATGAATGACTTGGTGCAGTAAAGGCCAGAAACTGTAAGGCCGAGTGTTGAATGATTCTGCTTTGTCTATGACAGCTGAACAGTTTTGAAAATCTGATCTTCAGAGCTGAAGGACTGCCAAAAGTTGGAGGCCTTCGTAGGTGGCTCAGGCTAACTGCTAAATAGGGGTTGCAGAATAGTGATGTCTTCTGAGTTCATTCAGTGTGAAAACATCTGCACCCTCTTTTTCCTCTTTGAAGGGATACTATTTGCTGAGCTTCAGCAGAAGCATAAGTCAAGCTTTAATTCTCTTTTGTGTCACCATTTTAGGTGATCTATAGTCAGTCATGCCTGCATAGAATGGAAAAAATGAAGGCTGGGATTCTGTTTGAATCCTCAATTAAATGGGCTTTTAAGAAACAATCAGCTTATTCCTGTCTGCTTAAGGCACATTTAATTCATTTTTTCTTATGGTGTAAGAAAAATGGCAAATTTTTCTGTCAAAAATTTAAAAATGTTGTCGGATGGAGATATGTTATCCTTTTTCGATTCCAGCATAACTGTTATCCAGTTATGTGCTTCTAAAATGGTGGGGCTGTTGGTAATTAACAGTATTATAAGTGTATTTTCAAACCATCTAGTGCAATTTGTGGGTGTTACGCTTTATGGTTGCTCACTTGCATATTAGAATAGGAAACTCTGGAACAGATTATTTTTCTTTCTTGATTAATCACTATTCCATGGCCATATATCTATCAGAAAAAAACCCATACTTGTTTAATAACACGAAGGTACACAACTGATGGGCATTTTTCATGGGAAAGCATGTAAAATATTTTATTTCATAAAGGACAGTGTTAGCTGGAAATAAGGTTTGCAAGAAGGAAGGAGAAGAAAGCTGTAGCACTGCAAATAAACAGTGCATTGTCAAATACAGCTTGAATCATAAAATAAAAGAGGTGAGAAGATTTCACTTTCTAAGACAGGAAAACAGTTTGACCTTTATGAAAGACATTCACACTGTGTATTGCTCAGGCCCTTTCATGCTTTATTGATAAAATCAAAAGCTGTTTAGAGCAAACTAGAGTTAGCTTGATTTTGAAGCAATTGAAAAAAACCAAGAACAGTTTGCAGCAGTGATAAAGCAGACTTTTGCTTTTCCAACCAAGGCCATAGTTGTTTGAACTACAATCTTGATTCTTTTCTCCATTTCCTCTGACCCATTATTATTTCTTCTTCATCTTGTATTTTTGCATTACAGCCTAACAGAAAAGCTTCCCTGAATGGAATACAGTTTGTTTGGAACTAGAGCTTTGTCTGTATTTCTAAAGGGATTTGTAGGCAATCTTTGAGTGCTGCTATATTTTTAGTAGTTCTCTCACTTGCTTATTAAATACAGGGCTGAACAATAGTCATTACTGCACAAATACCAAGGTCCCAAAGTAGTACCATTCACTTCAATGAAGAGCTGCTGTGAAAGCACATTTGAAAAATAACCCATGGTGACAAGAGATGGGAAAGACGGGAAAGAAACTGTAGTTCAAAGGGCTTTTTCTGAGGGAGCATAATTCATTCATGTGTATACAAGATTCTTTTCCCTGTTGTTTGCATTTACACTACAATAAAATAGGCCCATGGTTGTGCCTTGTGGGCAGAAAGTGAGTTCTGTAATGGAAAGGTTTATACGACTGAAGTAAAGAAAGGCTGTGAAAATAGGGTATTAGTGGGAGACTGGAAATGAGCTGGGTCGGCTAGTAGGGGATCAGTTCTACAAGGGGTTGAAGGGAGAAGATTAAAAGATAGTAGCAAGGGCAACAAAAGACCTGCAAGGTGTGGCAGGAGAGATGTCAAGGAGTGTTAATGAAGACATAGAATCTTTTCTGAACTGGAAATTTCAGGGCCATCTTCCGTCAACATCCCTGTGCCAATGCAATGCCAGGGAGGGACACCCAAGGTATCCAGGTGTTTGCTAGTTTAATTCTTTTGTTTTCTGCAAAACTGTAAATCCAATATTGCTTTGGTGAAGGTGAACTGTTGTGGTGGCATAATATTTTCATTATTTGCAAACACTTGTCGTACACTGCAATGGAAAACTCTACATTCAGTTATATTTTCAGGTTATGTTTCTGATCCTTTAAGACTGCTGCAAACTAAGAACTGTTGATTTTACTAAGCTCTTCCCCTTTTTAGAAATGAAAGTTTTCTTGAAAAAGTATCACTGTTTTAATGATTTATTTTGTTTTTGCCAAAAAATTTGTTTTTCTTATCCCCTCAAGTTTTTTCTATGTTTATGGAGCTCACAATCTTTTTCTTCCTGCCTGTAAAAGGAATTAGTGAAGGAAGGAAGAAAAGACAAAAAGGCATATGTTTTCTTTTGACCCAAAATCTCCAGAATCAAGATGAGACATTTGACATTGTTTTCACTCATTCCAGCACTTCAAGTTTTGTCTTGATTTCATACATTATGTACTCCACATCTCAAACTTTCATTTACATTCACAGGTGTTTTGAGACAGGTCCACTGCTTCGTTCAGTAGACCCATGTCATCATTGAACTCTGGCATTAGGAAAAAAAACCAGGTCAGTGCCTTTGCTCACATTTCCATTTAAACAGGATAGCTTTGTAGATCTGCCTCACCCAACATTTAACCAGTGAAGTAAAATGCATCAACACAAAACCAAACACCCACTATCCAAAAAACCCTCAGGCTTGTCAAAACTATTCTCCGCAAATGCTATATGGGAACCTTTTTTATAACTAGATTTCTGCCATTCAGGTTGAAGTCTCCATTGTCTTCCCTGGTGAGTGCGCTGAGCAAGCAGCTGAGTGATACTCTGATATTACAGGCACTTAGAAAAAAATTCAACATTGCCAGTGCACAAAAATAAAGCTGATGAGATGGTCATGACATAAACACTTAATATTCTTCTTAACACAAACAGGAAATGAGATCAAATTTCCAATGTATTTCTTGAATTCCTGTGGTTTTCAAAGTGTTCTAGTAGTGTGTTGCATGTAAACAAACCTATATTCTTGGTTGGATAACTCGACTAAAACAGGCATTCTTGATTCTTCAAAGTGATTGTTGTTACTTCCCAGTATCAAATTCATTTCCAAAGCCTAGGAAATATTTAAAGGCATATAGTTTCAACATATCTTCTACTCTTTTTTGAACACAATATAAAATGAAGTCTAAATTGTTTATGATTTGAACCATGCTTAGAAAAAACGTAAGTCTTTAATTGACAGTAAATTAATTATAACTCTAGTGTGAGCCTACTCAGTGGAAGGATATACCAACTCTAGCACAGAACCTTTTACTAGAGTTTGTGCTAAGTAGAGAGCACCATAATAGAAAGTTCAGTTTACAGAAAACATGTTTATTTAAGTATTTCATGCATGTAGATGTTTTCAACATAAGCTGGCAAAAACATAAAATGTGCAAAAATGCAACTACCTTTTCTAAACAAAACAAGGTGGTTCTGTTTGCTTGTTAAGTCAGCTTTAGCAGTTCTTAGAAATGTCTTTTATTAAATGTCAAGCTAATTACTTGTAATATCAACCCTGAAAAGCAAACCTTTGTGGATGCACTTTCAGAAGTCTTATTCTTCTCTATTTGCAGTCTGCCTGGTACATTTCTAGTAAACAAATTTATGTTTTTCTGAAGATACTAAACTGTTTGCTAAATATATATCTTTGCTTAGAATATAGAAGGATGTTTCATAATACTTTGATGAAACATAATGCAGAATCTATTTTTATTTTAAATAAGTAGGTTTTAAAAATGTGGCTGTCATACATGACAAATTAATTCTAGCAAATATCCCATGTCTGGCAGGGACCAACTCCATTTCTGTGGGGTAGTGGTGACTGGTTTTATTCGTGTTGCTGGTCCTGACACCAAATGTACAATTAGTGCCAATTCAGTAGCTATTTCTATACCATGAATCATTGCATCCCATATTGGCCACTTGGCACTGGAAGTGTCCTACCAGCAGTAACTGTAATATTAGGAAAAGTAACAGACCTTTTTGTTGAGACAAAAAGGTTAGTAGAAAGAAAAGAAATTTCAGTGTTACAAGTGTTTTGTCTACAATTACATGTAAATCAGTAAAAATGAAATGGAAGTTGTGAATCAGTAGAAATAAAAGAAATGGACTGAGAATGTCTATAATATCTAGACTACAAAAACATAATTCTGCTTTTGAAGTTCTGAAGTAGCCTAAGTATATATCTGCAGGGGAAAATGAAGATGGGAACTATCATGGTGTGTTAGTTAAATCTAGTTTATATTGGTAATAATACAGTAAAATAGCACCGCTCCAAAGGATCTAGCTTAAGGTGAAAGTCAAGAGTAGAAGAGACAAAGGTTGAAGCTGGGAGGTGAAAGAGCTTGGGATTAGAAACAGTAATTCTTGCATTGGTAGCTGTTCTGGAAATTTTGCATTCTGCATATCAAAAAGGCAAGTGAAATTCATGCATTCACAAAATGGACCGAAACAGGTTAAAAAGTCAGACTTCAGTAATGTTTTGGTATGTCAAAATGCAGTCTGAGCAGTGGACATTTTAGGAAAACCCATCAAGTTTTATTTGTTCTATTGAACTATGTGGGAGTTAAGGTCTTAAACGGCTCCAAATTCTGTTAGACAGATAGCTAAGTTTTTGTATACTTTTAAAGTTTGCCCCAAACAAATCACACGTCAAGGAAAAAAGTTAATCAGCAAACATTTTCAGAAGAAGTTTTGAAAACAAAAATAGTTTGCTACAAAGAAATTTATTAGCATATTGTATCTTTATATGTTACGAGTTTCTAATGAGTTCTTGAATGCCCTTGTATTACCTGAGAATTTCAAAGGCATCATAACATTATGTTCATTATGGAATATTTAAATAATTTCTTGCTGCACTGAAGTTGTTCTTTTAATTCCTATATGTGTATATAATCATTTACTTATACATACACATAAATATACACAAAAATGTATATAAAGTTGCATTAAAATATCCTAAAATATCTATTACCACCTCAGCCACTGGAGACATACAGAAAATACTTATTTCTTGTTATAAGACTGTATTTAAAATAAATGTAATGGAAGTTGCAATGCAGACAGAGAGTGCAATTTCCTATTTTGGTCCTGATGAGCCACAATCTTATTTATGCTATCCTGGCAGTGTAAAAGACATCAAAGTGGATACAAACTTCAACCTCGTGCGTTCTATGACTGATTTATATTTTCGTATCTTGGCCACTATTTTTCATGTTCACTGATCTAAAGCTCTCATCAGCTGTATTTATAGATAAATTGAAATGCTTTGACTTAATTCTCTAAAATGAAGTTACTAAACTAGCCCCCCATTTAAATTATATGTATAAACTATGAACTGCTAATTATATATTCTAGCTGATAATTGCTTGTAAGTACTATAGGCTAAAAATGGGTGTCCTATATAAAAAGGCATTAGCTAACTGTGAGTTCTCATTAACTTCCTTCTCTTCCCTGCACACACTCATTTTTGGAATGAAATGGTAACTGAGAAAAAGAGTGCTTTTGTGAGAAGCTTGGTTTGAACTCTGACTTTTCTCACCTATTTATTGGATCATGTAAATATATCTTTCCCAGGATTCCTTCAACAACCAGAGTTTAAAAAGGATCCATCAAGCTTAGAAGCACTCCTGGCTGACCTTACAGAAATGTTCTTTATGGGAAAAAAAATGGATAAAAATGCCTGACATCAAAATGGAGCACAACAGGAATTCAGAAAAGAAGTTAATTTGGGACCTGGTAAAGTTAAGTAAGTGTCAGAGCACTTGGCAAGGTATAAAAGATATTAATTTGTTTATTTGTAACTTTTTTAAAAAAAATAGATTTTTGACTTGCTGTGGGCTGTGGAAAAACTGAAATTGAAATAACTTTTTTCATTCATTCAGGGCATTTTATGCAATAGGAGTTTCCAGCATCACAAGTGAATACCTTAGCCACTATGTAGAATCTCTTGATTTTATTCTGCAACAAAATAAAACTGAACTTCAGAATCCTGCAATGTCATGTGAAGTTATTAGTTAGCCTGTAATATACACATTATCCAAAGACAGGGCAGTATTTTTTATTTGTATAGATAAACTCCATTTTCAAAAGTGGCTTTGATAATAGACCTGTATTGCCAAGGCAGTTACGTATTTTCACAACTGAATCTGGGGAGCATCCTTTCAATTATTTTCAACATCAATTCAGCTTTCTCTTTGCAATACCCATGTTCCTGATAGGTAAGTTATCGTGTAAACTTATGTGCTTTCTTCATGGCATTTTTATACGATTAAAGCCAGCTACAATGTCTAATCTACCAAGAAGGAAAGCTAACCTGGATTAAAATGCAGAGAAGAAGTGGGAAAGAAGAAGTAGAAAGCATGTCATGCACAAAGAGATCTTTCTTTGTTACTGAATGTTTCATGTGAAAGAAAATCACCTTGCAGAATATTTCCATGTCTGATTCCACTGTCTTTAGTGAGAGAAGGCAACAGGGATGACTGTAGTTTACAAATCTGGATAAAATAGTGAGTGTGCTCACAAAGTGCCTGTAGCGTTGTTTCAGAATGGCTTTCATGTATTCTCTGAAAAATTAACAGAAACAAAAAAGTGAGAGTGGTTCATTAAACTTTAAACTATCCTTAATAAAATCTTTCCTCAAAAGACACATGAGGAAGAATGGATTACAGACAAGGTGTTATATTACCAGAATGCCATTATTTTGAATTATTGATTTATTTTCTTTGAGAGGAGATAGAATATAGCTGTGGTGTTTTAAGAGCTGTGAGATAGCTTGCTTTGCTCACAATTTGCACTTTACTAGGGTTTTGCACTTGACCTAAAATAGGAGATAGTTATTTAAATTGAAAACTCTTTCAAAGCTAGCTGTGAATTACTCATTTCTGCATTATGATTCAAAGCAGATAAAGAGTTCCACTGCTTATCATGCAAAGTGGTTCCATGGTTCAAATTCACCAGTTTAGACAGAATGCCATAATAATCTGAATTGAACAAAATACGAAACATCCTTTTCCACTCTATCATTTCTGATTCACAATAGGATGATCAGATTCTATTCTTCCCATTGATGAATGATGTCTGTTTCAATGTTCCAGCATGCAACTGTAGGTGTTTTTCCTGTGCTACCTTGTGGGCTTGGCAGAAACTTCATAGATGGTCCAAAACAACATCTTTAATCCACTTTATGTTCATTCTTAAGATTAAGCGTTACCACACTGCCTGGTCTAAAGTAACAGCCATTAAGTTTCTGATGTACTGTGACAACTCTGTATCATGCCAATCAAAATCTCTTCATTATTTCTCTGTATTCCTTTGTTGTTTCTTGATTTTTACTGCAATTGTGAATTATCTGAGATACTAATTGTTCTGTACTTATTGTATTTAAGCAGTGTCCAGCATCACGGGGCAACGGGACCAAGACTGAGGTCTTGAGTTTCTGTGAAGTGATAGCACTAACTATAATAGCTGGCTGAATTTTTTCTTTGGTTGCAACCTAATCACCTCTTCCACTCTTAGTCCAATTTCTTCTGGGCCCCAGTGATCTGTTTTGGTGTTTATTTGTGTGTGTTTGTTTGGGGCTTTTTTGTTTGTTTGTTTTTTGAAACTTTGGGACAGAAATCCTAACAGTCTCTTGAGTCATCCCAGACCTGCATTCCAGCTTCTCCCCAGTTTCAGAAATGCTGGAAATGTTACAGATTTTTAAATGATATTTTGAATAGTTTTACATTCCTTTTGTAGATTAATCTAATTATTATATCCTGTGCTAGTAAGAAAATTTAAGGTATTCACAAATAGGTCTTGGGCCCTGTACAAAAGAGGAAGCAGACTAGCAGAGCTAGAATGGAAAAAATTAGTTTGCTACCCCTGATTCTGGAGTAGCTTTCCATGCAGACATTATTCTTAAATAAGTTACTTTTATTCCAGAATAATTATTCTGCTCACAAAGCAGCATTGGCTCTGAGACAAAGCTGAGATTTCTAACACTTTGTAAGTTTATCTCTGAATTCCTGCTGTGCAGATGGCACAGTGGGCTGGGGAGCAGCAGGACTGGGAAGCAATAGAGGAGTTGGCAGGTTGGTGAAGAAGATAACAGGTGGCTTGTGAAGTGGAAGCAAGGTCTTTATTGCAGGCCACCCCTGTCTCAGGCAGAATAAAACTTTGAATTCAAGGCGGGGAAGCAGCCTTAGATGAAAGCATATGCAAAAAGCTTGACTATATACTGGAGTCTTGAAAGGTAGTTGGAGAAGTAAAGAAGAAGAACTCTGAACTTCTGGATGACCATAGGTAGAAATTTTAAATCTAGACAAAAGAGTGTTTGAAGGGTAGCTGCACAGTGAGATGGTGGACCAGCACGAATTGAGGGCTGTGGAAGAAAAACACTATATGAGGTTTCAGATGAGACAGCTTGGTGTTTTCCCCCAGCCCCCACTTTCAGGAACCTTATCAGAGTACACAGCCAATTAAATTCCTTTTGCAAGTGGGAGGCAGGAGACTGAACTCAATTGGCAAGTGGTTCATCAGAGTGTGAAGTGGGAACAGCTCATTCCAAATCAAACACATGCTTCATTGCACTGTTTTATATGGAAGATTCTGAGAAGATAAAGCCATTTGACTCCTTTGTTATAGCAGTCTATCAAATAGCATTGTGAGTATAAATTGTAAAGAACCTTTGCATGTATTTCTCACCTCCCACTTTTCAGGGGTTGGTGAGATGATTTTTCTTCTTAAAAGGGAACGCACTTCAAACTATGTGGTCAACTTACTTAAGAAAGTAAGGTAAAATATACCTCACTTAAGAATGATACTTACTACTTAGAAAGTAAGGTGAAAAATAGTTTTCACACAGCTATATTAAGCCTTATGGGTGGCAGTCTGCTGATCAAAGGTTTATCTTGTCAAAATGTTTGGTTTTGAAATAACACTTGTAGATGTTTGAAACTTGATCCCTGAATATCAGTGATATTCAGTGAACTGGTCCTGGCACATGCTGATCACATGCATAGTAGGATTTTAATTTTTATTGTCAGCTTATAATCAGAATTACATACTGAAAGGCACACCTGGAGGCCCTGAGTCCCTTGGACAATATCTTGATAGCGTTTGGGGAATCTCATGTGAATTACTGAGATACACTTGAAGTAGCTTAGAAAGTTATCAAGTATCTATCTTGTTCTTGATTCATACATTTATACCAAGGCATGTGCAAAGTTACTTACTGTGGTGCTGGACTTTTGCCCAGAAACTCATTTTTGGAGAATGACTCTTGAGGTCTTATGTAGGTAGTATGCTTATTGCACCTATATGTCCACTCCTTTCTCATGTTTTCTCTCAGACAGTTGGTGTTAGCATCCAGATGGCATTAAAATAACTAGTCATACCTCAAGTGTGTGAGAAGTATAATTTCATCGTCATATTAAATCATAGATGATAACTTTATTAGGCATTCACTTGTTTTTAAACCATGTGAGCTAAAATGTAGATTGCCTTTCAGCATATGCCTTACATGCCTGACGGGGTTTCCAAATGGATGAATGGGGTTGATAAAATGGTAGGCTTTAGCTACTCTAGTTCTGGGAGGAGCAACTTCAGGACTCAAATCTCTAGATCAAAAACAGAGTGATGACCAAAATATAGCAAGCTAGGAGAAAAAGACAATCAAACTGGATAAGACTGCTCAGTGGTGATACAGAACTTAATAAATAAATGACCAAAGAACTATAGACTTATCGAATGACACACTAAATAAGTCTATTCATGAGCACGTGCATGCATTTTAGCCCTCCCACCAGATAACATTTAATTGCGCTGGTGGCTGATGATCCTTAAACATAGAAGGGCGTGCAGAGCCACATCTTCTATTTGCAATAGCAATTGCTTGAAGTGGAGTAGCAACTTCCTAAGAAGAATATTTTTCTCTAACAATTGAGCAAGTCATGCATCACTGATCGAAATCTGTAATACAAGTCAGCACAGTGACTTGCGGTCTTTAAAATCCACATTCTTCGATTAAAAAATGATAATCTATGTCTAGCATTCAGGCTCTATGTGTGGACTTGCTAAATGGAATGCTTGAAAGGGTGATATAGTTGTACTTAATGCATTGCTGAAAATTATCTAGCCTGTACCACATCTGACTTTTTCAAACAAAATCATGGTTTTTGTTCATCAAAACATTCTGGTAATTGAAAAAGTAATGAAAACGTTTGGTGGAGGGAATCACTCTATGCACGTACACGTGAATGAGCTTCGCATTTGGCGTTTTCACACAGGCAAGAACTTGGAATCATTGTGGTTAGGTTTCTGAAATTGCTAATCAAAGGGAGTACAAAACACAGGAGCAGGTTGGGTATAGAAAGGAAAAGAACTTAGGACTGAACAGAAGACATCACCGTGTCTGTGCACATTAAGGCAAGTAGCAGCGTGGAGAGTGGCTACGGTCAGAAGTTAGTGGCAGAAGCCAAGTGCCTCAAGTCAGAAGAATCAGTGGAAGTGTTGGGAAAACAGCATGGCTGGGAGCTGGGCTGAAGTATCAGGAAGTTTGTAGAATGGGGTAGGGTCTGAGGTGGTAGATAATAGGCAAGGCTATTGTACAGTTGAATATGAGACTCTGGTTTGAGTAAATGAGACTAGGGAGCAGGATCTGAAAGATGATGTAGCCAAAAATACGTGGAAACATGCAACCCACAGGACTCACTTTTTTGTGAGTTGGATAGGAGCAGATCACCTGTCAGGCATGTAGTCTTTCCTTCAGCTGATTGAATGTGTCAGGTCCTTAACTGATAGGAAAACTCCTGAGACCAGCTGCAGCACTGATAATCTAATTGGAATTTACTAAGCATAGCAAAGTACCTGTTTAGCTTTCTGTTATGTTATAGTTCTTACTACCATGTGTCTTGTGTACACCTGTGTCTTAAATACCACATAGCAGTCATACTGTCCTAAACTGAAAAGGAATCTAGAAGGTGGTGTATAAGATTGCCAAAGGTGGGAAATAGTTTCTGTCATAAAGCAGACTAAATAAGCTGGGAATCGTCACCAATACAGAACATTTCATGCTGTGTTTACTGATAATGGATATCATATACCATTTTACCATCCAGTGATTCAGTATCATAAAGTGTAGGTGACAGATTTAACAGATCAGGAATAAAATCTTGAAAGTAGGGGAAAGACTAATAAAGAATAATATACGTTCTTCTAGCTCAAGAACTAGACGGGCTTGATGAAATCATTAGGTAGCAAATTTGAAACAAAAATACACAAATCTTTTTCATCTAATGCATAAATGAATTGTAGATCTGGCAGCTGCAGGTGTTGCAAAACCAGAAAATAGAAAATGAATCAAAAAGGGATTAGACAATTCTATGTCTGATTGGTTATTCAGTAGCTATTAGACATAAGGATATAGATGCTGCCTCTAGCTCAGTGACTAAACTGCTGATGACCAGAATTCTATAATGGAGACAAATCACCCTGGAAGTGCCATGTTTCTTATGCCTGGCTATACCCTTTGTTGGCCATTGTGAGGAGGAGCATTTTGGGATGGGTGGTATTTTGGTGTGATGTCAGATATCTGATCTTTAACATGCTTTGTTTATCACTGTGTTTCAGGAACACGGGAATTAAAATGGTAAGGACGTCTGAAGGGGTTATAGTAAAATGCTTCAGTTATATGCTGGTGAGTTTTTTTTAATTGTTTCCTCTGAGTCTTTTAAAGATGCACATCCTTTTAAAGAGGTAGCCAGATCAGAAATGAATCACAACAAAAACCAAACATCATGATCTATACAAGCGATAGAAAATGTTTGTGGGTTTTGTGTTTTCATAATTCATTAAATGAAAACTCTGTTAGAATTATAAGGTAGCAGGACAGGGAGTAGTCATTGAGGAGATGGAAAGAGGAGATCAATATTTACGCTTTTCGAACCTATACATCTGAGCATAAAGCAAAGTATTGCTAGGTTCATCCCTAACATTTGCTGTCACTGACTAGGTTTGGTTTATTTCCTTGAACTTTTTAGTTTTACTGAGTAAAGCTGTTAAGTCCTATCTAAATTTAGAACCTTTTAAAGTATACATACAGTTCTTGAAATATAAGGCAGATATGAGCTATTCAGTAGGTCTTTGTTCTGTCTTTCCAGCTTATGCTCCACTTCCAAGCCAACAGAAAGAAAAGCACTGCATCAAGTGCTAAATTAGAAAGGAGAAATACGAGGTGCTTTTTACCTATTTATCTTTTGTAAAAAATGACAGCAGATGAAAGTGATTTACTTATTTTCAAACTTATTTTTCAATGCTTTTCTTTTGGAAATTAATATTGCAAACTGAAAAAGGCATTAGAAAGCATGAGTGGGTCTTAGTCATACATTTACACTATTTCCAAGCAGAATCTATAGATTCTTAGTGTCACTGAGTTGCAAAACCTCAGAATGGTGATTCTTGGTTCTTCTGTGTGATGAATAAGATCTATTTGTTTGATGTGTATTCTAAACTCTCCCGTTAACATCATTGCCTTCTCAGGAAACCAGGCAAATTTTAATACCAGGCCCCGAGACCAACTAAACTGGGCCCACTGAAGTTGGAAACTGTCTTTAGCTGGAAGTGAAAGCTGTTATGCCTGGCCTTATGGCTTGTCTTTTATGCCTCCTTGTTGTTTCACTGTCATATTTTGTCTTCTGTTTACATTCTGAGTGAATAATCTGGAATGTATCTTTGAGTCTAAGCAGTGTTTCATCATCTTCTTAATTTATGTCTGCATGAATTGTAATTAGCTGGTCATCAAAATTCTACTCAGCCATACATTGATTATATATATGCATATCTTCAGATTTTATTTGTAAAGTGATAATTTCTGGATTGAGAACATACTGACACTTATGAGTAATCACTGGGCTCCAGTTCAGCACTCCATCTGTATTCAGCAAAACACTTAAGCATATGCTTAATTTTAACTTTAGCTCAGGTAAGCATGCAATTGCTTCCATCCAAATTCAGCATAGCATTTTAAGTACATACCTAACTTTAAGCATATCCTTTATCCTACTAAAGCTAAAATCAAACAGAACCTTAAGTGTCTTCATGAATATGGATAACTACTGAATGAGATTTGATGAAATGAACTCTGTTGGCCATTAAATAATAAGAAATGCCTGGCCATGATTTCAAAGTCCTATAGGCAGGGAAAGTATAAGAGAGAAATAAAACAATCTATTTGTCTTGAAATTCTAAAAGCTAAGTTGTGTACTGCTGAAGGTATTTTACAAATGGGGGCAAGGGAGTGTCTTTCTGTCTATACAGAAGACTGTGTTGGTAGGAAATCAAGACTTCATTCATAGTGTTTAATTAAATTCAGAATGTTCAATAAAATTCTGCTTCATTCTCTAAACAAGGTGTTCCAGATAATGTCCCTAAATCTGTCTGAAAATACAAATGAGAGCACAACTGGTTACAGAAACTTAAAAAGAAAATGAGTAAACTGTATATGGGTGGTAAGGATATTACAGCTTATAGCACATTTTCTATTATTTTGTTCTATTTTCAGTGCTGAAGCGTTTGATTCACATCACCATTCTTTTTTTCAGTCCATTTTCACTTTTGCTGCTTCAATCTCTACAATCTTTCTGCAGTATTTATGTGAAAAGCTCTTTGCATTTTTTATTTCAGATCCTCTTCTATTGCAGTTCATGAAGTCTTTCAACAGTAGGCTGTTAATCCTTTGCAGATTAATATGATTTCAGTGATAATCCTTTCATTTGTTGAATTTTTAAGACATATAGTGATTAAAGAAAGTGCTTGACAGATTTTCCATTGGAGTAATACAAAGCAGGTGGTATGACTTTAATGTATGTTGGTGGCACTTTATGTTACTCATTTGTAAAATTAAATTTACAGATGAAGCAAATAAGCCTAGGGTTAGTTATTGGTCTTTTCCCTTTGATATTACAGTTCAAATCCAGCCAAGGGAAAAAAAAATATTCGGGGCTTGCAGACAAACCAGGACTAAAATATATGTTTGAATACTCTTTTCATAACTCCATTGCTGCTTTTCATCTGGACTGAGTCAGGTTGGGTTCTATCCTGATATTGTAAAGCATCAAGTTAAGTCGTATAGAGAAAAGGCAGGATATAGTTTAACGTGTGAGATTTGCCTTCAGGTAGGCCATAGGATGTAAATTGTATACAGGAGTTATTCCAGCTCTCTGTAAAAGGTTTATTTATGTCTCCATTTAACTTAAACATTTGACTGAAATACTCTTCCCCGGTGGAACCAAAGTCTTGAATTATCTCACAATAATGGCACATGTAAGTCTCTTGCCACTAGGGTTTTTGGTTTACTGTGGATTCCCAGGTCACTGTCCATGATTGTCCTTTTCATCCAATTCTTTACTTTGTTTTTTGTCTTCTTTTTCCTCTGATATTTCCCATGTTGACTTATTTCTCATTTTCTTGCTCTTCTATGCACACTTATGAAACAAAAGACAGGAAGAGAAGGAATAGGTATTAAAATATTGTGATGAGTACTCTTCTAAGCCACGTTTTAGTTAAGATCTCAGAAGCAATGCTTCAAAGTTAATATACAAACAGCAGAAATGCTTTTTTAGCTAGAGGTCTGAAAAACATTCAAAGTTTATTAAAAACTCTGTTTAAACAAATAGACAGTAGGTGTAACCTATCATAGTAGGCTGAGTTTTTGCTTTTATACACTGCAAAATATATTAAAAACATATTTATATTTTATATACTCATAGATACTTTAGGCAGGAGGGAAAGGAAGCAAACACCACAATTCTTCAGGAAAATCAGGTCCTGAACTTGGCAGACCTTTAGCTGATTTTGTCACATATTTGAAGCTTTAAAATTATTTGGCCTTTGCAACAGCCAAAATAAGTGTCCTTTAATCATTTCCAACCTATTAACAGATGGGCAAACAGCTTTTATAAATGGGGCATGGAAAATATTCCAATATCAGCCAAAACTAATTAGTAGCAATATCTGAACTAAAATTTATAAGTGATGGAATATATATTAATGCAGATTAACTGTTGGTTTGATAGAAATTCCTTTTCAAACATCATGCTTGGTATTTGTTCTGCTCTAGTATGTCCTAAACACTTATTAAATAACACCCACTTTTTTCTGTCTAGTTATATTCTTCTATTAAAACAACAGGGTTTTTTTCCTGTAAAAGTTTTCATTAAAGATAGTGTAACAGAGAGAAATCATATTAAGCAAGAGGTAGTTCAGCGTGCATTTTATGTGGCATATAAGAACAGTGTTAATTTGAAGCCACCCTTAAAATAAATCAATCTTTAAGAACAGTACAAAATACTGATATAAGACATTATTTATACACCAGTACCAGATCATATTAAATATATCTTTACACAGCACTATTAATCAGAATATGTAAATTGAATGAAATTAAATTGTGAGGTTATAAAAAAATTACCACATGTATAATTCAGTAGGAAGAGCCATTCAATGCATTGCCATCAGATCTGCAGAATTAATTTGATTTTACAAAGACATCTGTAGTGCAGACAGCTGCTGTACCTAAGTGAGGATTTGATTGTACACTCGATCTTTCAAACAGCCACTTGTCTATATCATTTTTGTTATCATGGATCTAAAAAATCAGAATTGTTCTGAAACATGTGTTCATAAAAAAAAAAAATCAGAACTCTCTGGTTTTAGCAAGACTTTCTCTGCTTCCGTTCCAGTGCCCTGCCTTCCTCAAATAACCTACCTTTACCTCAACTTACATAGTGTTTTGAGGGTCTTGCTTTGAAACATCAAGCTATATCTAGAATCTGAAACAAATCTGAAAACGATGTTAAGAAAACATTTAAAATTTTTCTTCCTGTAAGACAGCACAAAGGGACCTTCCCTCCCAACACAGAAAATTACCTCTTATGAACTTTTTCTCAAAATTTGGAAAAAAAATAGAAGAGAAATACTGTTTATTTTCTACATGCCCATGTATCCAATAAGTCAGGTAGTTCCCTTCCTGTCCATCTGACATAATGATGGCCCTTGCTCTTCGAAGACATTGGATTTGATCAGTCTAGAGATGTAACCCTTGGATATTCTCGTGCTTGGCACATTCTCCTGTCTCAGACTAGATAGCCAGCACCTGCAAACTGGGCAGACCTGTCTAAAAACCGTTGTGATGATGGGTGTTCTCTGTGCAACCTAAGAAACTGCAATTTCTTTGAAACCCTACAAACGAATTAAAATGCTGTTCTCTGATACATTCTCTGTGGAAAATAATAAATGCACAGCCCCTGCTTGTACAGAGCTAAGTTAAGCTGGTAGAAGTTTCAATTCTTTGTTCAGTGGAGCAGGTTAAAAGCTCTATCAGATTATGAATGGTGAAATTGTGGTCCCATACTGTTAGGTTATATGAAATACCTGGAAGATTTTTTAGCCAGTAGAGAGATCAAGATTGATGGAACAGATTTGTCTTTGTGGCATAGAGTGGAATGATGAATAAGTGCAAATGATAACTTTTAATTATAAGATGGTCTGATGAGAAATCCTGCAGGCTCTTGGCTAGAGTGAAAAAGTGCTACAGAATACCAGAAAATAACAAGTTTGAAATTCAACATCCAAGTTGTTGGGTTGTTTTGTTTTGTTTTGTTTTTTAATATTATAACCTTGCAAACAAACACAACAACAGAGGAAACAAAAAAAACCCACCACAAAACCAAAGCAAGACAAAACCCCTAAACCAAAAAACAAAGCAAAAGACGAGATTTTGAGAAGTACTGAGATCTCCATTTCTCAAGCATTTTATGACTAGCACCTCGCTTAATTAAGACCAGGCATCAAAAAAAAAAAAAAAGTCTCAATTCAATGATATTTCAAACAGATTGGTTTAGTCTTGGCACAATCTGGATGTGGTAAGTAAAATTACAACTGACTTTAAAGCACACAGATACTCATGACCTTAACTGTAAAAGGACTACATCTATTCACAATTGTACCTTTAGGAAAAAAAAAAAAAAAAGAAACCTCTAAATGTGGTCTATGAAAAATCCTCACCTACATTTTAGTTTATGTTTCTACCAGTTAGTCTGCTTGGAATGCAAAATCTAGCATTTTGATTATTCATCATATAGATTTTGATAATTTCCTAAGTTGGAACACAGTCAAATAATGACACAGGAGAACTGTGGAGATCAAACTTTGGAGAGTTTCTTTTTACTCCCTCTGTATCAAGACAAAGTTGAGACCTTTCAGGGTTTTAAACTTACTTTTATTAATAGCGATTTTACTGTAGCAAATACATGTACAATTAAGGTTATTGAATATCTTGGCTTTTCTGGTATTTCTGCTGTCTTGTTTTGTTGGGAAGATCTCCAATACAGCGTTTCATGCTGTGTTCTTATGAAAAGGATTGGTTTCAATACATTCATGTGTTCTTGTAAAATCTTTTATTTTGGGGCCGTGGGGTGGCAGGAATTTCCTGGCAACTTTAAAGAATACACATTAATAAAAGTTATGGAAGTTAGCATCCAAATGGAAGAGACACTGAAAGGTTTTGATGTGTCTGTCTACTATAGTCCGTATTATCAGTTCAACTGCAAGAGCTGGTAGGTGAGTTATTTTTTTTTTTAATCTTACTCAAATTAATTTTTTTGAAATAGTGTATTCTCATGCAAAATATGACATTTTGTGCCCTCCATTTTGGACAAAGTTGTACAGCTGAATAGGAATTTAAGTTGTTAATTATATTTAAAATAATAACTTAATCCTTATAGTTTACAAAGCCATGGGCATTGTGTAGATCTGCACAGCTGTAGCGGAACAGTTGGCAAGCAGATTTGGATGCTAATTCTGTAATCGTAGATGGTAAATGACCAACAGTTCCTTTTCAATCTTTTCTAGCTATTAATGTAAATAAAAGGATTCTACATGATTCTGTAATTATTTTAGGTGCACATGACAATTTATCTTCTAGAATTCTGATTCATAGTTCAAGCATTTTTCCACCAAATTGAAAAGCAAATCTTCTGTACTTTAATTCCTAGTGACAAATGCCTTGACCTTCAAACTCAGAAGAAGGTGGAGAAAAAGGGAACCTACCTGGAAGTCTTCAAAGCTTCTCATGATAGTAGAAAGCATTCTAGCAGTAGAGAAGTACTTAAAGCAGTCATTTGCATTCAAAGATATGTGAGATGGTGGCTTGAACACAGGGAACTCAAGAGAGTAAACATTGAGGTAATGTCTTGATTGTTTAATCCATGTACCACTTATGTTCTAGCAGTGTAAGAATTTTTATTACTATTTTGCTATGAAAAATAGAACGCTCTAATATGTACTTTTGCCCTCCACCTCAGAGTTTATACCAAGTTAAAAGAGCTCATGAATATTGCAGGTTGGCTGCTAATGGAGGCTGCATAGCTTCTGTTGAGTTATCATGTTTCTGGTGATGTCTAAGCCTCCTATCTAGGAAGTACACTGTAAGAAAACTTGTACCTCGCTCAAATAAGTGAGGAAAGTAGGAACTAGGTCATCCATTAAACAATCCATTTTATTTGTTTTCCAGAATCCTAAAATAGGGTAATAAAAATCAGGTCATATCATTTGGTAATTATCAACTTTTAAAAATATTATTTCACTTTATATACCGGAAGAGAGGGAGTTTTTGCTACTGGTATAATTAATGACGAGGTGATACAGCATTTCTTGATATCTGCTCCTGGGTTGTAGAAAACAAATATGTATGTTGAACACAGAGTTTCTCACCTTACCAAGTTTCATTGTTCCACTTTTCCTCTGCTGAGATACAGAGCTTTGTCTTTCCCCCAAGACTCTGATTAGGTGCAGATAGTATTTCACATAGTACCTGATCTGCTTCTGTAATTTGGGATGAAATGTGTTTGTCTCAAAATAGTTTTATCTAGTCACCTTTGGAAAGGATCGTCCATTATAAGCACTATGGGGTAATTGTTTTTTCGTACCTGTCCATGTGTGTTTACAGGGAAAGGAATTTGTTGTTGCATTCTTTTAAGATTTTCTTATATGCTGCACACCTCTTAGTTCTACCTCCTCATCTGTTTCTGTAGTTGCCCTTCACTTGTTTCTTACACTAGTGAAAGCGAACCATATCTGTAATTACAGTTTACAAGTCACAGACCATCCCTACCAGTTGTGAGGTAGTTCTGTAAAATGATAGCCTGCATTGAAAGTTGAGCTGGCGTTTTGGATCTGTCTATACCACTTCGGTATTTTGAATTAGAGGAGTAGATGGACAAGAAAAAAATGCAAGTCTTCCCATTTTTAAATAGCATTTTTATTTCAATTTCAGCTGTCTGTCTATTCTTAAGTAATATTCTATGTCTGCAACACAATTATTTCAAAGTAATTTTTGGTGTAAGGAAGATTTCCTGTCTCCATATGCACAGCTCCATTTCTAAGATGTCGTTCTGGCACTGCAGAACTGCAGGGTTTAGTTTGAATAAAGAGATTCTTCTGATCACTTGATGAGGAGATTAATTATTAACCATTATAATTAACTATTTTAACTCTTGCATACTGCGCTTTGTGTCATTGTGTTGTGGTAGGTGAGAATGTGCAAAACTGAGTATCATCACGATTGTCTCAACACTTTATCCCTTTCGATCGTTCTTGCCGAGATTTTTTTTCTAGTATTATTGCCCTTTTGTATTTTTGGTGGATTTTTTGGCAAATGAATAGCACTTAAATATCTCCCATGATGAAATAACTAACTTGTACATTTAGAGAGCCTCTTTAAAGAAGATGCCTTTGCAAATTTTTTGAAGCAAACCTTGTATGATATATTTTATTAATGGAACGAGTTTTTACACCTGCTCTTGTTTCCCATTTTCTCATCAGTTTGGCTCTCTGTCCAGTCAAGCTAGTGTGGTAGAGAAGATAGTTGTTGTTCAGCTGTATGATAGAAAATTCATGGACACACACACCAGAATAAATAGCAATGATCAGGAGCAGCATAAATGTCAATAGCTTGAAGGCATAATCAAGAAGATACAGACACGAGGGCTGCTTCTCCTGATACATAAGCAGAGAAATGTTGATAGAAGAGGAAATACTGACTAATTCCAAACCTACTTGTTCCTTAGCTCTGGTTGCTCTTCTCACTACCTTCTGCATTCTTCTGAATGTTTCTATTTGCATAGTCCTTATTACCCCAAGAAATGTAGGAAGATATTATAGAAAATAAAAAGCAGGTTGGACTTCAAAAATTAATCTAAATTTCCTTTTTATCTAATCCATTGCCCTTCAAATATATCTTCCAGAGTAAGAGGTGGCCATCCCATCACAGAGTATAGTTAAGGTGAGGTGAGAGCATACACTAGAAAATAGCTTTCCTGATGGGCAAAAGCTGAGAAAAAGAGAAATAGTATGCATTTTCAACCATGCGTCAAAACGTAGTACTGCAAATTGGACTTAGACAACCATTTTAATAGCTAAGGGTTAGAAATGTACCATGTAGGATTTTTTTTTTTATTTGCCTTCTTTAAATAGGCATTAGCATTCCAGAGAAATAAAAACGAACCACCCATTAAATACTGGGAGTAGATTCTAATTGATTTCTACGCCTTTTGAGCGTGATATGTATTAATTGTTTATGTCTCGATTCCTATTTCCATTCAGTCCTTTAATTCTCCATTCATAAAGCTTGATACTTCAGTATAAAGTAGGAGGATTGTAATACTTAATTTGAACATATTCAGTGGGTAGGCTTTGAGTTCCCTCCAAATGCCTTACTGATGCAAGTCATGTAATGAATATATCTCTCAGAAAAAAAAAAAAAAACAAAACTTCTGAATATTCACAGTGTAGTCTCAGTTTTGACTTCTAAAATACATAATCAGGTCTTATATTCCTGACATAAAATAGGAAATATATATATATGTAATGTGTATATATATATATATATGAAATGTGTGTGTGTATATATATATATGTATGAAATTTGGTTTTCCCCATATGTTAGGAAAAAATATCAATGAAACTAGTTAATTCCTAAAACATAATCCATATCCTCCTGAAAAAGCGTATTCTTATCCTAGGCTGCAAACTCACAACATACTGTCTAATGCTGGCTGACTGGAAAGTACTACTCTTCATATTGTAATGAAATACTGATTGATGGCTGAATCACTGATGCTTTAAAAGGACGTCTTAAACTTATATATTCAAATCTTCTTTGTAGATGTGATAGGATGTTGTAGCCCAATGTAATGTCTTTTTTGGTTTTTTGTTATTTTGTCTTTGCGGTATTCAAAACTCAGAGTGCAAAGTCTGCCTTAAAAGGCAGATGCTGTTTTTCTGAAATGTTAGATTGACGTTCATTTGCTCTGTTTTGATGAAGACAGAAAGAGACATCTTATATATGCTCAAGCATAATATAGAGTGTAATATGATCTATTACTGTTAACCCTTACAGGAAAACTGATAGTTTTGTTAGTTAGTAGTAAATCAGCTAGACTAGTATCTTCTGTCCCAGGAAAGATTTCTGGCACCAATTCCGCAAAAATCTGTGAGTGAGGTAGATCAGCTGAGATGTTCTGCGGACATGAAAGTATAGGAGACTAAAGTTTTCAATTTTAAATCTGTACTTTTCCTTCCCTGAGGAGTACAAAATAAGTCACACACTGCCTATTTCTGAGTTAGTGTCTTTGACTGAAGCTATATTATTTAATATATTGAATTCGTCAAGAAAATAATTGACTGTTAGCCTGCCAGTCTAAGTCCTGCTTCTTCTTTTTTTAAGTGGCCACAGCAAGGCATCTATGAGCATCTCCATTACCATAATACTAGGGACAATGCCTTACACTATGAGTTTTCCCCTTGCCTTTTACCCTTGGGGAAGCAGTTTAATATGCTCCTTTAGGTAGGCTGAGTGTATCTGCCACATAAAGAAGAGTATTAACCACTATAATAATCTGCTTACCTTAGACTTCTTCTACCAGTCTAGTTCTGCAGGGTCCTTGACCTTTCCATATTGAAAAATTTTGATATGGGCAAGAGATGTTTTTCAGACTAACCTATTTCCCCTTGCATTCGGTAAGGATGGTGTGTGAGTTTCACTTTAGTGCAAGAGTAAGTCAGTGGCAAACTATCCCATCATATGAGCTCTGCATAGGCCTAAGTTTTCATACAAAGTTTATCAAGCATATTAACTTAATTCTGAAGAACATATTTCTAAAAATGAAGAAAATATTATGAAAAAATATAACAAAAAAGATGCCTAATAATGTATTTTAAATATGTATCTGATGGAAACTTCTTTTCTTTAGTTTATGAAACAATGTTTTCCAAGAGAGAGTTTGGCAAATAAATGGGCAGAAACAATCTGCCTGAATTTTTGAGAGACCGTGGATATTCCATACCTGCTAGTGGAATACAGCATGTCCTCTAGCTGCTCTGCCCAGGTAAGTGTTTTTTAAAAATACTTTGCAATGGTACAGAATTTCTACTGCAGATGATGCAGGCTTAGGATTCTCCATGGTGTTGGGGCTTGTTGTTGTATTTTTCCGCCTTGCATGAGTAGACAAGATACTATTCTTAAAAGCATAGTAAAGACAAACTCTACCTGATGATGATCATTCTCAAAATGGAGCATTTTATCATCATGCTTGAAATTAAGTACATTTTATAGAATTCCACTCTTTCTAACAGTGCTGGAATACAATCCCATACTATCTTGGAATATACTTAAGAGGGTATAGAGCAATTTTATGGCAGGTCTGCATTTGCAGGTGTCTCCAGTCAAAACATTTTCTCCCTTTGTAAATTCAGTGATGCTTGCCTTCCAACATCCTTAAACAACTCAGCCCAACAAACGTTTACAAACTTTCATGGAAGAATGTTTGTAAATAAAGTAAGATGTTACAAGGCAAGAATCAAGATAGCCTACACTATAAAATGAAGGTGGATAATTGCCCTTTAAAAATAGAAATAAAATTGTAAGCAATTAAGCCCTTCAAATAAATCTAGCCTCACCTGCCTTCTGGCTTTTCCTTTTCCCAGGGCAGTCAGCAGGGGAGCCTGCGATGCTCCACTCTCGGTGCAGAGCAGCAGCTTGGGGCAGTTGCACACTCCCCATGAGATCAGGAGGTCTCAATGGGGCAGTTGATGGCTCTTTGGCACCCTTTGTGCCCCATCGGGTCTGTCCTCACCCACTCACCTTAGTCAACTGTTGACAGTCGCGTCTCCGCACTCCGGGGCACCGTGACTGATCCAGGAGGGGCGGGAACCCCAGTCAATAGACAGAGTCCTCAGCCAAGGAGGTGCCCCAACCCAGAGAAGCTTCTGGACCATGCTCGTAATGACCACAGCCAGATCCAACCAGGCTATAGAATGGGGTCCCTGCCGAAGACTCCCTTGGAGCGGTCTTCTCAGAGCAGCAGGTCTGTGAACAGAGCCCTGACCATGTAAGATGACTTCCCGGGATAGAGAGCCATCCTTTTCTCCTTGGTTAGTGATTATGCTCTTCTGTGTATATCTTTGAGTGAGCCCTTGCCCACCTCACCTGGGCAAGCGATTATTTCTTCTGGGTACCCTTGAGTGAGAGAGGCCTTTTTCTGAGTGTTTTGCACGCTGTTGACTATCAGTCTTGTGTGGTCCTATACTCATAATATCCCCAACTGGTTCATCGAACCTGCAGTTTACTACACATTGCCTTAGTGCTGACTGATTCTGGATTACCCCCCAGCTTGCACTGGTTTCTGTCCTTTGGTTTCAGGTCCAAATTAAAGTCGGTTTAAGCTTATTATTTACTTGGAGTCGTTTTGATGTGCCTCTGTGACTCAGCTACTGGGTGAGACTTTTTGCAGCAGCCTCTTCAGGCACCTCACAAGTTGAGGTGAGAGATGCAACCTACTATTTCTCCTTTAGCACACTTTTGTAGCACGCTTTTGCTTTGTACCAATGTATGTAGGTGCTATGAACTACAGCTAGCCTAAACATCAATTTATATTATCTCTGTATCTTCCTAAGTTTGACAGCCATCACATCTAGGAGATTCTTGCAGACAGTGATCTTCTTTGGAGGTGGTAGTTAATTTCATGTATGAACAATTTCAAATAATGCTTTTCAAGTACAACTTTATTTAGCGAGAGAAACCTGTGTTTACTTGGTGCCTTCGATTTGTTAATGACCTACATATAGTTTCTTTTTATCATAGTTTTTGTATGCTTCCTTTGAGCCTGCTCTCTGTTCAAGCTGCATCTTCGAGAAGTTAGTCTCTTTGAGTGTCTGACCACACATCTTACTTGCATGTTATTTGCTTCTCTGTGTTGGCTCCTAGTAAATACGATTAATTTCTCATGGAAAAACATGTATTACATGTCATTTAGGTCACATTCCTAAGACAGTGTGAATAAGACCAGGTATTTTTAGTCGTTTGCTCAGTCTCCATCACTATGGTAACAGGAGGAGATTTTGTGACTGTGAGACAGATTTCTGTTTTATATCCTAGATTTGGGAGACTATTGCTACTTTTCACTATGTTCACAGACAGGATAGAAAGGTTCATGTTTCCCTACTCATTATTTAATTTGTTTAGAGACTCTTAGGGATGAGCTGTTGTCAAGGCTTGTTCAGCCATTTGAGACATTCAGTGTGTAGGCTTCTTATTCGTTTTGAGTTCAAAACTCTCCCAAATTATGAATGCATAAATGATGAATAATTGCTGAAACACAGAGATGTGCCTGTGTCTAAAGGGCATCCATAACATGATTTCGAAACATGGAAGCATTTTGCATATATGGCACTTACCTGCAAGTGCACTCTCTCAGTTTTATAATACAGATGTCATTATTTCTGAAGATAAGATATTAATGTAGTATAGTCTTGCAGAATTGCCTGGGAGAGACACCACAACAGGTTGAATGTCTTGAATTGCTGAATACTGATTTGATGCAACTGTCTTCTGTGCCAGTACAGAGCATCCCATACCACCAGGCTGCCTGTTGAGGAATGGAAAGATATGAGAGGGGAGGAGTATATCTGTCTGTGCAGAATGGTGGACAGATCTACTGATAATTACTATATCAAGCTTTTTTGGGTGAACATTGCATCTTGTATGGCCATGTGAATGATCCATGGAAGGTTAAAAAAAAAAAAAAAAGGACCCTTGCCATGCGTGGCTATTTAGTCTGAGCACAGGGGAAAAAAAATATTCAGATTTTATCTTGACATTTTTTTCATCTCATTTTACTCTTGCCGTTGTCTTTTTTTTTATTTTATTTTTTTTTTAAATGAATCTAAACACTGCTGAAAGAACAGACCTTTGGAAATAAGTACCGAGATGTTAAATGTCCTGTCACTTTTCCATTTCCGGTAATGAAATGATGAATACTGTCTTTGACTAACAATAATTTAGGCAGGAAAAGCTTGAAGACTTTTTATTTTACATGTTCTCTTCAGAGTTTTAATTACATCAGTCATACGTAACTACAAATCTGATTTATATGGGATCTGCTTATTTGAAGTAAAGGTTCAACACTGAAGACAAGATATTAAAATTATCAGAATAAAGCAAGAATATTTGTAGAAAAATGATAATGTTCATCATAATATAACAAAGAGCTTGCTGTCAAAATAGGAAAGAAGACATTTACAAAATACCTGTAAAATGTGAATTAGAAATATTAAGTGGAATAGAAAAAATATGGAATATATGGAAGGCTACTAGACATACTGGTGTGAGTCTCTGCACTTATTCAAATAAAGGTAATACAATAATTTGACCAAACAAGACTATAGTAATGACACTATCAGGAACTAAAGAAAACATTGGTACCTGGAACAGACTTACCAAAGCTCATAGAGAATGGAGGCTTATACAGAAAAACATGATTGTGATTTCATACAGAAAAACAAGATTATGATTTCATACAGAAAAACATGTTTGTGATTTCCTTTTGAAATCTGCTTTTTAAATTCTGGGGAACAAAAGTGAGCTTCCTTTATGTTGAATAAATTTAACCATAGATGATTCTCTAGATCTATCTGACATATCTTGTTCCCCCACAGTGTGAGGAAAAATAAGTATGTTATTAGCTAAAACACTGCTTACTGAGCATATATAGAAATAATTGAATGGTTTTTCTATCAGTAGTGAGGTTTAGCAGCTGGTTTCAAGAAAAAGCCAATTGAAATTAAGGTCATAGTGCGGTGATTTTTAGATTTCATACAAAAGTAGTGATGCTATTTCATAATATTTTAAACCAATTTGTGCTGCTACTTCATTTTGCTATTGAAAAGCAGAACACTGTGCTACACAGTCGGGAGAAAACCTCACTGCAACACTCCTGTACTTTGTTTGAACAAAATAGGAAGAATAGTGGTAACGAAGCAATCTATTTTGGCCGCATGCTTTGAAGTGTCCACTGAAATTATACATGATTGTTATGAAAAATATTACTTTAAATATTTTTCAGAAGGTGGTATTGTAGTCTATGTTTAAATATACTTATTTCCCCATTTGATTCAAAGCGCTATATGTTCTATTTAGGGTAAATATTTACATTGCGTTCAGAGAAACTATGCATGTATGTAGGTTAGATACTGGAACTGATTATTATTTTGTTTCTAGATTTGCCGAAGAGTCCAGCTGTAATATCTTGTTATTTAATGTATTTTGCAGTCACTGGAATTACTACTATTAATGCTGGTTGAGGCTGGGATAGGTACATAGTTGTGAGTTGATCCTGGCACCTTTTGTTAAGGCAAACTGCCCATAGTTGCAACATTCTGATAGCTGGAGTATTTTCAAATAAAATGTGAACATGGAAAGGATTTTCTCTGCACTTGGCCCTTCCAAGCTGCCTCTCCTAAAAGTTAGATTTTTCCATCTTTGTATTTGGGATCTTGATAACTAGTCTTGTATTTATACAAAATATCCAGTGTTTAGACTGAGAAGAGAAAATATCCCAGATTCTACTTGAATTTGGATGGTTGCCTATAAGCCATCTCAATTTATATCAGCCTTGCCTCATTGCCGATTGTTCTACATTTAAGGGGAGGTAGTAAACCATCTCTTCATTTAAGTACAAAAGTGTCCAGAGTTTTCATATATTTAAATTTTCATATAGTAGTGGAAGCTTTTAGGTTGCAGACTGATAGGGCTTGATTTGAAACAATAAATAATAGTGCAAAGCAATGAACTCTTAACAGATATGTCAAAACAATGTCTCCTCATCAAAGTCGACGCCATTTCTCTTCTAAGCTGCAGATGGGGACAGGGAGTTGCAGGAGGTCCCTGAGTCTCTGGGGAATGCATCCCTGGATGGAGCTAATAGAGGGTGGTAGAACAATCTCATACTGCCCTTGTTACAACCTGTGGCTCAGAGCTTGACTTCTGCTGAAGCTTCATAATTTTTCAGTCTCACTGAGCTGTTCCGTGATAACTAGTGCCTGTTACTGGGGCTTTCGGAAAACTCTCATGTTTCTGGACGTTGAGCTCCAAAATGGCGTGGCCTGATTGAAGCTTTCCCTGTTGCACCCTGCAATTACTTTCTCTCTCCATTCTTCCTCGCTGTGGTTTGTATTTGTGACATCTTATGCATAAATTGTTAAATATAAACAACACCTAATAGCAATTTCTGTTGCAGTCATGCTAGAAAAGCCTTATGTGTAGAGCAGGACCCTTCTGTGTTGAGTACTGTGCACATTCTGAAGAAAAACATGCTTCCTGCATCACTGATGGGAAATTGCCTCCTAAAACTGTTTTTTCATCAAACAAAATCTTACAGGACAAGCAACAGGAAACTATGGAGGCTGTAATAGGAACAAAGGTGTAATAGCTCTCATGCGTCTGGCAGAATGCAATATTTAGGAGTTTATTTCATTGTACTGTTCAATAATGTTCTCCACACCTATGTGGTAATGAGCCCTGAGGCAGACGTGGCCTATCATTATGGCTATTTAAGCCGAATTTAACATCCAGAAATTGAAATTCCACAGTGGAAGAACTCTACGAGTAAGTTAGTGGTAATGAATAGATGCATTAATAAAATGACTTAATAGAGCTATTGCAAAGCTTTGCATTTCCTACATAATGGTTGCTGGATCAAGGCTAACTGCAAATCTGATCTAATGATCCCTTCAGGTCTTAAAGACTGTGGGTCATTCACTTGCAGTTGCAGCAAAAGGAAATAAAATATGTATGATATACCCCTCTCCTTGACTGCTGATCCTCTCCCAAAAGAATTACAGATTAACATGAGTTTAAAATGTTAAAGAACTCCCATGACATCTGGAACGTTTGTCAACAAACATGCAAGGATCCCTGCTGGATCCAGATGCTATCTAACCAATGTCCACGAGCATCCTTTCTAACCTGCCACATATATACAAACATAAGACTGTGGTTGTTTTTTTTGTTTTGTTGTGTTTCATTGTTGTTGTTTTGGTTTTGTTTTGGTTTTGTTTTGTTTATTTTGGTTTTTTGGTTTTTTTCCAGTTTTTTTTTAAATTTAAAGGAAGGCAAATTTCATGCTTAAGAACTTAATTTGCTTGAGTGTTTGGCTGTTAGCATATAATCACTATGCTCCTCCTGGGGTTGGCAAATCAGAACAGGAAATTCAGTTTGGGTTACCGATACAGCCCAGAGTACCCTAGGCCAGCCACCAACCTTATTTTAATATGATTAACATGTTATTTCTTTTTGACAAAAATAATAGTCCAAAATGTCATTATAGATTTATTAAGACATTTTGATGAGGAAGTGGAGACCTAAACAAAATAAATGACCTAGTTAGTTAATGGAGAGAGTTTTTGCAAGTCTGTTCACATTTTGCATCACATTTAGAGTTATTCTAAAAACCTACTTTGAAACAACAATGCAGCTATCCGAGAAGTAAATTTTCCCCTTAAAGTTCTCCTTTTCTACAGTGTCTACAGAACTAGTTGACAACAGTTAAACCAATAACATGCTGACACTGCTGCCTGTCATCCAGACTGATGCTGTCTTATTTATATTCTCCTGTCTTGTCTCTTCCTCTTATACCTAAACTATAAAATCTTGGACTGGCTTTTTATTCCATCTGTGTTCGAATCTGGCACTGACGGTCATGTTCTGTGCCTAGGGCTCCTGAGTGCTATCATAATGCTAATGGATTGTACTAATAATGATGCATTGTCAAATCAGCTTTAAAGAAAGTTGGGGAATTTTTATATTTAAATGATAGAACTTCTCTACATGTGTATAAGCAGAGTATAAGTCCTTACATTTAACTAGTTTTCTCTGCCAGCTGTGCCTCTCTACCCCCAAATATAGGAAGGATGATCACGGTGAATCTGGTGGCAGGTGATGAGTGGGAAGCACAACAGGATTGCAGCACTTAACCATCTGTGTGTGGCCAGTGGTGGAACACAGAGCAGTGTCTATGCTGGTCTGACAGCTTCTGGGACCAGGTGGCTGAAGATCAGGGAGAAGGGACGTTTCCTGGGCCAGCATTTTTCATTGCAAGTGCTTATCACAAATTTTATGGGTTGTAATCTCTTGACTGGAGCTTAGGATTTTTTTTTTCTGCATTTTCTAATGAGGGTGCCATTTAGGATCACTGCAATAGAGTGGCTTCTTGAACAAGTTGCCCATCTTATCTCTTAGCAGTTTGGCCTGTCTCAGGCCCAGAAGGACAATTTCATCAGATCACATCCCTTTACAACTGTCAGTTTGTGGTTTTGTTAGTGTTACTACAGGGAATTTATATTTTTATATAAACATTAGTGGCTCAGTTTGCTAACACATTTCATGCCATACTATCAAGTGCGGTTCATTCTCTACATATAATAGCATGTATGTCTTAAAACTTTTTTAAAAGTGTAAGTAAATTAGCATGTGTACTGCACTGAAATGGTTAACAAATACCTATAATGCTGCTTTGTCATTTTGCATTTGTAGACTCTTTGTCTAGGAGATTTTCCAAATGACCAACTGGTACATGTAGGTCATCTCCCTTTTGTTATCGTGGACAAACATGGAAGTATTGCAGCAGCATGCACCCACTGATTTGTCATGAGCTCATGCTCGTCTGTCTCTGGCCTCAAGTTTTCTCTTTGCTGTGGCTGGATCCTATTCAACTGTTGAAGTCCCTGACTGTTGCTGTATTACTATCCCCATGAAGTGAAAAATGAAATGCCTTCCATTAAGACAACTCATCAAGTTCACTTGTGTCTCAACAGCATTAACTTTTTAAACTTTTTTTCATGTAGAATTTGACTTTAGTTCCTTGATTGGATTAACTCCTTCTTGAAGGCCCACGAAGTCTGATGGAGCAGGTTCATCGCCTCCTGTGCCTGAATGGCAGTGTATCTGTTAGAACATCTCAGGATAATATTTGCTGCTTTTGCAAACGTGGTGTTGGCTGCTTTTCTGTTTGTTGCCTGTTATAGCACAAGTCTATACTGCTGCCTAGACAGTTTCGCCTATTTCTGAGCATTTCATTACTTCTTTCAAAGTTTCCTACTTTGCACTTATCTTTATTGAATTTTATCATATTGACTTTGGGCCATTTCTCCGATTTATCAAGAAAATATTTTGAGTTTGACTGCTCTCCTGTAAAGTCCTTGTAACTGTGTCCAGCATGGTGTCACCTACAAGCTTTATAAGTGTCTTTTCTATTCCATTATCTTAGTAGTCATTAATGAAAATATTGAGTAGAACTGGACTCAGGACAGACCTCTCTGAGACTTTACTTTATGATTCATCTCAGTTTTGACAGGAAAGTATTTCTTCACTCTGAGTAGGATATTTTGATCCCTAATAAGAAAAAAATGAGTCAGTGGAAAATATGAGCTTAAAGATTAGGTAGCTATTAAGATATTCACAAATTCTAGCATAGAATAGCAGTATGTGGGAGAGAAATTAAATGTTCACCATTTATTGCTACAAACATGTCTATTACATGATTTAAGAAGGTTTGTTCTCCACTAATATATGAAAAGATTGATCATTGCAGTATTCTTGGTCAGAAAGATGTACATTAGGTTTTAGAAGTTCGAAGAACTTCTTGCTGTCTGTAAGGAAATGAGCCATATAAATTAACTGCTAAAATATATACTATATTTATAATATATTTTAGTATATACACCGTACAATGCATTTGTATAGGTATGTGGATATGTATGTATAATACATATAGAATATATAAAAATAAAGTTGAAGACTTGTGTAATATATCTTGAAATAAAGAGGATCTATATCCAGTGATCAGAAATCCCTTATTAAATGGGAGGAAATGTTTATTGGTGGTCCCATACGCCAAGGTCTCTTGATGGGGCAGTGAACATAAAGAGTTTAACTGTCTTAGTTAATAATTATGAAGGTACAATTGTTCTAATATCCAGTTTATGTATTAGTTTATGAATTATGGTAGAGTTTAATCTTTTTGTGTGCGATTTTTATCCATACTTTAAAAGCACACAATCTTTCCAATGCTGCTGTATTGTAGATAAGTATATATTCTTCTCATTTCTTAGATGGATAAGCAAACAAGAGAGTTTAAATGATTTGTCACTGATTATATCCTGAATTAGTCTTAGAAAATTGGCCTGAATTGTTTAAAATTGGCTTAGAACTGGCTCTTATGCCCATGGTCATCAAATAGGCAACTTCTAAGGAGCATCTGATTTTTTTTGTCTGTGTCCACGTGTGTATGCATATACACACTTAGTCCTATCCCCAAGACACATACTTAACACACATGTACTTAGCTAGTTCTTGGTGCCTGCTCAGACAGTTAGTACTTATGAAAAAATGGTCCTTGAATTCTTCCTGTCACTAGTGAATGTGTGCAGGAGAACCGAGTAGGATACAAAGGCTTTTAAACAAAAAACAGACTTATTTTTCTGATGAAAAAGAGTTGTCAAAGTTTGTTTAATAGAACCCTAAAACCTTAACTTTGCTTTGGGGTTTTTTTACTATTAGGTTTTGATAACTTATCACTTTGTAGGCAAATTCCAGTCTATCAGTAATAACAACATTTGGCTTTTTGTCATGATGACAAAAGGGGCTTTGCCCAATTAAAATTACTTTCCTGATTAACTCTATGTTATTACACAGGATCCTTTTCCATTTAAAGCAGTGGCAAAAAGGATGTTGTAATTAATGTGGAACAAATAAGATATACAGCAAAATGGTTTTAACTGTAAAGTTGGTCTATACAACTTTATACTAAAAATAACAAGATTGTTCTATGCTGTCATCTGCTTGACATTTTATCTGCAATATTTTCTTTACTTTTTCCTTACTTCAGTAAAGCTAGTCTTTGCTTTATGCTAATGTGTAAATTATGTAACATTTTAGTATTTAAAATGTTATGTCATATGTTCCTGTAATCCATTGTTGCATTTAAAGCTCTCTCAAATTGGATAGCATAAACTTATTTGAATGACATAGATATGTTTCCTTTTTTGAAGAACAGCTCCCTAGAAAACAAGTCATCCACCCTTCAAACCTAAAGCAAAAAAGAATTCTGTAGCAAAATTACATTGTGCAATACCATCACATCAACCATTTGTCATATCAACAATTAATGTTGATACAAACCATTTCTGTTTAGTTCATGTCCAGACAAATATCTTGAGGTTAAGATTCTGCAAAAACTTAAAATGACAAAAGTGGCACAGCTACAAAAAAAGTACTTAAAGAGCTCTATAGTTATGTGAATTCTATCATTTATGCATTCTGTGTATCAAGACATATCAAGATCTTTATTTCCTTTCACATTATGATCTTTTGGCATTCTGTTGTAGTAACTCTATATGAAGTGGTATTTCTCGATCTAGTGAGTACTTTTTTAGAATTTTCTTTCTAAATTATCTTTTGCATTCTATTCAGTAGAAGGATTTAACACTTGTTTGGCTATCAGCTGTTATACCTGTTCAATCGAAAGCAACACAAAACAATCCTGTTTAACTGTATGACTCTCCTAGAGAATTACCAGTCCTTCTATGAGCATGGGATTTAGCTATCAATGTTTGTGTTTCTCCTAAAGAAAACAGACTTCGTTTTCAGTTTTGATCATGAGTAACTTTTTGGTTTTCTGTTATTTGGCTCGTTGAGATTATGTTGATCTCAGTTCTGCTGTTCTATCTGAAATTGAGTTTTAGTGTAATATTGTTAATGTTTGTCACACAGCAAGAAGCTATGTTTCTGCACTGGGGAGATCTGTCGTTGTGACCATCATTGTTGGGAGTTTTCTCTTCTGGTTCATCAATTATTGTTTTTAATTTCTTTAAGCTGTGCTGAAAGATGCATACTTGTGGTAATTTCTTTTGAATCCTGCACCCCTTGTGTTGAATGCCTTTTACACAATGTTGCGATAACCATCCACCTTCTTGAAACAAAGTCTCTGGAATGTATGTGGAGCATAAGATCTGAGATGCCTCTGCTGTACTTCAAGACAGCAACTAATAAATCTCTGTGTGGCAGATGACTGAATAATTTAGAATATCCACTAACAGACTGCATTTTCTTAAAGAAGTCAACACTATCAGCTAAAAAGCACACTTAATATTATTTCGTCACTTTATAAACTATTAAAAATTATAGTTTTCTGCATTTCTATGTTAATAAATGGTTTTTTTGAAACGGGGAAAAAAAAAAGTAAATTAATAATACCTATATCTAGATTTCCTAGTTTCTTATCCAAGAACATGCAATCACGGTCTATATGGTTTAATACAATGATGGATGAAATATCTCTAAGTCTTTTGTTAGAAAACGTTCTAGACTAAATGACTAAGTCTCAAATAGATATTTCGAAGTGTATTGTCTTCTAAATATACAGACAGGCCATCATTTGTCGGATTTAACACAGCCATCAATAGAAAAACTGATTCAAATTAAGCTTATCAGTCCAAATAATTGGTCTTGCCCCTAGGTTCAAAGACACATGGGCAACTCTCATTTAAGTATTGACATAATACTGTCACACTGAGTTAAATATTTGTGTGAAAGTAATTAAATAGTGACTTAGGTCACTCATATCCCTTCCTTTAAAACAGTTCAGGATACCAGACAACGTCTCTGTAAAACATAAGTTGAAAGTTTATGCTAGTATAATAAAAACAATTACTAAAGCTGCTTTTGCTGTTTTGTTTTACCGGTATTGAAAGGCTATTTCAATGGAACAGAAAGCAACTAAGTAAAACTCCAAGAACCAAAAACTAATATTTTTATTATTTTCTTTATCCTAAAAAAAAAGGAACCTGTGTGTCACACAGTTTTACTTAAGTTCCACTTCATTAAAATCAGTAGAAACAATTGCAGCAAAGTCCCTGGAAAATGCTGATCTTTTATGAAGATTTATGAGTTTCATCAATATTTCTAGGTCAAGAATAAAATTTGGAATCTATTATGAGAAAGTATTTTGTCAATATTCTATTTTATTGACCATTTCAGGACTGCTTTTTTCCAGAACTTTCTTCAATGAGGAGTCAGTAAAGAATCTCACTGTAGAGGAACTAGTGGGAAAACCCTGTTTTGGTTGTATGGATTTAACACGGTTAATGGTATGGTTTGTGTTAAAGACACATGTAAACATTTGAAATTGCATAATCTGGAACAGAAATTGCCTTTTTATTAATTTTGCCATCTGCCGTGACATAAAATCTTTGCCATTTTAAAATCAAATTGCACCTGGGTAACAATTAAAAGTTATTTAAACTTTCACAGCTTGATCCTATGCTTCCTGCAGTTGAAAGCAAATCTTCTGCTGACAACAATGATACAGGAAAATAATTTTTTTACTTTCAGAAATGACCAGGAAGCCACTGCTATGTGTTAACTAGTATTTCTCAAATATAAGCCAGCGCTTTTATATTGCCAAGTTCATATGGAACACCTATCCACAGAGGAAGTGGGATTTTCAAAAACTCATAGAGCTATGTTTAAACTGTGTGACAGATTATGGTTTTGTACCCTTAAAACTGGACCTGTCATCACCCAGGGCAGAATCAGGCCTTTTGCCAAAGTACTGGGGAATAAAGTGCTTAGTACACTAGTTCTTCCTTATCCTTGAATATGGAACAGTTCAACCAGTACCTCATGCGGAGGAAATCTACATGTTCATTTTCTGTTATTAAATACATTGTCAGTGATAACATAATAGCTCATGACATGTACTGGCCACAGGTATAATAGAAATGGCAGGGAAAGGGAAGAATGTAGAAAATTGAGATAACTACCCCAAATTTTCTGAATATTAATCCTAATAGGTAAATCAACTTTTTGGTACAAAGACTACAAAAGTTCTATTTGGAACAATATGAATTTATTTAATGCTTCTGGGTTCAGTTCACGTATAATTTCACAAGAACTATCACCTGCACGGTATTTCAGCCAAACTGAAAAATTTGGCATAGTAGCTTATCTTCTGCCACCTTCAAAGGTAGAAATTTCACCAGGTTTTAGAGGATCGCTGTTTATAACCTTGGCTCTGTCAAATGGAAACATGTTCCTAGTTCATCTTCAGACTTCAACCATGGCCTAAACAAATTTGAAGCCATATAATTATGTCTTCACCCCAAGTCTACTTATAGTTTTTGTATACCCCAATTAGGCTGTAAAAGCACATGTGATTTTTATTCTAGCTAGTGTAACTCCTCCGTCCCTTCAAATGAACATAAAATTGGCATCAATCTTTTCTTAGATGTTCACAAGGAGTAATATGCCATGGTGCTTTGTGGAAAACCTGAGATGGTATAATGTGTAGTAGCTATTTTCCTGACACAGCCTTTATCTGTTGCTTTAGGAGATGTATCTCATCTACGTTTTCCATTTACCCCTTCTGTAAAGCATGATACCTCCTAGAAAAAAAAAAATCGGCTTTCACAGTTTTCGAAGTACTATATACTGTGTGAAAATGCCCTTTGTAAAATACGATGAGCTTTTGATGCTTTTACGGAACGTTGAATACAAAATTGTATTTTAAGTTATAAGCTGGGGCCAGCATTAGGACTTGCTTTCTTCAAAAGCTACAGGAAAGTTCTCTTTATTTGGCATGGTGAATGATTACGGGATAACATAGGAGACTCAGAGTTAACTCCCATATGCCATCTACGTGTTCCTCACCACCCTGCTGTCCTCAGTTAACTTTTATCGATGTGGGAGATGAGGTTAATTTATTTGAAATAACAGCTGAAACTTTGAAATTCTGCTGTCTTTTGTTGGTTTGTGTCACAACCTGAGTGTTATTTAAACATATATTTTCATATTTAATACTGGATAATACTCTAGAGGCCTCTTTAAAATAGCTAATGTTCCCTTTGGCACTGAAATCCACTTACCTTAACTGACTTCTGTTATACTTCAACCTGATTCTCAGAGTCACAATGGTAACATTCATTTTAATGTCCCGATAGGCTCTTATTATTCATCAAATATTTGATTTACATTTCTAATAAGGCTTATGGAATGCAGAAACATGAAACCCATACTCTGCCATGATTCTAACTACTGTCTCTTTCATTAACACTGTGAATTATTTCTCCAAAATAATTAAAATCTGTAATTGAATATACTGGAATAATTTTGGAAAATCAGTTTAATTATTCCAGTGCTTCTATTTGGAAAGATCACATAATTTATAATAACAGAATAGCCAAATATGAATTTACCCTCCCAGAGTCCTTTTGTTTATAGTTATCTTTTAAGAAAACATATATACTTGAAATGCATTTGCTTGTTAAGCAACACAGTTACAATGTAGATGTTTCAAACTCCAGAAGTCTACTGAAAAAAAAATAAGAATTATTTCAATAACTAATAGATGTGTTTTCCCCTTTAGGAATTTCTTTTTTCTGTCTGCATACTGTAACATAGAAAGTATTCTTTACCTGAACTAACTGTTGTATATTTAGCCACAGTAAACCTGAATACCCAAATGAAGCATGTATATTAGTGCATGAAGAACTACTGATACACCAGAAATCACTACACTATGCATACAAGAACAACAGCGCAACCAAAATAACTAGGAGATGAATTGAAAGAGTTAAAAATTCTTGGCATATCCACAGTTTTGGAAGTATCTTGCTGCTGTACAGGCAACTGACAAGTCTTGCTAGGGTTCATCAGTGTCTTCCTGTGCATAAAACTAAGAGAGTTTGTGATTTATCAGAGGTGGGACCAGAAGGTCTGAAAACTGGCCATAAGCCTCTGAAGAGCATTTTGCAGCTGCTGCTGTGACATATTAAGTTGTGGGACTGAATAGAATTTTCAGCATCATAAATACAGGCAGGAAGTGTATTGGAGAGAGCAGAAAATCTAGGCTAAGAGAAAACCTGAGCTGGAAAATTTGTAGGAAGGAGAGTTGGAGTGAAGCAACAGGGTGAGAGGTCAATACAAGAATAAAAAGACAGGTGTTTTAGTAACTTGAAAAAATTTTTTTAGATCTTCAAATTGTGGGGCTTCAACTGCCCCAGGCATCCCAATCAGTTCTTTGGATGATGCCAAATGGTACCTGCTAGAGACCTGCTCCCAGAAATGGTTATATCTAAATTCTCCAAGGTACTGGACTGATCCGTCATGGGAAAGCATAGGGAATGCACAGCTAGACCAGTGCATTGCTCACATCTCTAATTCTAGTTATACAGAGGGCTTGTGAGTGAATGGATTCCAGGAACTCCCGTTCCCAGAAACAAGTGTCTCCTAAGCTACTGGTTCCTGTTGTGGTAATCCTTGTGTGCTACATTTCTCTCATGATGCATCTGACACCTCTTGTTCACAACCTGCACCCATTCCTGTATTTTTTTTGTATGGCTTGTAGCATTACTTTGAACTTGCAAAATTTTAAATGCCATATGTGTGTGTTACTTTTGCTGCATGATGGAGTATAGTTTATAGCAGTGTAGGGCTACCTCTTAAACCAGGACAATACCACCGTGTCAGCACATACGCAGAAGCTGGACTAATTAGCCTTGCTGGGAGACATGACTAATTAGTCCAGACTTAACACAAATCTCACCATGCTTCTGGGAGTTGAACTGGTATTGCTGCATGGTAATGTGTCAGCCTGCTCATTCATCCAGAGGTCTCTGCAGGATCTCTGAGTAGAATGGGTCATCAGCTACTGCCTCAGATGGCTCCCTTTTTGGGAGATGTTGTGGCACTGGAGCTCTTAGGCTCTCACCAGGTTTAACCTCAAGAAATCAATGAAAGTGTCCAAGATGGCTTCCTTACTCTAAATTTTTTTCCATGCTCAGTCTACCAACATTTTCCATTCGTGGTTCTGTGTCAGAGGCTAGTTTGCTCATCCAGACTCCTGAGCTTTCCATTCTTCTCTGTCTCGTTGGCTCTGGCAGGTAGATCTTCAGTAGCACAGTCCCCTTTCCAGTCCTGACAGGGCCACAGGCTCTTCAGGGGGTTGGGGCCACTATTTATTCATTAGTGCTCCCAGTTTTCGTGCTGTGGCTTGGTTGTTGTGAAGCAGATGAGTGCTGAAACTGAGCAATGCAGAAGGTCAACTACTGGATCAGGCACCTACCATGGGTGTCCTTCACAATATTCTTACCAAACCAAGTATCAGGAAAAGTGGGATCTGATTTGATTTTTTGTTTTTCCTAAAGACAATTATTTTCTGCAGGAGCGATATGAGGAGAGAATCTGTTTGATTCTACCTCGTTTCAGGCTATTTCAAATCACTGGCTGCTATTTTGTCACCTAACCTTGCTCTGTTTCCTATTCGGCTCCTGCAAACTGTATGAAAATGCAGACTGCAGTATAGAAAGGGCAAATAAAAGCTGTATGAGGGGAAAATGGGGTGCATAGTAGGAGAGGAATAGTAGACTATTTCCTGCATTCTTCCCTCCAGGCAAACAATGTTAAGTGGTTGAAATGCTTAGTGAATATTACTCTTTTCATCTGGTCTTATTCCATACATTTTACTAAACTGAATAGTGATTATTAATAATAAGTGAGATTTTAATAGGTCTTATAAAAATACTGTTCCATGTGAAGACTGCTGATTTAGCCCAAAAAGAGCTATTACAACAGCTGTGTATAATCGCTTTTTTTCCCTGAAAGAAATACTAGAGTTCGGACAGCTGGGGCTGTGTGTGTGCACTGGGGGCAGAAAATAGCTTTTATTGTTGTCCCATTATTTCAAGAAAGGAAATTATTGAGTAACCTAGGACTTCTTGGAGCTGTTTAGCATTTTCCCTGTTCATGCCAGAGAGAATCACACATTTACTGCTAATGAGCAGAATGCAGCTTTATGACTTCGAATACTTTCCTTGAGACAACTTCTTTTGCAGCTAAAATAATTGGCAGAACCCCTCCTGTTGGTTTTAATGAGGAAGGATTAGACCCTTATAAGCATCACAGTCACGTAACCTTGGGGTTTATGTTTTGGGGTTTTTTTTTGCATCATGCTTTTTAAGTGTTTTTAGTTACTGCTTGCAGTGTATACAGCTGTGAACTTGGATAATAAATAAAGATTATTTCTATGAAGAAACCTTTGGCAGCAATTTTTGCTTTGCTGAGGTAAGCTGTTAGTCATCTGCCACCAAAGGGTAATCAGCTAGATTTTAAATACTGCTGTGTCTTTCTACTTTTACTGTATTTTTGATTAGTCAATAAATACATGTTCAGTCTATTTCCAAAGCCCAGCAATCAGAATAGATGCAAGATACGCTGCTGAAAAGAAACAAACTGACAACAGCTAATTGTAAATCTTTTGGTTGTTCTAAGAAAAGGTTGGGCTCACTTGGAAATTAACGGAAGGTGATAGAGCTTCATTATAAAATCACAACCAAAAAATTCTGTTGACAGGTGGTAAAGTACATTCCCAAGACTGAATAAACTTATTCACTGATAGTAAAAGTGAAGCCTGAGAAACTGCTGTCCTTGATACTAAGACTGAATTTGAGTTTGGGTACCCTGCAGGCAAATATAATTCAGATTTGAGAGCCTCAATTTAGGCTTCTAACTCCAGATTTAGGAACCTGCCTGATTTTCAAAAGTGCTTAGTACTGAGTCAAGAAGGGTGTATTGTGTAATAAAATAGAGTAATCATAGTTTTCTATTATTAGTTGTTATGAAATAATTCAGAGCCAAAAATCCTTACCATCCTAACTCTTCATCTTGAATTGCCAAATAAAAGGTGCTGAAAAATGTACAAAGTAAATGGAATTGTTTGGCATATTGAATAAATAAAAATGGCAATGGCCTGACATGGTTAAAAACCAATAGATACATCCTGGCTTACAGGAGACTAAAAAAATCAGCTGTTTGGGTTTTTACTTTCCCAGCCAAAAAGAGAGTTGTTAGTTGCATTAGAGGCAAACTGGACATGTGCTATTTTCAGTCATTGAATATACCTCAACAGTGCACCAAATAAAACGTAATGGTTTAGCCATATCTGAAGATAAACAAGGAACATGGTGTATCATTTAGCGAAGTCTCTCTTTACCTAGTTCAGTAAGAGGAATTTCCATTTGGAAAAAAGGCAAATAGGTAAAATAAAAATTGCTGTTGCACAAGATAGATTCGATTATACTGTTATAACAGATGTGAAACTGGGAGCACTTTAAGGCTCATGGATAAAACTGTCAAGGGAAATGGCTTAAATATTCCACTTCCAAGATGTCAGTCAAGTTTGTCATGTAGGTATGAATGTTTGCAGGTGTTCAGCAATTGATTTTCTACCACTATATCTTCAACAGTCCATCAGCATGTAAGTCATACAATATACCAAAGGATAGAATTTAAGGTTTCAATTAGGTGGCATGTTTTACTTTATGCCACTTTTTTCAGACTATGCCAGTTTTTAGGAGAAAGCCATCCTTCAGCTCTTGATCTATATTCAGTCGTTGGCTATACTTCAACAATACATCAAATGAATTGTGCAGTCTGAGCATAGATGAATTCATTAGGAGAGTGTGCACCACTCTGTTCATTTTGCATATCCGCATTTGTTCTTAATCTTTGGAATGTAGTAATGCCTTAGAGAACACAAACAGTTAATGGTAGGCTAACCTGTGAATTAAAAAACTTACAGTATTGGAAAAAGAAAAAGTAAAATAACCTTCCTAAAATTAAGAAACCGTGTAGAGAATCCAGTAACATAATGCATTCTGACACATTGCAATAATTTGAGGAAAACTGAAGCACCTACAAAGCTGGGAAATGCATTGCAGCCAGCCAGGACTTTGCTGCCACGGATGGCAACAGAACATACAAAAGGATTAGTTTACAGTCAGATCTGGGAAGTAGAGCACAAAAGCAGAACTGTAGAAGCTTGGGACTTATGCCGAATTCTGCAAATAGTCTTACTGTGCAACCTGAATAGTTGCTTCATATTTTTCTTTCTTCCCAATACTCAGTTTTGACTATTCCTGACCTGGTGTTACAACATGGAAGTTAATGTGAAATTGAAGTTTGGACTGTAAATTCCCCTGGGCAGGGCACCATACTGTGTGGTTGTACGTTGCCTGGCACAATGGGGCTGGTATCTCTATGGGGGACAGAAGGCATTACTGTAATATATGTATCAATATTTTAATCATCTGCTTTATTTCATCTGTTATCTCACAATTGTTTAGAGTAATTTGGACATTTGTTTCCTTTGCACATTTAAAATGGTCCAAGGGAGACTTCAGTGGATTGAGGTTCAGGGATTATGTGGACCTGATTATTCAAATTCCCTGCACCTGTGGGGATTTCTTTTGATATTCCATGTTTCATGCTGAATGTTCGCTAAATACAATGAATTTAAAATATGGAAAAAAATGAATTAAATGAAAACATTAGAATTGCATCTAAGTTTATAATCAGCATGATGTGGGGGATGGAAATGAATGTGGAACCCAGCTGAACAGTGTGTTGGCATAAGAACTCTTGACTTACAGCTGTTCCTTTGTTCTTTTTTGTTAGTTTTACAGCATTTTTTTCTATAAAACCTTACTTTGCATGAAAGGCAAATTTATATGAGAAGATTGTTTAGCTTTGTGCATCATAATTTAAACAGAGTGAATTGAAATCTGTTAAAGTTGCACAGCATTCTGATATAGTAGGCATTTTGTCCTAATAGATCATTTCTGTCCAAAATTAAAACTAGTCTTTTCTGAAATTCAAAAATTGACATAAACAGAAATATCCTTACTGTCTAGTAAGGATAACATATCTTTAATACCAGAATTTCTGAGATAAAAGAAAACAAAATCCATTAAAATAACTATACATGGAAGTTGCCTGCAAATATCTTCTCTAGACATTGTCAAAGAATGAGACAGATGGCTAACGTGAAGGACTTTGGTAAACATTTCAACTGTTGCTTTTTCCACAGAGTAACTGGTGATGAAGGCTACCACCCACTTTTCCTGCTAGAGCATAAAATAATTCAGGTTGGAAGGAACTTCAGCAGGTGTCTGGTTCCACCTCCTGCTGAAAGAATGCTTTACTATGAGGTCACACCAGCTTGCTCAGCATTTAATCCAGTATGATCTTGAAAACCTGCAGGAATGGAAACTGCATAATTCTCCTGGGAAGGCTGTCCCCCTCCTTGACTGACCTCATAGTCAATAAGTTTTTCCATTTGGTGAGTCCGCCTACTTTTTCATTTTTTTTTCCTCTGGAACATAGTATTTCAAGTTCCAATGTTTTACCTAACCTGAAAAGATTCAAATCTGTGTTTCCAGCCTCTTGGATTAATCTCATCATCTTTGTGATATGGGCTGTTTGAGTGGGTTGGATTGTATTACCTGTTGAAATTGTTCTGCTGGGCAGAAGGAACTCCATGAATCACTAGACTAGAAAAAACAGATCTAGGGATAGCAGGAGTCCAGTCTCATGGCTAGGGGAGAAAGGGACTAGGAAGAAGAGGCATTTGGTTTCTGGTCTATACCATTAAAATTGTTAAATAGTTGCTGGATAAAGTACATGAGCAGAAATGGAACCCAGGTTTCTTGCTACCCAGAAGAATATCCTGTTTACTGCATTAAAAAGTCTAGGCGTGGTTCTAGGACTTTGTTTTTTCTACAGTTTCATCTAATCAAGCTTGAATATTTTTTGCTGAGGTTGTCCAGCTTAAATAGGAAAGTTATCATATCCTGTATAGCCAGGTGGTGAGAGATCTTTTCAAACAGATGGACTTTGAACCCCCTTCCCCCTAAGGTGGTTTAGCCAATGCTTTAGCATCAGTGCTTTAATTGCTTGCCTCTTACAGAACAGAAAGCTCTTTCACTAACCCTTCTCCTGGACATCTTAGTGAAAGTGCTATATTTGCCACTCAGTGCTTAGTTCCTTTCTGTAGCTACGTGTCAGCCCATGCTCTCAGAACAGCCACTGGCTGGCTCTGTCATGAGGCAAATTTATTCCCTGCCAGATTTGTGAATTCGGTTCAGGTTTAGGTACTTCAGTCAGCCTTCACTAGCTTCAGTGGTGTTAGATGAACCATAGAAGTGTCTTCCCCACCAACATCTGCCCCCAGGTTCTCCAGTTCACAAGGTTATTAGAAAATACAGTAACAAAAATATCTCTGATTTCTCAGGTTGTTATTTCCTTCCTTCCTTCCTTCCTTCCTTCCTTCCTTCCTTGCTTCCTTCCTTCCTTCCGTCCTTCCGTCCTTCCGTCCTTCCGTCCTTCCGTCCTTCCTTCCATTGTCTGTTCATCTGTTGCAGAAATTACAGTTTGCAAGGTGCAGAACTGTAAGGGTGGGAGGGTTCATGTCATGGTTCAGATGACCAAGTGCCACTGTGGGGGACCGAATTCCTCTCCTACCTTCACCTCTGTGTTCTAATGGGGTCTAATGGGGTCATCAGCAGACTTCTTCAATAAGAGTTTTCACAGATTTTTTTACGGATAGTTTCTGTTTATGGACATGTTGAAAGGCTGAGGGAGCTGGGTCTCTTTAGTTTGGAGAAGAGGAGACTGAGGGGTGACCTCATTAATGTTTATAAATATATAAAGGGTGAGTGTCACGAGGATGGAGCCAGGCTCTTCTCGGTGACAACCAATAAGACAAGGGGTCTTTTGAGGTCCCTTCCAATCCCTAACATTCTGTGATTCTGTGATGTTAAAAGCTCATGTGTAAAGTGAAAGCAAGTAGGGGCTGTATTTTAAATGTGTGCACTGCTACATAAATTCTGACTTTTCCCTCTCCTAGAATACTTGGTTGTACCAAAGCAAGCACCCAAATTAGTGAATATTTAGTAAAGTGGCCTTCATCTCTCTCTGCTTCAATTACAGGATTTCTTAGAGGTGTTGTGAGGATAGATTAATTATAGTGAGAGCTAAGTGCACCAGAAAAAAAGCTGAGAAAACCACAGAAAAGTCTATGAAGAAATTGGTAATTTTATATTCAGTACAGGGTTTTGATGATGTGTGCTAAATAAGGTCTGGAATGAAACACTGAAGGATTAAGATGAAAAGAAAACCTGAATAGCTCCCCATTCAGTTAGCGTCCATTTTATATACAGAATAAGTCCTGTAAGGGGAAAAAAAATGCAACGTTAGTTCTCATATTTTATAACTTTTGAGTTCTCAAATCTGTAAATTTAATATCTGAGTAGCATGAAATTAGAGAAAATTCACATGAGGACATCTCCCAGATTTCATTTAAGCAAGATACAAGAGTTTGTGCAAATTTTTAAGTACAAAGAGTTGCTGTTGGTGTTGTTAGTGCCGGAAATGAAGCTGCCTGTTATCAGTGAATTTCTGGGGAGCTGCCAAGGGGCTGCCATGTTCTCTTGTCCAGCTCTGTGGTGCTGTGTATGGCAAGTACACCTGGGGGTAGAAAATAAACTTGGAAGAGATCAAATATTCCTGGGCAGACATCATGGGCCTGCCTTTTTGTGAAAAAGGAATTGAAATGTGGGATTCAGATATGTGGGAGCTTAATTTTTAAGCTTTCTGATTAGAGGTACAGTATTTACTGTCCTCACCTGTACTCTGAGTATTTAAGTCTCCTGCGTGAATTGCAGTCCTCGCTGGAATCAAAAGGCAAAGGAAGCCCCAGTTTTTAATTTCTGCCTGTCAGTCACTCGAGCTGAATTGATGACCTATTCACAGGGATTAGTAAAGCTACACAGGCAGGAACCCATTTGACAGGTAAAGGAAAACTCCCTTTTTGTTTGGTACCTTTGTGGCTGTAATTAACATTTCTGGTTTGTTCTAATTATAGTTTTTGTATCTTAGCCATTATGCTAATGGTGTTGTTCGGTAGTATGTGAGATTGCATTCATTATCACTGGTGAATTAAACCTTTATTAAAGAAAAATTCCCCCAGGCCTCATTCTGAAGTTAAGTAATTATTCATTTGGTTTTATCCTAGTAATTAGCTTATATACTGTAGCACTCATGATTGAGTTTCTATACCACCCCAGTTGAGATTAACTCACAATGGTAAATAAATGCCCAACAGCTCCCAACATGTTGTTTTAAGCACATTATTATATAGGGGGAAAAAAAAATTAAAAAGCAGCTCATCATTCAGTAGAACACCTTTCTAGTTCCTAGCGGACCATACAGTCAGAAGGAGATTGTGCTGGATATCTGGGGCTCTGTGGAGCAACAGTAATAACAAATGAGTTGATGAAGCCCTCCAACAGAGCAGGTAATTCTTTCTTCAACTGCAATGACTTCCTTGGTCAATATACTTCATAACTGAGATATGCAGTATACTCATGACACTCCCATTGTAAATCAAGCCTTCTGAGAGCTTCCAGACATAAGTTTCCTGGATGAGGTAGCCTAGCTTTCACTCATGAGAGGGGAAAAGAAGGTCAAGGCAAATCTTATTTGCCCATCCCTACATATTAATAAGTTTGTGAATGCTTCACACGCACTATTGAATTCAACAATAGTTCCCTGAAGAAACAGGAGATTCTATGCCTATTTTACCACCAGCACCTGGAGGAATGAAGAAGTCAGAGATTTACCAACAGTCATGCAAGAACTCATCAACAGAAATGGGTCCTGACTGTGGTACCTCTGTGGCCTAATCAGATGTTTTACTTGTGTTAACATATTTCTCTCACCTCTCAGTTATCTCTTTTTAGCACATGTTCTGTTTAGAAATCTCTTAAAAAATGTGAGTCAAATGCAAGAGTCTATTAATTTTGAAGTCTCTCTTTACCAATCCAATTAATCTTATGCTGCTCTATGGGGAGGGGCAACAATTGTCCTGCCTTTAAATACAGCTACAATTTTTAGAAGTATTTTAAAATGGAGACACCTTAATGACATTAAACGAATCAATCAAGCATCCTTAATTCCATACAAGACTTCAGTGATGGCTCATATATAATAATTGCATAAGGTGAAACCTAACGTGCTACCACAGGCAAAACATTAATCAACTACCTGGGAGTTTTACCTCAAGAAGTAATTTGGAATTTGACCTTGAATTTGGATAGCTAGCATATACGAAATGCATGCCTTACCTTCACTGTGTTGTGGACCCAGTCAGTTTGCACAGATAGGAAAAATTAGTATACATTTATTTTTGATAAGCATCATTTAATCTGTTGTATATTCTGGCAATATCTACCATATACCCACAGGATCTAGGAACCACCTTCAACATCTCCACTTTCAATTCCAAATGCAAGCTGCATGTCATTAACCTTGCCTCAATATCAAACATGTGACGCACAGCAGACAAAATAAATAAATGAAAAAATATTTTGAAAATGATCACATAATTTTCCCATTTGGGGGAAAAAAAAAAAAAGAGGAAAATAGAATCGCAATACTGTTCCTGTCCTTTAACGCATGTCATGAAAGTATTTGCTTCACCTCCCCTACTATCAATGCAAGTTGCATGCCTAAATATATTTGAGTTTCTGGGCTTCAGATCCATGAAGCTGAAGGTAGGATGAAAATCTAATTAGAATTCAAGGTCATTAGTAGATCTTATTAAATTATGTATTAAGTGTGGAGTTATAGATCACATAACACATTACTTACAGTTGGTGTTATCCCATCTCTTGGGATACTAAAGAGGTTGCATGATTAATCTTCATAAGGTGTTTTAAAATAGTGAAGTGATATATAAATGACAAATATTATTTTACTGAATTGTGTACTGTAAGACTTCCACAAAGAAGTAATTCTCCTCTGAATGTGCTTTGTAAAGCAGTGTGGTACAATGATCAGGGAGGTTCAGCTTCCAGGCTTTGCTCTTATCCACTTTGTGGAGCAGCAATTACATCCCTATGGAAAGAAAGCTCTCATTGATAAAAAGTGAATTGTAGATATGACCTGTCAATAAATCCAAAATGAGTGCTAACTGCTATTCAGGAGGAAAAGGGAGGAGTAAACTTGGGATTGAACTGAAAAATCATCCCGTCAGATTGCATTAAGAAGGCTTCCATGCTTAATCATGTGTCAGTTATTTCACAGCAAACATTTTCTGCATATCAGTAAACCTATTTTTGATTTCCACAACAGCCAAAGGAAATCCGGCTTGTTTTTTTATCCACCCTTCATTGTTAGAAATCATGCTTTCATGGTAATGAAAATCCTGAAGACCAAATTCTTTTTTCACTAATATCTATCCATGTGAAATGCTGCCCATGCCCTGACCATCCCGTGTTGGGATGCCAGTAGATAATGGCATGTCTCAGGACATGCACTGCAGTTGTGTAAAAAGGAAGTAGGTTTCCTCCATGTATAAATTATCCATAATATGATATTACTTTCAGTCATGGCCTCTCAAAGTTCTCCAAAAAAGAACGTGAGAGGGAAAAAAAGAAGATAGGAAGAAAACTGAAACTCCAGAATTTTACACTGCTCAAATTATTTTCTGTTGATTCTTACAGTGGATTCTTGTCCCTTCAAGGATGTGAGACCTAAACATGCATTTTTAATTGAAGAGAGACATTAAAAAAAAAAAAGTTAATGATACGTGTGATATTCGCCTGTTTGATGATGGGACTTCAAACCAGCTGAGGTAGGCAGTGAGCTGTTAGGTAGAGCCCGCCAAACCTTTGAAGCTGTTTCCAGACAATTTTGCCTCTACCAAGAAGTCCATTAGCAGCTGTGCATGTTTTTACTATAGCAGAGTAAGTTTTACAAGCTTATTTAGTTAGCAGAACTGATTATTTTTCTCTTTTGCGCAGTGAAAAAAAAGCAGTCGCGTTTCAGTGGGAGAATTTTGGAGATGTCAATTTGAGTGCTCTTCTGTTTTGTGTTGGTACTATGGAGAAGATGCCAGGAGGTTGTGACAGGAGTCAAGAGGGTTTGGTTTGAACAGTTTATTGCCTCTGGTGGACACTCCATCAGTGACTTGTGCAAAGCATTGAAATTGTTATTGTGATGGAAGAACTGTAAAAACAATATCCAATTGGAGAGAAAAGGATGTGCAAATGTGTTCAAAGATAGCTAATTTCATTGGTTGGTGAGCAGAATATTTCTCTCAGAGGGCCTTGTATAACTTTTATAACTTGTATGTTAAAGTGTTCAAATAGAGCACTTGTGTGTTAAAGTATTCAAATATAGCCTCAAATTAGAGCAGTATTTAATGAAGCTGGAAAGCAGTGCAACTCTAGCTTGTTTGTTGCTATGCATTGCTGTCTTCAGTGGTGATCATAACAACACATACATTCATAGCAACAGTCTTTATTTTTGAATTAGTAGAAAAAATTATTGCTAAAATGAGATATTGTTGGTTTTCTGTTAGGCCCCAAGTCCCTGAAGTTACTATGCAAATTGTGAAATTATGTTACTTGTATTTACTAGATGTGAAATTCCTAAAATTTTAAGTTTTTCTTCTTTGGCTGTATTATACAGCACCTTTTAAAAGATAAATTAGAAAAACTATTTCAAAAGAGTATTCTAGAATTTACCTGCAATGAGGATGTACAGGACTCTGATTTATTTTAATTTTAGAATTCTTTTAGGAAGGTGGCCTTTAACTGTGATAATCTTGAAAGTATTTGTGGCCATTTGAAGTCAATGATCTTAACAATACCAAACCTGCTATCTACAATTAGAACATAGATGCTATTAGTGAAATTTACCCCTGAAATTTCCTTTGTAAATAGAGTGAAAGTTGGGATATACTCCGATTCTGCTGTTGTGACTCTTGACAGACGTTCAGTTGAGTAGTGGCTATTATAATATGCTTTTGAAAACCTGCAAGTTTGTTTCACCTTCATTTGACTCTGTTAAGTTTCTAGGTATCCATTCATGCATTTACTCCCACTGCAAATGTGAAGAGAGTATTGGGAAAGTTTCAGTAAATTGTCGCGCTACTTTTTATAAGATTTGAAAGGTGCTTCAGGTTTCTGCTGACATATGATGAGCTAATCTGCAAGTAACGAGATCACAACATGCTCTGCATATAAGCAGAAGGGCGTGTTTTTATTCCTGGCTGATACCTGTTCTTTTGCAAATTCCCTTAAAAGGAACTGGAACTGTGCAGAGGTGATACCACTCTTGAGTCTTATTGAAGCATGTTTGTGTTACATTGTAATATTGACCAAATTAAGCTTCTCCATTTTGAGGCTGGGAATGGATTTACTGAAGAAACAGAGATAAAAATAGTTTCATATCAGGACAAGCTTTTGCTTACTCTTTCCACAGTCAGGTGAAATAAAACTGTACAAGGTTCAGAAACGGGAATTGAAAACCTTCAAATGACTTTGCCATGGGCAAGCATTTAGTTATGTTAAAATTTTTTTATAGCTTTTTTGTTATATTATTTTAGCAGGTTGCAGGGTCAAAAATAAAATTTTTAGCAGGTCAAATTATCGAAACTTACTTTTTAAATCACTTTGACATATTAGTGTTTTTATTGCACATAGCACAGTAATGGCTTGCTGCCAGTCAGACACATTCTGCTTGCTTTATTTACACATTGAGGTCAATGAGATTCCAAAGCAGGATTACTCATTTGTCCCCAACAAATTTAGATCTGCCAGTGAAACGACCTATGTTGTCAGCAGGCTTGTCTTAAACCAAAGATCCTGAGTCCATGCTGTAGGAGTTAAAGGAGTTACTAGTATAATGGTGATAACATCATCTTTGGTAGACCTACACTCTTTAGTTTGTTTGAATAGTACCAGTTACTATGACAATATGATATTATAACAGTAATATTACTAATAGCATGTAATGTTGTTCTTGGCATTTTAATGACTTCTTTTCCATTTCTGGAACCCTGACTCATGGTTATGAATGGTCAAGTATCACCATTTCCTGACTATGGAGCCAAGCTGCAAGCTCGGAGTGACTTCGAATCCTTTAGTGACTCTCGCCTGTTTGCCTTTTCTATACAGGTAGCCTTTGTTTCAACATTAGTCAACACACAGTAGGAAATACAAATTTTAGATCACTTTTGTAATTCCGTAACACCTGGGTTAAGTGTTAGGACAACAAAAACTTGCATTTATGCAGTTTCTTTCTGCATCCTGTAAATGTTATGTTTTTAAATGTTTGCTTTTCACTATTCACCCACAGAAGCTATATTGCTTCCCTTTCGGTGCTGGCTTAACATAAAATGTGTATGAGCCTAAAAGAGACAAATTACTTAATATAATTTCATAGCTACAGTCTTTGTCATACTCAGAGGATTGTTATTTACCCATCCAATTGTATAACCAATTGTTCCCATAATCCTCAGCATTTAAGAATAAGGTTTCCATGGTAATCTTAGATTTTGTAAACGCTTATCATTTCTCTAAATGGATAGCTTAAGTAAATAAGTGATCAACTAGCTTGTAGCCAGAATATACTTTATTAGTATAAAAACCAGAAATATACCTCTGTTATAAAAATAGACTAGTTTTGTTCACCCATAATAAGTTCACAATCTGCAGAATCATGACCCTACTGATGGTGTTAACAAAAGCTTGCTCCTTAATTATCTGCATTGCATTCAGCTGCTGTTTCCCTCCTAAACTCAATTATAATTCTAATAGCAGCTGTGCTGCCATTGTTTGTTGCAATTCATTTTAAATAAGTTTGATTGGATGTCATTGGTCTTTTTGACTAAATGTGCAAGGTTCAAAGTATCCACTGCCACTAATAGACCTCATCTTATCTCAAGATTATGCTAATTATTTACATAATTATATATTACACATTATAGAGCTATTATGTGTTATTTCTAAATGATAGTTCTCCATCAAAGATGTCGAACAAAAGAATATATATAGTTTTATTGTCCTTACACATATTTCGGTGTTGGTGAAGATATGCTTATGATTACTCTGTGTTTCTGTGTTAGCCAACAATTCAAGTATCTTTCTAGTACACCGGAAATTTATTAGAGCATTAAGGAGACTTTATTGCTTTCAATTATGACTCTTCATTTATCATTTCTTCTGTACATCTATGTCTGCAATGGATATGATAAGCAAATACTTTTACAGGAACAAAAGTGTCCTCTGATGTCCTTCAAGTTTTGTTGCCCTATTACATGACAGATCTTAGTTTGATGATTTAATGCTGTAATTAAAACAGCTAGTAGAAATACGCTTCATGATTACCACTTACATAATTGTAAAAAGTCATCTTTTGTGTAATATAAGAATTTATATGTTGGAATATTTCAGGTCATTTATACAAGAGCACACAAAAAATAAATGAAGAAATTGCTGCAGGTCTTGGATTTCAGATTGGATTCCATGTGTGAAGCTAGTTCTGTTGACTTTAGAACACTGCTATGAATATGACTTTACTTCAGGATAGCTCAAATATGTCAAAGAAAATAAAGAAGTTAAAAAAATATTATCTTAAGAAAAGGTTATCTGTTTAGATTTCTTTAATGTGAAATGAGGTGACTTGAAGTGGCAGTTTTATTCCTAGGACTGTGGGAGCCTGAAGTTTAATTTGGGCAGATCCAACACAAAGGCAAGGCTATGAATTCTGTCGTCTTATCATGGAAATGATGATAAGGGTCACCTGCATGTTTGTGGGGCATCAAAAGACCTGTTGAAAATTCAGGCGTGTCAGTGTAGTAAATAATGAGGACAGTCTTGTGCTTTTTTATGATTGTTCTCTCTAAAATCTTAAACATTACCAAAAAAAACCCCAAACTCCACAAAGCTTTAAAAGAACCCTGTTAGAGTTGCAAAGTCAAGTGATTTATAGTTTGTACATCAGCTGTACTACAAATGCAGATTGGCTTCTACGTATATACATAGCATAATGGTCTTCAGTTGCACAATCATGTATATATTTGTGAGAAATTGCTGTCCCATTCAGTACAAGAGATTCAGAATTTATGGTGAAAGAGATTGCAGTCAAGACTCCTCCATTTTTGCAGAAGTTAAAAGATGTGTCGCAAATGATGATGAGAATTGCAGAGACCGTATGGTTACATAGTTAGCATATCTGAAAATTGCCCACAGCAGCTCCACAGTTTCTTTTTGCTGATAGTTCATTTATGTTAAAAGTGTTTGCAGAGGTGTTCAGTATTTTTGGGTGCCTGACTTGAGATCTCGATGACTGATATGCAGAAATGTTGAGGATTCAGAGCTACAACTGATGTTTAGATTTCTATTGCAGCTTGAAGCTTGTGTTTAAAGCATATAAAACAATAGTAAAGTGCTAATCACTCTGCAGATGAGATCCAAGACAGGAACCCACAATTCATGGATACCCTCGTCCTTAATCTGTTTTGGTCAGATTTTAAAATGTATTTGCATGGCTAGGGATGGGCATAGTCTCATAGAAGAAAATTCAAAAGCACCAATGTGCTGGAAATGAAGTGGTTTAGCACTTTTGGGAAAAAAGATTATGGTCCTTCATGGATTTTTGGCTACCTATTTAACTGTGAAAAATCTGATCCTATGTGCCTTAGCTCCTAAGCAGTAATAATAAAACCCATTCCTCTCTCAAGTTGTTGCAAAGGTAACTTTGTTAATGTCTCTCAACACCTGATACTCTTGTGATGAGTCCCATGAAGAAGCTCATGAGGGAATTACTAATTCGATATTCAGCTCAGAGCACTGAGTATTGTATGGTAACCAAGACCTGGCATAACATGCTGAAAAAGGACATAACAAAATAGAAAAAGCTGCTCATAAGGTGGATACCATGAGCTTGATGCAGTGAAGGATACAGTGCTCACTTGGATTGTGAAATTAAGCACCTTATCACATGCAAAAGGTTTCTAATACTTAAATAGTACTTGACTTTGCAACCTTAGTAATGATATCAGGACACAGTTCTTTTATATGTAATTTTCTACAAATTTTTGTTTGATAGTGGTTTGGGAAAATACATACATCTAACTTATAGCTCTGCCACCTGTTATTAATAGAGTCTTCCTAAACCAGAGGCAATATGAGCTTTATTGCACCTCAGGCTGTCATATATCTATATTAGGAGAGTGATGAATGCACTTTTTATTTTTTTCAGAGTTGGCTACCAAATACTTACAATTGAAATCCTCTGGAAAACAAATATGAATCTGGATAATGAGACAAGTCTGCCACATTGATGAAAATAAATGTAAAGTTTATTCTAACAGAGCTTCAGAAACACAATCCATTTAGAGGAGTATTGTATATCTCTTCCAACTATCTCATTGCATGGCATACAAAAATGTATTTTGGAGTGATGCATGACATTTCACACTGAATCCAAATTTTGATAATGGTTTCAGATTTAAAGGGTAATTTCAGAAGAAAAAGAATCCACATTTTTTAGTGTGAAGTCTAGTGCCCCCCACCCCTTTCTTTTTTTTACTATGTTCTTGGTGTCTCTGCATATTTGGAGCTCTTTTTTTTCTGGACTTGGCAAATTCTGTGCATTTCCTTGGATTTCTGTTCCAGTACTATCAGGTAATAATTATTTGTGGTCCTTTGTCCTGTGAGTCTATTTATAAATCCTTACAGAATGAAACCAATATGTGGGGTTCATGGTAATTTTAGTGTTACTTCTGCTGCTGCTTATTAGCCCAGTGGATGAGCAAGAGCTAGCCATTGTGCCATGCTGCTCCACTTTGAAGCAAAAGCTTTTGAAGGTCGTATTTTGTCCCATAGATCAACATTTTAAACTAATTTAAAATTAACTGAGGATTCTGTTTGGTTCCACAGACTGTTTACATTTTGACTTGAAAAACTGAAGTAAAAGAAATAGAGGGGAGCAAAATAAAACCCTAGGATACACCATTAAGAAATCACACTTTTGAGATTCCAGCCTAACCTGAATCTGTTGTAATTCTTGCACTATTATTCTAATTATGTTGGAGATCCATTACATTCCTATTTACATTTCTTTTTAGTACATCTTTCTGATTCTACATTTCTTTCTTCTGTTTACAAATCAAATGCAAAGTAGTGTGTGGCGTGAGGTACTAGATGGGGATGGCTTTCTTACCTCTGAAGCAAATAACACATAAAAAACTACAATTACTAGGAAAAAATGGCAGTTCCTTGTATTTGATGGCAATCATAGTTCAGAAAATACAAATATTCAGAAGTAGACCTGTGTTTTCTAATAATAAAGGCATAATTTTTAAAGAACAATTAAAATCTAGGATGACAATAATTATAAAAGTAAAAAAGCTAGCAACAGTTCATTTTTACAAATACCTCACTATATAGTTTTCAAAAGAGATGCAGTACTAATGGTAAACAAACCAAGCATACATTCTTATGTTTATTGTATTATTGATCATTCAAATCAGCTCTAACCATTCTAGCCTGTTGTTTTCTTTTAGATTAAAAAGAATTATTATTATTTTATATTAAAATAAGCAACAAGCATACATATGTCTGCACTTTTAAGATATTCTCATTGAATACAGGATAGCTAACAGAGTGACGTCTTCAAAATTAATTATAACAACTAGAAAAACTCTGAATAGCAGTAAGAAATAATATAAGTAGAAGATGCTGGTGCGACTTTTATAGTCATGTGATACAGACCTCATTCCAGTAGTAGAAAGCACTCTATTTCGTAGAATTACAGAGCAAATCCTCTAGTCCTTGCAAGGAGAACACTCACTTGCTGCTTGTGGAATGGAGTAAAAGATGTTAAGTTAGCAGCATCATAAATCTGCCTCATTGAATTTGCACTTCTTAATAGCTTAGTAAGGTGTCTGTGTTCTTTCTGGTTTGTGACCTTGCTTATGCCTGGGATTATCTGCCCCACTTGCTTCTGAGAAGCACAAGGTACTCCCTATATATATTCACCATATGTATCAGCACAGCGAGAGGTAGGATCTGAGTTCTTGATCAAGACTGAGTGCCTACATATAGAATTTACTGTGGCATATATGGGAAGCTATGACATGCCAGAAAACAGGCTATTGGTATTGCAGGAGCAAAAGTAAACTGGTTTGTCTGACATTTCATAAACTGGCAAGGAAATAAGGTATTTTTACGTAAAGAAGGAGCTTTTAAAATGAAGACAGCTCAGGTGTTGGATTTTGTGAAAGAGTAATATTTGCTAAAATGGAGAAAATTATTTATTTTGTGAAACTTTGTGATTTAATTATTTATCATTATTTATCAAAGTATTTTAGGTCTAAATTGAACAGGAATATTTTGTGTATGTGTGTTTCCTGATAAACTTGGCTGTTCTAAGTGTTTCTGTGTTTGCTGGTTTCTAGTTCCCACATCAGAAATAATTTTCCATGTATCAGAAAAAGCATGACCAGCTGGGCTAGGGAAGTGATTGTCCCTCTGTACTTGACACTGGTGAGGCCACAACTTGAATACAGGGTTTGGTTTTGGGCCCCTCACTGCAAGAAAGACATTGAGATGCTGGAGCATGTCCAAAGAAGGGCTGTTCTTGTCCTGTTCTTAAACTGGTTTTGTAACTGCTGAGATTGTAGACCTAATACCTGTATAGGAATATTCCCATTTAAGTATGACAGATCTATGTTGTATCTTCTGTCATACATTGTAAGACATTTTAGTGTACTCTGCATACAATTTAAAGCCAAGTATTTGACAAATGCAAGGTGGTCTAATATTGGACAAAGTTTGAATAATGTAAAGGAACATTAACAAACTAAGATTTTTCTGCCCAAATGCTGGGAAGCAATGAGGGATTAGAGTGGTAGATTGTTCCTCCTGAAGTCTGATAAAAGGTGACTCTCGTACTTGCCGGCACATGTGAAAGTATCTTAAGGCCATCTGATTGTACTAAGGGGTTGAGTGGTGGCAATAACACTGAGAAGGAGCCCCATGTTCAATAATACTTACATCATAGACCTGCTTTGTCTTTACCAATTCCTATTTCTATTCTTTATCATTCACTTTTTAGCATGCCTTTCCAGCATGCCTTTCCAGCAGCTTGCAAATTGACTCCTTTGCTAGCTAACTTGGCAACTCATATTTAAATTCTCTCTTCTGTAATTCCCCTGGTAGGTTGGCTGGTTTTTATTTTTTCTCTTCAAAATCCATAATATGGTGTGCAATTTCTCAGCTCTGGGACCTTGACTGTTCTCCATTAGTTCTGAAGAATAATAACCAGTGGCTCCAACACTATTTCTGCAGGTTCCATTAGCTTGCTAGGATGAATTCTGTGAATTTTCTTTTGTTGCAATAAATGTATTGTATATTGAAAGATCAGTTATTGCCTTGCTTAAGAAAGCCTGGGCAAATCTGTTCTGCCAGACTTTTTAGAAAGAAGGCTAGGAACATCTGTATTAGTGTCTGGATGGCTGGATTTACAAAGAGCAGCTGAGCTGCTACTGTGATTCTGGGGGACAGAAATGTAACATATCACCATATCAGCAGATGAAGCGGTCGATGGTACACTTTGGGATGTTGCACACAAAGAAATTATCTTTATAAATAATAAACCTTTACTCTTATTTACAATTGGAATAGTAACCAAAAAAAATCTAGTTTAAAAATTGTTTTTTATTAAAATGAAAGTGCTTCTTATTTATAAACCTGACCCTTCCCTAGTAGCTCTGCTTCATTAGTCCTGCATGTTAGGTTCCAAGTTAGGTTTTAATGAACTTTCTTGTCCATTCTCCTTGTCATGTGTTGCATATGTTTAGTTATAATATTGGAGATCAATGTTCCTTACATTTATTTTCCTAGACTGTATCACTCGATGACATGATTCCGAAAATTTTTTTTAGCAGTTTTGCCCTTCAGCTGTAAATTGTGATTTTGTACTTCTTCATTAATGATCTTGGAGTGCTTACATAACTACTTAAGAGAAAATATTACATGTAAGATGGTTCCATTAATTTAAGAGCAGGGACATTCTATTTAGGCTCCCCTTTCCTTGCTCAAGGAGTACAGCATTTTTCATTTTGATAAATGATTTGCCTTGTTATGACTTTTTAAACTAATGGATATAGAAAAAAATCTGTTACATAAAAATGGTATGACAAAAAAGTGTGACATTCACTTTATTTTATACAGAAATGAATGTAACACAAAGTGATTTTATTGAACTGTAACAACAGAACACTGGGTGCCAAAGCTCCTTGGTCTCACGAGGACTCACACTTCCCAGTGCAGTATAAGTACATGAGTGAGGTACACTTACATGATCAGACTTCTTTTTCATGTTGAAGTTTTTCCATTTAAAAAAATATTATGATCAGCTTCTGTTGAAGATTGGTGTATGAAGTATGGTAAGAATAGTTTCTTACTTGAAATTTTAGCTTTTTCTGTATTTTTTTAATAGGGTACTGTTAACAAGTATTTCATTTTACCATGTAACTTAATGGTCTAACTTTAGATGTGCTACAGTTTGTGATCAATAAGCAATAAGTATCAAGCTCGAGATTTTCAAAGTGTCTGAAGAATAATTACATGTTCATCTCCCATTAAGTTTTGAATGCCTTTGAAAATTTTAGTCATGCTTATTACCAGATTCAGAAGAGACTGAAATGTATTATTTAGTGAATGTCAGTATAGAACATATCTGTATATTGAACTAGCTGAAGTATTAGAACAATAATCAGTTAAATCTTTCCAAACTGGGCACCTTTGTCTTGTTTTCTATTCACATCCAGCAGCTCCACAGCCTACATACATCTCAACCTTTTAACTTGTAGCAGTTCACAGTTCCATCATAATGTGTTTCAGTTAAGTAACAAAAGGAAATCTATCTCTACAGATTATTACCGTGGATACCAATTGCATAATATATATATATATCAGAGGACAGATGTTGGTCATTATACATTTTTTCCTTCAGCTTCCACTGCTACTGTAAAAAGCATCAAAAAGCATCAAACAATCAAAAGGGCTTTTGGTGCAAAATTGAAGAATCACGGATGTACCGTCTCATGGATGGAAAAGATGGATCCATGAAATGAGGTAAAAATTTCAACCCCTCAGAAGGATATGAATACAAGGAAGGTCATGAAGGTGTTGCACCTGCCAACATTACCTATTAAAACCTGTATATGTGGCATATACATCTCCAGAAATTTACATCACCACCACAACTCCTGCTGCTGAAGAACTGATATATGCTTTCCAAAAATTGAGTTATTTTACCTATTACCTTTCCATAGGATGAGATGAAATTCATAGTTTTCAGGAAATTCCAACACGAACCATAGTAACTCAGCAACTGAGCATCACACTTAGCCTGTAACAGTTTTTCCATGTGTGTTAATATTAAGTAGGGCATGGTCAGCTGTCATCTTACTGAAGGTTCAAATTCAGGGGCAGAGCATTTTTTTTGCTATTTTTGCCTTGAAAGAGTAGACAGAGGAGCTCCATATTTATATCTAAATGAATCTGGATGTGCATAAAGAATCCATGATGTGTGTGCTGAAGAGAGGGAGTGGAAAGGCTGGAGGAGAGAAGGATGCCTCTCTGGGTTGTGCCAGCATTGAGGGTACATTGCTACTGCAAAGTCTAAAGAGATATGCTTAGCATGTCTCAGGGCATGATTCCACTGAGAAAGGGACGATGACTGCGGTTGGGTATTGTGTGAGCAGGAGAGAGGTGAAAGTAAAAGGGAAAAAACAAATTAAAAATCTCCACAAAACTATGAAGTGTATAGCAGGATGGGTCTTTAGTTCCTTAATGTCGGAATAATAAAAGTTTTACTTGTAACAAGCTTGGAGTCAGAGAAAACATCAGACTAAAGCCTGTATGGGAAATGGTCCGTGATTTGCACTTCTTATACCTTTTCCACTTAGTTTGCGGGGTACATCAGAAACTCGAGGCCAAAATCTTTTCTGTTACTCCCACACCTTCATGGGAATTTCTGACAGGTCATTTAGGCTCTAAACCTATTTCTAGGATGTTGACCCAAAGACAGCACTCTGTAGGTTGCACAAAAATGTAGAATTTAAGGACACCGAAAGACAAACATCCACCTCTGCAAGCTCGGATTATTTTTCAAATATGTATATAAGTCAGAAGATTGGTGGAAAGAAGGAAAAAGTGGCAGAGGTGAGTGGGACCCATCCCTTGTCCAGACAATGTTCAGTGTTTTTACACTGCATTCAGATGAAAAGAGCACTGGATTGAAATTAAGGCAGTTGTGCTCATCCTTGATGTGTTAACAAGACAGTCTTCCTCTCCCATCACTTTTCACAAGGTTCCGCATGACAGCTGCTATGATGAAGAAATTAGTATTTAAAAAATAACTTTCTATCTCACTCAAACTTTTAAGTTGCAGGATCTGCTTTTAAACTAACTAATTTTTAATGATTGTATTTTCATAAGTAGTAATTCTTTAACAGCCATAAACCTCTGATTGAAAATGAAATGTAAAAGGATTTTTTTTCTACATGCAGACATAAAAGGTACTTCTAAGGCAAACATACAAAAGCTTTTCCATGTTTTTGATGTACCAATTAGCACTGTCTTTAACTATGCTTGAACTGGTACTATGATATGCTGAATTATACTATATTTAGGCCACATCCCTGTCTGTTGGAAACAGTCATAAACTGGTTTAATGCAGTAAGGCTGGTATACAACATTTGTAGACACGTGCCATTTTTGTGAGATTATTGAAGTCTACCAAGACCTGAAGCATTTAAATGTGCTCTCCTTGTGTTAGTCAATATTCTAGGTAATGACTTTTCATTTAAAATGCTTATTCAGATCTCTGGTAGCATATTGGTCTGTCAGAGTTCGATTATCATGTAGAGAAGAATAGTGGAGGAGACAAAAATAGATCTTTGGATAAGATTATGATGTATATGGTAAGATGTACCTCTGGAGGGATTTGGAGCTTTTTGCTCGGTGACCAGAGTATTGCATCTTCTTGAGTTACAGCAGTTATTAAACCGGTTGACAAGAGAGATGCAGCAGTTGCCTTGAAAAGAGATTTGTCTATTGAAGGAGGGCTTTCTGTAGCTCGGAGTCTCCTCTTTCAATAAGTATTTCAGCTCTGGATAGCCCTGGAAATTTATTGTGTGTTTCACCATTAATACTCATAAACACTACAAGATTCATACACTCCATTTTTGCTTACTGTGTCTATTTCTGTGGCTTCTGAGATGCATTGAGCTTTCACTGGGTAACTGAGAAGCAGTGAATACCCACTTACCAACTCCTCTTTAGACAGGGGTTTTACTATGTGGTTGTCGCTCCTCAAACTGCTGTTGACTTGGCTGGAGAGGGGGTCAAGTGCATCCGCCACACTGGTAAAGCTCTAAACCAAGAGAAATAATCCCTCAACTGTGATTGTATTTAATTCAAATGTGGAAGTTCCCATAGGCATAGATTTATACCATATGTGTAAAGTATGGATTGTGATGCAGTGTACTGTGAATTTCTAATCTAAATATAAAAATTCTAATTATGCTTAAATAAGCAAAAGTCAAACTTTTAAACTCTTTTTGAAATACGGTAGTTTTTTTCATCCCATTGATATACAAGGCATGTTTTCATAACACTTCTGCACTTACATCAAGTATTATTGCTCTTACATTAACACTAAGTAGCGTGCTAACATTTCTTTTAAGGATGAGTAATCTTCGCTGTATTTTTTAACTGGAAAAATGGAAAATAATATCCATTTCCCCCTGGAAAAATGAATATATGGAAATGCATCTTCCTACTCAATTTACTGACCAGGTCTTGTATTAAGATTGTTTTACTGATTAAAGTTTAATTCATATGAAATTTGTCACTGTGGTAAGTATGCAAGCATTTCAACTTTCCATATATCCCAGTTTTGATATTTGAAAATGGGATAGTATTTCAAATTCACTCTTCTAAAGTTCTTTTAGTAGAAAGAAAGGATGGTTTCCTTATTTAAATAAAGGTATGGGTGGCTGATCTATACTTTCATTTTGCTGTGTGAGCAATTTGAAATAAATATGAAGCTGTATAATACTATCAATGATGACATAGAGTCAACTTTCCCCTGTTAGGCTTGTGATACAATATTTCCTTTTGACAGTTAAAGGAAGGACACAATTTTTCACTTTATCACAAAAGTCTTGTTCCTCTATGGAACCAGGATATGTGTGTTGGTGGGGGGCTTTTTGCCTTTTTTTTTTTTTTTACTTTGTCTCAAGATAAGACTTTTTTCCCTCAGTGTTTTACTGCAACAAATAAGCAATACCACAAAAATTTAACATTCTTGTGCTTGCTGGAAATACATATATATACCTTTAAATTATCAGTATTGATAGTACAGCAATAGGCTTAGTGTGGTTAATTCAAATGGAGAAGAAAAGTTGCAAAAGGTTTTTAAGGAGAAGCTTTTCCTTGAGAAACCAATTTAGAAACCTATTGTTTACTACCAGAGGCTCTAGAAGTCAATGGAAATGTTCGGTGGTGACGTAGATGAATCCCTTATGACATTCTGGTGTATGCTCACAGCAATCTGTTTACCCATCGCTAGTATCTCTTGGGTGTAAGGAATCCCTGCCAGGGATGATTTCCTGGCAATATTCAGAACAGGCAGAATTCCATCAGCCTCTCCTTTCACTAAACTGGGAGAAGGCGGCCCTGAAAGTACCATGTCCTACTGGCTAGGAGAACTGTAGTGTTGTTCAGTCTTATCTTGTGTGTTGAGAAGAAGCTTTGTAAATATGGACTCAGCAATTCCATGGGGAAAGAAAGAAGCAGGGAGGAAGTAAAGTAAAATGGAAGGCTAAAGCACTCGTACTTCAAGGGGCAGAGTGAATATTCTGCTACCTGAGCAAGAGAGGATATACCAGGTGTTTAAATGTCTGTGTGTAGTCCATATTAGCTCTTTCTTTTAGCTTTGATATGATTTTTCTCAGTTTCATTTACATGGTATAGCTTCAAAAATAAAAAGAGAAGATGTTGAAGAGCTATCGTGGCAAGCTTTTCATATGGTGTCAGTTTGGGATAAAGGAATAAAAAGTTCTAATAATATCTTTCAAGCATTAATCTCTGCAAGATGTCGTGAAGAACAGAATTAGAGCAATATGTGGTCTTTGCCATCTTTGACTGTTGTGACTCAAAGACACTTTTGATCACTTAAAAAGAAAATTCGACATTTGAAAAGCACAAGAACCAGTAGACTTTCCACAACAATTCAATTCCCCATTTACATCCCAACAGGGTCAATTTTCAATGCATTTCACATAAGAAAAAATATATTGTTCTCACAATTGTTTGCGTGTGTAGTTCTCCACACCCCATGCTGTAAATATACCCCACAGTGTCAGATCCATGCTGTGACCAACAATATATGCCCAGTGGGCTCGGCTAGCAATATATACTGTATGTTTATATTTCTTCCTTTGCATTTTTGCAAAGCTGCTTCTATCTCTGTCTTAGTCTGGCAGTATGGCTTGCTATAGTTTGGAGGATTGTAAAGCTGTCTCTAAAAAGCATATTGGAATGTGGCATTTGGACTTGAAAATGAAAGCTTGAGCTCTCTGCTGCAAGGCCTTTGTTTCCTAAATGTTTGCAGAGTGTGCAACAGGACAGAAAAGCTGCACATTAACATGAGTGTTTGTAAAAGTTGTAGATAAGGCGGTGGCATCTTAGTCTCTCATTTAAAGTGAGAATTGTGCTCTTTTACTATGTGGCATTTCACATTAGAGCACACCTTAGCTTCCTCAGCTGTGTTGGTTATCAAAGGTATCTGAAGTAAAATTCAGCCTGAAAGTCCTTCTAAAATATTGGAAATGATAGATTGACTGCTTAGAAAGGAAGAAATTTATTTCATGAAAAATTAAAATAATGTTTGAAATTTCTTTCGAACAAGGCAAAAGGCAGATATCCCATCCCCTCTACTCCTATTTTCATATGATTCTGTGAATGTGGCACTTGAATTGATAACAATTTAACAATGAAATATATCCAATAATGTGAGAAAAGTCAACCCTTGTCTAATGTTTTATTTAAGAGGTTCTTCAGGTGGCTGCGGTTTTCTAAAATTTCATCTATCACATTGCAAAGTTGGAGTTTGCAATCTGACCTGTATGCATGTTTATGACCAGTGAATTAAATCTCAGTTTTATTTCTGTTTCCTGATTTGATTAACTGAGCCCGCTGAAACAAAAGTAATGGAGCATGAAGACTTCCTATTGACTTTCAAATAGACTTTGCATCACTCAGGCCTGGTCATCTGAAAGTTTGCTTAAAACGTGCAGAGACATGCCCAAAGTAGAATTATGGAAAAATGCCACTGAGTACTCAAATTTTTCTGGGTGTGTATTCACAGTGTCAAGCCTGAACCACTTTGAAGCATTTTAGGATTATCTAGAATCCTAGAAATGCAAATTTAGGATAATTTCTGAACTGTTCTACAACTACGAAACTATACTGGTGTTTCTTAAATGTAAAGCATAATTCAATGCAACTTGTGAGGGCTTGTATTAGTGTAGAATTACTTTTTGAGTTTTTGAAACCAAACACAACATAATGCAAGAACAAACTTTCCAAAATACTTTAATAATGACAAATAGAGAATTGTATATATATGTACATACATACATGTATTTATGTATATATATGAACAGTATAAATATGTAATTATTATTTAATCACAACAAATTGTTTAAGGACAGTGCAGTTACCGATTTTTTAAAATTTTTTTTATTTTTGACTGAAGAACTTGGCATCCTCTAATCAGCATCCTCTGAGGGAAAAATGTCAGTATTCTTCAGTGATACTTTTTTGTTTAAAAATCTCCTTCAATGTATTTGAAATACAGACTTCAAACCCTTCAAAATAAAAGAGAAAAATTTTAATCAAGCTGTCACTTTTAAAAAGTCCTACTTAACTGAAGTATCATGATTTCATTGTGAACCAAGAAAAATTTTTACAATATCAAAATTAATAGGCAAAAATTTTTGTATGTTATTTTCTTAACTCTGCTGTTTGTTACTGGATTGTCGTTTGCTGCTTATCATGAAGCAAGATATAATCCTTTCTAAGGAATGATAATGAAGTACTATCATAAAGAGTTTTTATTTTCAATTGCATGATTAAATGGAGTCAGTCTTACTTATCAACCTAGTGGGCCAAGAACATGAATCCTATTTGCAGTTCAGAATCAAGTTTGCCTTTGTTTAGAGAGTTTATAAAATCAGGGTATCTTAAAGGTCTGCAAGGATCTTACAAAGAGATCAGAAAGGATTCCGGTATGAATCTAGCTGGAATTCTGCCCTTGAATTAGGGATTTAAAGCTCTGAGAAATACAGATTAATTAATGTCATGGCAGAACAAGATAATATTTGTCCTACTCTACAGATACCCTGGAGGTAATTCATGTCCCAACAGTTACATCCAGAAATCTGTGCTATAAAAAAGCGACTGAAAGTCATTTTTTCTTGCAAATAAAACAGAATGCCAGGAAGTTAGTGTAATTAAAAAATTTCTGCTTTTAATTACAAGAACATAGAGTTAATTTCATCTCCTTAACAGGGAAGATAACAAAATCATTCCATTTATTAACTAAACTAGTCCACTCATTAGAAATACTAGCAAAATACGTGGGGTTTGTCATAGTTCTCGCCTACCATTTGAGAGCTCCCTTGAATATGGATTTCATAATTCATATTGAATAGTAAAATGCGTGCAGTTTTTCATTAAGAACTGCTAGAGTAAGAACACCATCCTTTAGTCCCTATACGAACACATTATATACAAATGGAAATTTTCCATTTCAGCTTTTGTGGTTACTGTTATAGATAATGCAGTAAATGAACTGATTTGCTAACATTTTTCTCAGTTCAGATTAGATAGCAGAAGAAAATTCAGAGCAAATTCTGAAAGGCATTCAAGTTTGACTTCAGTGATTGCAACATAGCCTTGACTTCAGAGGATCATAATTCCCTCAAAGAAATTACTGACCTGTATTATATCTATAGCAAATACACAAAGACACACAATTTTGATAACTTTTAAAGCTTTGGAGTTCCACAGCAAGAAGAGCTGTATTTCAGACTTCCGTTGGGAATGATACAAGTGTAATCCTGAAATCAAATCCATTAGAAACCAAAATTGCAATATTACAGTTAAAGAGCATGATACTCAGAATGATGAATCTGTAAGCAAGGCAGGGTTTCAAAATAGCATAACAATTACCATCTACCCTTTCCAGATAGATATCTGAAGATAGCTTAGTATCTTTCTGAAAATTTTAAGAAAAGCAAGGCTATTGTTGAGGGTTGGACGGAGTGGAGGTGGGGTAAAGATAAATGTACTGAAGAAGCTTTTTGTTTTAAACCCCACTTTTTCAATTAACCAAACACAAATAAAGCTTCATGTGTGCGGTCAAAAACTTTGGTTCTGTCAAATCTGTGATTCATGCTTGCAGTCCTTAGAATATGGAATCCATTGGCAGGACTGATTTTTTTAAAGCCTTAAAAGTGAGGTATATTTTACGAAACTAGAAATTCTTTAAATCCTATATTTTTAGCTCTTGAAATATATTTACTGTTTATTACCACACACTTATTTATATTCTTTTTGCCTAACTAGTTAGTATACTAGTTTTCACAAATACGTCAGTTGTCTTTCTGTAATGTTTAAAGTTAAGTAGTTTAAAAAATGTTTTAAAACATGTAAAATATTTAGGGAATTAATTGCCTGTCTTTGAAATCAGAGTAAACTACATACTTCAGCTGCATTTGCTTTGGGTACTCTAGGCAAAGCATTGCTTACATCTGTTTCGCTTGATGCCAATGGAAATTTTGAATATAACAGTAGTCAGATTGCTGAATATCTTCTACTCTCCCCTTTCTTAGTATTTATAACTGCTCTCAGGTTTTCAATCACAAGAAGAAATGCCGAAGCTGTTGCTTAGCAAACTCCTTCCTTTATCAGCAGGAAAGACTTTTCAGAAGATGTAATTCAAATTAAGAAATTTGAACCAATAATTTTAGTGATCTGATTGTTGAGTTCCTGATGGCATCTCAATACTGGCTGGTGAGTATGACAAATCATCCACAGAGACGGAAGAAACTGCATACCTGCACTTATTTTCGTTGCTACACTCCATAAAACCAGGCTCTGGGATTAATAGACTCATAGATCAATAAAACATTGGCCATGTTATAAGAAAGTGCTAAGTGTCAATGAGAAGACAGTTTCTAGTCACAGTACTAGGAAAATAGAAATCCATTTATTTCAAGGCATTTCCCTCGACCCTCCAGTCATTACTGGCCTTACTCCTGTATCTGATTCGTTCTCTTGAATAGTCTCCAGCAGGTGCCATATTTAATACAAATGCTTCCAGTCCTAATTAACGTACTGCAGATAATAATGTAACGGTAAAGTTTTAATATTCACTAATCTGTTTTCACTTGGTTGTCCTGAAAATAATGTCTGCGTGCCCTATTGGCAGTTTCAAAGCCTATAGTGAACAGGTGGGGCATTTTCTTTCCAGGAAATGTCAGTTTGATGTCTGGAAGCAGATGTAGTTTTCCCCTGCTCCGTGTGGGTCTATCTTCTAACTTAATAGGAGCTCTAAATAGCTGACAGGTGATAATACATCTAGTCAGCTCAAAGCATATTCTGACTATATTGCCAGCTAGTAAATTGGAAAGTTTTTCTTCTGCAATGTTGATCTTAAAATTATCACCTTTTAGAGCAAGAAATCATGTTTAAAAGACCTTCTGATTAGAAAATCAAATCACTCACCTTCATAGATATACCTAATTGATACATCTATGTATATAGAAACATTATTTTGTGAAACAGCTGATATATTGGTTCTCTGATATTTAAAATCATTTTCAGGGTAGAAGAGATAATTTAAATCTTCATTGTAAGCACCTCGTAAATGAAGGAGAATACGGAAGTATAACCTACTCTGATGTCAGCTCCAGAGGAAGGATCTAAGCCTAAACCAATAAGTCATTCTCTTCTTCCAGAAACTCATTTGCACTCACTGGACACTTTGGGTAGATCAAGTGTGACTCTGTGAGTGCAGTTCTCAGTGACTGAAAGCTTTTTGTCCAGGCTCTGGCACTCTTTTCGTGACTTCTGCAGTCCTGCTAGTCATCCTAAACTTGCAATATTTAGGTATTCTGAGAGAAGAGTGGGGAGGAGAGGAAGATGAGGGAAGGGGAGTTCAGATATTAGTTTTTTTCACTTGCTCTCAATCCTACTGTCTCCCTTCCGTCTTCCCTGGTCTGAGAGAACCATCTGTTCCTCTCACCTTCCAATTTTCCCCAGCAGTTGGTCCAGCATTTAAAAACCAATATTTTCTTCTGGATATGATAATTTGTTCTCCGAGACCTGTACTGTTGAGGATGCTCAAGTAACACCCAACTTTCATTCCTGCTCCAGCTAGTTTTTGGTGTGTGCTATTGCAAACCGTGAACCCTAAAGTGAATATTTGATATCATGCTGAGATGGCTTGTAAATCCAGGTTACAGTCAATTCCTGGTTTGGATCACAGCCTATTTAGAAAGCAGAAAATCCATTTTACGTTTACCAATTACAGCACATGGAAGCAAAGGAGATTTAAATGAGGCCGCTGTTCTGGCACCATTAATATGTAGGAGCAACAGTATAGTGATCAGATTTATGAAACAAAAAAGCTCTTCACGTTCCAACTGCATGCAAGGCAGATGGGCTGTTTGGGTTAGCTAAAGGAAGTCCTGTGGGAACGTAGGATGTAGAAGGTGTGAGAGCTGAGCTGTATCGTAGATGTGCTGACATTCTTCAAGGAGCATGTTCAGGCACCCACAATCACAGAGGGTCTTCTGTCTCAGAGGCCAAAGCAGTTCTAATATGAAAAGAGAAAGATGGGATATTTATGTGTGTTGAGATGGTGCACAGACCCGGTGCACTAAAAAGCCTCAGTCTCCTGGGGCTGCCCAGAAGACCATCTCCAAAATTAATTGAGGAATGGCCAAGATGAGAAATGGCACTTCCACTGTTTAGGGATCCTTATATCCTACATTGCCTCCTGAAATGTAATGGCTTTCACCCTTCTTCTCACTTAGCAAAAAGATGGGACCTGTATTCTTTTGTCTTCCTTGATATAACCTGACAATCTGAATTGAGGATTTGGCCCTTTGTACATTTGCAGTTGTACAAAATGTAAACTAGATTTTCAAGAACTTGCTCTGATATGTTATCATCTCCAATACAGAATATGCTCTTGAATGTGGTAAAATTGCTTAATATAAGATTAAATCAAAATAAAAAATATCTACTCACTTTGTGATACTTTGTGATATACCCCTTCTGGGTGAGAAAGATTTTGGAGATTTAGTACATGGAAAGAACCATAAGCCATAAGAAGCAGATATCTAAACATCAGTCCTGCAAGTATTCAGTTAGGTTCTTTTTGTCATCAGGAAATCCAAATTAATTTGACTATACGGTGGGTAAATAATTTGCCAAAATCCACTTTTTGGAACAACAGTGATTTCGAACTGTATAAAGTGACTTTCTGAATAATTTACCAAACAGATTATTCTGTCAGTCAGCATTGTGTACTACTGCAGGAACGTAGATTATGTAGGTAGATAATAGACAGACTGACTGACCAAGACGAGCCAACTTTATTTGCTAAGCCTGATGTTCAAGGAAGAAAAATTACTGGCAAGTTAAAAACTCCCGAAAAACAAGATTTAAAATAGAAAGGATGACACAACACTAACAATAGCATTGTGAATGGCGACATTGTCATTCTAAATGGAAATCTGCTTGAGTCAAATTGAATAACAATGCTCTTTTTCTTCATTAAGGCCATTAAAATCTTCAAAGTTATTGGACCTGGATAGACATAAAGGTTTTAAAAAACAATGAGGAGAGACTAATGCTCATTGCTGTGTACTTACTTGAAGAGCCCAATTAAGTAAAAGTTTGTGCTAACTTGTGTTCTCTGAAAAATCTAGGAGGAAAAGCCTCTTTTTTGCTATTGCATTGGTTCAGAACAAACAAACAAACAAACCAACCCCAAACACCTTGTAATTTTTTTCTCATTATCACCGTATCAATATTATGAATTTTTTTCAGAATGCAAAATGACTTTTACTATTGTAACCTGAGATAGATGATATTGTGCATAACTTCAAAATATAAGAATTCACCAGGATTCTTTCTCCATGCCTTACTATGTTGTTTCAAAGGACTGTGTCTGGGAATATTGCAGTTTTCTGCTGGTTTTGGAAGTGTTATTATTAGCATGAAATGTGATAAGAATTATTTAAGAACCTAATTGCCTGCTCTCTATCTGGTGTTTGAATTTTGCATCTTTGGAATTTTTCTTTTCAGAGTGCTTTATTTAGTTTCTATTAATATCCTGTAATTTAATAATTGTAGTGGGAGGATAAGAGGAATATGGAACAAGGAAAGATTTGCTTATTTCTTCTATACAGTAGTTTGTGATAGGCTCTGACCTTTTTTTTTTTTTCAGATTGATCTTAAAAAGCAGTTTTGCTAAGGCTGGAGCAAACACCATAGAGCCTGGAGAGACCAGATAGGGAGACTATTCATCCTTTGTTCTATTGATTTGTCATATGACCAAAAGAAGGCTGAATGAATCAATCAAAGCTCTGCAAAGCAGTATTAAGCAATGTAACTCTTGATTAAATCTTGCTTTCGATGTAGATAGCAGCCTGAAGAAAAGTTATTTTAAACTAAATCTCACCATGAAAGCAGGAAAAAAAAATATTGCCTGAAGACTACACTGAAAAGCACATCTGAAAAAATTGTGGCTGTGACTTCATGTTTGAGTTTTTGCCTGTTAAAACATATTACTGCAGGCCTGTGTATTTTGCACTTGTAACCCAAGTAAGAAAATGGCATGCAAGAAAGAAATCTTCTGGAAAGATTGGCTAATGGCTGTGTAAACAGCAAATGCTTGCCACATATGGGCATTAGGAGTTTTTATTGCTGAGACTCAGTGACTACTGTGAACAGGGTAGAGCTCTGCAATGTGGTAGCAAGACAGATATTTCGGGTGAGGCTTGGAAGTAGTTTGGCAACATCCTTCCCAGAGGTGTTTAATCTTTGTAGCTTCTCAGAGCAGAGAATATAGAGAACAATGCAACTTAGAAGTCCCCAAAACCTAAAATATTTTTATCTATAGATATTCATATGAGTCAGTTAATTTTGACAGAAGACTTAAGTGTTGTTTTCCCAAGATTCACCCATTGATAAAATAGAGCCTTATAGGACAAAAGATGTGTTTGTTGCTATGTCCTGGCTTTCAATTGATTAGCATTTTTTTTTTTCTCGCAGACAGGAAATTATTGAAAAATACATTTTGGCAAAATGGAAAAAAAAATGCAAAGGGATTTGATTGAGTACTAGATTTAATTGAGTTATCTCTCATATTCTTGATTTAGCATTTTTATTTCATTATTTCTATTTCATCACCTGACTCCCTAGCCACTTTCTCTGAAATAAAATCTTGACTTTTCAGGAAAATACAAGCTTTGTTGAATGGCTGCAGTTTGACTAAAGGCTGAGTAAATATTGCTGGCATGAGAGAGATTTTAAAGCATCAGCTTCCCAGATGTGTGGGTATGTTTGCATGTTTCAGGAGCATTGCATGACGACATGATCTAATATTCTGTTGTGAAAACCTAATTTTCTCAGTTTCTCAGACTTCAAGGAATGCAGCAGTAGAAAGAATATTGTTCTTTAGCAAACAGTCTTGGGCAGATTGCAGAAATCTGTTAAATATTAATTCCATTAAGGATGAATATTCAACTAATATTAATTGCAACGCTATGTAAAAATAATTTCATTAATTTATTAAAAAGAGATGCAATTAAAAGTATAGAATCTTGTAAGTACTTTAAATAATACAGGGAAGCTTATAATAATTTAATTGTATATTTGACAGTAATATAGATACAAACTTGAGAAGAAAAGATCATATATATACTTATATGCATATATAAGTGTGTATGTTACACCCCCATGCCCCCATATATATCTATCTATCTACAAACACGACTGGTGAACCAGGAAATAAAACAGAAAATAAACTGGTCTTGGATAACCAGCCTACAGATGTCCTATCTGTGCTTGTCCAGATTACCCATCTTCTGAATTCCTGCATCCATGTGCACAAACCTGTTCGTATCTCCATCTCCTGGTACGTGGGTTTTAGCAGCAAGGAATTATGACTGGGATATGTATTGATCCAGACTGATACCTGATCTGGAGATTTGGGGAAGCTGGTTACTGGCGCATAGTGTAGCATGATAAATCAGCAAGGAAGTACAGATGCAGTGGCTGTGTCCTCACTGAATATGATTAGGGACGATGAAGAATTTAGAATATTAGTAAAGAATGATGGTGGCTGTTCTCCATTTGCTGCACAGTTTTTTAAGAGAAACAAAGCTTTTCAAATTATGTTTTTCTTGCTCAATATTTCTCTCTATCCTTTTTCATGTGACCTGTCAGCCATGTGGATATTTTGCAGAAAGAATAAAGGCAGTTATACGAGTAGGAAGGGAGAGAGAACTCGGTATAATTATTTTTTTTTCTTTCATATATGGCTTTTCTTGTGGTATATTTCCCCTCAAGAACATTCACAGGGTGAAAACAACATCAGGGCTACTGAGAATAAGTATATTAATAGCAATATACTGCATGCTTCCTATCTTCATTAGTTCAAGACAGATAGCATTCGAATGTAAAATATCCCTCAATATCACTGCCAAAAAATGGATATACAAGATGAGCAATGCAGTATTTCTTTTAATGATCTTAACCTGAAGTTCAATGCACCAGATGGGATTATGGCTTAAGTGGTCAGAGGTATTCAGTTTTCTCACTCTGCATGTTAGAGGGTTCACGAGAAAGCTCTATGGGATGGCTCATCTGCTTTTCCTAACTGGATATGTATGTGGTACTCTGCAAAAAGACACTATCTCTCGCCCCTGATTGGAGAGTGCAGCCACTGAGGGGAAATACTTGCTGTTCATGTCCAAGGTGAGACTAGGTATTAAACTTTGTATTAAAGGAGTTTGATGGGAACTTGAATGCTCATCTGCAAGAGCAGCAAGTGAATGGAGACCTCACCCACCACATGGGCACTTTGCCTGCCCACACGATCTGGGCCATCAACAAGTGTGTTTATGCTCTGCCGAGAGGCTGGTATGTTCTGCATTGGCAACCAGTACCAAAACCATACTGACTCCATACCTAGTCCTGCCTCTTTGCTGCTGTCTAGAGGTAGGACCTTTGTGTGCTGTGATGATGGAAGGCTCAAAGACCCTACTGGTCTGACAGGCTGCTCCATACAGATGCCAGCCTTGATCCTATGGTTTTGGATGTCAGGGAAAGGTTCCATTAAGTTTCATGGGCTTATAAAAAAAGCTCCTCTATTTCATGCTGTATTAAGCGGTTTTTCAAATGAAGATTTAGGTACCTGACTGTCCAGTCTCAGGTATTTTATTAAAAGATCGGCTCAGGACTTTCTTTCTGTGCTTCCTGTTCTTTTTTTCTAGGAAGACCAGTTGATATGACAAAAATCAATCACCGTTTCAAGATTCCTGGCACACATATGTAAAGATGAATCACTTTCTGTCATGCTTCTATTATTGCAATTACATGATGAAAAGGAGGATGCAATCCAAAATACAGGAGCCCAAATCTTGAAATACAAATGCCCTTTCAAATGAACCTTCTACCCACATGGAGAGAAAAGACCCAGGCTTAGATTCACAGTATGTAGCTTGGCTCTGATTCTATGTATGAGAAAGCTTACTGTAAGACCAAAATCAAATTATCTCTGTGTTCAGAAAATAGTTACCATTAAATTAATCTCTACACTGTCTAATTTTGTTTTCCAATTTTTGCATAGTTTATCTTAGCTAATGAAGAATCTTGACACAGCAGATCATGTTGCTCGGAAAGAAACTCTACTGGCTTTAAAATAGTTCTCTTCAAAACAGTTCTGGGCAGAATGACATGAATGGAGTAACAAACCAGATGACTAGCTGCAAATCTCTATTAGAAAGATTTATGTTGGTGTTAGGGTGTCAGGGTTGCATTTTCAAAGAAGTGCAAAGATGCGAAGAGCATGAGAAAGGCTCTATTTTGTGAATATTTAATTCCCAACGAATAAAAAGTAGCATAAGAAAGGAAGTGATTCTTTTTCGTTGTTTCAGACTGCATGTTAATGTCAGTGTATTCAAGTGTATTTACAATGCGGTTCATACTAAAAGTACCGATTTATTTGTACTACAGCATTATTTTAGCAGTTTTGTTTCAGGCTGCTATTTTTATGTCAGGGAATCCAAACCAGGAACCTCGCGAACTCTGAGATTTTTCTACTAATTTACACAGGATTTTCTTTTTCTATTTCCTTCATGATTGTTCCAAGTGGTCTTATTTGATTTTGTTCTCCAGAAGATTAGACCTCAATATTACAAATGTATTCACTGGGACTAGTGTATAAGGCTGCTGGGGCAAGATACCCCCTGGGTGACATTGCTTACTTTTTGGACTAGATAACCTCTAAAGGTCCCTTCCAACCTAAACTATTCTATGATTCTGAGTGAAAGGTACTCCTAGGACAAAGTGTCAGGACAAGTAATTAAAACTTTCTATCACACGGGTACCCAAAATATGTCTGGCATGCCATTTTGAAACTCATGAAACCACTTTAAAGACAACTTATTGACTGTGGCCATGCTCAGAGGGGTTAACTGCTTGTTAAATCTCCCATGTGTCATCCCACAAATCTTGAAAGCCCAGGCTCCTGCAGGAGCCAAAGTGCTCCCCAGCTTTTGCTGTCACTCCTCCTCTGGCAGTCTTCTCCAAATGCCATTCGTCTCCTGTGCGGATGAGGCATCAGGTCCCAGGGTCCCTATGTTTTTGTTTGCAGCCCTTCCTCTGATATACCCACCATTAAGTGGTACCCTTCAAACAAAACTCAGGGCCTCCTGCCCACTCCCATTCAAATCTCAGCTCTTCAGCAATCTGACATTTTGGTACTTTGTATCTGATAAATTTCTTCTTGGAAAACTGAATTCAGGATCACATACTCAGATCTTATTCAGCCTTTCCAAATGAAGTCAGTTATCTCCCATGTGTTAACTAGATGATTTAGTGGCTAGTCTACAATTAATTTTACCCTGAAAACAACAGAGATCATATCCTCTGAAGAAAAATCTGAGGAGTTTTACTTAAACTTGGTTGTGAGGAATGGCTGGTACAGCCAGAATGTGAATTTGTATTTATTGTATTACATGGGATGTATTCCAACAGCAGTGTTATTATACAGTAGAAATTATGAGCAATAATACTCTCAGAACCCAAAGATAATGTCTTCCCATCCTTCTACCAATGCTTATTAGTCCCACACCAACAAGACCACACTTCATTGGCAAATGCAGTTATCTCACTTGGCATCTGAGAAGCTTAAATACTAACCAGTCTGTGGCTTTTTATTCTCTCCTTAATACACAGAAGGTTACCCTTGTGAAGGACTATATAAACAGAAAAGTGATGGCTTTGCTTTAACCACACTAAGCCTGTCTTTTTTTTTCCTGGCAACAGTTTTAATTGTCAGTGGTGCATTCATATTAAGTGTGAATTCCCTTGTGTACATCCCATTAAGGTAAATAGAATTTTAGTTTTAGTGCTTAAGAAATTTCAGAGTGGATTAACTTTCGAGAAACATATAACCAGCCATAATGCACAGAACACAATCCCATGTCAACATACATATACTGTAGCTAAGATATGGGAAGTGCTAATGGAGACATGAGGAAGTAGCTTCGTATTATACGTAAAGGAAACATAATATTTTCAAGTTTGTACTTGTATTTCAATATTCTTTGTCTTTTACTGTTTGCTGCTTTCTTTTGTCACTTTTACTTATTTTGAAATTACGTTCTTCCAGCTTTTGTGCTTCTGGATTTAAAATGATAATGAATGATTCGAGACACCAGCTTTTGCAAGATGTTAGATCATAATGTCTTCTTATGTGCATAATAATCACTGGACCCAGTGGGGGAATTGGATGGTGAGAAAGCTAGTACTCAACTATTTGAGTTTTAAGAGGATCCCATGACTTTACGTCACACATGTAACTATGTATGTATGTACAAACACTGCACATGACCGTGATTGTACACTGTATAAACTATACCTTTGCTTCTATTTTCACATTTAAAAACTCACGCTTTGTGAATCTGAAATTGGTTTAAAAGTATAGTAGCACAGGCTACAACAGGGAAGTACAGGCTTCTTCTAACACTACCGTATTTGTCTCTCAGGAGCTTTCAGAGACTCAGGTCACTCCAGTTGCCTTTCTCCATGTGCTGTTACATTGAATTCACTAACTTCAAAAGAAGTGCTTAAGGTAGAGGAATGTTTTCTTCATTGGAGGCAGGCAATGCTCCTGAACTCTTGGTCATTGGTGCTGCTCTGAAGTCAAGGTGAGGCTGTCTCCGTGGGCTGGCAGCTTTTCCCCTGCCCCTACGAGGGGCAATGCCATTCCTTGTGGGTGAGGTTGTGAAAGGTTGTGCCCTCTCTTCACAACCCCTAATTTAGCTAAAAGAAGTAGACAAAAGGTCCAAGTCTTCTAATGCTCACCCATCTCTGCATTTCTGCTGGAATTCTTTGGTTTTTTCCATTGTTCACATGCCTCTGCACATCCCACCTTTTATTTGTGTTGCTGATGTGGTGAGTTGGGAAATGTGCCTATGTATAACTGTAAATTGCAGCCAAGGCTCTGAAACAGCAGACTATCTGATTATTAGTTATATTCAGGAGACTGACGCAAAATGTCATTATAGGTTTCCATATTTATTGTCTCAAGAGAATTCCATATCTAATAAGGATGTGATTTTTTTTTTCTTTACATGCCAGCCCCATAATTCTGCCTGTGGTCTGAAAGTCAAACTGTCACCTTTGCTTTTAGTGAATTTTATGCAACAGAAACTTACGTTACAAGATTGCTGCTAACTTGAGCCAGCATAGGACTGATGCTCCATTGCTTCTGCAAAGAGCTGAAGTGAAAAAGAAATAGAAAACCAAAACAAAATGCACAAGAAACCCCAAGAAATTATTTTTGTCATAAAAATAAATAGTTACGATCCTAAGTAGTTACAGAACACCAGTGGTCCAAATATAAAATGGTGCGTCTTCATAGTCCTTTTTAATAACTAATTGTGTTTTTAATGCCTAAGGGCAGTAAACAGATACAATAGTATCCATCTAAAATGGCAAAGTGACTTATATTTTTCTAATGCACATAGTATCTTAAAATTAAAAAGCAAATTAAATGTGATTTATTCATGTTAACAAGAATTAGCCAGGAAGCTCAAGAGAGGTGTGACTCAAGATTTCAGCCTATAGCTTGTTGTGAAAGAGTTCAGTATTATCCTGACTTTCAAGATGAGGAAACTGATTCAGATGACCAAGGCACTGTGTCACTACCACAGTCACAAAGTATGTTAGAGGCATTTAACAAAAGCAAGGAATACTTGCAGAAATGGATGCTTCAATGCCAATTAATTTAAATGATCTGGTTTAGATTTTGCTATTTTTTTTTCCCACAGGAGAAATACTCTGTACCAGTATCTCGTTGCAACGTGTCATTAAGAAGCTGAAAAGTGGCTGCCTCTGCTGTGTGCTATACTCATACAGCTTCATGTATGAACACTACAAGTTAATTTTTAGATAGCATGTATTTATCTTGGCAGCTTTTTGTTTATCTGCTCTGTAAGAATCTTGAGGAGTAATTGTGAAGGATACGTTGTGTGGTCAGTTTTTTGTTGGTTTAACAACATGGTGGTGGTTGGTTGTTTGTTGTTAAATGAAATACTTCTGGCATAGTTTCCTGTACTGGCCCATCACCCAGTCCCACTTCTGACACAACTCAGTGCTGATGAGACTTTGAGAAGCCATAAGTGCTCTATCCAACAAGGAGAGTTTTAGTGAGACAGTTTCCTTGTACAAAACCTGAAGTGACCAAGTGCACCACGCAGAGGAAGAAATCGGTTTCACTTGACCCTTCTTATTTGGGCTGTTCTCTAAACTACCAAAGGTCCATGTTTTTTCTTTACTTGAGCAGATTAGGTAATAGCAAAGTTTAAATATGTGTATTATTTAAATCTTTATTTGGTAATGAATTATTTTATACAATTCAGCTCTATGGATATGGGTCTATTTTCCACAGATCCTGCCAAGAGAATTTCCATTCTGGGGCTTCCTGCTTATTTCTTCCAGCTGCTTCTTTTTCTTATCCCTTCTGTTGTTATTCTCCTCCTGTCTCCTTGTTTTCGCTACTGATGGAGGAGAGGCTTGGTTAGGCTTTGAAATTATAATATAAATGCTCTTGGCAATTGTTTATTTCTATACGCTTTATAATTATTTTCCAGTGATTTTCCAGTTGGAGACCATCACTAGGGACTGCATTGCTCCGACAGAATATTAAAGGTGCAAACCATCTTTTAACAGGATCCATAAGGAACATGTTCGACATTGAGACATAGCAGGTACAGCACAGTGGTCAAAATGGCATTGGCTGTGTTGACCAGAAGGATGCAGGAAGGAAAACTCCTCATTGCCTGCCTAGCCCCTAACCTACCCTACAAAGTCTCTCTGCAACACAAAGCCAATCCTACCCTGCAGTTCACCATCAGCAATAATGGGATTTGTGGGATTTGTTGACCCAGCTGTCTTCAATGCTGTGGTACTGGTTAAATGCACAAAATAGGAGGGTGCATGAATGTGTCTGTGTACATCATTTGAATCCTCTATTGTATTAATGACAGTTTAAAAAGAAAAAAGTTGTTTGACATCTGTGGCAGTCATTTGACTACCTGTTACTCTGATGGCATCAATCCTAATCTTGTCAGAAGTGAATTGGTTCTCCTTCCTGCAAAAATAACAACTGGCGTGGAGGCAGCAAAGTGCTGAACAAAGTCCTTTGTTTGTTTGTTTGTTTCTCTGTGTGTTTGTTTTCTCTAGTATTGGAACATATTAGAAAGCATCCTGCTCTTGTTATTTCTTCTGCATAGTCTATTTTCTGTAGAAAGTAATATCCACATGGTAAACTCCTATTCATCAAAATTGTGCCAAATATGTGCCATTTTACAGCTAAATATATGCTATTTTATTTTACTTTAAAGCAAGCCAAAGTACATACCAAGAACATAACTCTGGATGGTGTTGGTCCTATTTTCAAATGAATATTTACTGTGTGAGGCACTTCTGTGCAACAGGCTGAGTTGGTAAGGGGCTGCTTTATGAATGCAGTATAGAAAGCAGTATTTCTTCCTCCTGTTCCTGTAAAAATATGTATTTTTCTACTTTTTTGTGAAGCCTGCGAAGCATGACCTTGTGTGCCTGATGCAGTCATGCCTGGCTCCCTAGCACTCCCCTTTCACCTGCATTTTAAGAGTGTATCTCCAGGGGACATTAAGATTATGAAAAAGTGTTAGGTTGGGGGAAACTAAAGTGTTAGTACCTAGGAGCTTCTGTCTCAGCTCTTATATCCGTATGCAGGTATGACTGGCTGATGTACAGGGTTGTATTTTTGTCCTATCTTTCTACCCTCTTATGTGTGCTAATAAGTCTTTCTTCTTGTAGTGTGCTGGTGATATTTTTCCTCCTTGGTCTGGTCAGGGTGAGAAAAATGTCTTAAACATGCTCTTCTGTTCCTCTACTGTACACCAAAATATGGCTCCCAGCTCAGACTAGAATAAATAAAATGGGGAAATTCCTGAAGTTACAGGACCACATGGTAAATATCTTTGTTTTCCATTATTTCCTTCATGTTGAAGACTTCTTTAACTAGGGTATAAAAATAAACGTGAAAATCCAGCAGTTTACATAATTGTTGACCATTTTAAAAAACATGTATCAACTCATATATGATAGGGTGAGTCAGTATGCAATGTACGTAATGGATTCAAAGATCAAAACAGTATGACATAGTCAACTGGTAAGAAAAATGTAAAATGGTACCAACCTGTAACCTTCCTAAGGCAACACGTAAGCCAGAGGGTTTACTTTTTTAGATCTTTTTTCTTTAACCTGTACAAGGGACAAATCTTTATTCTGAAAGTCTTCCTGTAAATGGAGAGGCAATATCCTTGTGTAAAAAATCTGTAAATATTTCAGAATATGGGGCCTGAGGGAGTAAATTACAACTCTAATTTTCCTTGATTGGTGCATCAGTACCTCTGTCCCTGAAACTGGCCCTCAATCAGTTGTGCAGTGTGGAGGCATGTATTGAGGACTGCAGGCAGGGCTCATTTCTTTTGTCCTGTAAACACGACTGACAACCGATGCAAGAAATTTGTTCAAGGTTGTTATTTTCAGAGTTTTCTTCCCCTTTGCTGCACAGGCACACCAGCAGCTGGTTCAGCATCCAGCCCACCTGGGGAGGTGAGAGGCAATGAGGACCCGCTAAGATAGATATGCCGCTTGGGGGGAAGTATCTGTCCACTGACAGCTGATGCCATTTAGGAGTTCCCAACTGTCCATCCCCAGCTGTTCATGCCTCTTCTGCCAAAATAAGGTGTTTAAGCATTTCTGAGATTCAAAATGACCTATGAGGTTATTGGTTAACCACTCCTCTGCTGATTAGTTTGGAGGCCACGAGCATGTTACATATGGACAACTGATGCTGTGGCTTTGAGGGTAATCTGTGCACAGAGGAAAGTTTGGAGAAGAGTTAAAACGTTAACTGCCGCTTCATGGATTCTGCCCACTTTCTCTCAAAGGAAATAGTACGGTAATTGGAAGGCTTCTTCTCTGCTGTCATCCTTTTTAACAATAATGTAAAGAATAATTTTCTGAACAGACGATGCCACAGGACTTGTACTCTGGCTCTGTCCAGCTACTAGAAGGAAGGTACACGTGTTCCTCTTTGCCTGTTTCAGTCTTTTTCAATATTTTTAATACTAATATTTTATATAATTTTCTGTTATTTTTATTATTGACTAGAATTTCCTATTATTATATTTCTGTTATTTTTAAAAAACAATTCTGCTGTGCTCTTGACCTTGTAAATAATGCCTTCCAACAGCAAACACCAGTAAGTGCACATCCATCATCTATTGTCCCTGCCAGACCTTTGGGTACAGTTCACTGCTGGTTCCTCTGCTGCTCCACTCTCCTTAGCACCTAAGTGCAAAACCGTATCAAGGACTGAACCCTGGTTTGTGTTTGCCCGAGCCAGCTGTAGCCCACAGCAGGCTGGTCACTTCCCTCTGCCGTGTCGAGCTGTATTCATTCCAGCTGTGACTACATCAGCATTCATTATTGGTTGTGTCATCCAGGTTACCCTTATCCAACTATGCTTGAGGAGGCAGCAGCCCCCACACCTCCACGGTGCCTGGCCTGGGGGCTGTGGCATTGCGGGGGTCACCGTGTCCCCTGGTGAATCCAAACCTTGCTGGCTTCTTTACGTTAAGTACAGTGACTTACACTACCAATGAATGCAGTCGGGGTGTTTTTCTATGAAACTTACTACTTTTTTTAAAAAAAAATTTTAAAAAATCTATATTTATTGATACCACTTGCTCCACATGCCTCTTTGGAGGACTGAACTTGCATTTAGTGCCATGACAATATGTCACTCCAGATCTGCGAAAGACAGCGTAAGGTCAGTGAAGAGAAGCCTTCCCTTTCCAATAGCCGGTTTCTATATATAAATTGGCACTTGATGCTCATCAAAGAACAAGAAATATTGGATATGCTCTAAATGTCCATTGTATTTTTGAGCCAACTACCTGATGGAAGTCATCACTTATATGTAAATGAACTGTCAATGGCTTGCCTCTGCTGGCAGTCGCTGGACTGTGAAGGGTATGTCTTAATAAGAACCAAAGCTCTTCACAGACTTTGATTTACTGGAAATAAAATAGAAAAGTCCTCTGAGACTACAAAGGACACTTGTTTCAGATAAAATGTCTAGACAGTAGCAATATATTTGGGGCTTTTATTATAGCAAAACTGCAAATTAGAATAGAGTGCTGAGAAAGTTCCTATGACCCAGCGGAGTTCAAAAACACTGTTTCAGACTGATCCGTGAAACACACTCAAATTAAGTTCATGAGCCTTCAAAAGGGAAAGAAAAGATGTGCAAGGTCGATGTTCAGGTTTGCTAGAACTCTAGAGCTTCCCAGATTTTACATTCTCTCTGACAAGGAGAGATTTGCAATTCAGCTGTGATTTAAATCAGTTAAAGAAAACACAAATTGTGCATTGTGTTTCACTGCATTAGATAACAGTCTGCTTTACAGTCCATTCTTGTATGATGGCCTTTGATTATTGAACATAAAACACAAAACCGAGATTAATTCTGTGAAATGTTACATTTTAGGGAAGAAAATCAAAATGAAACTGAAGCATGCTTTGGCTAAGACATGTCTGTCTCTTGTTTTAGGGACGGCAAATCATACGGCATTTCTCATACGGAATTTTCAGAATGTCCAGTTTCTCTGAAAACTGTTACTGTTATAAAATTGTTATTTTATTATTATCATTGCCAGTTTTTTATCATCTAGGATTTTTAGAAGATATACTGAATTGGAAAACACAAAGCACTTAGGATGAACCTGTACCTTTTATTACAGTCTGTGTAACCTGGGCTCAGTATTTTTGCACAAGAGAATTTACACGCCAAATATAAATACAGTATGCGAGAGTTTGGGTACTTAAATGAGAACCTTGATTGCCTGCATGGCTAATAGAGAATCCAGAAGGCAACACAGTAAAGCATTAATTTTCAGCACCAGAGTGCTCTGAATCATCTTCTGTGTGATTCCAGCTTTCCAGGAATTGTCCTGCACTCTTTGTGATAACCTCTGTTTCCGTCTGTACAGAGATCAAATGGAGACATGTAGTGGTGCACCCTACCAACATTTCTTCCCAGTTGCCATCTTTGGTATTGGCAGCTCTGGCTTTGTAAGAAACACATCAGCCACTAATTTTCAGAGAATTAATGCACTGATAGTCAGGTTTCCACATGCCTGAAACAACAGCTCTGGGAGGTGCCAACTGCCTGGGAATCTGTGACATATTGCATCAGATAATTAAAAAAAAAATATCAATTTTGTTAGGTGACAGTTTTTTCACAGTGCAGGTTTATGATGCTTGAGTAACTTGTCTGTGATGTGGGTCTCAAAGCAGAAACTTGTATGATGCTCTTAGTCTTTAAGTGTTGATTTTGAGGTGGAAGGTCAAGATGGGATTCAGAAGACTGAATAATTCTTGCAGACCTGAATGAGATCATCAATTTGCTATTGCCATCCAAATACAAAACCAGAAAGAGTTTAAGAGGATCGAGTTGAGTCTGCAATCTGAAATCTTATCTCTTAGTGGTATGAAAGGCCCCTTCCAATTCACTAGACTACCAGTCCTGGAAGCTGAACAGTAGCAATTCTGTGCCCCTTTGAATGTATAGAAATCTAGATTCAGCTCAATGCTTGTGCACTTGGGTAGTTTATTAAATGATTGTGGTCTATGGTTTTAGTTCCACTGTAAAATTAATATAAACCCTAAGGTTAAATGGTAAACATTGTCAGCATGATGACTGCATTAGCTGTAGGTGTTCCAAAAATAAATTTTACTTGATAGTAACTGAATTTCTGTGTAGTCCAACAGATGAGTCACTAGATATTGTCCACAGAGATCAATTTTATTTATACTTTCAGAAGATTAATATTCAATGTTTTCTAAATCCAAGTGTATGCATAACAACAGACTGTATTAAATCTAAGAAATGTAAATGGATAATCATAATGTCTTTTGGGGCTTCCTACTGATTCAATATTTGATACTCTGATCATAGCCACAGTGTACCATGTAATCTTTTATCCTGTCATAGGGCTGGTAAATACCATTGCAAATGCAAAATTAACAGACTCAATCCCATACATACGAGTATAATTTGATGCAAGTCATAGTAGATTGTTTGCAGACTCCTCAAAAAGGCTTTGTACCTCATCTATCCAGGCATGCAGTCTTTCAAATATTTGAACAAGTCACTGTTGCCAGACAATAGAGAGTATGAAAAAAAACCCATGTAATTTTAGAAAAATGATGCTAAAAACCACAAAGAAATCACATTTAGAATATTAAATGAACAAAGGGCAATATTCCTACCTATGTCTTCCTTGTTTTGAAGTATGTGATTCAAACATTACCTGTTATCACAGAAATCATGAAAAGGGCTGTTTTACCATAAGCAGTACACTGTTGTAGTAGTTTCACTGCCTGAAGTATTATCTGGAACATCTACTTTACATTCAAGTAAGTGCTATATTTAGAACGTATTTTTATTCTACCTAAAGTATGCAGTACATTAGACCTTAATGTACCCTCTAGCTACAGACATGGGCCCAGAAGATGTGGGCTAAAAATAGGTATTACTCTAGAAGCAATAATTTGTTTGAAAGCCATAAGCTGAATTCCCAAGCAGTAGTGAATGATTGTTCTCTCTGCTGGAGAGAAACCTCCTCAGCAGATCCTCTTTTGCAGTTGGCAAATTTGAAATTTGTATGAAAAAGAGTAATAGAAAAAGTTAGAAAAATTTGAACATGCCATTAACGCCTGCAGGAGGATGAAGTAGTGTTTGTGAATTCCTCTCAGCAATAGTTACTTTTCAGTGCTTTATTTTCTCCATTGGGAATAAGGTAATTATCAGTAAGAGTAGCAGTGAGGAAGAAAAATAGAATTGTTTATTATTGGACCAATTGAGCCCGGCAAGATGAAGGCCAAATTGTTTTTTGCTTGTCTGAGTTTGATTTTTAGTCAGTCTGGATGTGTTTTTTGTTTAGCAGAGAACTTCGGTGAGGAGTATGTTATTTTATAACTGAGGCCAATAGAAAGTCATTGGCATAATAAAACTGCAGATTTTACAATTTCAACGCAGCTGCTCTGTGACTTTTAAGCAACTGTGAAATCACATTATTTAAACTGATGCCTGGATCCGTTTTTTTTTTTTCTTTCTTTCTTTCTTTCTTTTTTTTTTTTTTTTTTTTTTTTTTTTCTGGAGGATTCACCAGAAATCCCTCAGATCAACAACTGGTGTTGCAGCCTAACCATTCTAGTGAGTGTTCACAAACTTCCAGTTAGGAATAACCAGCTGGTCATCCTGTGTTATACTCACATAGGAAAATGAACATAATGTTACCAGTATCATCAATTAATTTGCTGATACTAATTCACCAGGGGAAATACATTCATTTAATGACAAACATAGTTCTTTGGCTGACACACTGATTACGTGCAGTGCTCTGAGCAAACTGGCGTTTCAATTTTTTTTCAACTTTTTCATGACTTAAACTGCAGTGGTTGGTAGTATTTGAACGTAGTTATATTGTGCTACCAAGAGTATATATACCCCATTTATAAGAAGTATTGCCTGCTTCTCATGGACTAAATTCTTTTGTAGTGAGAGGTGAATTCTGGACCTTGGCTGCAGTTGGGAGCTGCCTATCCTAAGCCTGTGATCACACAGACATCCACACAAGTGAGTATTTATGCAAGTGATATCTAAGTTTTTGTTTATTTGTTTTACCTGAAATTCCAATGCCTAAGTAAACTTACTTGTTTAGCAGATTAGGACTTAAAGCTAGATTTTTAGGTCTACAACACAAAAACTTGTATGTCAAATTCGAATAATTTTTCCTCCCCTTACTGATAACAGAGTGTCCACATCTGCCAGATTTCAATGAATTAAGTGAGTCTGGAGGGTTCAGCCTGGCGCCTTGAATCTGCAGATGTGTTGCACCCCACTCTCACAGCTGCAGCTGAGGAAAGGGGTTGTTTGCAATAAAAAAGAGCTAGTGATGTGGGGAGGAGAGGTATGAAGCCAGCGGGTTTTGTGTTCTTGCCAGGAGAATGCTGACAAGGAACAGCTTGTCTTCAATAAGGGTCATTATTAAGTTACAGGGTAGGAGCTAATTCTTGTGGTGATTGACCCTTGGGACTGAGAAAACCAATAGGTCAAGAGTCCTGCAGAAAAATGGAAATCTAGTTCAGATGTTTCTGTCTATTTTGTTTGGCTTTTGAGCTTCTCCAAGAGCCTCAAAGAAGGATCCCAGCAGCTGCTGCTCTTAAAAAAAAATGAGCTATAGAGGAGGCTCTGGAGGGACAGGAAAGTGTGGCAGAGCATTTGAATTGGAGACAGCAAGTTTGTGATATATTTGAAAAAGGGCATACACTTCAGAGGAGCCTAGAAAAAAGACTGCATACACCTTGATCAGTATTTTCTGGGATAAAAGTACTGAGGATAATATCAGGATGGTGTACGTAAATCATATGAGCAACACTGGGTGAAACTGGAAACTCTGAGATTTCAAATGGATGGGATTGTATAACAAATTCTTATCTGTTTCTTATTACTTAAAAATTAGTACCGAGGAATAAAATTATCCTTTTATTTTCAGTAGATTAACTCAGTTTGTTGTATCGAATTCTAAAGGTCAAATCTTTATATTTACACAAGTTTTACTGCAAGGTGCTTTGAAGGTGTCAGCGGATTTATTCTAACTCTTATAGATGTAAAGAAAAATAACAGTTTATCCCCAAAAGGATTCTTGGTTTTGATGTCACAGTCCATGTAAAGCATGAGACAAAAGTTACATCCTATGTTCTTTGGCAGGTAAATAGCCTCACTGAAATAACTGTGCATCACAGGACCACCTCTCAAGTTTACGCCCATCCTAAAGTTACCGCAGCCAAAAGGTTTTTACACAGTTGTCAGCCTCAGGTGTAGGCGTTGTACATGATAACCCAGTGCTGTGGTGGATAGAAAGGATGTGTACTCCCTAGGTGTTATTCTTTTGCAATATAAAGTATTTACACAGTGTACGTGGGGAAGTCGACAAAGTAAGGCACATTTTAGATCTGAGTTGTGTATGCACAGACATTCCTCTGGATGCAGGAAAGCCTTTTGTAGCTCTAGAGCCATCCTTGGCTTTTATTAATGATACCATCGCTCACTGACATTAATATGGTCATCAGAAGTGGTTAGTTATTCCTGTACCTGGATCTGAACGATGCCTCCTGCACACTGAGGAGGGAAGAGGGAAATTGTTACCATTTCCCCTGCGTACAGTGCTCCTGCACAACTGAAAGGAGACATCATTTAGCCTCCCGTGCATAGAAGGAGTGGGTTAGTGCATGAAATGTACTGGTTAGATAAAACCTCGAGTCAAGTCTGATATCTTTTTTAATATGCATACAAAAATAATAACTCAGGGATTCAATTTCTTTGTTGCTTTTCTACTGCATAAAGAAAACAAGAAGTACATCTGTTGCTAGTCTTTCTCACTCATTTCTTTATCATTTCAAATTAAGATGAATTGCTTATGCTTGTCTCTTGACAAATAACACTCCTCAAATATGTAAACTGGGATATCCTTGTGACAAGTTTTAATTGTGGGATGAGTCAAGCTGGCATTTACCTAGAAAGTTCAGACATGCAAGGAGTCTGGTGTCAGACTCTGTCTATGCTGCATTATAAAAACAGGAGTTTCACAAATGTAGTGAAGAAAAGGTGTGGCATTTACAGCGAGCCTGGAAATTCAAGCACCATTAAAGAACTTCCAACTGGCATGTCAGAAATGAGCCCTTGCATCCATGCATAAGGGTAGGAGACGGGAGAGGAGGTGGATGGGAATGAAGACCCCAGTAAATTCATGACATTTCAGGAGCAGAGCCCTGCTGCTTCGTGAAAAGAAAAAGTCTCTTTGAAGTGTGTGTTTTCCTAGAGGTTTCAGAAAAATTTGGGAACCGGATTAGATATGCACGGTTCTAAAACCAGGACTGTGGCTAATATTTAGTATGTTTTCAATACGTGGGAGTACATTCTTTCATAGCCATAGAACTAACAAAGGAATTAATGAATGTGGTACTGAGTATCTACTTCTGAGAACAGAATTCATCTCTTTGTTAATACATATTAATGCATGGTAAAAAATATGAAAACAAAATTATTCAAGAAATCCTGTGTCTCCATTCATATCTTTCAAGGCTGCCACCTTGCTGCAACATAGGCATGAAACGGCTTTATGGCAGCCCCAGATCTGGGGTCAAGAGAGAAGTGCAGAGGGAGATACCTGTCATATACCTGAAACTTGAGAAGAGGGGACAGAGCAGCATGTCGGCTTTCTGGTCTTGATGGAAGATCTATATGTCTCTCTGACCTTCTTGCAATCTCAAATGTCTTGTATGCACAATGCCATGCTTGATCTGTTAATTATTTGTAAGCCTAAAAGCTTTGATATAGTGGCACAAATAACTGTAATTATTGGCAGAGTTCCTCCAAAATTATAGGGGCAATGTAGAATTCATCCACTTACTACTGACCTGGGACATAAGCAAATGAGTTTATTCCTTCTGCCCACATCTAACCTACTGGCTGTAAATGTACTCCAAATTAAACACATTTAAATGGTACTGGGTTGTTGCAAAGGTGGCAAGTTTTATTTTGGACTTGACCTGATGCCATGAGATCTAATAGATTTTTGCAACACCTTGATGTTATGTAACTGACACACAGTACAGCACAGAGAAAAAAAAAAGCAAATATCAAATTCACTGTGTTCAACGAAATGACATTTGAGAAACCCAGGGAGACATTAGCATGGTGGTTTAGGATGGGGCTGCAGAGCAGGGACTTATTTCTGAGAGGGTAAGGAGCACCTTTAAACCTACCTGCTAAAATAAGAATGGATTAATATTTCTTTCCTTCCTGTTCAGCAGAAACAGAAAGAAACCAGTAAGTAGGAAGTTCTGAGACTGCAAGGTTAGAAGAAGCAAGAGCCTTAGCTTTCCAGTAGAAGTGAGGATCTGGTAACATTTATATACTTTGCTTTGAGTTTGCAGAATATGACATGTATGTTGCTTTCCACAAAACAAAGAGAAGGTGCATAATTAATGGGAATTGGACTGCTGCTATTTCTTCCTGACTTCTCCACTTGCTCAGTGCAAGCATTGAGATAGCAGGACAGCAGCACTGATGTAACCATAAAATAGAAATTTCAGAAAACAATAAAAGCAAATATATTTTAAAAAGCAGGGGAATCCTTGATAGCCGACATATTTATAATTGAAAGCTGTTCAGAAAGGTATTACTTTTTTGTTCACTCTAAATTGTTCTAATCCCAAGACAAAAATCTTCCTGGATTCTAGGAACTAATAAATCTATCAATCAGCAACCAAGGGGATAAAACCACCTGAAATTGCCAATAGGAAACAAAAGATAAGAACAAGAACCCTCCGTTGAAAAGAAATGCTTGTCAAATGTAGAAAATCGGTATTACAGAAAGCAGAGTCTGAAATATCTGACTAGTTTTTCTTTTTTCTTTTTTTTTTTTTTAACTAAAGCAGGTCACAGTGTCCTCTATAACTACAAATTTCTGAGCTCGGATTCCTTCATGTGATATCTTAAAAATCCTTTAAGGAAGTTTTGATGAGTGTATTTTAAAAAATTATCCACACAGTTTGGCTGAATTTTAATCTATGAACTAAAACCCAACTGATTTTGCAGCAAAAGTATCTGAAAGTGGTTACAGTGCAGTTCTTTCATTGATATCACATTAGTTTTTGGAGCCAATCCAGACTCAGTGGAGGTTTACATGCAAACCTGACTCACTATGGGTCTTCCATTCATATCTGATCTGCTTCCAGATCTGATGTCAATGGAAGCACTGTGTATACTCTGTGCTGCTGCTATCCAGTTGGCCTCCCTCCAGAAACTTAATGTTTTTCTTCAGTTGCATCAGTGCCTCCAAGCAAAAAAGAGAATGACATCCATATGTTTTAAGATTAAAGCTGAGTCAACATTTCAAGTGAAAAAATGGATGCCTTTCTAGACCTACAGTAATATAGTGAAAGGGTAAATTTCTTAAAATAACAATTTTGGTCTCAAAGCTGCTGAGGCCATTGTGTCTGTTATATTTTCTTTAAAGAGATCAGCAGAAAGATACATGTAGATTGCTGTGGTTTTCTTTTGGGAACTAAATTTTGAACCATATAAATTGATGTATTTTTTAAGTCAAAGAATTTGGCAATAAACATGTCAATAAACTCCCATTTAATGCAAAGGGAAGAGCAATTATCTGAGAAAGCTGGTGAAGAGAGTGAGAAAGAGGATACTGGGAGCCTAGCATTGCCTTTTTCTGCACGTGAACAGGGCTCAAAGGTGTTTTCTGAGGAAAAAATTGGATTGTTGCAGTTGCATAATGTAACAAACGTGAGTAGATACTTAACAATATGAGTCACTTGCACACATAGTGAGACCGGACTGGCATTTAAAAATCATTCATCGAAGAATTCTTTAAACCCTTGCGCAATATTTAGCATCAAGCATACCAGCATGATGGGTTCTGTTCTACATAGATGTGCTGCTGCAAGGCAGTGCTGCGCTTGGCTGTGTCTGGGCACCTCTGCCACCAGGCGTCAGATAAGCTGGTATTTCCTCCAGCATGCAGAGGACTGTGCTGGGGAAGCAGTGCTCCCCCTACTGTGTAAAACATCAAGGACAGAGACAAAGTAGTTAAAAATGCATTGTGGAGAGGACAATTTAACTTGTAATCTGGTAAAACTACATACTCATACCTTACTCCAGGCTAAGCAGAACTGGAGACACAGCAGTGGGAAGATTATCTCATATGCAAAAAAATGACTTTAGGAATCAGCACTCGGTTTGTTTTGTCTTATGTTACTTATATACTAGTATTATTCTTCCAAAAGCATGAAACCCTCCAAATATACCTTGTAATAAGTTGTGAAGGAGATGAAAGGCTAAAAAGGAGTGCATAGTCTCACTCCAAGAGGTTTGGTTATGTGTTCTTGTTTTGTTTTGTTGGGTTTTTTTTTTTGCGTGTGTGTGTTTTTGTTGGTTTTGGGTTTTGTTTGTTTTGGTTTGTTTGTTTAAAATGAGAGTGAGATGGGAAATGCTTAGTCTCTACCAGATTTCTTTATCTGTTGAAAGCAGCTGCTGAAGCTGTTTCCAAATATTAGCACGTGAAGTGAACTAAATTCTTTGATTTCCATGAGACGAAGATAACTTCAGCTCCTTCCTGTTTGCTATGGAAACTTAACAGACAAGTCTAGTTGTCTGCCACCTCGTTAGATAAACATGACCCTGATTTTAGCTCATCTATGTCACTTGACCAAAAATCTGATTATAGCTGCTTCTCCATGGTGGGAAGGGGAAGAGCCATGGTGGACGGAGCTGGGAAAACATAAGCAAATGGCAGCTGCCATCAGTGCCGCAATGCGCCTCTGCCTTCTGCTCTGTCCACAGGCGTGTTCAAGTGCACTTCACAGATATTTTTCATAGCTTTCGAGAGCATTTTCTTACACTGCTGTGTGGAAAAGCCACACATGAGAGACTTTTTTTTTTTAATTAAATCTAAACATAAAAAGAAAATTTCACAAATCTGTTGGTCTGGCTGTTTCCCAGTCATATGCCATCTGAATTACATTACCGCAATATTCCAGACATAAAATTAAAGACAGTAGGAACAAGTATAGTTGACATCTGTGCAAAATTTAAAACTAAGGAACTTGCAGTGGTTTCTTTAATCCTAGCCAAATTATGGGTTTTACCACAGTCTTCCTTCTGTTATGCCAATTTCTTTTTTTTTCTTTCTCTCTCTCTCAAATACATTCACAAGATCACAACCGTGCAGCCGCAAGGCATCCTGTGCTATTCCTGTGTGGGCTGCCCATGCCAGAAGTCACACCAGGGAGAGGGTGCCTGCTCGTCGCAGAAGAAGCTCTGCCCTGGCTTCCTCACCTTTTGGTATCATCAGTGCAGTTCCTGGAAGAGGTAATCTCTGATGTGCCGAGTGTAGCTTTCACACCTTTGTTTTGCTCAACCCAGAGAAGAAATCAGTAAGAGTTAACTTCCCTTGCTAGGAGGAGTGAGCAGCACTGGAATGTAGTATCCATGGAGACTGTGAAACCTCTGCCCTTGGGGGTTTGCAAGACTTGCCTTGGCACAGCCATGACTGACCTGAGCTAGTGCTTGGACTAGATCACTTCCAAGGTCCTTGTCCAGCCAACATTTTTAATAGTCACTGCTCTATCATTGAGGAAGCGGGCAATAGCCATTACTCGTGGCGGAGCAGTGGTTGCTTAATTGTAACGACGACTTGTGACAATCTATCCACAGTGAGATGGAGGAGTTTTGCTGTTTCTCCTCTTTTTTTTAAGGTTGAGAGATGTGAATAGCTTCTAGTAAACATGTCTACTGAGCAGTCAAAGATGTGGTTAAAAGTGAATGAGCAGCCTTTCATTCAGGGCAACTAAATGCCCTGGTGAGTGGTGGTAGTGGAGAAAGCCACAGCTCAAGGCAAAGCCTGCTGTGGTCAGACCAATTAGAAGCTAAATCACATGCACCCACTTACATGAGGGAGAGAGAGAGAAACCACACAGCTACTTGGCTGAGGCTGGCACACTCCTGCCCCAAAATAGTTGGGTAGGCAGATGCTGCCCACTGTGGTGCTGTAGATTCCCTCAACTCCTGCCCTTCAGTGCCCACCACCATCCCCAGGCTCCTCTCGGCAGCATGCTCATGCCGTGGGGTCGTCCACATGGCAGTGGATCCGGATGCCTTTTCGTCTCCTGCATCCCCTTCTTTTCCTCTGTGTTTGTTCAGCTGTGAGTATATTTGGAAACACATTGGTGGTGGATGGGTTACTTTGGCATTGCAGAAGGAAGAGCGTGGTGAAGGCACTGTGTTTTCCACATCATCTGATTTGATAGCATTCTTCTTTCCTCTTAATAGAAACAATCCACTATGGCTTTAAGATTGCCCTAACCGCATAGGCATTTTGGTTTGGTATATCTAAACATAACTGGTGTTTTCTGTGGAGTTGCTCAGGCAAAGGTAAACATACTGTTGTGTATTGCCTCAGAAGAAACATCATTACCTTTAATATTTCCATCAAGAACTATTTTGGTGTGGAAAAGCTGGGATTTTGCAAGTTTTTCCCGAGGGGGAGAGGAGTAAAATAACTTGAGAAAACATTGATGTTTTCTGTCATAACGAAATGAATACTTTGCATAGAAAAATATCTGAATGTTAATAGAAATGAACTTTTAATTTTCTGCTCTAATTATCAGTTCAATATACTTCACTGGTTTGGTATATTTGGAGACTCTGAGGTAGAGAAATGAAAGCTGGGAATATACTTTCCTGTTTTTAAACCTTGAAGCTATGTTCCGCTATGTGGGCTTAGAAGAGATTGCTTACGAAGACTGCATATTGTGATGAGAGCAAGGGGGCCTGCGTCTTTATCTTACTTTTACAGAGCACCAATGACCCTTTGATGTACCCCTCTGTGTTGTCCCTCTGAGTACAATGTCCTCAAGGTTGTACAATCTGTTAAGCGGTTGATAATGGAGGGAAAGCAGGATCTTCTCATGTTTCTGGGCAGAGATCTGTGGGTTTGTTACCTCTCAGACATGAGAATTGAATTGGGAGCTCTCCTCCTCGTGTTGCAAGGTAGGGTGGTTGGGTGCGGTTCCTGCAACAGGGAGGCAACAGCCACTCCTGGAGGCCAAGCAGACTGTGAGGAGGACCCTGGTACATGGTGGCTGAAGTAGCAGCCTTCATTCTTCCCACTTACCCAGCCCACACATTTGTAAGCGAAACCAGGATGAGATATTGGTGCTTGAGCAACTACCACAATGACAGAGTGGTGTATATGGCACCCTGTCTGCCAAGCAGAATGTACCCATCAATCCTCTTAGCTTGGGGAGGAAGGCTTGGGACCTCCCTCTCCTGGGCTTCAAGCAAACAGTGGACATTAAAGCATGTATAAACCTCCACCATGTCTATTATATGTTTGTTAGGTGCTTGTAACCTGCGTATGGCACTGCGAGGCAGAAATGTGAATTATGACCATCCTCTATACCATCTTCACTTTATGGTCCAGACCTCAACTGGAGTACCTGCACAGACCAAGTGAGTTTTAATGAAGTGTGTGGGAAATCTCCTCTGAATCTGTGAATATTGTTCCCCTGAGGGATCAAAGAGGAGGGAATGATATATGATGTTTTATTTCTATTTCCTTGTTCTTTTTTGTTTACTCGCTATTCAACTATGATTTTTAAACAGACAAACAATGAGATTCAAATACAAAGTCCAATTGTTTTTAACATCAGCCAGATATCTGATATCTTCTTGGCAATCTGGGATCCAGAAATCAATGAATAAATTGCCATCATCCAGTGAATAAAATAGTCATCTGAATAAGTACAGCACAGGTGTGCCCTTTCACTGCACTAATATATACTGTATGCAGAATACCTTAAACATGATGCAATTTCATGTTTCATAATACACACTTTTGTTTTGTGAAACAACATTTATCTTCAGTTATGATTGCTTGAAGGCACTGCTATAAACCTGATGGCTATTATCATGTGTGTTGCAGTTGGCTAGTCATTCTAGAAACCATTTTTCCCTGCTAGCAGAAAAGATCACTTTAATATAAATTAGCTCAATAAAAATATTTATTAAAACAACAGTCAACAATCTGCTTCTCCTAGCATGCATCTTGTCCTGTATTAGAGTGAAATCACATATTATCATGTTACTAAAAAGAAAACTACTGAAATAAAAAGATTTATAAAAGCATAACAGTAAACAATCTGCTCAATCAGGCTTCCTAACTACTTAGGTATGTAATTATAGAAATGACACAATGTTTATGCAAGTGTCTTAAGAATAACAATAAAGTGTAATGTGTTTTCTACTAAGGAAGATTTACTTAAATAAACATGCTATAAGCCCAGCAGGGCTACTCACATGACAACAGTGGAGTAAACAGGGAGAGGCATCCCCTAATGCACAGTCAAAAGGGCATAAAGGCAAAGCTATGGAATATGAGGTTTCATCAGTGTCTGAAAGGTTAATGCTTGGTCTCATTTTTCTTTTGTCATGTTTCAACTATACAAGAAGTTGAAAAGCTGGGAGGATGCCTGTTTGCGTCTAGTGCTTGTGTGCATCTCACTTTGTCACTGTTCCACTTTTTATACCTTTTTTTCTCGCCATCTAAAAAAGAAACCTAACCACTACATCTTACTTCTAGATATCTCTCCTAATCACTCAACTTACAGAACAAATTCATCCCCATTGCATCAAATTCTTACTCTTTATAGCCCTCTTTCAACTCTAATCTTCCCATTGTGACAGGAAAATGTGCCCTGCAGCAATGCCTTATGATGTCAGAATGAGAGGCTTCTGGCTGGGTGAGCAAAAGAGTATTTAACAGACAATTTTAAATGAACAAGTTCTGACCGCATAGTCATCACTAGCCTCAAAAAACAAAGGGAAAGGCTTCTCCATATCTTGACCTGCAATTTCCATTCTGCAGCTTCTAGAATAATACAGAGTAGAAAATACTGCTGATTTGAGGGGCGGCCTTCTGCACTTATTCTTTTCAAGAGTTCACCAGTCCCTGATCCTCACCCTTTCTGATCAGCCTGTTTTCTGTGGCATTTCAGCAGATCTGAAACTGGCCAACTGCTTTAATACCATAGTCAAAATAATTTCTCATGGTATTTGGGTCACATTAGTAGCCTGATCCCAGTTCACGTGCTTCCCTGCAGTACTATGGTGTGTTTAACCCTCCTGTCTGTGGTGGCTTCACAGCTAAAAAATTACTCTCAGATGCTGGTTAGCAGGATGCAGGAGCATCAGCACATCCCTCTGCTGCTTTGCCTGCATCCCACTCGTAACAGATTCTACTCACTGGTAGACATTAACGTACAGCCTTATCCTGGGGTGGCCCAAGGTGATCTCCTAGCAGTGCTAGTAAAACTGAATTTGTTTGCCTCAAAGGTGCACAAAGATTTTAGCTATTTTTGTCATTGGTGGAAGTGGAATATGGGACCTAGGTTCAATAGAAGACAAATGGGCAGCAGCAATTGCTGGTGTAGGTGACAGTGTTTCTCTTCTTACCTAGCCGGTCAACCCTGTCCAGGTACTTCTCAAGCCTGATCCATTGTGTTCTGCAGATCACAACCGTTTTGAGGTTTTCCGGACAGGATTTTCGTTTTCCTTTTTCAATACACAATTTGTATTATGTTATTGTAGCAGATACGTAGGAATATTTATGGCTCTGGCTTGAATAATATCCTGGATGTGGTAGAGGCTCTAACCCCTAAGGAGTCTGGAAAGTAACTCCCGTTCAAAGGAAGAGGATGGGAAGCTTAGTATTGTAACACTGTTATTGAAAAGTAAGGTTATCGTCGTTTTTATCCATGATAGTTACCCTTAAATTGTTGCCTTTTCTTCTTACAGAAACTTGATTTACTCCTATGTTTTGTAGCATTCCTCGTGTTTCCAAAGGAGATCCTGGAAACATCAGCATAGTGTTTGCTTTAAGTTATACAAGGCAGTTAACACACTTAGAAGTAATCCAGACTTGAACACAAGTGCCAAGAACGACTAGAAATATTTTGAAGTCCATGCGGCTTGGGGTTACCAGGGCCCTTGGTGTATGAACAGCCAAATGCATTGTGTCCTCCGCTCACTGACTTAGGGGAGAAAGAGGATTCCGATTAATTGTTGACCAAAGGAGAGCTGCAAAGCCACACCTTGTAAGAGATGAGCAACATGGAGTTCTGTGTGAATGTGCTTATCACACTGGGGTGCTCAGTGAGCCCTGTGGCAGTGTGACCCTGCAGCACTAGGGCAGCCAGCCAGTGCCAGTTTACCCAGTGCTGCGGTGTTCCAGGAGCCCCTGCGTGCATGACCTGAATCAGGCCAAGCTGCGAGTCCTCCTAAGTGAACTGTGGGAAAGTTAAATGACTTTTGGGGCACTTAAGGAGACTGTGGAAAAATGTTGGAGGGCTGTCAGCACTTGCATGATTTAGCCTAAATCCTCTCAGCAGAGCAAATGTTCACAGTCTGAGGGGAAATCTCGCCTGTAGCTGTGTGCAAGCCAACTAACTTAGTCTGAAAGGACCAAATTAACCTTGGATAAGAGGTTTTTGTGCATGGATGGTTAGCGGATTAAGGGAGATGTCTAAGTGAAAGCCCAGGCTAAGGGAGGGGAAGGAGCAGCCCTTGCCCTGCGCCTGCTCAGCCCATCCCCACTTCCCTCTCACCCCACACTACCCACCTCCGCTTCTTGCATGCTTTCGAGGGCTGCTCACAAAGCTCAACACAAAACTTGGCCCCCCTTGATTTACTGAGAGCCAGTAACCAGGGGCCTTTTTGGTGGTGGTTTTTTTGTTTGTTGGGGTTTTGTTTGTTTGTTTGTTTGCTTCTTTTTTCTTTTTTTTTTTTTTTTTCCCCCTCAACAAGCAAATAAGGGACCTCCTGCTGCTCCCCAATGCTTGGCCGCCTTGGCTGCATCCCACCAGCTGTCTGCTGCAGATCCACGTGCCCACCTGCATTTGGAGAGCAGAGTTCAGGTCAAGGAAAAAGGGTGTCAGTCCATCCAGGTGCCATGTTTTGTATGAAAAGTGGACCTTACATGCGATCACCTTATCATGCCTCACTTTAAAATACATTGTACCTTGGGAAGCAAATACTGCATGGTACTTTTGGTAGAGAGAAACAAATACATCTTTAATTGGATTTCTTTTTAATGGGGTTCAGTTACTTATGCCTTACATGGGAACTGGCTGTTTAAAATCAGAAAGTTGTGCATTGTCAAGCTGAGTACAAGCAATTGCTTTGTTTTTTTCAGAATGAAAAACTTGTGTCCATCAGGCCCCCGCTCTGGCAGGGATGGTATTACTGGGAGCTCACAAGTGCGGTTACCCTTTTTGGACATCATCTGCTTTCAGTAAGCAGCAGGACTAGTGTGGGTCCCACATTGCTGTCTATAGCCTGGGTGATACATTCCAGCTGTACTGCACTTGCTGTGGGAAGAATAAAGATGGCTTATGGCAGCTGGTGGCATTTGCAGGACATATAGTGGCTGCTGCGTATCGCCTCCATGCTGATGCATGGTCAGCGATTGCCTGACAGATTGAGATAAGACCATTCATTGACAAGATGCTTCCAGGCTACTGAGGATGTAAAATCAAAGGCTGTCTAGAAATACTGCTCAGTGCTGTTAGTGTCTTGGAAAATGCCAAACACAGGAAAAGGACACCAGCCAGTAGGTGTATGCAGAGCAGGATTAACAGGCAGGACAACTAAATCAGTGGGTCTTGAAGACTCAAAATAACCTTGAAGCTGCTTTAAACCATTTATTTCAGGGTTCCTTTTGTGTACCCATGGAAAAGAGGGGGTAGCTGACTTGCTGCTGTGCTTTGCGCTCTCCTGTGGTGCCACAATGGTCATCTTGCAGTCAAAGTCATACGGTAGATGTCTCAGATGTCTTTTAAGTCGAAATTCGGGTCCAGCCTGCTGTGTAATGAGCAAAGATCAGGGAATCACAAAGATGCTTATGACCATTTTTTTATTCTCTGAATTGGACTGGAGACTAAATGGATTAGACCAGGATCTCCAGTCTGCCCTCATTATTACACTAAAAATATTTTACTGTAACTTTGCAGATGGCAAGGCTGATGTAATAGCCACCCCATTATGTTTATGTTTTAAGTTATAAGCAAACCTGTTATTTGCTATGCGATAGAACTAAAACAATGCAAAGACACTTACAGCAATTAAATTGATCTTATATATCGTGCAGCAACATGAAATTAATATAAAAATACCTATATTTATGTTGTTTAATGAGCAGCTGGAGTTAATAATTGAACTTTGGAGTTAATTATAACTGAAGTTTGGGCTATTCATTTTTATGTTTAGGACAAACCTCGTGAGGTTTCTGTGCCCAGGATTTTATAGCCGGAGATAAGAAATTTCACTACCACTGGAAACATACATATTCCTATCAGGTCAGTTAGGGAAGGAAAATAATCATCTTGCAGAAACCTGCCCAGATAAACCCAAAAGATAGGCTTAGGTTAGTCATGGCAGCCCATCTCTTTCCTAACTCCTATATATTGCAGATAGTAGGGATCACTGTGAAGACTTTGAATATTCAGAGGGAGAGTGCAAATACAAAATAAATAGTTACAATGCCTTCATTTTTCAATACCTGTCTAGAGTTAAAACTGGCCTCAAGCATATCCAGCAAATGGATGAACTAATTCCTGAGAGCTGGAATTTCATTAGCCTGGGTTTGAGCTGCCTAAGAAACAGTTTCCTCATCCTGCAAAATTTAAGATTGGACTTCTCCGTCTCATTCCTTTCACCAGGATGGAATCTGAAACTCGCAAAGACCTTTTGTGAAGTGTGAAGGTCATTCCTGGCAGGTTGGTCCTTGGAGGATCTTCCCGGTCCTTAGGGAGCCCTGGTCGGAGTGGCTGTGCTGTCATTTTCTGCTTCTCAGGTGTGAGAGACTTCTGTAGTTGGGCTGTTCCACTCTCCCTTTGGCAAAAAATTACACAGTGGACAAGAGAGATTATATAGGTTCAAGCGGAAAATACTCTTGTGAAACATTTTGATGAAAAAGCATTTTTTTTTTCCTTCATAAAAGGAAAACAAGACTCCCACCTTGTAACAGCTCTATTTTGCATAGAAGCAAACAATTTTCCCCAACAATAGCTCTGTTTTGCATGCAAGTGCACACACATTTCCCTTTGTTATTGTTTGTAGAGTACTTTGAATCTTTGAATGGGAAATCGTACTTGGCGCTAAGCATTAGTGCAGCTTGTTGGCAGTTTGTACCCTACGTGACCCACTGGGCCCCGACACCCTTTGTGCTGCTGTGAATCAGCACCTGGCTTTATTCTCTCTGCGTCTTGTAGTTCCTTGGTGTGTGTAATGGCGATTGTACACTATATTTTAATTTGCATTTTTAAGCAGACATGGTCTCAGCCATCCTATGTGAGAACAATTTGTCTGACCTGCTATATGGATCTGTCCCTACCTCATCAGCTGCTACTCTTATGGCATTTTGTTTCTTAGACAGAGAAAGGACAAAAATCAAGCATCAAAACTGAAATCATTACCTTAATATGTGTGAACAAGTGACATTAATATGCTTCTGGAACCCAGATACTCTGCTTTTTCATTATTTCCACTGTCAGAAAGTAATCTTATGGATGTTTGTCACTGGAAAGAGTGCACAGGAAGGAGGATTGTAGGTAGGTAGGTAGGTATACAGCTACCTGAAGGACAGAACAGAACAGGCGTTAGTGGAAAGCTTTTGTTTGAACTGCACTGAACATTATTCCCTGGAGACTTTCACAATGGAGTCAAAAGACCTTGTGTCTAGCAGGTAATTGTAGTCTGCCAAGGTTTAATGATGGAGAAGCAAACAAAAACATCATTCATAAAACATGTCCACAGTACATGCACTACAACCAACTGGGTTAGCCGGCCCTGTAGGAAGAGCCAGCTGACAGGACCTGGGAAGTCAGAGCAGCTGTGCTCTAACCCCAATTACTATTTATAATTTATTATTTATTCACTTTGTTCTGCTTAAGCTGGGACATGCAGACCAACACAAATTCGCTTTGCCTTTTAGAATATGTTTGAACAGACAAAATGGGTGTCTGTTAGTGGGTTTACCTCACGCAAGAGCACTTACTGTAATTAACAAGGGGATGGATGTGTGTCCAGGCAGGACTTGCATCATTTGCTAAATTCAGAACCATCTGAAGCATGGGTTCGTATGAAAGCATGTAGCTCAGGGTCCTACAAAGCTCGAGGACTATTTCAACCATGTTGATCTTGCTTGCCTGCAGCCACTCCTGAGGGTAAGTCCCCTACAGCCAGGCTTGTGAACTGTAATGCTGCCAAGAGGCAAACTTAAACACCAACAGGAAAGCCTACATTGGCAATAAAACTTTTTTTTTTTGGCTTTAGATTGCCTATAGTAAGATTCTTGGCTGCATAAAGGCAGATTTCTTTTCATGCTGCCAGCCAACACTGCTTTTTTGCAGGAAATAATGTTTTTTTTCTGTTTGTCCTGCAAGTGGCATGATGTAAGCCTTCTTGAAGAAGAAAGCACATAACTGCAGTCATTTTGGGAATAAATACGTTCTGGATTATAAAAGGCTGGGCTCTGCACTAACCATGGCAACATGGCTTCTGGCTTCATGCTTTCTCACATCTGTCCAAAGAGAAGCACAGGCAGCTGGACTTCACATCTACCTGGAAAATAGTATGTAGACATACCCATATGTATGCTGGCCAATCTTTTAAGAATAGACAAAGCCTGTGAGAAATAAAAGGGAATACACCTCTTGTTGGCTTCAGCCAGAAAAGTTCGATGTTGATCTTTACCTAACTATGAAGCTAAGGATTCCATTCTGTTGCCTTGCTCAGAAATGGGAATTTGATACTGAAAGATGGATATAAATGACATATTTAGAGTAGTTTTTTTCATGTGGTCGTCAAACTGTATGTTAAAAGGAAGGAAGAAATGCTGTTTCCCTGAATTGGCCATCATTGTACACAGCTATTGCTCAAGATAAGACAGGCTTGAGTTGGGTTCCTACATCTTGGATAGAGTCACTTTTAATTCATTCAGCACTTTTTCCCCAAAAAGTTTACTCAAACGTTAATGCCAGAGTAGTGTCTGGATGGTAGAGGGAGAGCTGACCCCTGGAGCCCAAGAAAGCTTCCTGAAGGTCTGGGTCTTAATCAGCCACGCAAAGTATGTCTTCAAGACTGCAGTTCGCAGCAAAACCCAACGTTGCTAACATAGTGACAGTTTCACTACAGGCTAAGTGACCCAATAGTCTGGCCTCAACATCAGCCAGAGAGATTTTTTTTCGTATTTCTTGCCTGAACTTTAGTTTCTTCTGTTTGTTTTTGTTTCCATCGCTGTTTTCGCAAGTGAACTGTGGAAGCAGAAGCTGTAGTCTGCAAAGGCAATTCTGCGACTATTTCAGCCATGAGTTACTGCCATTTTATTGCTGGGCTTCATTTTTTGTGCAGCTTCAACTCTGTGTTGTTGTCCCTGGTGAAGTAAATGATGATACTGAGCAATGCCTTTTCAATTTTGTCTGCTTCTAAATGAATTCTAGTTTTATTTCTCAGCATAATGCAGGCCCTACATCTAGTTTACTCATGATTTATATTCTGTTCAAAGATATGAGCCTTCATGAAGCCTACTGGCTAATAATTAATTAAGCTCATTTTAAGTCATTAATCTATTGTTCTGCATGATCTTTCCAGAACACATTTAAAATGTCTGATGTAATGTTTATTCTAAGCCCTTCTAATGCAAGACTTCTCTCGCTGCCTGCCTTTATTTTCCATTTACATCACCTGCAACAAATGATTGTCTATACAAGCCTAATGGTTTACAGTAACCCTTTAAAAATTAGATATGCGAGGTGAACACATTTAAGACAATTTTTTTAAAAAAAAATGTATTCCACCCAAGCACAAGAGCATACCTTCTGAACAGAAAGCCGAGTGCACTAAATGTATCAGCGTTACAATAGCCCAAATCCATTTGCTGTGGTATTGAGGACTGACACACAAATGACCCGGTGCTTCAGTACATGGAAATTACTTGTAATTATTCTATATTTTCCAACCATCAACTAGTTCATCTCATAACTCTTTGGTAGAGACTCCTTTGAGCTGGCTCTAGCATTATCAGGGGAAATTCTGAGATCTCTGCTGGAGCTCTCCAATTTGCAGCTGAGTAGCTGACCCAATTTTGTTTAGGGCAATGTGGTTTTGGTTATAAAATCATCGTTCTTTATAAGCCTCTTGCAGGGGGACAAATGGATGTATTTTTTACTCTATGTGACATTTTTAAACTGATAGATGCTATTTGCCCAGTGTTTTTTAATCTCCATTTCATGAAAAATGAAGATCTTTGGACTAGAATTTCAATTTCATTTATATTCACAATTTCTCTCAACGTGTTTCAGTCTAGCTGATATCAAAACATGAGCATTAGCTGTAATTTTTAGAAAAGGCATCTGTGTGATTTAATAGTGACAGAGGATGTTGGTTTTCCTTCATCATTTTTAATTTCTCAGAAACTGAATATCAAATTCACTAACTTTCATGCCAAATCAATTATTTTGAAAACCTGTAGGAAAGGAGACCTCTACCCAATCTTGATGCTGTCTCTTGTTAGTTAGAATCACTACTATATCTTAAAAATAGCGACTTTGCAGTAAAATGACATCATACTGTTCAATCTATCTGCTAGGTAGGAATCCTCTGAATTTTTGTGGCATATTCTACTGAAGTGGTTTTTGTGTGTTTATTAACACTAGTGAGTCAATATAGCTGTGAAAGTATGAATTTTTCTCTGTTCCAAGTCATGAAAAATAATACTTTTTCTCTTCTGAGGCCAGGATCTTTAAGAGTGGACAGAATGTAATCCAGAAGAGAAAAGGATTCAATTCCCACTTGCTGAGGGTAGGTTCCCATCTGTTCTCTACTGAAGTGTATGGGGATGTTTGCGATTGATTCTCTTGAGAAAGGGTCAGACCTTAATTCAAGGGAGAAGAGAGCATTTAGCTACTTTGTATTGTTATGGAAAATAAAAATGCCTCTGCTGAATATGCTTGTGACCATCTGAAGGAGCTGCTCAGTAACAAGCTTTCTCAGTTTTTCAAAGGTGTAAACCCCTTGAAACTAGGTAGTCTTGCCCACCACAGCAGCAAATCTACATAGGTTTGCAAGGTGCTTCAGTGCCTCTTACATCCCAGGGATGCCAAATCTAACTCATTAAGGCCTTCTCCATCGAATACACATCATGCTAAGAATATTCAAAAATTTTACAGATCATGAAGGTTGTACCTGTTTCTACCACCAGTCTGAGGAATCTCCAGGCAAAAGACCCAACCAAACATAATCTCACCTTCATCTTTTGCCACCAATCTACATGAACAACGTGCTCTTGATACAGAGACTACATTCTGATCTGACCATGTTGACAACATTATTTCTAGTACTTTCTTTAGTTCAGTCAGTCTGAATAGTCACATATTTATGCTGAATTGTTTCTTTTGTTACCTTCAGGATGGAACTGAAGACTCTAATGTCAGCTCAGCGTGGTGCGGGCTACATGATGGACAAATTTTCCAGATTTTTATAGCTGTTGAGTGCAAAATTGATACCAGTTGCCTTCCAGCGTGCTCCAAGAGCGAGGTAATTGCAATGCTTGTTTTCAGTGTGAAGTTTGTTACTTTTCCCTTCAAGTCCCTCTTATTCTCTTCTCTTTTTGTCTTTGCAGTGGGTAACATACGTAATGTGAAGTCTGAGTTTAACACCAGACCTTTGCTGTTCAGGGAAATAAGCATTGGGACCAATGTATAAAATAAAAACATGAAGTAGCCCTTATAAATTATTTTATGAACAACGGAAATTAAGAAATATTAGAAGAGGAGATAAAAATAAAAAAGAAACCCTTTAAAGTAATTATGAAGCATAGACCACGTTCATACCATCCAACTCAATGTAAAATAAGAGCTTACAAAGGAACTTTTCTAGTGGGTAGATAAATGTGCAAGTGCAGAGTTCCCTATTCTGCATAATCCCAACAAACCTTTTCAGTAGCATCTGTAGCTGTCTTATTAAAGGTAGAGTCCTGCCTAGGAGTATGCTGGTGTGGGAAATCGTCAGCTGGTGTTCAATCATCCACGATTTTCACTGGCTACCTTGACCTTCAGAGGACCTTTCTTGTGATTCTTATATAAGTCTTAATTTTCAGAGCCTCTGCTTCTTAAGACACATTGAAATGTTCCCTTATGTACAATTATAACACACACGTACATTCTTATTAGCCAGCCTCTTTTAAAAGACTGTGTCCCCTCATATTGCTCAGTATTTTGTAAGAACCTTTGTAATTTCTGGTTCTTCATCAGGTTTTCATGCAATATAACTTGCAGCTCAGCTGATGTAAAGCTGCATCAAATCTATCCTTATCACTATAGAAAAATTTGTGCAGCCACTGCTTTCATAGCCTGTTAGTTACTGCCTTGACTTTTTAAAGAGCCGATAGTTTTCTCTTGCTCTGGTCACTACTTTCTGAGATAAGCTATTGAAATTCAATGGAGTTGTGCCAGTTGAACCAGCTAAGGATGCCACCTTTTATTTGCTCTTAAAGTTCCTGAAGGATGTGTGATTCAAATTCCGTTGGGCTTGCTCTTTCATCTTTGCAGTCAAAAAGGTACCTATTTTTTCTTTTACTTTTCCCAGAGCAATGTAAGAGCTGTGTGCTGCAAAAATGTGTTTCAAAAAAGCATATTGTAACTATCCATTTGAATAACTTTGATTTATTTCGGGTACAGTTCCAACATCTTTAGTTGTATTTTCTAGTAATGTTCATAGGAACTTGTTTGCAAAGAAGTAAGCTGATATTATAAACTGTTTTGTAAAATCTGATTATTCTTGTCTATTCTTACAAAAATAACCCAAAAACTTACAAGTTTTGAAGCAATAGCTATGGGGCAAAAGCTGTAGTATGTTAAATTATACAGAAAGAACAGCAAATTGTCACAGTGAACAGTCCCACACATATACAGCCTGTAGATTGCTTCATAAAGGCTACTCATCAGAAAAAAGAACATACCTACACAAATATAGTTTGTAATAAGTTAAAGATGTGAGGAGTTATATCTGTACGGGACTCATTTACTGTAATACAGAGGCAGCTGGAGCAGAGACACTGAATGGAATAGATCTGTGTTAAACACCTTGTCTCTAAGTGGTTACTGAGCACCACATTGTACCAAGGATAAAAATAGCCTAAGCAGGGAACTTCAAATCTCTATCAGAGCCAAAACTCTCTGGAAATGTGAAAGACAACTCAAGGAAATTCAGTAGACCCTTTGTTCTGTGTTTGTAAGCAAGCAGTGTCAGTAGGAATGAAGATATTCAGAAGGTAGCCTTGTTTTTGACAGTGGCTGGTTCTGAAAAGCTTGCTGCAGTTGATAATTTTCTGTTAAGCAGAGCAGAGGCTGACTGTGAAGTGGTAGTACAGAAATGTGAGGAACCCTGAATTCCACGGAAAAATGAACCATAAGTGTGAGATTGGCTCAGAGTAAGCAGAGTCTTATAATTTTGAGGGCTAAAAGAAGACTGGGTCCTAATGGGAGCTGGGAAGAAAGTTCAGAGAAACTACTGGAAAATCCAGAGTGAAGCTGAACAAAGCTGTTATACCGTGCTGGTTGATCCATGTTATTGAGGAAGGAAGTCACTCAGCACAGTCTACAGGGTGAACTCTACAGTTCTTTGACACTGCAGGCCTGATTTGGCATGCAAGACTGTCACCAAAACCCCAACTCTTTAAGGTAAAAAAAGGATGCAGAGCTCTATCTTGATCAAAACAAGAACACAGCAACTTGCATACTTTGGACAACCACCACATAAAAGAATGGTGTCCAGAAAAAGAAATATAAATCCAAAACGGCAGTGACTTGCACCATCTTTTTAATTGATTGCAGACATCCCCAGAGTGTGGCCAGTGCAGGCAAAGGATGAGAAGTATGTCTCTAGCTCAGATGAACTCCACATAGCAGCAACAAGTAATGCTCCGCCAAAATATGAAGACCGTCAACCTGAAAGTAAGTATGGCAGTATTATATCAAAGCCGCACACTGATACTTAAACCACTGTTCCCAGAAATTCTATTAAAAGAGCTTAAAGAAAAGTCTCAAAAATAGAAGACAAACTGATGAAGAGTTTTATTTACACATCAGCTATGGAAGTATTTGAGATAAAGACACAGTTAAATATCAACAAGGGTACGAATGCTACTTCTTGAGTTAGAAGGATGCCGGTTCTTTTATCTTATCCAGTGGTATGATCCTGAAGTGACAGAAGCCAAAATAAATAAGGACATCTTTAGAACATCTCAGAGAGGGGATGCTTTTGCTTGTGCTGGACTACTCCAGAGCTAGCAGTGCCCTCACATTTCTATAGCAGTGCTGTGTGTTATCTTGCTGCACTTGGAGACTGTCACACCAGAGGGGTACATTTGATATGATACGGCACTACCAAAACAAATGCCTCACTGCTTCTTGATTATAGTATTCGTGTATCAGAGGAGACATACATGTTCAGGTGTCAATAATATCATGAACTAGCTGGACATTGTTGTTAGGGTCGGTTACCAGACAGGCTGGAAGTTCCCGGGATCCTGTGTTAGAACACTGCTCACTCGTCATTCACAGGCTGCCCTGGGGAGTAATGGGGTGGCATCTGTGCTGCTCAGAGATATATGATCAGTACTGCCTGAGCAGGACCAAGTACACAGGGAATGAAACAGTCATTGCCAAGGTCCTTGCTGCAGGGTGGTGAACTACACAAGGAGCTTGAACTGGTACAATTAACAGTTTCTCTTCTTCTACAATGCCCCACTCAGTATTTTCCTGCAGCCAGAGTTGAGATTTTAGAAACCAGATCTCTTATGCAATAAAGCAGAGCAGTGACTGAAGTTCCTCTGCCTGACTTGGACAGGAAAGCTGACTGGAAGAGATCCACCTTTTCCTTTTTTTCTCCACTGTGAAATACTTTAGTGAAAGTAGACTGGAAATTTTGTGTCTTCATCAACAACTGAAAAGTAGAAGGCTAACTTTCTTTTTTTCAGTTATAAGTTTTTGGTTTTCTGCTCTTTTGAAAAAAGACAGTTATTTTTGGCTACAAAATAAATTACAAGAGAAATCATTAGCAGAGTTTTCTACCTAGCTCAAATGTCATTCTTCAAGCAGCTCTACTCTTTTCAGCTTTCTTCTGATGATAGTGTTAGACTAGGAAATTCGTAAAATTTGGTAGCTGTTCTCATTTGTGGTGGGAATTGCCCTGAGACATTGTGTTCATCCAAGAAATCCATTTTCTCTTTTAATTAGGATTGATGTACAAGTTGCACTCTGGTGTGAATTGGTCTCTAGCCTGCTCTGAACTTTTTGCAGCTGATTACAAAGATTGCAAATTCTTTGTCTGGTTTCTTCAGGTAACTTCCCTGCTTTAGAGAGAGTTGCAGTTTCTGGTTTGAACAGAGCAGACAGTGGAGTGGATGTTTAGCAAAAATTATGTTTAATGTAACAGAACTGATCAATATCATTTTCCTTTTAAATAAATGTTCTCTGCAAGATGCTGTTCAGCAGAACACAGCTGACACAATGCTCTGGATGGCATAAAGGGCTTAAAAAAAAGGCTGGAAAGAGCATGCAAGTGCACGGGGTAGCTTTCAGCTACATCCAAGCACAGCCTTTCCATTCATAGCCACAAAAACAGAAGAGCCACAAACAACTTTCAGGGCTTAATTTCACATCACTACCAAATGTGCAGGATAGGACATGATCAGCGTGTTGGGCTTTACGCTACCTGAGAGCTTACTGAACCTGTGTTCTGTCAGCCGCTCTGGCTGCTGCTTGGTTTCCAGATCAATGTGAAAATGTTGCTTTTGATGAGTAAAAGGCAAATGACCTGTGTTGTACCTGTCTGAGAAAGCTTCTCTCAGCTAACAGTAAACTGATTGCAACTGCACCCTGAAGGAACTACAGTCTCATCATTATGAGGTAGCTGTCAGGTTGGGATGCCTGATTTTTTTGAAGTATTTTTTTCCTCAGATTGGTAATAGCTTCATGTCTTTAGCTTTCCTTTTCAAGTCTCACCTAATTTTGCTACTGAGAGGAGAAAGATGTGGTATGGTGTTTGTTGGCACTGAGGAAGTTACCCAGAATGGCTAGCACCAAATACAGTGGCCACTGTGTCCAGATATTGATTCTGCCTTCATAAAGAAGTCTGAATAAAAACAATTGATGTGTATTACTAGCAATTTTTCCAGCATAAAACAGAGGTCATACTTGATTCTAAAAGTCAAAGAGTTGGACATAATAATTTAGTAACATGTCTGAATTTTTGGATCAGGTATTTAATCACATAGGAATAGCTGCATACCTCATTGACTATAAAAATGCTCCCTGCCTACTTTTTGGAGTGTGCCACATATTGCAAAGCATATATTATCCTGTAAATATTAATGGTAAGTAGTTCAAGATCAGTAGTTGCTGTCTTTTCAGAACAACTCAGATGGGATAGTTACATTTCTGCCCTATTGGACTTGTTCTTTGGGGGCCATTTAGTCAATCCTGGCTTGCTAGATTAGGAACTTCTTGAACAAAAATCATTCACTTTGTTGATTTTGATATATTCTCACAGAAGCCATTAATTGCCCAATGAGCCCAATGGACAATTAATGGTTTCTGTGGATAATACATCAAACTGGTTAAATATGAAACTTCTAAGTGGAGCATGGTATAAAGGTCAAAGGATATACACAGGAGTCAAGTGTTCTGATTTCTATATCTGGCTTTTCCACTGATTTGAAGTAACTGTAAGAGTTATGACCCTGAAGCCCAGACCTAGCAGAGGGCTGCAGAGTTTGGGCCCTGGAATGGACAACCTGAGGAGCCATCTACAGCATGCTAATACAATGGATGAAGGGAAAGTCTGTCATGCCAAGAGTTTTGGGGACATGAGTGGTTTATTATGTACTTTATGAAGTTGTCTTATATGCCTTGGGTTTCATGAAGTCAAGCAGCTAGAGCCCTGTACTCAAATTGCTGAAGGAAGGCTCTTTTGGTTACATAAGGTTAGGAGGTGGTATAAGAGCTGAGAGACAGCATCTCTTCACACATTGTGGTCCAGGATTTATGCTGACAGTGCCAGCCAGCAGGTGTGCAATGTTTTCCCAAGTGTGTGCCCAAACCACCAGTTTGAGTGCTGTAGGTCATGCACGAACATTTCACGGAGCGGGACTCGAAAGAGGGTTGTCTCCTCTACGAGCGGACTGCCTGAAGCGGGGCACTACCAAGCTGTCTTCCTACCATTCTTCCCCTTCTGTCCCATGAATCTCAAGATATTCAGCACAGGGCAGCCCAGCTTTGGTAAGAGGGCAGTGTTCCTATCCAAATGACCTCTCCAGATGCTCTTGCAGGGAGATTATGCTGGAGCTTTGGCTTTCTCAGACCACGGAAGGAGCTGCATCCAACGTTTCCCATTCCTCTGTGAACTTTTCAAACATCAGCAGTCAGTGTGTTGGAGACAGGCAGAGGAGACATGCCGTTTTTACCATGTTACTTCTAGGCTCAACCTGGGAACACTTTCCCACTATAGCAAATTTCTCAGGGATGTGGAGGAGAAAAGGTGTAACCTTGGTTCTCTGCTGGGGCTTGGTCCAGGGTGAGGTACTGTGGCAAGAGCAGCGTTGTCAGAGGAGCTCCTTGAGATGCCTTGAGCACATTTAAATAAAATAAAATCCAGTTTAGGCATTCACAGCATTAGATAGCAGCTGAGCAAGAGTGTTTACAACCCTGCTTTTCAGTCACTCTTGCAATATTTATGTCCATTCAGGGATTCAAATCTTAATCTTAGTTACTCAGTTTTGCCATCTGTTGGAGTGGAATAATAATTCCTTTACATATAGACTATATATAAAGACATCTCTGGAGTTTAATTGATAATCTTTCAACTTGCTTTAATTAACTCACAAGGAATTATATACACACAATACATGTTATTTCTGATGTAAAATTAGCGGTGTATTTTTCATTATAAACAAAGAGTTACAAATACGTTGCTCTTTTTTTAACAACCAAGATTTCAATTAACATTTGTCTAATTCTTCTTTCTACTTGTTTTCTGCTTTTATCAACAGGTACTTGCTTGTCACAAACAAAAGGTCTGATTTCTTTTCTCCTCCAACAGGTTCCACTGGACATACACTGCTATGCTTCCACCAAAGTATGTAGATGCAAGTCATGCTAAGGTGAGAGAACACAGTGAAGAATAAAGCACAATATTGAAAAAAAAATATTCAGAGATAAATAAGTAATTTATTGCTTTCAAGTACTGAGAGTCACAAAATTCTAGAGTCATAGATTATCTCCTTTGTTTATATTTGAGTAATTTCTTTCTTTTTCCCTTTTTTAAATTTTTTGGATTTTGAAGTGGAATAGCATAGACTGATACTACAGAAATTTCCATACAGAAGTAATTTTACACACAAATAATCTTGTTTAGTCCAAATAGAACTTACGAATTCATAATATTACCCTAGTGTATATTTAGGACTATGTTTTCACTTGTAGATGGAAGATGTGTTGTCCTTTGTAATATGCACACATATATATATGAAAACAGATAAGAAAAGGAAAAAATATGCAAGCTGAAAGCAAAATCCCTGCTTGCCCTTCAGTTTACTAAAATATGTTTGTTTAATAGATGCTAGACAAAAATGCCAAACCATGTTATTCTACAGTTGGCTATTTTCCTGATGAGATTCAGTTCGTCCTCCTCTACTTTTAGTTCTCAGTTTGACAACCTGAAAAATGTATCTTCAAAATCAGAATATCTTCTCTATGAGATAAATATTGTACTTGTGTATTGAAGGATAAATGTGCCTCTAATACAGAAGGTGTGATAACTAGGACTACTGCTAACTTCTTTTCTTGGCTGCTTTCCCACCAAATGAGTCACATTAGGTAAGATTTTGCCCTTATTACATGCCTGGGGTCAGTATCCTGGAGATTCAGTGGTTACTAATGGTTACTCAGCCAGAGAAATGAAGGAAGAGGTAAGGCAGAAAAAAGCATACACATAAGATGTATTTTTCTTAGTCCTGCTGTGAGAATGAAAGCTGAAGACACTTCCCCCCAAAATATCCATTTTTTGGGAGCTGCAAACGCACTTTTATATGGTCTTAAAAAAAGAAGAGTGATCGTAGCCCCCTTTTTGAGCAGTCTTAAAAAAGCCTGTGACAGAAATGCAGGAAAACAGCAAAGATCTTATTTAGATCTAGCATTTGTGAAATAACAGGTTGGTAACAATATACCATAGGTGCTCCCCACCTTAGTCCCCCAACATCCAGATGTGTTCCCCACACTGTAAACAAGAGCATTAAAGGATGTAACCAATATAAAGATAGATTCTAGATACAGCTAAATTCAGCCATTAGCCGCATCATATAAGATTAATTTTGCTGTAGTTCACTTAATTGTCTCTTTTCCAAAAGTCTACTCATGTATCTGTCTGGAATTCAGATCATATTGTCATTTTGTGTCACTCTCATTTGATCTAATATCTGAAAATTTTATTCATGGTTAAAGGCCGAAGTGAAATGGCCACTTAACCAAATGCCTACTTTTCCATAGCTTCACCAGATGACCAGCTTGACAGAATGACTGTTATAGGAATCAGAGCTAGTGCAGCTCCCTTATTAATCATTGCTTATTGACCTTTATCAGCAGCCAAATTGTATTTGAGTGCAGTTAAGGTGTCCGGGGGGTTTGCGTGTTGCAGGAGGAGGGGACTGAGTGGAGAGTCAGGAAGGAGGAAAGAAGGTTATTATTTTTGGGGGGGACGTTGTCCCTGTTAAAATAAATCACAAAAATACCATGATGCCAAAGGTGCATGGACCAGATCACTGAATCTTGAATGTTGCTGTGTGATTAAATGCTGGGCTTTGCTATTTGAAAAGAATATATATTTCTCTATCTAGGGCACTGAAATGAATAATGCCTGTAACTGAAAGAAAGTTATGTGGGAGTAAAATAGTCCTTGGGACTGGAATTCAGTTGCCAGCTTAGCTCTCTGCAGCTAATCAGGGCACACAGAAAGGGTTTCCAGCTGCTCTGTGCATTCCCTGGGGAGGGATTTTATTGAGCGTTGTGTGTATATGTGCAGCAGCACCTCTTTCAAGCAGTGTATGCAATGGCCAGGGAGGCTTATTGGTGGGTCTGGTTTGTTGATGGGTTTTTGTTTAGTTTATTTGAGATTTTTGTTTGTGTATTTTTTTTTTCTCTCTATCCCAGAGGAAACAGCTGGGGAAAAGATTTTGGAGTAGGCCTGCAGGCCTCTTATGCCAGTTTGAGTTGTTTGTTATGTTTGATTTAATTCATCCCATGTTTAAAAAAATGTAGACTCCTAAGGAATGTAGAAGTGCATGAGAAACACTATAAATAAATAAATATTCCCAAAATACCACCCAAATGGTCCTAATGTTGTTGGACAAAATAAATCAATGTGAATATTTTCAGTGGGATGAACCAACACTTGGGAACATATTCCTAATCGGAGCTAATTCAGCATTGGCTGTGACTAACTTCGTTATTTGAAGTCAATGAAAATACATTTGCAAGTAAGGATTATTCATAGATGAATGATGTTCAGTGCTGGAACTTGAACCAGCAGCCCACAGAATGAGACAAAAACTCGGCATAGTTGTGTTAAAGGTTGAGTTTGCATTTGCTTGGGGAAAGATGGAAACTTACTTATGCCTAACAATGTTAATGTAAAAGTGCAAGTTTTTAGTAAGGAAAAGTTCTTTAAAGGAATTGTGTAAAATCTCTAGCTTCAGTATGGTTTTCATTTTTTAAATAGCTGCTTCTCCTATTGCTATGTTTGAGTTCAAGGCTTCAAAATTTTGCAAGAAGCACTCATTCTTCACATGATTAACAGACAAAAGGAAAAGACAGGCAAAATGACATCCTCTTTTCCTTTAGTATTTTTAAATGATTAGTCCATTTAATCTTTATATAAAATAGAATTTCTAAATTTTATTGTGAGAACATGATATATTTATGAAAATGCCCTAAGTACAGCTTTTTCTCTAAATCAAACCACTTATTTTTTTTTTTCTCTTGCTTATTGGAGTATTTCTTTACTTTATACTAATGAGCAAGAATTAATCACCTTTTTTATGCTGAAAGCTACATTTCATTATATTAACCCTTTATTTTCCATCACTTATGGGGCAGATCCTCAGCTGCTGTGAGATGATTTCCAAAGAGGTTAGTAAGCTTGTCTCTAAGTAGAGTGTTGAAGATCCAGTCCTGTTTTTTCAAGGCTGTATAACTGAGGTTTTTCATGATATAAATATAATTCACAAATCGTCTTTCAATTTCTTGATAATTCTGCCACTTAACTGTTGCTGTCTTAGTTACTCCCCTGTATATACCAATTTTCTAAATTGCCAGTTTACCTTTTTTTCTGTGTTTTTTTTTTTTTTCTGGGTTGATTTCACATCTTACTATATGCCAAAATCTGGCTTTAGATAATCATGGACACACTGTGATACTTGCTTCTCAAATAGGTCCTGTAAATCTTGTAGCCACTTCTTCCATACTTCTTAGCAGCGAAGGCTTTGCTTCATTTCTATAAACAGTTTTTTGCATACAGATCGGGTAATTTGCAAATATTGGTACCACCTAACTAAAGACATTCCTAAGATACCAAAGCTAATTTTTTAGTAGGCCATTATCACGGTTTCACTTACAGGTAGGAGTAGGATTCGGTCACCCCAAATCCAGTGTCACTGTAAAATCAATGCAGACAGTTTCAGTCAAAAGCCAGTAATACGCTGCATGCACTGATCCTGCTGTATTTATATTAAGCATAACTGTGATTTTCCGTGTTGGTATGAGATATAGCAATCAGTCTGTGCAATAGGCTGGGAAACCAAGACAGGAAGCCAAAATACAAAGCCAGCACATGGTGCCAAGAGAGCATGCACTCCAAGGCTCTACTGAGAGAGACAGATATGCAAGAGGATGTATTTCCTTATGAAATGGGCTAGAATCTGTAGCCTGTCAGCTGGATACAGAGGAGTAAAGAGCAATCTGTTAAATTTATCCTCAGTGCAAACAGATTAAATGCAGCTTGCTTTTATTTCCGTTGTCTATGTCTATGTAACCTGTATGTTTGCAGTTGGTTTTTTTGGATTTTGTAAGTGTAAGTAATCTGCTTTTAACTCTCACTTCAATGAAGAATTGTTTCAAGGTCACTATCTAGCACAAAAACGTTCTGTGGCTGCAGCTGTCCTTGCAGCCAGAGCTCTGAACAACCCCTACAAGTACCTAACAGTTCCCTACTTTTCCCTGTAGTTCTCAAAGGCAAGAGGATATATGCCCATGTAAGATGCGATAGTCCATGTTGACAGTTGATAACACAGTGATCTAAGGAGAAAAAAAAAAGAGTTTTTCTGTGACCAGAAAAACTTTGTCATGTAACAATTAATGGGCAGCATGACTGAACCTGCAGAATCCCAGCAGAGTTGGTAGCCATGACTCAGGGTGCGTTAATAATACACCAGCACTTCACATTGATTGGGAGCAAATCACTAGCTGAAGAAGGAAAGTCTGCATACCTGCTATTAACAGCTCAGTCTGGAAATAAGTAAATGTGGATAAACAGTAAAATTATTTTTCATCATATTGGTTGTATTTTATAAACATGAGACTTGGAAACAAAACCAGCCTGTAAAATCCTTTATCATTATTATTTCCTTCCCATTTCCCTTCCAGCCCTGCTAGTGCATTTGCAGGCAGGTGAGGTCTTCGAAATGATCCTCCCACATGAGACGCTATGGGAGCTATGAAATATTACTGCAGTCCAGTTATCTCTGAAATGCTGATCTGCCTGGCTAACATGGAGACGAAATGCAGTTATTCCCTTTGACATGAAGTCAGTTCTGAATTTACCAGATGAACTTCCTTGACAAATGGCTCCCACCCACTCAATCCATCACTTCAGGGAAGCTGGGCTGCCTCATACTTTTTCTTTCCTGTGCTTTTATCTTTTGTTCTGCTTCTCAAAAAGATCAAGGGGTAAAATCCAACCCAATATTCAAGTATGTGATTTAGAGCACTAAACAAGGAACAAAGAGGTCTTTTAAAATTGCATATTATACAATAATCATGTACTTCAGAATTTCCTCCTTTTTAATGTAGAAAAATCAGCTAGAATTCTTCATTAATATTTTAATTGGCGTAAGTGTTGAGTTCCCAACTATCCACATGGTAATTTACACTTACACTGTAGCTGGTGGGAGTTGGTTATTTTATTTTGTGCTAATCCAAGGATCTCACTTCCTGTGACAGGAAAGCTGCAGACAACAGTTGCACTACAGGGGTGAAAGGCAGAAAAGGAAAGCTAAAATAAATATGGAATCATTTTCTTAAAAATTAGAAGTATATATATTAATCTGTTATCTATCATATCAGGCAAATTAAAATAAGTATTTTGTGTTGATGAACAACTCTCAGCCATGTCTCATCTAAGCAGCTGACGGTGGAAAGATGCGTTTTAGAAGGATTAATATGTAAAAAGCAATTTTTCTGTTCAGAACCTAGTCTGAGAGGAGGAAGGGGATGCTCAGCAGATATGCATTGTCTTGGATAATCAAGTGGCAGAGCAACCTATAGATTTCCTAACCCTGTGCATGTGCTACTTTCACATATGCTCTGGGGATACCCATGACAGCCACCATCCCAGTGTCTTCTCCTGCAGGGCACTGATACAGCACAGAGCTGTGGATGAAGGAGGACTGGAAAGGGGCTGCTGAGGGAGAACCTAGCCCAGCAGAAAACCTCTCCCTGCAGGCCTGGGTGCGTGGGGAGAGCGGGGTGCCCTTGGTAAGGCTCACTGGATGACGGGGCCAGGACTCTGAGGCAGAGAAAGCCCAGACCTACAGCTGGCGTGAGCCTGGAAAGGGGCTGCCAAAGGAGAGGGCAAGCTGCCAAAATTACTCTCCTTGTCTGAAGCAGGGTGTTCTCCAAAGCCCAGAGCTGCCAGGACTGCTGTCACATGTCTCCCCTCCTCTACGCTTCCCAGACCGGGCACATCATTACCTTGTACCTGAGGTTTTCATTGCCAGCAATGCCTGCCGATGGGACGGGGAGGACGCATCGCCCCTCACGCAGCTGTCCCACTGTTTCCTCAAGAATCCTGCAGAATGCTTTAGAAAGTGTGCGGTCTTTGTCATTGCATAGTTTTGTTGTTGTTGTTGCTTTTTAATTTGTTTCTTAAGGGAATAAGGCTTATAGGAGCATGGGGTTTGCCTGGATGTCTGTCTCTCTTTTCTCTCTCTCTTTTTTAATTTTTTTTTTTTTTTTTTTTTTAGCCCAATGGCAGATTTCAGCCAAATGTGACAGAGGGCTAAAGCTCTCCCAGATAATTAAGTAACAAATGCCAGGAAAATAGACAAATGGGTAGAGGAGACACATTCTATAAGTGCCCTTACTGTGGGAAAAGCTGCAGAGTGGTATCTCACATCATTAGGCACTAGAACAGCCACATGGGAAAAGGGCCTCTGTAAATGCCCCAAACAGAGTTAGCTTCAGCTGGGTTTGTGTTTCATGCATGCCAGAGCCCACCACTTATAAGACAAAGCTCCACAGAAAGCAGGATTAATTCCTTCTGTGCCCAAACAGCTATTGGTTTTCTCATTGGACCCCCCTCAAAATGTTCCTTGGATTCAACTATTTACATTTTTATGAAATATATTATCTACCTGTAAACAGGTACACTGAGGTGTGTATGATTTAAACAGAAAAAAACCACTAGTTCCCGTATTCTGCTCACAACCACTTTACCTGTGGTAAGATCTGCCTTTCAAAGACTTAGAAAAATGGGCACAGCTAAGACTACATTGTATTACACCAACAAAACTGTACATGTCAGAACCATGGTATAGCAATGCCCTAGCTGTGATGGAGATGTAACAGTTCCCCCAGCCCAAATGGCTGAAGCTAGCAAGACCAAAAGCTCCTTACCTTTCAAGCTAACCACATTGTTAAATGTTGAACTGTCGTGGCATCCTGGGATAACACTGAATGCGAGATATGTGGGGACAAACAAGGCAAGCAAGTTCTACCAAATAGTCCAGCTGTGTGTGGCTGCAGCAAGTCTCTCTTGGTTCTGGTCAGTTTTAGGAATACAGTAAAGTCCAGCTTCGGACAAGTTACCTGAAAATTCAGAAGATGCCAGGAAGGTAATTTGCAAGCCTATTCCTAGGATTCTGAAGCTGATCACCCTTGCTCCTAGCTTTCTGCTATGTTGAGAACTCATGATGGGGTTTGTGGGACTTTAGCCACAGTCCAGAAAAGCGGAGGTTAGAAAATAGACACCTCTTGGCTTTGTAGCCTGTCATTTGGGGAGTTGTTTAGATCTGTGGCTCAGCCCACAGTTCAAGGGAGAGAGTAGAGTCAAACTTCTTTCTGTAGCCCAGCTCTATTTAAAGATAGATTTTAAAATAAAAGCTTTTTCTTGATAGCCTGTGCAGAATTTATTACTAAGCAGATGCTCCATTATCTTTATAGTATCAACCACTTCTTTAATATTCCTTGCTATTTCCAATATTTCTGCTACCATCAAAAGAGAAAGAAAGAGAATAGTCTTCTCCTTTAAGTCTATTTTAACTTGATGCTGCTTGTGAACTCCTTTGGGTGATTTCAGGTTACCTGCCATCTGTGGCATGACATGGAGACTGACTATGGGTAAAGCACCGTAGTATTTTAGCACATGTTCAGTACCAACAAGCCAGCATAAGTGAGTGGAGAAAACAGAAGCCTAATCATTACTCCATGTTCCTGGTGCATGAAGAGAGATACTGTCCACCCACACAGTCTGTGATCGATGCCAAGTCTTTTGCAAACTTAGGGCTTTAGTTCAGCTTCTCTTATTTACACTTGTGCGTTCTGCCTGGCTCCCACATTTGCAGGGACTTAATGAACTGATCGCCCATAAGCTATTCTGCCACGATGCACAAAAAAAAGGATGCTGGGGACGTAAAGCTGAGTTATAAATGCTGAGGGAAGTCCTCTCATTCAGAGGCTAAGAACAAAGCCTCTTTGTATCTTTGGGTGATTCATGAGATAACAGGGTGGCTTAGGCATGATAGGATTTCACCTGAGTGTACAGAGTCACACACAGCTGTCCACCTGAGACCTCCTTCCTCCTGTTCACCTGACTTGCCCACTCCTGCTAGTATTTTAAGAGCTGCTGAATGTCTGTCCTCTCAATGTGGGTGCTCTGTAATCTCCTGAGCAGGGAATGGGTCTCTTTTGAATGAGCTCTGAAATACGACTATGATGACATCATTTCAGTAAAAAGGTGCCAGTAGGAGATGCTCAGGAAATTGAAGAACATTTATCTACTGCCCTTGTTAAAAAGAGATCACTTAAAATATTGTGTTGGGTTCTAATCAAGAGTAGACATGTCTCAGCCATGGGCAGATAGTGGAGAAGTTTCATAGGAAGATAATTTACCCATTGCAGACACATCGATTAAGAAAATGCTTTTCACATTACAAAAACCAGATGAAACATAAAACACTGGGAGGTGGGCATCTTAACATGAAAATAATGAATCTTACATGAAAGTTACTTAATGACATACAGCATGGTTAGGAACTATTTATTTCAAGGGTCACATCCCCTAGTAATATGAATAAAGGAATATTGTCAAGGAAGTCTCTGTAAAACAGTGTATATGAGCTAAAACTGTCAGAATGCTATCCTTGCCCTCCTCTTGGACAATTCTTGTAGGTCTGGTTACATTATAAATTAGAACGTCATAGATTCTTCCAAAAGCTCAAAATGAGTTCAGAACTTCTGTTTCAACAAGAACCTACTTAGGAGTCATAGACTCTAATTCAGACTCACTCTTTGGTGGAACAACTGTAGAATACGTAGTGTTTAAACAAACACAGATAGTCTTTAAAAGAACCAGTTATTAGCAAGACTTTGCCTGTTTATCCTATTTTGTCTATGGAAAAAAGTGAAGATGGGCTTTTTACACTGGAAGTTATCATCAGGGAACAAAAAAAGCTATAATCAGGAAAGAAAATGATGAATTAAACCAGCCTTACTGAAGGTTAATGTCTGGTGTGTTAGAGGACTAAAGAACCTAATCTACTTGTTTATGAATATACAATAGCAATAATGGTTGTCAGCAAGGGCAAAGGAGAGGGATTTTTAAACTGAAATAGCTATTATTCACAGCTTGGCTGCCTTCTTCAGGCTTGTGTGTATGTGCACTTGTGTACATTTGCTTTAATTTAGAAATCTCACTGATGTTTTACATGTGAGAGTAAAGTAGTTTCCTAGTAAGTAGATGGAACCAGCCATGCAGGATTTTTATTTAATGTTTTCCTAATTTCTCCCTCCCTAGTTTCCTATGGGAAGAATACTTTCGTTCTTCTGTGGCTTCTCCTAATCTCAGTCATATTTCTCTCTGGACATTATGGACCCATATCGATACCAGAGTAAATTTTGCCATTGATGTACTGATGACAGGATTAGGCCTTCACATATATTAGTGATCTAGAAAGGTAAAACAAGAAAAACAACATAAAACCTCAAAATACCTGTATTGTTTTATAAATATTTATAATAACAATACATATAGTTATTTTTTTTGAATTCCTAAATTTTGGAAAAAAGTGCTAAAACTGTTTAAGCAATATGTGTAATTATTTCATACACAGTAAGAGAGATTATGAAGTCAAATAAAAATTAAGAGGCTTTGAGGTTACAGGATTGGGCTGGATGATAAAGCAACAGTCCAATTTACTATATATTGGCTCTAATGAGTACTCAGAGAGTTTGCTTTACCACAGGGCCTGATCCTCCTATGCACTACAACATACAAAGTCTTTTATGTGCAAACTAAGTGGATCTACATTGTGACAGAAGCAGGAAAATTATAACTCTACTTGTTGCTTAGCATCTTAGCAAAGACGACACTAATGACTGTACATTGCACAAGACTGTAAAGAATTGTTTTGATGAAATATTAACATTTAAATTTCTTGTAAATATAGTCATAAGCATCCTTTTAAAACTGTCTGCTTTGTTATATTCAATTAACTCCAGTTTGCAAGATTCTTGACACAGATTTTCTTTAAATTATATTAATATTATGTATTTTGCCTTTTCAGATCTATTATGAATAGAGTACTTTTGACTATTATGAATTAATTAGCATGATGCAGTTTGTATTTAGAGTGTACAAATTATCTCTGGCCTCAGCAGAGCTGAATGAGAAGAGCACCATGTACCTCTCAAGGCTATGCTGGAGAGCAATGTTTTTCTGCAACTAAGATTCCAATTCAAGTAGGAGACAGGGCTCCTCTCCACAAGGAGCTGTATACAAATGAAAGTAATTGTCTAGTCATATTTTCTTTCTCAGGATGTTGCATTTCTCGTCATTAAAGGTTAAACTCAAACCTAACCAGGAGTCTGATCTGTGCGCACTCATTGCAGCAGGGCTGTCTTCATGAATGGAGAAAATGTGCCGGAGAAAGTAGCATGGAGGGAGACGCTGAATTTGCAATGAATGGTGAATATAAAGGTGCTAATTTACAAACCGTTGCCTTCTGTAATTAATGCTACTTGGAGACTTACTGTACTCCATGCTGAAAGGGTGCTACCCTGAAAAACCTGAAGACACCCCCGTGCCCTGTGCTTCACTTTGGGACCTCTGTGCGCTGCAGGGACAGTGCAAGGCCGAGTGGACCTTCAGGGCAGCCAAGAGTCCCAGTCCGAGGAAATGCCACCGGAGGCTGGTGTGAAGCCCGGCGAGCTCACCCTGCGCTCTCCACCCTTGTCCCTGCCCTGAGGGGTACCTGGAGGGACCCCAAGTGCTCCAAGGCTGGTGCCCGGGGTGCAGCCGGCCAGCAGTGCTAAGCAGGGCCCTGACAGCCCCTTGGCTCCCCCACCAGCTACACATCCTGAAATATTTTAAGACAACCCTGAGCTATGCCAGAACCTGTTCTGGCCTGTGGCCAGGCAAAAGCTGGAGTAGTCAGAGTGGGAAAATGCCTCACAGTGACATTTCCCTCAGCTGCTCCGGGCAAGACAGTGGTGCAGATCCAGACAAAGGACTGGAAAGGTGGTGACCATTGCAAAAAAAGGTGCTGGGCTGCTCTGGGACTGCAGCTTCAGGATTTAAAAAAAACATTAAAAAAAAAAAAAAATTACCAAATATTTCACTGCTCAGACAGGATCGATCATGAAGGTTTAGTTGTCTGTCTTGCCCATGAGTTTACTTCCATGAGTGGAAAATTGTTTTTAATCTTGCATGGTTGTTTTTGCCCTGATGATTGGGTGTGAAACATGAGCACTTCCGTAAGCCTGATCTGACAGTACTTTGTACCAGCCGTGCTCAGGGCAGGTGGCCCCACAGGAGGCAAGAAAGAGGAAAACTGAGCCACCGATGGCTCTCTTTTTTTAAAATAAAAGCTCAAGAGACTTTATAAATTGAGCAGTGCTCCAGTCAGGAGAAGTGCTCTTTCCTGACAGCAGAAGTTAACAGGGAAATCGAAGTGTTATTTAGATCCTGCCTTCTGGAACCAGAGATTGCCTCATGTTAGTATTCATAACTAGAAAAACTACTCATTATCATAATGTTGGTTCATCTGAATGGGACTTGGTTGGTTTTGGTTTTTTGGCTTAAAGGAAAGCTTGATAATGTTTGGGCAGGACAATTTGATCAGTGGGTACCTCACACAACGTATAACATCAGTGGTGATGCTAGTTAGGATTGAATTTGAGGTCAGAAATTGGCCAAGTTTGGCCCCATTATGTAATATAAAAAGAGGACCTACCAAGGGAAGTTTAGCTTGCGCTGTCCAGGCTAGTACACCTTGTTTATTAAAAGGCAAGTGATCACCAGGGATGACTTCAAAGCACTAGAGAAAACACTATCCTTCAGCATTACTAGCTCCTTCACTGTTTGCTGTCTGTGAAGACACCCACTGATGCTCACTAAGATGTACTATAGATAGCGGGGGGGGGCAATGAGAAGGAGAAAGACGAAGAAGATAGCATTTACTCTGGCTTTCCTGCATCAAGGAAGGGTATCTAACAGAGAGTGCAAATGTGTGCTGCAGCCTGAACCCAAGCAATCATTATGGTCTGATACATGAAATGGCTGCTCACGGAAGATGAACTTGGTAAGTATCCCACATGCTCCTAGAAAAAGAACTCTGTGAAATATAACTTTTGCTGTGGGATAAGTTTGTTTTGTTTTTGTTTGTTTGTTCTGGTGGTTTTTTTGCTTTTGTTCTTGTGTTGTTTTTTTTTTTTTTTCTATTTGACAGGAAAGAGTAGACTTAAATGTAAAAGACTAGTTAATAAAATATACTTTTTGCCAAATGAGTGAAATGAAGCGGGAGGATCTTGGGCTGAATTCTTCATCTTTTGGAGTATTAGAAGTAAGTTTATTCATTACAATGATCAGCTTCTCTTATTGCTCCAGGGAGCATAAGTCCAGTCTGTTCTTTCTTGTTCTTTGACCAGCATGGAGCCAATGTTGAATCTATGCTAATATTTAAGTACAATTAAGGGGCAGGTTTTAAGATCACAGAATAGATCTAAGCCACATTTAAGAGCAGAGGTCAGTTCAGAGCCTACTTAAACCTCTAAGTTGTGCAACCAAGGAACCAACAAACCAGCTGTGGATGACAGGGCTGCCAAGTGAGACTTCTTGAAAGGAAGGGAGGCAAAGAGGACACTGATCTTCTCACCCAAAGAGTTGCTGCAAAATGTGTTGAGTGGATGTAAAAGATGAAAGCCCTAGCAGGAGACATGCCTTTTGTACTTTTTTGGCTAAGCTGCTAACAGTGAAACCTGGAGTTGTCATTCAGCCCTTGTCAGCTGTAACACGCAAGGCAGCTCTGTACAGTTGAGCTGAGTACTGCTAGATAGCAGGGTCGAATTTTGTAGCCTGCCGTCAGGACAGCCAAACATGCATTGCTGAGGTGCGAATTATGAAAGTTAGTTTCCAAATGACCAAGGGGCAATAAACATTAATATAAACTAGACATGGGCCCACGCCAAATAAGCCCAACTCTCAGGGTGTTTGGATTGCAAACATTTGATCGGGATCCAAGCTTTGCAGCTGGCCTTATCTCTGCAGCGGCCAAGCCAAAACCCCGGGGTTTGTGGCCACCTGGCACATTCTGCGGTCCAAGGATGCGGTGTCTGATGCTCCTTTGCCACCTCCAGCTAACAGTCCTTTTTATCAAAATTCCTTGTTTCCTGTCTTGCTCTGGTATTCTTTCTCTGACTTCATGGTTTTTTTCTCTCTCTTATTTATATTGGAAGTTCTCTGAATAACAGACACGCTTTAAATCTGTTGTGAGCAACTCTGGGTAGAATTTTGAAATATTGTGGAAAATCAGCAACGGAAAGCATGGAGTCTGAGCAGGAACTTTGTACCTTCCATGCAAGGCTGACAAAGGGCACAAGGCTGCTGTGCTTGTGAAAGAGAGACGGCTAAGAAATACATTTGATAAACATACCCAATTCAACTCAGACGACCTTCTGAGGTTTTAAAAGACATAGTAGGGCTGGTTAGCAGTAGGTGCCTGCAGGATATGAGCCAGAAATCTCCAACCATTCCTGGGGTCAAAGACTGGACCCTGTAACCCTCCGTGTTTATTCTTTCCACCTCAGATCCCACTGACTAAGCTTCAGATGGAGATTGGCAGTCTAACTGCCTGTGTTTTTATTAACCAGTATGTAATGCACAGAGAACCACTTGGACTTGCCAAAATACACACTCGATCCCCTTGTTTCACCTCCAGCAGCAATAGCCACAAAAGGAGTTGTGCGATTGCCCTGTTTCTACGAGGACTTTCCTTTTCTCCCTGGACCTTCATAAGGTGCAGGAAGAAAACACTGTGCTGTGCCCTAAACCTTAGAACCAGACCAGCATTGTGATGCTACAATTTCTGGGATTTTCCCCATCTTCCGTAAAAGAAATAGTCAGACATTATGTAAATATCAAAGAATGCTGACTTTTGTTGAATTCTAAGAGGTTAATTGGCATGTTAATTGTCAGTAATTAATATATGCATATACAGACGGTAGAAGTAGAGATTTTATTGGTATGAAATTTGTCCATTTGCTATACTTCGCACTCATCAAATCCACTGTTTCTGAAGCAGTAAGATATTGATCTACATTACGTATTCTGCTCAGGTAATTGTGATGTGTATTTAAGACCATCATCTTAAAATAGAACAAGGGGACGCTGAGCTTGCATCTTGAGTTGCCTCGATTTCCTCTTCTCACTTAGAGGCTGAAAAACACGTGACATTTTATGGTCATTTCATCCCTGGTTATACCTGTCTCTCTTTTCAGCTGAACAAATTTTCTGAGTCTACATTTCTGGCTATAGTAATTATGCTGTTGATGCATGGTTATGTGAGGAAAACTTTGTAGATTCCAAACTGATAAAATATATCCAGGCATTTCATCTGAAATTCTACAAAACCAAAAGTTAATAATATTGTCTGTGATAGTCAAGTAAAATCTTCAGTTTCCAACTTTTTGAGAAATAGCTCTGGTCACTGATATTTGAGCCTTGTTCTGAGGCAAGTCTTGACGGGTTTATATATCTAAGCAGTTTATATATTCTTCTTCTGTTTTTCATTGTTATGGGAACATACTAGACCAAGTTTTCTATACAGACCTCCTGGATCAGAAGTATAACTTTCTTTAGAATTGAAGATTTTTTGAAACAGTCTGGATCTAGGACATACCTGGGTGTCTAGACTTCCTGGGGATAGTCTGGAAAGTAGACCCAACTCTGCTCTGTTCAAGCCTCACAAGCATCAAGGGCCTGCCAACATCATCAAAACAGAGTTCCTTAAGGCGTGGGTGTAGGTATGAAAATTAGTCCATGAATACCACCCAGCTTTGTGTCTCGACTCATGTGGGAGTGCAGAGTATGTCTGACAACGTCTTCAGCTGTTCAGGGATGAGCACTAAGGCTCTTGTGTTTTCTGCTTGGCTGGGGGGTTGGAGTGGGTGGGAAGGGTTCTGTTTCTTTTTCAGCTCACATCTAACAAATCTGCCGATATGTTGCCATCATCTTCTACATCCAGACTGCTGCAGGAACTCCAGTTTCATTGCCTCTTCTCATTGCTGACTGTTTGTTTTTTTGTTTTCTTTTTTTTTTTTCTTTTTAATTAACTATTTTTTGCTGGTGCAATATTCAGAGGTGATGGGCTTCACAAGGGCTGTCCTGGCACACATGACCCTTGACAGTCTCACTGAGACTATGGGGCAACCCATAATATGTATGGGGGATAGCAAGTAGGGAAAGTACAGCACAAATCTACTGTAATGCAGCTCCAGCCAGAAACAGAGAGCTCTAGGTTTTGCAGTATCACCTACTGAGACCCCAGGAAAGGCTGGAAGGTCAAATTGTGAGATGTTTCCCTTTCATCTATTTGTGAAGGCCGTGAAACTCTTTGTAGACGTTTTAACAAATAATGCTTCAGAAATATATTTTCTCCTAACATCCTGCTCCTTTTTACTTCCCAAGTACAAAAGCCAACAACAACTCAGCACGCATGTTTTAAGTTGAATAAAAGGAGCTGGTAAGAATGCATGTATCACCCTTCCAGAGGGGTCATTATAAAAGAAGTGAGGTTAAAAATAATGTTAACGTGATCTACAAAAAATGAACTCTTCATTTTTCTGCATCTTTTAAGACATTCTGAAATGTCTCTGCATGAACTCTCATCTCATCTCATCTTCCTTCTTTTCCCTTTTACCCTACACCCAGTCTCTCCATCTCAGAAAAGGAAAGTTTTTGGTGCCTCTGGCTATAACTAAATGTGAGGACCCTTAGTGGTCTAACAGCTGCATCTTAGGATGAAGTCAAGATGCACATTTTCCCTTCTCATTTTTCCCTTTTGCCTCTGGCACTATGTCACCATGCGAAGAAAATCAGGCACCCAACTGCAGTGGTTGGAGGGATGTTGAAGGATGCACCTCTCTGCTGCTCTAGTCTCCATTAACCTATATTAATGCAGCTCTTCAGTGAATCCCAGAGAATTTACAGGAAATTTGAAATGATACTGCTGGCCCTTTGGCCTTAAAAACAAACAAACAAACAAACCAAATGTTACTGAGTATTTAAAGACATACTTTTTTCTTTTCTTTTGTCCTTTTTTTTTTTTTTTACCAGACTGTTAACAGATCGAAGGCTATCTTTGTCAAAAATGTAGAACACATCCTGAAATACTTGAAAACGTGTCCACCTTGAGCTGCTGCTGCTGTTGGCCTCCATGGATTGTGGAGCTCATGATATGCTGCTGCCACAGGGAGCTGCCTGCTGAAGAGCCTTCTTTTAGGAGGATGTTCAACATCATCTTAGAACTAAGTTCCCTTCAGATATCTCAGACAGCAAGAACCACAATTCTGCCCATTCAGGCACTTTTGTAAGTATTCTGCAAGCCTAAAGTTCTTTTAGCATCTTATTTTTAAATGCTGGATCCTAAATATCAGGACAACTTGAAATTAAAAAATTCCCACCCTGAAATTTCAGTGTGTGGTACAAACCAGTTTAGCAGCAGAGTTGTGTTTTCTAGATTCACCACACAGGTTTAATCTCGGTGATAAATTTGTACTTGCTGGCCCTGAAGGCAAGCAGAGACACACCGGTGGTTTAGTGGTTATCTCCTGGACAGTACAAGAATGTCAGAGCTCAGGACTCTAGAGCAGCTGTAATACTAATAGCCTTGTTAACATAGTTATTAGCATTATGTCAATAATTATCACAATGATTATGATAATAATTATTAAAATAATAGTGAAGATAATTAACAGTGATAATTATTAACAACACAGTTAAGACCTGTTTGTATATTCTGTGAGGAAGTGTGCTCTGTTATACATAGTATATTCTTATTTTGTCCTCCTAGATTTTCTCAGTCATCTTCTGCTTTTTTCCCCCCTTGTAGCTTCTTTCTTTCCCCTCTCATATTTAATCCTTCCTCTCTGTTGTCTCAAACATCACTCTTGTCCCTGACTCTTCCACTACTCCAGAGAATTGTCAGTCTCCAATTCTACAGGATCTGTTCCCAGTGTGTCACGAATGTTGGAGTTGTGTAACCAGGGCTGGATTCACAGCACACGCGGGACATTCACCTTCAACCCCAGAACCAGGGTAGGAAGCCCAAGCTTGTGGTGACATAGATTCATCTTTACTCATAATCTCTTTCTCTAGAAGTCTCCTGTGCAGAAGATAAAACAGTACAGAATAAAGCAGAATAGTACTACTGAATATAATTAAAATATTAGTATAAGAAACATCACCTTATAATAATATTAAGAAAATAACTCTTATGAAATCTAGGCATCTTCCTGAAGTGAAAAGTCAAGTTGAATGTGATTACTACCTTGGCTGCTTAACATTTTCGGCCATGCTGTTCTGTGGACTAGCTGGAATTTGAAACTACTAATGGTATATTGTAGCAGCTTATAAAGCTCAGTGTGAGAGGGGCAATGTTTCTGCTGTTTTAGTGTTTACTGTTTCTGTTCTGGGATGGACTGCATATAAAACATGGGAGGAGTATGGCATCTTCGAACAGACTGAGGCATATCCCTTCTTTTTTAACTCCCAGACTTGATAGTAAGAAGCTCGTATCTGCAGAAAGACCAGCCTGGAGCTTCTGAGATGGAGGCATACACATATATTTACATATGGAGAGAGAGAGAGACACACACACACAATGATATATATGTAAGTACACAAACATTGCCTAATAAAATATGTCCCTGATGGTGCCACTAGATGTTAACAACTATGAAACTAGCTAAAGATAATAACATATAAACTTTTTTTTTTTTTCCAGGTATGGTTGTTTGTTCTTATGCATGGTCTAAGAAAAAGAAAACAATGAATTCTAAAATTTATTGACAGCAGCACCATCAGCAGCATCTTTGTTGCATTTCCTAGGGTTTTAGACTTCAGGGGCCCTGTCAAACCTGGCTGGTGTCTGGATAATCCCGAAAGGGGAAGGCACAAAACTCCACCTTTCCCAGTGGAAATTTTGCAGGGGCTGTTGTGGCTGAGTCCTACCGTAGTCAAAAATGACAGGGAGGAAACAAGACATGTAACGGCGGCGGCTGGCTGCAGCAACTGTGGAAACACGCCATGTATTCTGTGTACCGTTTTTATAGCCCTGATCATGACACATGATAGACACCAGAAAATAGTCTCTTATCATCATTCCACAGACAGTCTCTCTTTCAGTATGTGCCTTGGGCATGATCCTGCTGGTTTCACTAGGCACAGATATGGAAGGAAGTATTTGCTCTTCTCTGTAACCTATTTACAGGGATTTCTTCTGAACTTCCAGAGTTCCCCTGGAGTAGGACAACCCCATGCTGTTCTCAGCTAGTGTTATGAACATTTTCCAACAACAACAAAAAATGCTGCTGTGCTCAGCCCAAAAGATTTCTGTCAAAAAACAGTTGCTAAATTCAGCACAGGATTTAAGCTAGAATTTTGACTTTTGGGGCAGACTGCTCCTACACTGGGGACCTTGGAAGTCCAAGGTCATCAGCTCAGCATGAGGGGGCTCTTCCCTGCTTGGCACAGGGAGCAGAAAATCCCAGGAAGCCTTGGTTATAAAGCAGGCAACAAACCTTGCAGTTTCAGGCAACTGTTCAGCAGAACTGACTTTCCTTGCATCAATGAAGATGAGGAAAATGAAAATTTTATTGAGCAGATATAGGTTCTGGGGAAAATATTTAATCTGGGAAGTATTGTATGTCTTAAGTTTGGTAAAAAAGAGTCTTTGGAATTTCTAGTTCCTAGGAAATTGTGAAACATTTTAGGTTTTGGTTCAAGTTTTATTTAAATGAAATTTGGAAAAGATTGTTTTTCACACACCAAAAACCCACTTTGCTACCAGTTCTCCTCCTACTGCAAGCTAGAGGTGGCCAAATAAAACAAATAGCTGTGCTACTAATCTCTCTCACATCAGTGAAACTTGAGGAAAGTTCACAGCATCATTGATGTTATTGTAACTAGGGTTTGAATGCAGGATAGGAAATAAATGTCATAGCCTTGTCAAAGAGATGTAGGACTTACACAAGCTCTCCAGACAGTAGGAAAGCAGTGGAAGGAAGGATGGAAAAAATAGAAGCACTTGAAAAATATAATGGAAATATAATGGAAAAGTAAGGCAAATAACCAAACATTTATTGTAGTTATAGCTAAAAATTTTAATTTATATTTACCCTACTGAGTCTTGAAATACCAGGGTAAACTTTGCAGAGGTGTTTAGGAACACACCTCAGGAACCTCACTATCTCTCAGCTCCCTAGCTTTCAGATAAAGAGAACAATGCAGTGTCAAGGAACGTCCTCTTTGTGCTGCTGATGCACTTCAGGATCACAAGTGGGCAGAAGACACCAGCAAGGCTGACCCTGACCGAGGAGGTACAGAAAACGATGCCGTAGCCCAAGATGCTCAGGTTTTGCCACTGAAGGGTTTCTGAGCATCAGAAAGCTGTAGCACCTGGTCTGGGGCTTCCTCTCTGTGCAGGTTTAGATTATCAGAATCTCTGTCTTCTTGTACAAGGAAAATAGGTTTACCTAGCCACAAAAAATGAAATAAGTGACCCATCTGCCAGTGGATTGGCAGATTCTAAATACACAGACCCTTGTGTGCTCACTTACAGCAGTTAGGTGCAATCGACTTGCTTGCACAAAGTGGGCAATAATGCCCTTGCAAGCCAAAGGAAAACAAAGAGTGTGTCTTCAGTGAAGCTTTTTGTTCTAAATAAAATGAACCTGATCAGCAGGTGCTTTTAAATAAGTTCCTTCTATATGGAAATGGAACGCAAGTGGGAAATGGAACGCAAGTGGGAAATGGAGACACAATACTTTATGCAAAGTTAATTTAAAAAAGAGACAGTTAACAAGGGGATATGGGACCTAGTGTTTTTCTTTGCATAATGTAATTGCAAAATGTAATTCTTTTTTTGCTTTGTGGAATGAGGACCAGCAGGTCAGTTTCACAAGACGATTGCTGCTCCCATTTTTCCATTGCTCATACCTTTGGCTTGGATAAATTCCTCTGAAAACCAGCTTTACAGAGCATCGAGTCGGGCAAGCTTGCCAGTGACCCTCTATAGCCCGGCTAGTCAATGGGCTGCAGCAGTTGGCTCACGATGGTAAACCACCTCCCCTTAAAATGGATATATTGAATTACTAAATAAATTCATCAGTTTCTAAAGATAGATGTGACAGGGTAACAGCTCTCAGGCTGGGCAGGCCAATTACTCCATTTTATAAGGAACTCGCCTTCTGTGCAATGTCAAAATTTGCCTGCAATATGTTTGGCCAAAGATCAACACTAAACTGAAACTGTAATTGCCTCACTTTGGCCTCTTCATGGTTTTCCCTAGTATGTGACAGTCTAATCTGGTCGAGAGCTACATTTTACTTGCATTTGAGATTTTATCATAATTTTAAAATTAGTGTCCCTGCAAGAAGGCTGATATAATTTCAGAAAGAGGATTAAGCAAAGAGGAAGGAGAAAGGTACCAAAATTTGTAGCCTGAAATCATTGTTTTAAACGAAACTCCTTGTGCAAATATTGATCTTTCCTGGTGTAGAAGACAGAAGAAGGCTGTGAAATCACATCCCACCTGCCCCGCTCAGAACTGCAACTGGTGAGATGAGCATTAGCTGTGGTTGCACACATGCCATGTGGGAGCGATCAGGCCCATGAGGCTTTCGAGTTGCAAGTACAAAGATCTGAATTCCAGCCAAGAGGGGAGATCTTTATAAAGAGATCAACAAGAACCATGCTGCCGAGATCTCTCTGCTGTTTCATACTTGCAATCTGGTACATGGGCTTCTCAGAACAATTTAGCACTTAGCCCGAAGACTTCATCAGTTTAAACACTCGTGGTTTTCTCTGAACACTTTGTGTATTACATTACATTACTAAAGAAGTGTTAGTGAAATGGTTAAAGAAATGCTTCTATTTTTTCCTCTGTAAATCTGATGGCATTTTACAAGTAGTTCCACGTTTTGCCTATAGATTTTGTAGCTCTGGACTCTGATTTACATGTTTTTGATACAGGAACAGAGAAAAACATTTTTTAAACTAAACAAAAAATTCATCTTTTTGTCCCCCAAAATGGTCTGGGGGACTACTGCTATTTAAAACTCACTTCGTAGAAGGAGGTTACAGAAGTCTTCCTGTATCTTTAAAAAATAGAATGGCAAAATATTTATTAACAGCAATCCTTTCACACTTCATCCTGAGATCATGAAAATGGTCTTCTTCCATTATGCTTTTAATAACAAAAAAATCAACATGTTTACCTTCAAACTGTGACATACAACTACAGAGAAATCCAGCTGCTTCAAGTGTAGAAGTCACAAACAAAACTCTTCGAAATCATAAAGCAAAACCCATCGTCAAACAAAATCACAGTGCAATGACCTTGGTCTGACTCCAGCTTCAGTTCTGGATAGATTTGAAACCAATGAACTTGTTACCTTGTAAATGGTCAGCAGAAAACCTTTTCCCCAGTTCTACCTTACTGAAATCTTTCAAGTGAGCAGAACAGCCTTTGTGAATCAGCCTTGTGCCTGACTTATGCGCAGAAGTCCATGCTATCCTGAAAGAGAGGAGGAAAAAAAAAAGGTGATTTAGACTGAGTCTTGAAAGACGTAAATAGCGGTTTTAAATTTTCAGAAGTCAGGCCACAACTGATTAAATCTGCAGCTGTCTAGGTGAAAGCAAGTGACTGACGGATCTCAGAAGATTCGGGTCCAGATTCACCTGTATTGTTTGAGCCATTCTGAGAACAGAAAACAGCTGTACAACTGTTTCCCTGGCCAGAAAAATTTGGGTTTATGGCTGCTGTGTGTGTTCTCAAAACGTCCGATGAATATGGTCCTTTGTCTTGAGAAGCATCTGAAAACCCAGATGCTTATCTGCGTTTCTCAGCTAAATAAATTGTGATAGTAATTTTGTGCTGATAACCCTTCATGAGTTTTTTCAGTAATTTTTGGTATTCAGTAATTGGTAAAAGAATATTTGAATACAAATTCTCTCTGTGCCAAGAGGAGGTTTTATCTTGCATGGACTCCATTTATTAAAAGGAAGACCCTGCTCTGGGAAACTCAGTCTAGGTATAAAACTGCAGAAGGACAATTAACAATCAGTCTACATACCCAGAATGAGACAAACAGTGTGGGAAGAAAGCTTAAAAAGGAAGAGTGACTTTAGCACTTGCATTCAGCTCATTTTCCTGTCTTAGTAGGGCTGCAGGGGGCTGTTTGTTTTTTATTTCTGTTTCTTTGATGGACTCAATGGGAGGACTGGGGCTTAGAGGTTTTATGAGACAAGAGTATTTTGAGAAGAGGCTTTAAAGAATAAAGGGTGGAGGCACAGTGGATTGGGTCAGGAAGGGAATTTCAGACAGGGGGGCTCCATTGAAGAAGACACCAGAGAAAGAGCTGGCGACACAGATGTGTGCGACTGGAGCCAAGCAAATGAGACAAAGGTGAAAGGATGAGAACAGAGCTCTTCCAGCAGACTTCCCATACTTCTACTCCCACCACCACTTCAAGCCTGAGATGTATAGAGATAAGAGTGGGGAGATGTTGATGAAGAAAGCATAGCAGTGGCAAAAACTAACTCAACATCCTCAGCCTTCAAAAAAGACACACATACTGTTCTGAATTGAGAGTTTAGATTAGAAATTTTGTCTGTTTTCACTTCCTAGCATTGGCAGATAACAACATTTTCTAATTGTTTTTATAGATTCATTTGCAAGAAGTCTGCTGTATTTTCCTGTTCACTTGAGACCACTTGCACACTTGGATTCTCCAAATGCAGAGACTCTGGACACTGAGACTGAAAGAGGTGCTTTATTGTTTGCTCTCTTGCTCAGTCTCTCTCTGAGGGGGGGAGTGAGGGGAAGAACTCTCTCTGAGTGAGGGGAAGAACCTCACACAAGTGCTCTTTCTCTTTTTTTCTCTCTCCTCTATATCAGAAGGAAATATTTCTAAATGTGCACTTTCTCAGTCTTGTCTGAATGCTCTTTAGATTAAAGGTCAAAAATACAATTCTTGTCATTGTGAAGATACCAAAGAAAACAGTAAAAATGGAACACTATCAGTTCTGTGGACTACATTAAAAATGACCAAAAGCAACATCTTTAGGACTGATTTAAAAAGTCAAGCAAACATGTAAAATCTAGCAGTCTTAGGACATAGTTTAACACTTTGGGATATATTGCATACTTTCATAAAGATCCTTTAAAAGTTGGCAGGAGATAAATCACCTCTTCCAATTATTTTGAAATTATGCAAGCTAGGCATACTACAACTTTTGATCACAAGTACCTACTGAATTGCATATTCTCCAAGTACCCCCTCTCAAGGTCACACTCAGATCTAGACCATAATAGCTTTTAGTCCATTGCTGGTCTGAGGGCTCTCTGCCCTTCCACAGGGAGTAGTGGGAGTTAAACAAGTACAACAACATGGGAAACCGTGATCACTTTGGGGCCAGTAAGACTCTGCACCCATTTTAAATAACTTTGCATCAGTGAAATGGTGATGCAGTGACAAAAGAGGCAAAATCAGTGTTTGACGGGTCTTGAATTCAGGTATGCCTGTTTCTCTATTCCTTATGAGTACAGGATCACTATAAAATTTCATCAACTTAACTAAAGCTATAGCTATTGAATGGAATGCAGAAGGTAGAAAAATAAAATCACAGGAGCACAAGAAAAGCCCGTGTAATAAATATCAATTGCAGGATATTGTTCAGATGTTCCTATTGACACTATGAGCAGTGTTATGTGCTTTGCAAGTATGGGATACATATTTATTGACCATGGGAGCAAATATCAGCTATTTGGCTTAAGCAATTCAATAGACGATGACATGCTAGCAGTAAAGGGAAAAATTTTTGTGTCCTTTTAGAAATAAGCATTGCATATACCTACATAGAGAGTAATGTATACTCCTGCTGCTGAGAGTTAGTGCAAAATCAACATTCTCTGACTGATAGGGATACTTGTGAAAGGGTTATTCAGTGATTAAGAGACTACTTGTAATTTGCGTAATTTTAATAGAATTAGCAGACAGTTTGATGGGATTACTTCTTCTCATGATAATCCATTTTCTCTGTAATACTGGGAACTTTTGGTGACAAATGTGACTACTGGCTTAAATAGATTTTTTTAAACCTCATTTTTAAAAGTTGAGCTTTGTTATTATTAGATATGGACACTTGCCAAAACCCAGAGCTGAGCAGTCCCAAGTCATGAGAAATTTGGGAGTGCACAACTTTCCATTTGAAACTACCTCTCATTAACTATAATTCATGATTATGATTTATTTTTTATTGTTAAATGCAGATTCAAGCAAGAAGTATAGACAATAAAAATGTCCTGAAATGTTTATAAATAGAGATGACATTGGAAGTAGAGATTAAAGGATGGGCAAGGAGAAAGCAGGTTAACTTCACAGTAAAGAAAAGCTAGGATAATAGGGGAAGGGATATTGTGAACAACTTTTGCCTGGCAGTGCAATAAAATTTTTGACCAAGCTGAGTACTTTAGAAGATTCCTGCCTTCCCAGGAGTCTTATAAGTAAGGGCTGAAGAAGGCAGTTGGTAGGGAACAGGAAAAAACAGCCTAGATAGTTTTCTAGGATCTGTCTGAGGCTTAATTTCTAAGATTCTGTGCAACCAGATGGTAGGGAAATGCCTTCTTTGCTAACCATGGAAAAAGACCACCATGGTACAAAATTAGAACCAGCGCAACTTCTCTTACGACATGTCTTCTGCTGCTGATTTAGAGTCAGTATCTGCAGTAGAGAGGGGAAGGCAAGGACCTGGCTCTGCCTCCCTCTTTTCCATCTGCTGTTTTGGCTCACAGGAGTTTTTGTGAGCAGGAGTAGAGTCACCTCCAGTGTTCCATGATGCACAGCTGAGCCAGGACAGAGAAGAACGAAAGTGACCCTCACGCTGTGCAGTCGTGATTGAGACTCTGACGAATCATTTGTAGGGGTGCAGCGTAACAACTGGTACAGAAGTAGGAGTCCTAGAGGGGCATGAAATTATAAGACAAGGGTGAAATGGAACCCAGTCATATCAATGAGGAGATAGCAGAACTTTGTGTTACCCAGGAGAATGTTTCCATTGCTACCTTCCTATGGGAATACGGCATGCTCCAGATCTAGTAACACTGCTAAGCTGGAGAGTTTAAAGTAGTAGAGTTCCTTTTGAGGACTTCCCCATTGCTAATTTATTTGGCAGTCCTCATCCATATGTCCTTTGAGGTTTAGATATAATCTTCCCTCTCAGCTGAGGTTGCTAAGACCTTTTAGGGATCTCATTTAATCTGGAATAAAAAAGGAATATCAACTTGGGATTTCAGGGCTAAGCTGAGTCAGAGGCAGTACCTAACAACAAAGAAAAAGACCATTTAAAACCATCTCGAAATATGAACATATGAATCTTTCCAAAGTATCTTTTCTGATTTACTGGAAATAGTTGCAATCATACACCTGAAATTTCAGATGTAAAAACTCTGGCATTGGTGAAAATCATATTTATTATGGAATGTTACATTAATTTGTAACTGATTTCTACATGAGCTTGTATGTGTACACACAGAAATGAGATTGTTCCTAGATCTGGGGCTAATATATGTAGTCTAAGAAAGGGTAAGAAAAATGGTGTGAAAATATATAAGCAGTATAGTACCTCCAGGGCACAGAAAAAAGTCTCAATTTTTGCAGCACTCTTTAAATATGCTGTCCCAAGAAAGCAGAAAAATGTCCCTTACCACGGAGATAGAAGACGTCTTACACTTATTAGATATTCCTTAATATGATCTCCTTTTCTATAGAAGCAGTCAAAATGTGCAAAGAGAAAAAAATATATATCCTGGATGCTGAAGACTGTGATAGGTGAGATGTACACTTTTTGCTGAAAGTGTAGTGAAAAATGAAGAGATCAAGGACGCTGAAGGATTCCAGTTTTTATTATCTTTCTTGGACTAATGTGCATTTCAGTTGCATGTAGTGCATAGCATATAAATGAGGTATATTTGCAACAGAGCAAAATGTAAGAAAAGCAGTAAGACTCTTCTAACAGAGGAAATGTGGGGCAGACTGATCTGTACAGCATCCTCACTGCAGTGTTCCTAAAGGAAGGAATCCGCGCAATTAGAAATCAGCTTTGGTGAACCAAAACACAAATTCCCCAGGAGATCTGCTAGAAATCTGGACAGTTTGAAGGTCTGTAGAGCACTTGGGGCATTTTTATACAGGGTTTTTCTCTGGATGCTCTGGTGTGTGACACCCTGGATCCCTAGGAGAATCCAGGCTGGCAGACCAAGGGGGCTAAAGCAGCCTCAGTAGAGAGTGAGCTCCTAGTGCCATCAGAATCACAGAAAGCTCCTTCTCTCCGTGTGGCTCTACTCACAAGCCTCTGGACAAGATGCTGTGAGACTCTGGGCATAGCAGTAGAAAAAATTTGAAAACCAATCAAAACAGGAATGAAAAAAAGAAAAAAAGGAGGAATAAATTGGCAAGCGATCCCATGCAAACATAATGCAATACAGAATAGGAGCAAATCATTCAAAGAATGGGAGTGGGACAGGGCTGGTTTGACAAGTTCATATCACAGAAAATACAAACAATGCTCATGGTTTATGTCTCTTTGTAGTCCTCATTGTTTCTGAATGTGTACAGATCACTAGTAGGAAATTGTATGGATTGTGTATAGGGAAAGACAGCCTGAAATGGGAGTTAAGCAGCTGCAGAAATTCACGCCAATGCTCTTCCTAAGAGCATCGGCTGTTTGGCATCATGACCCTGTAGACAGGAGGAGAGCTTCTGAGTGACATATCTGCAAGATGAAGGGCATTCGTATCTCAAAAGTTTATGTTTCAAATTGGGAAGAAATTACATCATTTAAATGCAATAACTTTGATTTTCTGTTTGTGCATAAGCGTTTGAGTCAAAGAAGGGCCCTGTGGATGGGGGTCAGAATGTTCTCCCCTCTGTTTACCAGTTGATAGAATTGAATTTATTTGCTGTCCTGTTTTCAATTAGTTTGGGAAAGAACGCAAACCATATGGGTTTTTTAGTAGATTTAAGTTCCTGCTGAGTTTGGTTCACAATGTAGTATTTTTGTTGCCTTGTTGGAGCACAATCTTCTTCAGGGCTTGACTCCTCTTTCTGAAGTCTGTGGTGTGAAAGAGTCTGCAAGGTTAACTCACAGATTCTAAGACATTCTACTTCATCCTTCAGCTACTTTTGAAACTTTATTTTACATATGAATGGCTTGATTTTTGAATATATTCTCTCTGCAATGGTTGTGTGTTGTTGTAACTGCAACAACAAACATCAGTGAACACTGTAGCTCTCCTTCAACAGGGGACGAAGTCTTTGAAGCAGAGCATTGTTCTTTATGTTTGTTCCTACAACTTTTAAAATGCTATCTTATTTGAATTTGCATTTGTTTGAACTTGATTTGATATTGAAAAGATCCAGATATTTAACTATAATTAAATACTTATTCAAGATATCTAGCTGTTGCTTATTTTACTGTTTATTAGGTTATAGATAACTGGAGATGAACGTTTCTTTTCTAGTTTACAGTATCTAGTACATGAGTAATTATTCCAACATACATGCATAAGAGAGTAAATTAACATAGGAACAATCTTTCCTGTGGTTAAATTTTTGTGTGGTAAATGTATCCTCATGTTAAGGACTTGATAAAATACATACGGCACAGAACATGGTATGTATTACTTGATTTTGGGTGGTCTAGCAGATCATTTCTACAGCTCAAAGCCCCTTGCCATTTAGTGAGGATACAATATAGTATTCTTCCATGACTATTTACATTCTCTTTTTGCAGCAACTTCAAATGGATACATTAGGCTTTTTCCCTCTTGTCTTGTTTGATCCCCTTGAAAACAAATTTTACTGTGGTGTCAAAATATAATATAGTCCACCCATTCATTACACACAGATCTTATTTACAGAAGTCTTATTTATTGTAGTGAGAAAGACAGCATATTCCTGAAGACTGGTCATGGAAGAAAAATAAGAAACATGAATAGCAAGCTTAAAAAATATATAATTGGCTCTTTTACCTCACCACACCTTTATATAGCTGTAGAAATGATTAAGGAGATACTGTAGATCAGAAAGTCTGAGAAGTCCTGCAAAATTCAATTTTATTATTTTAGAGTTTTCTGAGCAGGCAAGTTCTGCAGTCCTTTTGAAGCTCAATTATAATTCAGCAGGAAGAGGGAAAAAAGAAAGATTTTAAATCCTCATTGGAAATGGAAGTTACAGAGGGACTGGATGTAGAGTGAAGATAATGAGACCTTTTTGCAACTGATCTAGCCAGGGAAGATGCTGCATGCAATTCTTAAATTCAACCATATTTTGGATAAAGTGCCCCCTCCCAGGTTTCTAATTTGTAAAACCAGTCTGGATTTTCATAGGAGAAAAAACCCCAGTTATTAAAAATGAAATTAAAATAATCTAAGAAACTGTAGCACTCCTTGCAGTGATACCTATATGCTTCCACTTACAAAGAGACTTTCCTTTGAGGATCTCAGAGCACTGTAGCCACAAATCAGACTTCACAAAGACTATGCAAAATACTTTATTTATAGCACAATTAGAATGATTTGCAGTCAGAAAATGTTGATTTGTCAAGATAAGAATGGGCTTTGTAAAGATTTGTCTTGATAAGGTTGAGTGTGTTGCGTTGATAAGGTTGAAGAGCATGTTTTGACTTTTGCAGCTGTCAGATCATATTTTATGCCCGTATGGGAAGGATGGAAGTCCAACTGAAGGTCTTAAAATTATTTTGACCCCAATGAAAGCAGACGCTCAATTTTTTTTAAAGTTGATTTTAGCGTTTTAATAATGAAAATCCTCAGAAATTTAGTTTTGCAGGAACATAGAGCTATCGAACTTTTTGTGACATTTCAAGAGGAATAGGAAGTGCATTTTTTTTAACTTTCAGGTACTGAAAGATATGAGGTTTTAGTGAGGGCAATTATGGTATCAGTTTTCAGAACTTTGACCCTGATTCTGTACATGCTATTTCATATGTTAAAATTCAAACACATATGTATCCAATATACAATAGATATAGTCATGATCTTAATTATATACTTGTTAGCAGAAACTGAGTTTTACAGAAATGTAACCTATCCATCTGAAACCAAATCAGTATTTTCTGCCATGATTTTGCAATTGTGTATATACCATACATCCACCACGTCAACCATTGCCCACAGGTATAGGGACACAGAAACCTGAACACACAGACACAGTGACTTAAGCAGATACACATTCACTATTCCCTTTGAAAGTAGCTATTTTAGATATGTTGAACAGATTTGAAATATTCAGGGAAATATTTCACATAATTACTGAAAACTGGCCAGTATGAATATTAGTGTATTTAATACCAAGCAGTGCAGAACTGTAAAAAAAAAAAAAAAAAAAAAAAAAAGAGAGAGAAAATATTTGTAAATAGTAAATACAATTTAAAAACTATCTGGGAACTAGCAACACTAGCAATATACTTTTTTAAATACATATTTAAAAGCAGCAAGATATGGTTATTTACTTCAAAAAGAGCCCTTGCATATCTAAAATTAAACAAAGATTTGTAGCTGGGTCAAGGTTTAAGAACAGAGTGGGCAGTAACTAAAGCGCACTTATAGTATTAAAGATGGTTCCATATAAAGCAGGAAACAACTCTGATCAGATATTTGAGAATGTATTAAAAAGGGATGTTAGTGGAAGAGGTATGCATAAGGGGAGAAGAAATGGCAGGTAAAGTCAAAAAGAGAGAGGAAGTCAACATCACAATTTACATGGACAGCTTGATAGACAAGGCAGCTTGATAGACAGCACAAAGTGGAAAAAATGCTAATTTACAAGGTCAGCAAGTATGAGTGAAAATGGTAAGATATTTTCACAGACACAAAATAGGTTTAAACATAGAAGACAGAGAATAATTTTGAACTTCAGAAAGAATAATGCAACTAATGGACTTCTACAAGGGTAATCATTAATGATGAGTCTTTTTGGTTTTTATATCAGTGACCTGGAAGTGGTAATGCAACTCACTGACAGAGTAGGAGCCCGAGTGAAAGACCAGTTATCAAGTGAAAATTGACTTAGATGAGAAACTATATGGTTTAGAGTAGAGCTGAGACTATTAGTGACAGAAATTAAATTCACGCATCAAGCAGATGTGCAATAGAAAACACTAATAAAGAGGAAGATCTCAATGAAGTAATTTAGAATAGAAATCTTGTTTATTAGATTCTGAAGTTAAACAACTGAGAAAATTACCATAAATATAAGTTAGAATAATATTTGCCAGAAGACAAATATTACTGAATATTCAAACAAATCTTGAATGCATGTTACAAATATATTTATGTAAATATATCTACACTAGAAAAGCACTCCAACTGTAAAGGTAACTATCAGCCAGCTCAAAACTTAAAGGAAAGATAAGCTGCTTTCACTTCCTTATTAATAGGGTAGAGATGGGATGTGGTACTGTGTACATTCAAGGCAGATGTAAGGACTCAAAAAAAGGAAATGCCAGAGTTTTTTCCTATGCAAATGCACTGGGTTATCATTATAATGCTTGAATTAATAAATCAGATGAATGCATAATTGCTGGGGGTTTTTTTCGCTAGTTCTTGTTGACGTTTTCTTGTCCTACATTTTGTGAAACAGTTTTCATGCAAAATTTTTAACAAATTTTCAAAAACTGAAGGTGAAATTCTACTATCCATGCTTTACCTTTTAGATAATTTGTTAAACCAGAATAGTTTGATGTTGATAATATAACATCTTAAATAATTAATACTGTCTCTTATTAATCTGAATTTATACACACCAATGTAACATATATAATTAATATTATATAATTACTGCATAAGATACTATAAATTTTCTTATCCTGGAAGCTTCTAAATCATGATAAAATTTTCTGTACTGCAAAATGCTCTTAGCTAAAATCTTTTCTTTTCAAATACGTAAGCTGAATTTTTTTTCACTCTTTGATCTGTGAGCCAAGTTCACCAAAGCCTGATGCAAATTAAAATGGCTGAGTTATAAATATCTCTGCAAGTCAGTTTATAATGAAAACACAACCAAATCCTTAACTACAGAGGTACTCATGGGGGCTGTTAAGGCAGTTTATAGAGCTATCAGTGCCAAACTGTAAGTTAATGAGGAGGAGCAATTGACTGTAATAAAGCACCCCTAAACAAGAGGAGAACATTAAAAAATGTAGGTGCTGAAAATCTCTGTTGGGTTTTCCATTAGCTGCGTCCCTGTCTACAGCTTCTTTGTTCCTCATTCTGCTTCAGGAAAACATTGCCTTAGCTTCTTAGATTTTCTTGTGCTGAATTCAGTAAGTGCACATTCGCAGGGCTGAGGAAGGGATGTGTTTGAAACCTAAAGTTAGAAGCCAGTTGTCAAAATACAATTTACTATTCGCATCTAATCTCAGACTTCCCTTTATTCTTCTTATTATTACATGACTGGGAATGCACCATATGATGACAGCAAGATAAAATTAGAAATGGCTCCATTTGACTTGTGCGCCTTTTCACATCATTCTACTCCTGCAAGTTTTATTGTTAACGTTTGAACATGGCACAGGGTTCAGGTGTTTGTGGCAGACAATCAGTGCTTGAGAAAGGAACGCATAAACATATGGCTTAGTTAATGCTAGGGTACAGGGGCAGTGCGAACAAGAGAGACAATTGCCATTATTCCGGTCATACAAATGTATCACTAAGTAAATTTAATGCATGCTATGACTGTCGTTATAAAGCCGGCATTCACTGTAGAAGAGATAACAGAAATATTCTTCTCAGTCAAGAGGTGATTCGTGACAGCTCAGAGTGCTCGGGTGGTTTTTTTTCTTTTCCAGCCAAAAGTCCTTGCACTCCATTTTGGAAAAGATATTTAAAAGATTGATATTGAGTGAAACTCATTGGTAAATAATGGTGCTGAAGGTAGATGTGTGCACCTTTGAACTCACCTTGATTGTTTTACACTGGGACGTATGTGCTGCAGGAAGTGTTGAATACATCTTATGTCTTGGCTTGAGACATATGCAACAAGAACAAAGCAAATGATGAAGTAATCCTCCTGATATATTTTTTTCCCCTCCTTGTTGGCTATGTGCATGCTTTTTTCTGAACTGCATATATATATATATATATATTTTATATACATATATATACTTCTTAGTGAGAGTAATAAACAGAGAATTTGGACAAGATGCATGCTTCATGAAAAGATGCATATAGATTCTGTGTGTCTGGCTTAAACTAATGAGTGGTTTAAGAATGTAAAATAATTCATTGTTTATAACTTTATACCCCTCCCAAACACTATTATTTGTAATGTAGCAGCATAATGAACCCTTTTAAAATTAGACCTCCCTTTGGGATCCCCTAAGCCTGTGCTTTCTACCTGTCACCTTCACTTGCAGGATTGCTGCCACCTTGGTTTTCTGTCTCTGCTTGGCCTTCTGTGACAGAAAACTGTGACAGGCAAAGGGTAAAGCCAATATGAGGATGGCTATGCTACTTCACAGTTTTGTTCTAGACTGCAGCAAAACCACAAACCTTCAGAGTGCAGGAACTGAAATCCCCTTTGACAAAATGGGGTGTGCTGAAATCTGTTTTCTACAGTCTGGGTCACAAAAAGGTAAGTTACAGCCTCCTTTCCTCTTCACATGGAATGAAAAGGGAAAATTAAGAAGTTAAGCAGTCTACCTTTCTGAATTTTTTTTGATCACATCCCACTCTGGTCCTCAACTAAGAATGTGACAACCGTTTTTAACCATAAAAATACAGACAAGAGGTTAGCTTCAGCAGTGCTCCCAAGTTTTGTACCTGCTATATGCTTGCACAGGGCAGCATTTTTCACTCTAGCAGCAAAAATGGTTAAATGCCACTGATTCACAATGTGCTGTACGAGATACAGCATGCAGACCTCTTCAAGATAAGTAATCTGACTTAATTCAAGCATCGTTTTTATCCTGCTGTGGCTATAGGAAGTCTAACAGATCAAGATGCAAGACCCTTAGATGTAATTACAGATTCTTTTGATTTTTAATCCTACAATTATTTGTATAATGGTAAGGAGAGAGAAAAATAATCCTTCAGCATGTCTGTTGGGCTCTTCAGACACAGCCTGTTCATAGACTTACTATATATACTTCATATGCTGCATAATTGCAGTGGAAGAATAAAAGAAAAAATTGCGCATTTAAACTAAATTGAATTCAGAACCTCTGATATGTTGGGTCATAGAAGGCATGCACACATTTAAATAGGACTGCTGCTTTGGAAACTGAGTAGCTCTGAAGTACATCTACATGTTGGCTCTCAACTCCATGCAGCTCCATTAGGTAATGTTTTAAATATAAAGCCACTTAATAATGGACATCCATAAATGAACAATGCACATTCCACATAAAATGCTTGTCAAACAGCACTATCCACCTATTTTTAGCACATAAAAAAAAAATCACATTATATTGTTGTGAAACTCTTGATTTGCCCTCGAGAGTCCTTTCTAGGATTTTAAATAATCAGTCTTACAAGGCAGCCATCTTATTTTATGAGTTTTTTTATGGGTAGCTAACAAAGTAGAGGAGCAACAAACGCAGAATGGCTTCAGTTTGAGGTGTTTAATACCAGCACAAAGTTTCTTCATCTGGACCTGTATGACTAACTGCTAAGAATTCTTAATCCCCTTAAGGAAACTGAAGTGTTGAATTGTCAAAGATATGCCGATTACAGAGCCAAAATTTCTATAGTGACAGACCAGGCAGAAGGTATTCTCAGTAAGGGACCACCGTTATTAAATACACTGTCACAGAAAATTAGGCCAAAAGCAGATCATGCTTAAGGAGACTGCACAGCAAGACACACCCTTTTAAATTAGACTGTCCTCCTGCACTCCACAGAGTTTGTTCTTTGCTGGAGTTTAATTTAATTCAATATAACTCTTGCTGTAGTCAACCTTTTGGCTTCCACCATCTTTTCTCCCATGTTTTGCATCTTATGGAGACTATTTTTAAAGTTAATTAGCTTATCCAAATAAAGCAGAGAAAGAAGCAAATCCCAAACTAACATTTAAGAGCACTCTAGTATGAAATGAACTATACAGTAGTAGCTGTTAATTTTCTTCTGTAGTAACTGCTTTTCGCAGAAAAATGAAAGAATTTGCAAGGAAATTATTTTGAAGTCTTTATTTACATAAGTCCCTTAAATCAACTTTTTTCTCTTTAAAATGAAGTAGTAAATACAGAAATGAAACATTAGATAATGGGAAAGGAAGCAACTAGAAGGTAGTGGAAACATGAGTGCAAAGCAGAATGATTTTACAAAGACCAAATCTTGACCAACAATCGAGTATCTGCTGTCAGGTTTTTGCTTGGCCTCGATCCTGTAAGCTGCCTGCTCCACAGGAGCAAACTTTGTGCTCATTACATATAAAGGAAATCTTCTAGATGAGGAGACCTGGTTACTTAAGAAATATCTCAAGGAAAGCTATGGATAGCACGATACCTGATCCACTTAGTAAGATCTGGTGAAACATTAGAAAATATACAGTATGGTTGATTATTATCAATTAATTATTTGAGGAGTACTTACGTACCTTAGCCAGTGCTGGTGACTGCCATGCTAGGTACCACAGAACAGACCTGAAACAGCCAGTTCTTGTTGCCAGAGATTTGTAATCCCAACTAATAAAATAGGGCTAGAACAAGAGAAAAAAGGAAAAAACAAACAAACAACCCCACTAACCATAGACGGAGACCTAACTAACTGCAGCTCAAAAGGAAAATGAAGCATCCCAAACCCCACAAAAGGACATTAGCTACACCCTCTTGGGAATTCTGGTTTTGTGTATACCTTTCCTGTGGATATCACGCAAACAAACCGTTGCCAAAATGCAGACCTCCTGCCATTTACATGCCAAACATGAAAGTTGTAGAGTTCGTCCAGATGTTGTGTATGTAAGTAGAAAAGAAACCTGCTAGGAGAATCTGCAGGGTCAAGGGGAGCCGCACAGAAAATGATTCCAGAATACCATAATAATAATTTATTTTCAGTGTTAGAATATCTGCCCCATCAGGTTGCCTCCTATAGCCACTGTAACTTGCCTGTCAATAGAGGAAACGTATGGCAACGTTCTTCTTAAGAAAGGTGGAAATAAATGGTCTAGTTGAAACTGCTGTGAAATAAAAGCAACAATTTGAAAATTTAGTCAACAAGAGGTTGTCCATGGTTTGTCATGAAACATGTATCAAGTCAGTTTCTATACAGACCTGTCCTGCATCTGATACTGAAGAATATCTTCATTTACTGCTCATGTAACAGAATACATTATTAAACTTTCAAACAAAACAAAAGGGAGCAAAAACATCGGAGTATAGGATTAGGAAACGAAGTTTTGTTAAATTATGTAAGTAGTCTGAAATACAGTAAGAAGCATTTCAGTAAAGATGAGTGATAAGTATTCCACTTAAACAGACATGACCAACTGCATGCAATTGCAGGGGGAATACTGAAGTGGTAGGCAGTAACGCTGCAAAAAAGAACCTGATGGATTGCAAACTCAATGTAAGTAGAATAACCAATAGTTACGGTTGGAATAAAACAAGTTTCATGCTGAAGTACTTAAATAGGAGTACCACATACACAAAGCAATCCTTCCACTTTACTCTTCACTGATAAATTCCATGCCCAGTTTGGGATATTGTTTCCTATATTAAACTAATACAGAGAGCATAGAAGAAATCGTCAGGGACCTAGAAACATGGTCTATGTGGAAATATGGACTTGACTTTTCTTAGAGGACTGAGAGACACCCGATGGCTGTCTTCAAGTATACATAAGGCTATTGCAGGAATGTAGAAAATAATATCTTTTTCATGTCCTCGGTCAACAGAACAAAAAATAACAAGATTACACTAGGTAAAGGAATGTAGGGTCAGACATCAGGAAAAAGCTTCCTTACACTAGAGACTGCACCATTTATTTTACAATCAAATAGACGTTACTAGCCTGAATTTAGGGCTGGCTCTACTTTGTTTGAGCCCAGAGAAGATGCTGATTCTTTGCAGCACAGGTTGCTTCTACTGCCCAGCGATGCATCCCCAGCACCAGCCCTGCACCCGCTGCCCACCAGCGAAAGCAAAGCAAAATGTGGTGCTGCACGTAGGCAGGGAAGTGCCTTGAAAGCCTCCCGTCTCCTGCAGGGTTGGGTAAAATTATCCTCCATTTCATCTGTGACCGTGGTAACTGTAGGTGATGTTCCTAATTGCTCCTTAATGTGCAAGGGTTTGTCTTTTGTGTCACTGAACAGGCTTTATATTGGCCTTTGCAAGTCAGGCCAGGTAAAATCCCTATCAGTTGCATTGCTCTGTGCAACTTCTGTGCCTGAGACTTGTCGTACTGCAATTTTCCTGCACATTTGTCTGTGCTGTATACTGTGGGACTGCTTCAGATCAACATTTTTTTTTAAACTCGAGACTGTTTTTGGAAGGCTGAAAAATGTCCAGGGAATACAGTTCACTTGCATTCACAGGCAGACTGTTTGTATATGTTTATTAATCAGTTTAAATAACACAAAACCACCAACAACAAAACACTTCTGTATCTTGTCAGCTTCACCTGGCATTTACAGAGAAAAGCCCAGATGTGCTAGGAAATATCTGGCCAAGTGGCAAACTTGTGTATCTTATTAAGCAACAAATATGCAAGTTTCTTCAATACTTAAGGTTTTTTTCATTGATTTTCTGGCAAATATCTGTACCATTCCCACATCAAAACACCAAATGGCTCACACAGGAAAAGTATAGAAGAGCTAAAAATGTCCTCAATTTTTGGAAAATATATCCTTTTAGATCAACTATTTGGTTAGAAAAGAAACAAAATATGAAGATGTAACCTCTTTTTGTGCTTTATGTAAATCAAAACCGAGAAAAATAATTTAAGTTAGTTTGGTTTTGGTGTGGTTTTTTGTCGTTGTTTGTTTGGGGGTTTGTTGTTGTTTGGTTTTGTTTGTTTGTGGTTTGGTTTTGGTTTTGAATAGAATATGAAGAACACTTCCACAGTCAGCAGTTGACTTTGGGACACTGAGGACCTGAATTCTGAAAAAGATTTTTCAAATATTTTTTCATATTTGTATAAATTAAAAGAGCAAGTAACTTCTGCCTATGCTTGGAGAAAAAAGAAATAAGCACTCCAAAAAAAGAAAATGGAGTTCTGATCATTAGCACACACAAATCCAAATTCAGTGTAGCACACCTGGAATAGTTGCTCTGTATACAGTAAAGATATGATTCAGCTCCCTTAAATTTGTGTGTTTGCAAGCTTGATGTCTGCATCTAAGGTGGTCTTTTTCTAGACTCTCTAGTCAGTAGAAGGAATAGACACATCTGGAGAGAAATTAATCTGTCCTATGTTAACCACCTACCTTCAAAATGAATACTTTTTTTCATTATGTTTGCTGGCTGTGGAAAGAAATAACACCTGTTTCTTCCACTGACTGTAAAAGGAGTCTAGACAACTACGTGGGTCTTGATATCTGCACTGCAGAAATCAAAAGTGTTGAAGGTGAAACCCAGCCAGAACAATACAAGTGATCAAATCCATAGGAGTGCTGATGGCACAAGATAAGAGCTTTATTCTACTCCAGGTAGATGATCTGACAAATTATACATTTCTCCCCACCAGCTTAGTTAGTTATGCAATTAAATGATGGTGACTACATCCAAGTGACGAGAGCTGAATTTTATTTATACCCACAGCTGCAAAGTTAAAACAGCCCACTGGAAAAGAAACTTGCGCTGGACTCACTCTGAGCTGCATGCTATAAAATGAACACTTAGCATCAGATAGCACTTGATGAGCCCCGTGTGCAATAGAGACTGCTCAGGACAAGCAGTTTCAGAATTTAAAGTCAACCAGGTAAATATTCCTCTTACTCAGTGTCTGCTAACACAGAGATAATTGCCAGTAGTTGCAATTAGTTGAGAAGTTACAGTAGATAATTCAATGTGCTATACAAATATATGTGTTCTTCTATTATTCATGCCATGACATTTGTTGGTTGTCTCAGGAGTAACAAGTGAGGCTCCTATGGTTCATGAATTACTTAAATTATGCATGGTTATGGGTAGGCATTCACCATGTACAAACTGGGTTTGAATCATGCATTTCCTGGGGGCAATATTTCTCATGGTTAACTAGCAAACTTTTTAGGTCTTTCCGAGCCTGCTGTGTATTAGTAATTACTCCTGTGGCTGTGATCCTGGCATGCGTGCTTGCTGGTAAATGTGGGAAATAATGACTGTGTACATGTTGATAGATGGGAATCAGCATTTGTATTTATTCACATACAAAAAGCTATCTACCTCACTTGGAATGTAAATTATGACATCAAACTGCTAAACAGCTCTCTGCTGTCCAATTGTCCCTATAAATAGCAGTCTACAAGAGGGAGGTGGCAGTAGATCATATTTTTTACACTTGGAACTGTACAATCATTTCCTAGCTAACAACCCTGCTTTGTGAAGATAACCTATATTCTCAGATTTAGGCTTTTGTTTCTAGGTGCCTCTTTAATATGTTTTTAGTTGTTCATTTTTATGAACAATACTGCCCATCTGTCAGGGAAATGTACATGAAAACCCATTAATACATCATTTGCTGCATAAATACAGCAAAATGGCTTTACCAAAGGACAAGTCTTCTCTAAAAACACCAACAAAGCCTTTTTTTTCCTTATTAACACTCCCCCCGCTTTTTTTTTCCCCCAGAATCTATTTTTATGAAAGTAAAAGCAGAAAGGAAACTCAAATGTTGCATAGTCTGTTGTTGTTCGTGGAACATTTAACATCACTCAGGTGTCTAATTTCAAGTTTTCTTTAATGTTTTTAGTGAAAATGTTCATAAAATCCTCACGCAGGCAGGCTGCTCAAGCCTTGGTGCAGTAAATGGAGTTTCTGCTTCACCCTGGCTTGCACAGGGGAGTAGCCACACCAGGAGACTCAGCAAGTCTGGTCATGGAGCAGGCTGGTAGGTACTTGATGATCTTAAACATCTTTTCCAGACTAAATGATTCTGTGATTCTAAACATGCTATTGGAGAAATTGGGGGTTGGTAAAATGCATTAGGTCCATTTATTTTTCTCTCTGTGAAGACAGAGTTGCTTATTACATTGTGTTTTCTAGTGTTTTGTCTAAGTGCAACCTAAAATTTTGTAACATTTTGCCTTCTGCTTTGGAAAATAAGCTGAATAAACCTTGTAGGCAGGGTATATCTCCTGAAGTTCAGCTTTAATTTATCCTGGTTTCAGTTTCACTCCTTATTACCACAAAAAATAATATATGGCGCTCTCATGAGCTAATTTAGCCTTTGCTTGCCCAACTCTCAGTGGATACAGCGAGAGAATAACAGTCCTGGTAGGAAGAAGGCATTGTTAGGATTTTTTATCATGTTGATTCTTAAGACATGGAACCGTTTTAAAAATCCTTTGTTATTTTTTCTCTGGGAAGGTATTTAAAGCACATAATGATAAAGGAACATATCACTACTTGTTGGCAGTAAGTACAGAAACTTGCTTTATTTGATAGTCATTGTGATAGGAGGGAAATTAATATCTGCTGTAAGACATTTCTCTAATCTGTGTAAAAGCAAATAAATATTGAAGCCACCTCAGAAAAAAAAAAAAGTCATACAAGCTCAGTTTGTAGACTTTCTGCATGTTTCATTTGCAGGCTCTCAATTTTATGACCATAAACTGAAAAGACTTTGAACACTCTGCATTTGTATTTCCTGTTCCTAATCTCAACAATTGCACTCTGCAAGTCTTTCCTTACTGCTGGTCTGACAACACACCAACAACAAAGGGTTCATACTGCTCAATGGGCCAAACATGTCTCCAGACTGGTGATCTTCAGCAATTCCAGTGCCCTACTGTTCTTATCTTAGTGACTACCTATTTTTCTCATTTTGATTGTGGACTCTACATGCCTAATTGTACCTTGCTGATCACAAAATCACAGAATGGTTGAGGGTGGATGGGACCTCAGAAGATCATCTGGCGCAGGCCCCTGCTCAAGTGGGGCCACCTAGAGCCGGTTGCCCAGGACTGTGTCCAGATGGCTTTTGAATGTCTCTAAGGATGGAGATTACACATTTTGGGCAACCTGTGCCTGTGCTCGGTCACCCTCACAGTAAAAAAAAAACGTTTCCTGATGTTCAGACGGCACCTCCTGTGTTCAGTGTGTGCCCACTGCCTCTTGTCCTGGCGCTGGGCTCCGCTGAGAAGAGCCTGGCTCTGCCTGCTTTAAATCCCCCTGCAGTTCAGGGCAGCAGAGCTTCACCCCAAGCATGTGGCTTGCAAAAGGAAAAGGAACCAGGCCAACCAGGCACTTCTGCATGAGGTGAACCCACGCGTCCATCCCTTCTACACGCAGCAGGATGCTGCTCCAATACGACCACCCCCTGCCGTAGCTTCCTATAAGTCTGTGCAAAGGCCTTTTAATTAGATACAAAACTAGGTAGTAGGTGCACTAAGTAAGGCCTGAAGTGATAAGTAGGAGGCTGATTGTCATCGTGTTACATTTCTAAGACCTGTGAAAAAATCCAGCTTATTTTTATAGCTTAATTTATGGCTCTGTGTTACAGCAGAAAAACGTGAGAGTTCCTGTTTGATGCTGTTTTGAAAGTATGGGTGCACATGACTGACACATACCTAAGTAGTCAACGTGGTCTTCTTCAGTAGTGAAGACATTTGTAGTGAGCAAGTTACGCTTATAAACCCTGTAGTTAGTGGTATTCCTATCAAATTCACCGTTGAACGGCACTTATCCCTGAAGTAATTCAGCAGCCACTACTCCTAAGAAGGTGGGGTTTAGTGAGATTAAGCATGGTCAATAATGTCCTCAAGATCAACATTTTAGGATGTTTTAAGTTTGCATTTATATCATTCCCAACAGACAGGAGTAGCTGCTCACTCTGCTGTGGTTGTGATGGGCGGTAATGGAGCTCCAGACTGCACCAACACCAACCCACTCACCTTTCAAAAGCAAAACGCCCCAGAGGAATGCACTGGTAGTATTCTGCAAAATTGTAATGTAGTAAACTAAAAGAAATGAGAAACATGGAACTTGTAGCACCTTCTACAATCTTCACCCCTTGCACTTTTTTTGTTGTTTATGTATATCTGGAAGAAAAGTATCTCAGAGCCAGTATCTTTGTATACTGAAGTTGTGTAATCTTGTTTTCTTTGTCTAAAATTTTGCTAGCTTGGTGATATATTAAGAGAAACTGTTTGTCCATGAAAAGGTATTTTAAGAAGTAAATTTATTTAAAATTTCCTTGTGTTTGCATTCCTTTCTCCTGAATTTTTTTGGGCTCATCTATTTAGTTTTCAAAGGTATCTCTGTAAGTTTATGTTACCTAGTCAAACTGAGCTCTGTAGATACTATGGGAACAAGAATGTTCAGTAACAAATAATTGTGTATTTCAGTGGGGTGTATTTCTGTTGGTTGGTTACCAGGGATTTTTTTAAAATTGTTTTCTGTTATTTATGACTTCAGAATTGTATCTCCTTTTATTTTTCTTTACTTTTGATAACTTTTTAAGACCAAGAAAAGAAGTTATTGTCGCTACTTGTAAGTGTATTGGAGAAGCTTTTTTTCAAATTCACTATAAGCGAATGCAAACTTGATTGCAAAATGTATTTCAAATTACAGAAAAAAAATTCATAGATGCAAGATATGCATGCATTTACAGCAGGGCTTTAAAAAAAGCAATGCCTAATAACAAGTGAAAATCAGACAGCTCTACTCCTGAAAAGCCTTACTCAGCTGACTATCACTTCCACAGTTTCTACCTGCAAGGTGAAAAGACTTTTTATAGGAAAATAAGGAAAATGTCTTCCAAAAGTAAAATTTAAATGCTTCTCTGTTATAGTTAGCAGCAAATCATATTAATTCCTCTACTATTTGTTGCGATAAGGGTATTAATCAAGCTACTCCATGGATACTTTTGTGATACAATATGGAAGCTCCATTGTAATTTAGCATGAATTAATGTTCATTTACTGCAAAGTACTACAGGAAAAAATTATTTGTGGACTTTATGTAGGATCATATTCTTCTACCATGAAAGAGGCTGTGTAGATAAAGTTTGTGCCTGAATAGAATTCAGGTGTAATCAGTAGATGCAGTTGTATGTAGAGTGCACTTAACAGTCTCATGGTGTAAAAACGCAAGGCGCTCAGAGCTGTTAGATTTTCAATGGCATAATCAAGAAAGTGTTGAGAGACACTGATATTGCTGTTAGCATTAATGGAATCCCTCGGCATCCCCATTAAATTTAATATACCTGTGTAAACAAAATAATAATAACACTTCATGTGTATATTGCATTACTCCTTTTATCAAAGATCTCCAAGCCCGTTAGGGGCATTTGTGAATGGAGCATCACTGTCCACCTCTGTGGGGGTGAGTCTCTTCTTCCTGCTGCAGACGGTACCTTCTCCTGGGAGACCCTTGGGAAAGGGTCCTGCAGGGGCACACATGGCTCCAGGCAGATGCTTTTGTGTCCCTGCTGCCTGCAGCTCTGCTGGCAATTGTAGTAGGCTTTACTTATTTGTTCTTACTCCTTGAGACATTTTATGCAGTAATTTCCTAAGGTCTTAGTGCTATGGATTAGTCCTCTTTTTTACCATTCCATTTTTATTTTAAAAACATTAACAACACAATATCTATCTACACCTTGTAAGTTTGCACTCCCCTAGGTTTTAGCAGTACCTTTATCCTGATATTTATTCCATATTTTAAACTGTATTACAGTCAGATTTATGCTGTCAAAGCTCTGCTTTGCTTCATTGGGACAGTTTGCTGAAGAAGCTATGCAGTCTACAGTCCTGGAATGCTCATTTCAGAAGAAGATTACTATCCTTATTTTTGCTGGATTTTCAGCAACACAGAGACTCTGTTGACCTGTGACCTGTCCCATCAGATCAGCTGATTAGCAGCTGCTCAGAGTTTTTGAAAGTTTCTTCAGTTGTTCTGCAGCAATAGCAACTGCTATTCTTGCATGAAACCTAAATCATCCACAGCTCTAGGATTTTACTTTATCTGGTGAAAACTGACCACTTATTTTTCACATGAACTTCAGTTTCTCAACTATTGTGCTACTTTTAAAGTCCCTCCTCATTTATTAAAAGTCCAGCTCTCTTCTGCTGTATTCACTTTTGCCTAAAATGTGGAAGGTGTTAAGTTGTTCCCTTTTCTGCTCAGGAGAATGACTGGGCACTTCTTTTCAACGGAAGGCTTTGCATGGCCAGGGAACTGCAGATCTGCTGGGAGCTAATTAATCTATCATTTTGCTCTCTGCACACCGCGTATGGTCCTTTGCTTGATGCTGAAAAAGTTGTAGAAAATGAATAGTAGGGAGAGGACTTGAGGATTTTCCCTTTTCTCCCCAGAGCTGCAGATTTTGTACTTTGCATTGTCTGCTGAGGACTAGTTAGAGTTATGTCCAAACCCTTATTTAGAAGAAAGACAAACCATGTTTACTATTATATTAAAGAGGATAGAAATTTTTCTGAGGTGCTGTGGACAAAGAATGTTACAAAACCCACTTTGACGTGCAACACTCTTCTCAGCATCCTTTCAAGGCTGCCACATTTCCCCTTAGTTCTTTTACTAACATAAACCTGTTCTGCTCCTTTTCTGCCTCTAGTTTTCATTTTTGCTGACCTGATTCTTTATTCTTGCTTGACACCTTCTGTCTTTCAGACTACCACTCAAATGCACATGTTCCTGCTCTTTTTACCTCACACAAACAAGTTTTTACTATTAATTAACTTTGTCTCTAAGCTCTGCTATTCATGATTCAGTAAACAGAGATGCATCTAACAAAGACAACAGGAAGGGGAAGGAAGCTGGAAGGTCCCTCTCCAGGTTTTGCTCCCAGGTCAAATATCTTCCCTTATTTAATTATGCTCTGTAAAGCTCTTTGAAATCATTGGATTAAAGAAGCTGTGCAAGTATATGGTGCAGTTAATTATATTGCATTTGTAATCAGGCCATAAAAGAGAAACCCTTGAACCACAGCTATATTGTTCCAGGCACTGCAGTCTGTGGACGTTTTCCTTTGAATTTTGTTCCATGCCAACCAGCGGTAATAGGTTCTCACCGTATCCAAAACTCCTGCAGTCTTTTTGAGCCTGCCCTGGCCAGCAGCCCATCAGTCGTTCCACAAACAAACATATATTTCTCTCCCTATTTATTTCTTCCTTCTTTTTCATTCCACTGTGCAAGCAATTAGCTATTGAATCCTTAATAAGCCCATCTAGTCCAGCCCACATGACTATTTTGCTCCTAATCAATTTATTCAGCTCACATAGAAGGATTTATCATATTTACAATATCACAGCTATTTGTGTAGGAGTTCTAAAAGGTAAGGAGTAATTTTAGGGAAAGAAAATCCACTTGTAGATTTTTGCTGCTTTTGTTGAGCCCCAGTATGTGGAGGTTCATTTCATGACTTGGGAGGGGAAATTTTGGATTTCAGTGGGCAGAATTGAGATCCATCAAGGGAGGACAGAACAGAAATTAAACAAAAAGCGAATAATTTGGAAAAAACGTGCTCAGACTTTTGCGAACTGTCTTTTTCCAGAAGCATTTTTACATTCTGTTTTACCACTCTTTGCTAAACCTTGTAGATGGACTTCACCCTGCTCTGTAATCACTTCAAAGTTAGTTTATTATCACAAGGGAGAAAAACATAAAAGACTCAGTGACTCAGGTCAGACAGGCGCCTATGCAGACTGGATATTTGTGGAAGGTGACTTTTACACATCTCCGCTGCTATAGCCTGACGTCCCCACTGGGTAAGCACACAATTGGGTCTCAACATTTCCTGGGCCCCATGTCCGTTGCTGTATGTGCTTGGCGAATGCTTTTGAGTCCAGGCAACCATCCAGCTCTACTTGAGATTTAACTGCAAATCAAACTAATAACTTCCTTGGCCTGCAGTGAAAAAGAATAAAAACGCTTTCCCAAGTGGTTAATTTTTGCTATTATTAGGATTTATTGACGTAACAGTAGTATTAAAAGTCCCAGCTAAGACTCCTAGGTTGAATCTCTCCCCCAGTTCCCCCGAAACCCTCACCCTTGTCCCTGATATTTCTGTTTCCGAAATGATATGACTCGGTTGGGCACATTGTACAAGGTATTATCCCAATACATGACTGTCGCATTCTCATCTTGCCATAAAAATAAGTTCTATACATAGATTATGCAGAAAGAGCACAGGGGTCACAGAAGCAAATAATGCATATGATTCTATTCTATAAGACATTATGAACTATCTTTTTTGTATGAATTGCAGGGCATGAAAGGGTTAATTTGAGATTGGCTCATGAGAAAGGTATGCACTTCTAAGACTTGAACATTAAGAAGCCTGATTTCTGCCATAGCTGCCACATCCAAGCTGCAGCACATGCTTTATTTCATTTCTGAAGAGATGAACTCTCCTCTTAGAGATTCAAGAGCAAAATGCTTTCCTCACAGACACTTTCCCTCTAATTCAAGTCTTCTTCCTCCAGAGATACAAGCATATTTCAAGTTTCCAGAAAGACTGTCTGCACTAGTGCCAGTGTTAATGCACACACACCTGGAAGTTTTCAGTTATTATACTAATTTCAGTATTTTTTTTATTCTTCATCAAAATACTGGGTTCTCCAGAAGGGTAGAATGGATCAGTTCCAGCAAAACAGCACAGATGAAAGCTGTTATCCAGTATTTGCAAGGGTTGAAATCAAATATGAATACAGTCATTATACACTAAATCCAATCTTGCAAATGCAAAAATGACTGAATTTGTGTCTTTCAGAGTGAATACTGAAAAACTGCATGGCCTGTCATTACAAAGTTCTTCATTGTCACATTATGTATTTATCTCACAGTAGTTGCATTGGACAATGCTTATTGTTAGTTCCTCTTTTAGGAATAAAGCTCATTCAACCAAGTTTAGTTCCTTCTGGTACTGCAAGTGAAATCCTATTGGTGTTGCCATACTTGATGATTCCTTTTCATCTGGAGATGCAGACTAATGCCTGCAGTGCACAGACTGAGCTTCTGAGTAGTGGCCAGACTCCTCCCAGGGCTGATGTTGCTCTTGTTCTTCTGCTGGGGGAAATGGGCAGAAGTTCCAGAGGACTGGCCATCTATCTCCTCTTGTATTTCCCAACTATTTGAGTATGCAACACTACAGCTTCTCAGTGCTGTCACTCATAAGACGCGTTCTTCTGTAATTTAGTAGTTCACAATCACAGCAGGTTTCTGAGCTTTATTTTTAAAGAAGTCAGGTTCAAAGGGAGATCCAAGTGGTGTGAAGAGATACCCACAAATGGCATCTGTTTCTCTGTGTCTGTATGTATCCCCTGTGTCAATTTAGAAAAAATCTTCTGTATGATAAAGTTTTCTTTCAACCTTTTTTCCATACTCGTCCTCATACAGCTTGAGGCCACAGCTTTACTTAATACAGAGAGCTTTGGAAAGATAGAAAAAAATCTGAGAATAAAAGAGGTGAGCATGAAACTAAGGAAGAGAGACTTGCAAACAAAGAAAACAGAAGAGAGAGAGAAGCAAGCTCTCAGTTGTGTTAAAGTGAGGGAGAAAGAAAGGACGGTTGGGAAGGACACAGCTTCCAATAAGCCAAGTTTTCTTGGCTGAGGAGGCGCTGTTCTTCACCTTAAACTATGCTCAGCTTGTATTTAACGACCTAATTCTTCTTGCTTAACAGTTACAGTGCTCTTGCCCAGCCCCGAGCCGCGTGCTGACTGCAGTTTGCCGCTCGCTCTCCAGGCTCCTTTGCTGCAGCCCTAGGCTTTCCATTTTGTTGATGTGCCGACGAGCCCTTGACCTTCCTGGCCTCATCACAGATGCTCAGACAAGGGCTGTTCTGTGCAAAAGAGAGCTGGGACATGTAAGAAGGTGAGAGGTATATATGCTGGGGACTCTCCAAAAAGGTCTGGGTAAATTGAGCCCTGCGGGGTGCAGGTACCTACCACCGTGAGGCTGAGTCACCAGCGGAGGCTTCTGAAATCCATAGTTTTAGCCTGAAGAGTGGAGTATATTGAAAAGAAATTATAAGTCTTAATGAATGGCTGCTTTGAGAATGGATTATACATTGCTAGCAATATGCCACTGTTTATAGCACATCATTAGCCTGTAAGAGCTGTAGTGATTGAACTTTTGTGTTTGTTTCAAAAGTGCCACAGTACAACATTTTAGTTTTTCTGCTGCAGTAACCACTGGTTGTTACAAATCCCTTCATGAATGCATTATGGAAAACTGGGGCAGAGTTCTTCACTAGCTAGCCAAGTGCATGCCTGCTGGGGCTTTGTACTAGGAAACAGTGAATAATGTTTTTAAAGTCAAAGTACAGTAGAAACCCATTTTACACACATAAGCATGTTGCACAAGACTAATATTCATTAAAGTTCCTTGCAGGTGTGTGAAATTTATATCAGTTTGTAATGTAGAATTTATCTTCCAGTTGCTTCTTTAAGTGGGTTCATTCTTGTATCGTTTCACCTGTTAGTATCCTCAAAATAACTTAAACATTGGTAAGTCTATTATTTTATTGAGTATTCATGTAAAAAGACCTGTTGCACTTTCCTCTGTGGTCTGGTGCATAGAAAATGTAGTTTCTAAGGAGATACAGCACATGTTTAGTCGTGCTCTGCTTTACTTAGTGATGCTATTGCAGGCAGAAAACCATCCCGTTTGACACACTATGACACCCTACATGGCAATTAGTTGCACCATCTTCCACAACATTGTGACCTCTCTAAAGGGATTATGATCTATGCATTTTTAGTAAAGCAAAAATAGTGAAAGCTGATAGGTTTGAGGTACATTCCTCTAAGTGGGACCCAATCCATCCACTGACTCCAGACACTTCTGCAGAGACACAATAGATATGCTTGTGCCTCTACCTTTTGCTTCATTAAGGAGACAGCAGGTATTAATGATAGCAATTACATATTCCCAGTTAATTTAATATATAACAATGAGACGCCATAAGTAATTCTCAGAGAAGTTTGGTGATTTTACTCGGTACTTATGAATGTAAGGTACATTTAGAATACTGACCATATAATGAGCACTGGAATGTTCTGTTATTGAAGCAGTAGCTCAGTGAAAACTCTTAGAAAATTAGTTGACAAAATTGTATGTTTGGTCATTTAAGAACAAGGATAAAACAGCAATATTTTAATACTATTTTCTATAAAACATGTAGGTAGCCGAATAATAGAAAAGTGAGGAATTTGGTGCTTTATGACTTCTTTGCATTCTTGGACCAGCCTAAAATTGAGTTGAAAGAGGATTCCTTGCTAGCAACTTTCTTAGGGAATGTTGTTGCTCTCCCCTTTCACCACTCCATGTGCCTTTTCTCCTGCTGGCTATCTAAAAAGAAAAGGACAATGGCAAAATAAATTATTATAAATAAATTATTATAAATAAATTATAAAGGGAAAGGGATAAATAAATAAAGGTAAGGCATTGTCTTTCAGAAAAGTAAAGGCAGCAAAGCAAACGGAATGAAAAAGCAGGAAGAAGAGTAAGGAAAAAGGATACATATTTAACAAAAAAAGGAAGCAAACCCAAGAAGACTGAAATCAAGTAACCCCATAACCTAGCTATTAATATTTAAATAAATAACCTAATTCTTTTATCATCTCAGTGTGTGAATCTTACAAACGGCTACCCATCTACATTACATATACTGTCCTCTTCATTTTATAGGAAACTACGAATTTAAGCCCTGATGACTGAAGCAAGTTTCATATTTTAAGCCTATGTTCTTGGCCACTAAATAAAAAAAATTAAATGATTAAGAGGATGAGTACAGAAAAGCAACTATGGGGGGGCTACAGGTGAGGGAGGAGCTAAGTATCACTCCATTATCTTTTAAATCATAACAAAGAATTTAGCTATTTCCTCTTTTTTATTTATAAACCACTCCTCCATACCCACAATAAGAAGCAAAATGAGTAACACGAAACTTAAAAAGAAAACTGTGCTATCCACCTAGAATAGACAGTTAGGATCAGTAAGGTGTAATACTAATAGAAATTATTTTCTACATAAAGGCGTGAGTTGGAGAAACACTATTTAAGGCAATGCACTCCAAAAGAAATATAGTCTAAAAAGCAGCGTAAGTTTTCCAGCCACTGGAGCCGCATTCCTGTGCCAGGTTCTAGAGCATCACCCCAACAGCTGCAGTTAGGGCAGGAAGCTGTTCCAGCTTTGAGATGGAGCTGGTATTTTAGAGCATGGTTGCCCAAGACAGTAGGCTGGACTTGATGATCAAGAGACCCCTCTGAGCTCTAATACATTTAAGTACCTTAAACATTTATCTGTTTTGCATCAAGCTGAAATCATCTCGCTGTGCACCTAGCTGAGGTCGCCATGACATCAATTACAGTACAGCAAAGAACTATATGCTTTATTTGTTTAGAGAAAAGCAACTGGGTATAAATTTGTATTGCCATCAGTAATTAGGTCTGGAGCTGCAAACTGCATTTCAACAACAAGGAAAAACAATATATATCAAGTCAGTAAGCGATTTAGCATAACCAAACAAACTTCCTGATTGTAAGGAGGGCAGTTATAAATGAGAGAATGAAGTGCATATACACTATTCTCTAGTAATCTTTTACGTTTCTGTAGATAGTTTGTAAGATAGGTTTAGTTATATTTATTGGTTTGGGGTTGGTTGATTGTTTTTATAAAAAGATATTTTAAGTTAGTTGGTTTTGGAAGGTGCCACTTTTTACATTTTCTTAACAAGCTCTGAATTAGTTGAAATAACTTTTTTAAGCCAAACCACTGAATCAGCAGAATTCTCATTACTTTTTCAATACAGGTATTGTGGATATATCAATATCGTATTTTACACTTAAAGATGTGGATCTTTACTTTTTCATTACAATAATTGCTTTACAATTACAATGATTGCAGGAAATGAGGAGGAATTGGAAACCCACATTTTTCACTGGGAAAGAGGGGAGATAGAGAAATCGCGACATTGCCTTGAGGACAGGCAAGGACTACTTGGTTTTGGCTGAAAAATCTGGATCCTAAAAGATGGTGTAACACAGTGTTTGGCCCGAGACATCTCAAACTTCTGCCTGAGCTGAAAAGCCAGATGTGTTCATTCAGGGGCACACAGTGCAGTTCTCTGCTATGTAAGATCTATGTTCTCCAGGTGCAATAAGATGCATTAGTAGCAAAGCAGGGGTAGATGCCTGTAACTTTTGCAATTTCCCAGAATTCCCCACATCTTTGCCACTGACCAGAAGCGAGCATTTGGGACTCTTCTTCTATCACTCCCGCTAAAGGCAGATTTGACTCAGGATTGCAAAGAAAACTGGTTGCTGATTAACCTATTTGACCTGTCACCTAAGAGACTTGTGATATAAAATATTACGTGAATTTTTAAACAAATAACTGTAATTTCCATTTAATTGATTTTTCACCTTGCACTGAATTATTCAATGGTAATTTGTCTCAAAATAGAAGGACGGCAACTGCATATAAACTGGTAAGAAAGATGCTGTAAAATCTATGTGCACAGGAGAAAGACTGCATTTATTACGATAGCTTACATTTGCACAGTAGCCAGATGAAACACTGTTTCCTTTTCCTGCAATGTAATTACCAAAGGCAGCTAAATTCGCAAGGAATACTTTGAGAAACACATGGAAGTCGGTGCTATGGAAAGCATAAAAATCCTTGTTTGAAAGCAGTTCTCTTGCTCTGGTTTTAGGACCGGTTTTTATTATCTGTTACAGGACCCAGGAGCATGCTTGGGATTTTACAGAGCAAAGAGAAATAGCAGGCCCCTGCCTTGAGCAGTACACAGCCCAAGAGAATGAAGAAAAAAATAATGTACAGGAGGCCAAATTTTGTTCTTTGCCTAAAACAACAACAGTTTAAGAACAAGGTATTTCGAATTCTGTCCTGGATATTCAATCCATGATTTTGGAATTGAGAAACACTTCCTATGGATCATTCATCATCATCATCATCGAGGTTGTCTCATTGATCTGAATATGTCTCTATTATGTTTATGTATATTAATCACAACTACTACAACAGTTATTCTTATCCAGGGTATAACAATCTATATTGCAGTGTTGCACAGGGACTCACATAGGAGAGATTTATTTTTTTTTTTTTACCATCGAAGCCAAACTATTGTAAAATGTAGAGAACGACCATTTTCTTAATTTAGGTGCAGAGCTTGGTTTCTGCAGAATAAACAGGAAAAGAAAGAGAAGATGGGCAGTGAAAGTCTTGCGTTTTTGCTCTTCCAAGTGCAGACGAGTAGCCAGTGCTACCTAAGAAAAATATTATTTACCTATTGGATAAATTGTAAATCGCCCCTCCAGAGTTTGAACCATCCTGACTTTACTATTACATGGAATGTCAAACTTCAAGAATATCCTTTTTACTGAGAATTTCTTCTTTAGGATCTTAAAAAAACAAATAGAAGCTTCATTGCGAAAGGGTGAAACCTAAATTCAACTATATAAAACGTGGCTCTGACTTGAAATAACCTTTTAAATTAACTGATAAAGGATTCAGTGCTACCCTTGAAATCAGCTGTCTGTCACAAGTTCATAATCTCTTTGCAGAGGGATAGAATTTGGAGAATGGCAATTACAGGAGTAATTGAGAACTGACCTTGATATTCAGGCACTGTCAATGTCCTGGTTTTAGATTTACTATCATGATGACAACTACTGTAATGTGTGTACTGGTGAGTAGAAGGGCTGTATGCAAGGTTCTTCATTCATCTTGCCCTTTCAACTCCCCTCAGGGGACTGGCAACATGGAAGGTGCCCACATCTTATATTGCCACTGACTGTGGTAGCAGAATACAGCAAGAGTCCTTGCAATTTGCCTCCAATATTTAATCAAGAGGCCAGGGTCAGTTTTACTCACATTGGCCAATAATACACTGTTTCACTGCAGCTTTTCTGCCTGTATACGGATGCGGTTCCCTGAATGCATGATCATGACATTCACATTTGAGGTATCTTGGTTTAGTTTAGGAAGTTCCTGGCACCACATGAAGCATGAATTGCCAAAGTAATGGTAGCGGATTAAGGCAGGAGCATTCTAGTAGTGTAAGGAGAAACACTAGCTTGTGAGAAATATTAATGCTACCTGCATTGTTTACAGCCTGCCTGAAAGAAGCTTCCCATGAGGGTTCATAAGCATGACAATGGTCAAGCACTTGACATTTACAGCTCCTGCTACATTTATATCTGAGGAGATAAGGATGGGAGGTTCATGTTTGTGGTAAGGGGACTGCTGCAAGGAAATCAAAGTCTGAGCTTGAAGCAAACATGGAGAATATAGGTACATTCATTGGAAATTCTGAGTTCTGTAGAATAAGAAACTCCAGCAAAACCAGGAATAAGTGTAATACAGGTGTTCAGAGCACAAGTCCTGTGAAAAGGGGGATCAGAGAACAAGGCTGGGTTGTAGCATCTCATAAATTTTGTAACTTTCTGAAGAATCTGCTCATTTCTCTCTTCAAGTATTTTAAAAATGCTTTCTGCTAACAATGATGTGTAGCGCAGAAACAAAAGGTCTTTACAGAATGTGGGGTTTTTAGCACAGAGAAATATATAAGATGTTGAATATTTCAGGGCAAGTCATTAAGATCAATGAATGAGTTTATAACAAACATCCATCTAGGAAATTATTAATCAGTGATACATGGAGTTGTAATTGCAACTAAGTAGGGCAGCTAGCTCAAAAACAGGACATGCAGTGGACAAAATTAAGTCACAGAATAGCAGGCGTGTATGTGGAAGAGAAATGAAGGTTGCCAAGAGATGGCAAATGGATGTGATCATAGCATTTACGCGGACAAGACAGATGAGCGAAGTGCAAGGCAGAGAAAAATGGCATTAGCTCTCTTACTCTCAGTCACCTTGTATCAGCAGCTACTACTGCTAATAAGATGCTATCTGTGTTATCCATGATCAAAGGTTTGTATTTTCAGTTGATTTGCAATATCAGATAGAGCTCCTGTGTAAAAGAGGAATGTGCACTCATTAGTGCTGCTGAGAATACGTTGTGGCAGAGCTTTGCAAAGAGAATTGCTGCTGGGATTCTAGTGTAGCTGCTACTAATGAATTAATTCCTGTTTTGAAATATTCTCCATGGGATCACTCATAAAACACAGATCTTGTTTGCACAAGGAAAAGAAATAGGTAACAGTTGTCTGCCCTGAATCTCTACATACTTCACAAAACTGCATATACACTGTTCTTTCTGTGCTGTTGTTCACTAGATGAATAATCATATTTGGTTGGTATAAATGCAGGTATGATTCCTGAGAAATTTACAGAGAAAAGCACAGGAAGAAGTGTCAGCTTAAGGAAATATTGAATGGGCTCCAGTGGCTCAAGAAATGTCAGTTTTCCGAATATATCAGCTAATCAAATAAGGTGTATTATCTCCCTGGACGAAACTTGGTCATCTTGTCTATCTATGAGGAAAAGAATGAGAACTCTTATTTGGACACCATTAATTACGTAGATGTACATATGCATGTGCATATGCGCATACAATCATAGCATATTCCATCCCCAGAGTCACGATCAGTCTGGTCCCAGGTGTGCTGGCTAGGAAGCTAATGCAGATTTAGATACAGCCACTAAAAGAGAAATCCTCTGGTCACATTAATATGCTCAAGTTATGAGCACAGGAGGCATTCACAAAACATGACCCCTTTGTTTCCTTCAAAGAGATAAAAATAAAGCAATTTGTAGTTTATGAATATCAGAGAAATATAACTGTAAAAGAGAGTTTGGGGTAGTAATTCTATATGAATCAAATTTCTCTTGAGATAATGCTGCTGCTTAAGGTTAGCGGTAAAGAATGAGTGCAAGTGAACAGGTCAGGAAATATGACTGGGAGTAAGTGTGGAAGTAAATACGCCTAGCTGCCCACCTAGACGTGATGTGAGGTGACTGAGTGACTGATTCAATATGGCTGAGCATGAGGAAAAGAGCATACTGATTCAATATGACTGCAAGGAGAAAAGATCATGTGTGTAAATTATTATCTCACTGGCTGTAGAAGTAGAAGATGAGGTGAAATGACAGGAATAAATGAAGGAAAATTGGAACATCTGAAATGGCAAAAAAGCAATGACAGTGAACAGTCCCAGGTGGTCCATTTCTGATAATCAATGGAAAATCCATATTAACAACTAACAGGTAAGATGGAAGTGCACTACTGAGTGCATGAATTTAACAACCCCTGCAGCTGACTTATCCCCAAAATCTAACATGTTAAATTGTGACTTGAAGAGTAATTGCAAAGAGTTCTTACTATTAATTTAATTTTGAGAGGACTTTCTTAAATGGAGACTCTCCTGACTTCTGTAGAGTGACTTTGTAAACAGGCATGCAGGACATATGCAAAGGGACAGCTCTGCCAGGCATCTTTGCAATACGTCTTGTTAGTATAACAGGAACACTTTTTGAAGGGGAGTGGGGATAGGACACCTCCTTCTGCTAGAGAATGACTAAATTTAGAAGATCATTGATTCATTCATATATATTTAGTTTCAAATTATCTAGCTCATGTAAGTGACCTTATTCTTTTTTGCTCTTTCTTGAACGGCCTCCTGTGCATGTGGGTGGAGGGCATTAAATATGGTTATAAAATACCACTTCATTCATTTTCGTCAACCATTTTGTTCTCTGTTGTCAAAAGGAGAATTACAACACAAGACATAGCGGTGGCAAATAAAATCCTCCAGCACAGATGTCTACCTGATGAAAAGTGCAAAGTATGTTTCACAAGATGACTTGTCTACCTGACAGATTTAGCAAGACCAGAATAGCTGAAATACCACAATTCTTAGCACACGGTTAGTCCAAATAAAAGCAGAATCTTGCTCCATATGTGAATATAATTGCTTTCAGACTGACCTACCATCCCTCCATAGGTTTTACAACACTACAACTGCAATAAAATGAACACACGTATGCTTGTGTGTCTGTCCATCTTTCCACCTCAATATAACAACAGAAGTAGTAAAAAAATAACTGAGATATTCCTGCTCTTTGCTCTCCTAAAGAGACTTTATCCTCTGCAATTTCTTTAACATGGAAGTTGATGGTAACGTTTATCTTCCAAATTTAAATCCAGTTTATTTTAATCTAGTTTTGTCTGACAGCAGCAATTTTCAATATTTTGTAAAATATTAACTGTTTCGGGATGTTAAAAAATGCAATACTCCTATCTCAGTCCTGAAAGACTAAAAATAAACTTCTTATGTGATTGCATTTAGATGCCATTAAGATGGTTAGAAATTACAGAGACTCATATGTATTTGGGAAACCATCTAGTTCTCTTCCACTACCAGCTGAAAGGATGGATGGAGGAGGCTGCACACATAATTTGGTTGGTACTTCAGATGGTTGCTTTGCTGAGGAACTGAACCGAAAGAAGAAAATCCTGCCTAACATGAGGCAATGGCATGATCTCAAAATAAAAAATAGCAAGAGCGGTAGAAGTTATGCACAACAGACCTTTTGCTACTGTCAGAAACTGACAATTGTCATTTGGGGTTGGAATATTATCCCTATCTCTGGGGTATAAACTGTGTGATGATGTGATTATGACATTTGAAAAAGATAAGCAATAATACATTTAAAATTATGATACTGCTTGTGAAATTAAGCAAGAGGCAGCTACTCTTTGAGTAGCTTTGCAGACCTGCTAAGATGTTAGAAATAGCAACAATAACAATGACCCAGGAATAAATTTTAGAATCACTTTATATAACTTTTTTTCCCTTGGACTAACTTCCATGCAACTTACCAGCATAAAATAATAATACAAAAGGACCTACTTCTCTTGCCATGAGACTGTAGGAAAAACAGAAATGAGTATTTTCAGCATTTTTGCAAGATCATTGGCCGAGATTTTGGTGGTCATATTGCAACATAATATGTACATGTTTCTCTGTCCTTCTTTCTTTTCAGGTCAAAACATTTTTAGTGGATTGTAATAATTTCGCCTTTTGTCAAAATTGCTGCAGGAGAGTTTTCTCCCCTTCCTGCCAGGCAGGGGGGTTTCCCACCTGTCTAAGGGAAACGTACAATGGTGTGTTTGTTGCAGCCCAAGCATCTGAGAAACCTTGGGCATAGCCCTGGACTGCTGCATAATTAAATCCACGTGACGAAGCAGTTTGAAAGCAGTTGGGCTGCAAGGCTCTGAGTTAAACTTGCACCATTTCCATCCCAAAGGTGCAGGTGCAGTAGCCAGAAGCACCAGCCACAATGAACAGTCAAAATGTTATAATTCATAATTATGTCATCAGGTCTAATTTGAAAACTTACATCAACTCCATTATCAATGAGGACTGCTTTAGCCATGAAAATTATTCGGTTGTCACATTCATGGGTCAGTGAAGGAGACAGAAATACAGGAATAATAAAATGTAAGGGGCCTTGTGATTTCATGATTAGGTTTTATATTATGATTGTGGCAAGTTACTGTTGAAAGGCCAGGTTTTCTTTCCACTTAAGTCAATGGGTCTTTTTTGCTGATTTCAGTGTTATAGATTCTCAATTTGTTCCTCATTTATTTGATGATTTTAGATTTTATATAATGTCTGTCAATTGGTGTTTCAGCAAGTTCTTGGTGATCCATCAGAAAGGCCAATAGGCTTTTACCATCTTGTCAGCTATTTTATTTGCTTCCTTTATTTTAGGATATTGAAGTTCACAAATAATAATTTTTCCTTTCCCCTTGTTGACAGTGGGGACTCTTGTAACAAATTTTAAGTAATATCTGTGACTGCAGCTCTATTAAAGCTCACTCTGCAGAGAAAGCAATTATGTCACCTTATCTGGGAGTTTTCTCTCTGTCTCTTACTGTCTCAGATGATCTTACAGGGAAAATAATTTATGAAGCATTAAGAGTCAAAACAAACCTTCAGAGATGCAAAGGAGGACTGGGACCAGCAATTAGACACTACATTATGTGAGTGTAACTAATCACGGAGGTAGCTTTCCTTCACTGGCAGCAAGACATGACCAGAATTGTTGAGACTGTGGGTCCATTATCTTAAATCCTGACAAGATCAGTTCTGACTATCAGTACTAGCCTTATGGATAGTCAGTGGCCTCTCCAATAGTTGCTAATTTAAGAGCAAGCAGACTTTTATTCTACGACTACCATGTGTGATATCTCTTCTTTGGATGCTAGCAACATCTGCAAAGAGGCTGTGAAACCCGCTGTTGGGCATCCTTATATATGAGGACAGCAAGAGAAAATTCAGAAAGCAGTCCAACATTTCGAATTATGCTTTGTACAAGTAGTTGAGTGCAAATGATGTTGAAATGCCACTCAGATCCCTCTCTGCTGTGACTTACCGTTGCTTTGTCAAAATGAGACTTTTTGTAGGCTTCTTATTATTTGTGAAAGTCCTGTGACAGAGATGACACTTAGTGGTGTTTTTCTGAAAAGGCATACTGAGGGCTAATGCTCTGCTTGTTTTGTTGTTAATAGCTATTTCTGGACTGTGAAGCTAGAAGTAGAGATAGAGTGAGGACTGTGTCCAGGCTGAAATCTGCCTAAGTCTAGTGATGAGGAGACTTATTAGAAGTGCAGAACTGGAGAACTCAGTATGACCTATTTTTCTAATAATTTAATGAATGATGTAAAATAACTTACTGAAACTTTTTGCTCTTTTCCATACCAGGATAAGAAAACAAATGTTAAATTGGGCTATATCTATAGCCAATCTCTCTATATATCTATAGCTAATGCTTAAGCAAATCATAGTGGAGATTGCAGAATCAGTGCATATGAAATTGCACACTAGACAGACTAGACTTTCAGCTGAGAAAAACTACAGCAAAGGACTACACTTCCCAGGTGACCACAGACTTCCTGGGGGCTTTGCTGGAAGGTGCTGTGGGATGAACCCTTCACAGACCCCTCAGTAAAGCCAGTGTGGTTTTCTCTGCTCTTTCTCACTCTTTGTAATAACGTGTAGGTTAGTGAGGGGTTTCTCAAACTCTTCGAAGCTTAAAGAATAATTTGAGCTGAAACGTGCAATTTGAGTATTAATAAATACTTGTTAGTGCCATTTTTGAAGTAGGTTATGGGAACTTTTCTCCAAGCCTTCTGGGTCTTGTAGAGTAGTCACTTAGAAACAGAGAAGATAGATGGTACCTGTAGCTGTTCTTCACTGGGGGAATAATTAGTAATGTTCAGCTTCAAAAAATGGAACACGCTGCTTCCACCCCTGCCAAGAGCCAGAGGCTGGACGAGGAGTCTGAAGAAACTGCCTCCCAGGGAAAACACAAAAATATTGCTTGTGAGCAGGACACTTCATGAAAGGGGAAGATCTCTCTTGGGAATATCTGCGTTCTGCAGTTCTTGGTGTTTCTCAGGGTGACATTCAAACATTCATATGACGCAGGGAAATCCCACTGGTGATGAAAGATTTATTCAGTCATTTTTCCAGATGGTACGAGTCGCTTCCTCATTGAAGAGGAAGAGCCCTGTCATTCGCCAGGGCAGCTGGGGCCAAAGCGCTTTGGTAAAACTGGCAAAGCACAAACCAACCTGTGCAGTGAACAAGGCAGCTGCTGAGCTTTAGCACTCCTATAATATAATACAATACCCATTCTCTCTTTTGGAGGTACAGCTATAGCAGGACCTTCCGCGGTGCTGCTGCTGCCCCTGGCATCACCTGGCTTGGGAACTGTCACTTTCCACGGGAGAAAAGTCCTCAAATTGCTGGGGAGGATAGACAGCACCTTACATAACAGGCACTGCGGGGACAGGCCAGGTGACTCCCTCTGTGTCGCATTATCACTGTGATACAGCCTAATGCCAGCTGACACTGCTCTGCCAAGGTTAAAATGCTTCATGGGTGTCCATTAGGAATCCTCTCGAATGTCTTTCCAATCCATAACTTCTTTTAAAAAAACCCCACACCTAACATTTCATCTACTGCCAATGTATATGGTGTTTCCTATCACAGGTGCCCAATTTGGTATGTAGATGTATCCTCTGTGTGCTTATTTCAACCATAATATTTTACCTTAAATAGGAGAGTCATAAAAATTATTTCTAAATGTAACAATACTCTGAGACTGGGATGCATTTTGCAAAGAAGATACTATTTATCTCAGCCGTGTATGTATAGGATACCCTCTAGTCAGAGGCAGGGATGAGCCACCCCAGGACGGGATCCTGCCCTGATGCTGCTCCACTCCGCTTAGTGGCATTTCCCCACTGTTCTGAGGCTGGAAGCAGCTTCCCAATCTATGTTGAGCAAATCTAACTGTAAAACTAGAAGTAAATCACATGTAGCATCTCTCCCTGGGGATGTGTGCTGCATACACATAACAATACTTCCAGCTGAGAAAGCCATTCCCAGTGTGCCTCTTTAATGGGAGGAAACTAGCACTTTATACAAATACTTCAGTAGCGTGCACATCCCCATTCTGCTTAATCTCAGTAAAATTTGGTTTTCCTGTTTTAAATTCAAAGCTTTGGTTCCCTTGATCCAAGAGGTTAAATACTTCAAATCACATCAGTGCCCTAAGATTGTGAAGGGCCAGCTCAATGATGATGACGGCAAGTCGAAACATTAAGAATGCAAATTATCAGCCAAGTGACAACTGTTAAACTGTATTAAAAAGTAAAAAAAAAAAAAAGCATGTTGCTTCTGCTTAGCAGACACACAGATAGAATGATGCTACTGTGAAATTTTTGGGGAGTAACAAGAGTTCAAAGTACAGGGAAAGCATTTGTTCTCTTGTCTGTTCCACTTGCTGTTTCGAAAACAAGCAATGGTATCACCTCAAGAAATCTGCAGCTGAGATCTGTCACCAGGCAATGTCCTTACTAATAAATACAGGATGTTGATGAATAAAGAAAAATATTAAAAGAACCTTTTGGTTCAACAGTCAATTAATTGCATAATACCCTATTAGACCAGTTTAATTAATTCTGTGAGTCATAGGTGGCATAAAACAGCATTTAAAGGCAAAAGCCTCTGGCTGCTGACTGCTTGCTAATATCATATAAATTCCAAAAGCTGGTAGAGCTTGTCCAAATAGGTCTGTATATCACATCGATTTCATCTTTTCCTTCCATCAGGATACAATCCTAAACTGTACAGAAATTCATTTGCTTTAAATTTGCAAAAGAGATTTCTTTACAAAGTCAACAGCCAGCATGTAAGGAACAGTACTTTGCACATGTCCTTTTACTTGTTTTTAAATGGATGCACATTCGGGTTTTAAGTCTTCTGCCACAAATATGGAAACAGGATGGTGAACTCAGATTGAAATGTACCAATTAAAATATGTCCATTTCCTCCTGCCTCTGCAATTTATCACTGCTGGAGGTCAGAGAGTTAAATACTATCCCTAGATTAAAAAAAAAAAAATAGCTGCGTGATTTTATTACACTGCTGACATCCCACTCTGGCATCGTGCAGTTCACAGGGTGAATGAGAGTTTAGCTGACACATGGCTTTTCACCTTTGAGTCCAATAAAAGCAGAATCAAACCTCGTCTTCTTCAAATCATGAGGGTGATATTGTGTCTCCACCAGAGTGCTCACCCTGCATTGGGTGAATCACTGGCTGTTAAGGAAGTTTATTTTACCTAACACTGAGCTGATCTGCTGTGGTAAATCCCACATTCCTACTGCATCAGTATGTTTTTTGTAAGAGTCTAAAAGCTGATGGAGGAGTTAGTGCCAGCCAGCATGACTGTATCATCTTACTGAAACCAGTGATGTTACTCTCATCATACAATTTCTGACACTTTAGTGGCCTTTATCTTACTTACTGATGGACGTTGTAACTGCATGCAGTCTTCAAACAGAAACCTAAATGAAAATAAATAGAACTGTAAATATAGATGTAACTGAGTTTATAGAAAAACTATTGGTTTGAAATGTGCAGATCTAAGTACCCACCTTACAGTAAGGAAATGAGACACAGCACACAGAAAGGTTTTGTTAATGCCCAGGACTTTTAAATGATTGTTTCTGAACATCATGAGAGAATACTTTGCACATTGGTATGGAAATACAGTGATACGTAACCACTGCTTATACTGCATTACTATATATACGGCAACTTATGTTCATTCCTGGTGTAAAATCTGCATTCCTAATAAGACGATTCTTTGGTGAATTATTTTCTAATGCACAAATGACCTTGCAACATTGAACGTTTTTTATCTGGTTATCGTTGCTGCTGCTAATGACTACTCTTCCAGACAAAAATGGCTTGGACGTCTGGTGCAGCTCATTACTTTTCAAGAAACTTCCTTTGAAATCGGTCTGTGTAGACTCCCAGTAGCCAACAAATATCTTTACCTGCTTGGCCCTTGGTGCTTGGAAGACATTTTTCTGTGGCATTTTGAACACCAGGTTCTGTGAGATAAAGCACAATGTAGCTATCTTGGAGAAGCATCTGGAATTCGTCTGTGTAGAGTGAGCATAGACTTTTAGAAGATAGTGTTTGTAAAATGATTACTCGCCTTCTTGATTTAATAAAGTTTTAATAGAACTCCAGATTCAAGTTAATGTAGCTCTGAAACAACCTGTTGTATTTATAACATAAAGTAACGACTAATCACAATCTCTTTTATTTGCTGCTTTTCATTTGCTGCACCTCAAAGTACTTTACAAAGGAGGTAAATATAATTATCCCTAATTTATGAATGGCACAACTGGCAGACAGAGAAGACCAACCACCTTCCACTTTTTTCATGAACCTTTTATAGACTTTCCAAAACAGAGATGACAAATACCAGCTAAGAACTAACATCAAACACAGCTCAATGAGAGGATGATGGATAACCGTAATATGCAACCATCTCAGATTTCTAAAGCAGTTAATAAAGTACCATATGTGACATGGGTTTTCTGTACTGCATTACCCACAGGAGAAGTCACCAGAAAGAGAGAGACCTCTGGTATTGTGGAAAATATTTCCCCATTCTTGTCTGGAGCAGGATGCTGAGGTGGGCAGGCTATTCTGCCATGAAAAATACATCTGAAGAGGACTACGTCTGCTGAATGCTGTAAAAGTGCAGAACAGCTTTGCTTAAAGAGGCTGAAGTGACCGTGACCCTTTTGGAGTTGTAAGTAGTTTGTTCAGGTAATAATCAGCATATAATTGAAGTTCCTCTAAGGAGCGATCATCTTCGTGAACTGAAGCTCCACCTAACAGCTCAAGTGTTTATAGGAATGTGTTGTTACGCAATTCCTGACATTCAGGTAATGTGACTTCAACAGTATCGAACACAGCCATAATTTGGAGGAAGTCTGATAGGATTAAGGAAGTGTCTTTGCTATCCCCAGCCTGTGACTTAGCACAAAAACAATGCAATAACTACCTTTCCTGAAACAAAATAATAGAGAAATTGGAATTATAACATCACTGTTTCCTACTGCAAAAACATTATGATGAGCTTGTCTTACATTTATTATACAGAAATCCTAATATTAAATATGCTTTTAAATTTCAGTTGGCTAATACAGAAGTCTTTAACATTGCTGTGCAACAATTTCAATTTATGAGCATGAACAACTATTTTTCTCACATCCTCTGGGTATACATGTGTGATAAGCTGTTTTAACTGCCTGAAACTCTTTTGCCAATGCACCTTCACCCTGATTTGGAGTTTCCTTATTATTCCAGTCTTACGCTTTCCTTGATGAGAAATGACAAGTTGTGCCAAAGTTGCATAGCAGTCTCTGCATCTGTAAGAGCACCATAAAAATTTGGTTGCAGCAAATAATATAATTTAAAAAAAAAAAAATAATAAAAGGAGGCTGCATTTCGTTTCCAGAATGAGTTTGGGCATGGTCACAACACAGCACCACTGTCTGGTGCAAGAAAGCTGCCAGGTTGAGTCAATGTTTGAATCTAAATTCCTTCAACATGGTTATGAATAGAAGCGCAGCCCTACACTGGAAAAGAAGGCCCTGAAAAACACACATGTGAAAGAGTAATTGTTGTTATTGCTGTGAAGAACATAGGCCTGGAAAAGGCATCCTGCGTCATCGTGTCCAGTCCCCTGCTGTCTTAGGCAACCACAACATATAATCCTTTTCATAAATTTATCAAGTTCCATCTTAAACCCAGTTAGGTTTCTTGCCCCCAATGGGAAGGCTGTTCCCAAGCCTCACTGTGCTGAGGGTTGGAAATATTCTTCTAATTTCCAGCTTACATTTATTCATGGCCAATTCAGACCCATTTGTTCTTGTGCCAACATTGTTCTGTAGCGTAAATAGCTTCTCTCCCTCTCTTCTCTTGTGTTTACCACCCCGATGAACTTATAGAGAGCAGGCTGTCCCTTTGGCCTCTTACTGTCATGTCATCCTGTTTGTACATGAGCTGCAATCCCCCCAAACAATGCATGGGCTATTGTTTTAGGAAGGATAGCTGCAAATAAAAGCAGCACTCTGCTTTGCTGGCTGGGATGGGCAAAATCCATAGCCAGGTGTCAGGCGATCAGCAGAGCCCTCTGGAGCAAAAGCTCACAGCTAAGAGTGTCCCGGAGAAAACAAAAGCATGAAGACATAATAGACCAGTCATAATAGTTCAACACATTTCCCCAATTATCCCTTACTACTTCTGAGTATGAAAGAACAACTGTTAATTACAAAACAGATATACAGGTCCACAGTGGCTAGGCAGGGAAAATTTATCATCAGCAACTGGGCTAAACAAATATTTTCAGCAATGTCAGTGTGCCTGTGGGAGGAAGAAAATGCAGCCGCGCTTTTAGGTATAATGGGAGTAACTGGCTAGAGAGCCTATCTGAGCCAAACATTTTCTCTGGTGGAGGCTCATCTGTGCATTTAACTTAGCTGCTTTGCAGCTGTTGACTTCCAGAAGGCAGGTTCTGAGGTTTTTTTTTTGACAGCCCCCGATTTCAATATTGAAAGGCTAACCATATTCCTTAACATATGCCAGAGCAACTGAAAAAGGTTCTGGACCCCTTGTGTTTCTAGTTTGTGTGGTTTTTCCCATGCTTCCATGAGTAGGGTAGGAAGTCTCGGACTATCATAAATGTCATTTTCTCAAGGAGCAAGATTCAAATGGTGGTGTGCCTTTTAAAGGATGCAGTTTTATCCAAATTCCTCTCTATATTATATTATATTATATTATATTATATTATATTATATTATATTATATTATATTATATTAGTGGTAGAATAGTTAGGAATGGTAGAATCTTCTGGAAGGGCCTCATAGCTAGAAGACTGATGACCTTATAATTTAATTCTTGCTAGTATGGCTACAGTTGCTGTTATATTCATAAGTGTCTAGCTCTCTTTCAGCTTCAGTAAAATATCAGTTCGTTAAGAGAGCTTTCTGCTTTCTGATATACTCATAAAGGTCAGAAAATTCATCCATGTTTTTTTTTCAAAATTATCTTTGAGCTAGACACAGATACTTACATGCTGCTTGGGAGAAGGGGGGATGGGGAAAAGGGAAGGAAAAGGGAAGGAAAAGGGAAGGGAAGGGAAGGGAAGGGAAGGGAAGGGAAGGGAAGGGAAGGGAAGGGAAGGGAAGGGAAGGGAAGGGAAGGGAAGGGAAGGGGCCTTAGTCTCCCAAAATTCTAAAGAATCAGACCCAAACCCAAGAAAAAAGGAAAGGGTCAAACACAATCTCACAAAAAATGCCATGAATTCATTAAAATGAAGAGAGTTACAGCACAAGGCAGTTCCTGCCCTAGTACCTAAAAGTACCATTTTGTCCCGTTGCAAAAAGCTTGTTCTTGGTTTCATACACAAAGGAGAAGGGCTTCTAGCATGTCATTTCCTGGAAATACCTAGTTTGTAAATCTGCATAGCAATGCTAGGGCCAAAATGGAGAAGTGGATTCCTTGGGTAACATCTATCCATAATGTTGTCTTTCCGTGTGTAACACTGCCACACGCGTTTGAAGAGCCGATGGGCTGCACGGTTGTGCAGCACCCATCTCAGTGATGTCACGGAGATCCTCCCCCAACACGAGGCATCCTCACCCGTTGCCAGGGCACTCAGCACCAGCCCAGCCCCTGCAGACAGAGCTGGAAGAACAGAGGATTTGGTTATCTTCTCCCAAGTTGTAGCCATCACCTGCTCATGTTTTGGAGGCAAATGGATCTGCAGAGTTCATCTTTCCCAAGATAATGTTAGGCATAGGCATTGTACCTGCCACAAAGGCTGAAATGAAGGGACCTGCTCTTGGTGTGAGTGCAGCAGGAGAGGGAAGACGGACCTAACTCCACTCCCAGCAAACTCCTGATATTTCATGGTTTTAGCTGAAAAAAGATTTGCTATTGTCCTTGACACGTGATAAGACTAGACTTCAGCTCGTTTGTATCTCAACAAGACAGTTTTGGCAGTGAGAGCTGGTTTTGGGCTTCTCAATAAAATTAAGCAGTCTGGGTGCAGTGGATGAGACTGCTCCCTTGAATCATCTCCCTGTGACTCTGACTTCCTCTCGCAGCAGGCTGGAGGGAGGCCAGTGGTTCATCAAGGTGCCTTGGGCCAGGAAGAACATTAGGAGAGATAGAGGAGATTTATCCACCCTGTTGGAAATTAGTCCCTCGGTGATCAATGCTGATTTGCATCTTCTCTGGATAGTCTTTCCCGGCTTCATGGATTAGATGCTGGTAGTGTGGGGAATAACAAAACCATTCGCTAGCTGCATCTGGTGCAGGGGAAGCTTTCCAGAGATGATTAGTTTAAGCATCCTAGAGAGACATAATAAAAGGGGAATCATTATTACAGTGTGTGTGGTTTAGGAGATCCATTACTGTAGTGTCTTGGCATTATTACATAATTTAAAATAATAAAAACAATTATCCTTCAGGATAAAGGAGTCATTGAAGACGCTGAGTTATATGTCACTGCCTATGTATTTGTTAGGCCAGAAGCACCCTGGCACGGCCATTAGAAGCTGAGTAACATACAAGTTCAAGAGGTAAATCTTGTGAAGCAATAGGAAAGCTGCAAGATTCAGGTTCCCCATTATCCACAGCAGAAGTGACTCCTACATCTCAGAGCTCATCACCAGTGTCACCATGCTGATACACAGTTCAGACTCAGCCTGTTCTTCCTCAGCTTTGCATCTCTCTGTAAAGCAGGGAAGTGAAGAATAGCAGGGGTGGGTTTTGTCCACAACACATGTCGTTTTCTTGCATAGCCACCCCATTAGGGCTGTATCTGTGAACGCACTGAGACACAAAGAACTAATGGAGATTCTCAAAGTTGTTACTATGTCCAAAAATCTCAAGCTGGAAAATTTCTTCCACAAACTACTTGAATGGTGTTGGAAGCTGCCGGATTTCTGAATACAGAATGCTCTTTCTGAGGCTTCGGTACAGATTTAGTTGTCTAACTTCAACCCTCTGACTTTGTAAATGTCAGCTTTCACTTACTTGTCTCAAAAAAGACTTGGGAAACCCAGACAATTTAAGTCAGTAATATGCCTACCAGACACTGCATGAAAAGTGCTACTTACATGCAAATTATTAGTGATTATGTATTATTTTGTCTATATTAAGCTGTATCAACACTGAACATATTGTCATAGCTACTGGAGGACTTGAGAAGGCTACACAGGCAAGTTGTCTGTACAAAATCCCATGTGTTTTGTGTAACATTTAGTGAGGCAAATGTCCTATTTCAGTAGAGTCACAGCACCACCAGCGTGTGGAAATGACCCTCTCCCACACTCACGCAGCCTTGAAGGACAAGCATTATGGAAAGCATCCCAGTTTCAAAATGCTGGACCACTTTCATCTCCCTTGCACGCTGCAAACGCTCCTGAAGTCAATGAGTGGTTGGGTCTAAAATAAATGCTGGGTAGAGAGCTGTGTTTTTCTTAGATAAAAGTTACACAGAGGTGTTGCGCTCTCTGTCTCTTTCTCTGTTTTCCCGAAGTATCAACATCAGCAACTATTTGTATTGGCCACACCATTATGTTAAACAGAAGTGGCTGACTTGCTCACAACCCACACATAATCAAAATCAGCACGTAGCATAAAGCTGATGTCACCTCTTGCTGCTACTCATACAATGGATTTTGTTCTCAGTTTGTGCACCAGTAAAATTTTTGCTAGGCTATGTTGTTCCAAAGGAAAGAAATTATTGAATCAAGGCAGTCTGAAAGATTACCAAAATTCAAAATTAAATGAAAAATACAAAGATGTCACATGAATGTTCTTATTAAAAAATCTGTATCAGCTTGATTTTCAAAATCCATTTTTCTTTTCAACCTATGGAACATCCCCCTCCAAGAGTTAAATGTTGACAAGTTCCAGGCTTCTTTTCATTTTTTCCCAAAACAATCACTTTGTCACCAAGATACGTATGAGAAATTTATGCCTGTCTCTGCTTGGCATCACTGCCACCTCATGGATTAATGAATTCTATGTCCTCTAATTCCCCCACATTATGCACCTCTGTTTTATATGAGTAGCCAAATGTATCAAGATTCATTTTAATGAATGTGAGTCATTCCCCTTATTCAGAAGGCAGAGCTGTTATGTTGTAAGTAAGCACACCATTAGCTGTGCTAAAAATAAACAGGCAATACCTGCAGGAAACCTATATAGTAAAAGTACACACTGCTAAATAACAAAAAAACAAGTGCGGGAAGAAAAAAAGAGAAAAGAAAAAAAAAAGGCATGGCCTGGAATGGTGTTCTTATTGTAGGCAAAGGAAACAGGATGGATTGCACAGGGTATCTACTGTACATTTTCTCCAGTGGACCTGAAGGTTACCATGAAATTTAAATTCCAAACATTCAATGTCAGCAAAGGTTTTGTCAATGCTGTACTATGTTTGGGTTAATTTAATTGTTAGTGTTGAAAGAAAAATGAATGGATGGTTCTTTTTAACACCGGTTTTCTTCTATGTCTTGGTTGGTGTAGAGCAACTATTTCCTGTGTGGTCTGCTGGAGGTTTCAATGTTTGGAGATTCGAACATTTCAAGGTCAGCCTGACATTGCTTAAACAGAAAGCATGCATGGCTTAGCCATGTGGTGTTTCTGTTCCATTATTTCCATGACTCTTAGTGCAATGGGAAAGGCTCTGGTTGAGTCTCAGAAACCAAGCTCATAAATCAGTAAGTCAATCAACAAGTCTGGGGAACAATATGTTCTTCTATTTTAATTTCTTTGTGGGAAATGTGTAAATAGATACTGGCAATGAAGCTGGAATATAATGGGTACTTATAAATTAAGGCATCCAATGATTTATCTTCTCTACGTGTGATGTAAAAAGAGGTTACACTTTCTGATGTGTTAAAAGACTATTTTTAAAATAATAAAACATTTTTAGTTTTCAAGGATGAGAATTACTGTCTTCTGACCCGTTTCAAAAAAAAAAACAAAACCCCAAACCATGAAAACAAAAAAACCATGGAAAGTTAACACATTGAGAAGAAAATTTAAAGTCTCTGAGCAGAAAATTTGTACATGGCTGTATGTTATCACCCGGCAGCATTTCAAGCACCCTGCAAGAGCGTGGCATCCTGACCTGGGCAGGGATGGCACCAGATCCTGCAGGCTCAACCTGTCCCTGCAGCTCCCCCAGTGTAGGATCTCTGTGTGTCTCCACGCAAGTGTTTCCCCACTGTAAAAGTGGATGACAAACACCAGGTTTACCAGTTTCACAGCAGTCTCCAGAGACTAATTAGTTAATGTTTGTACGGAACTGATAAAAGTAGTCATAAACCATAAAATGTAAAACATTGAGCAAAAGAAAGGCGAAAGGTTTAAAATCACTTTGTCTCTATCCCTTTGCTAATTGGTTGTTACTAGCATTTGAACGACCAAAGTGCTCTCTGTACAACTGATCCCAAACAGCTAATTTAAGCCTCACTTACTGAAGTCTTTTTAAACAAAACAAAAAATATGTATTATATGGTGAAAATTCATTATGGAAACAGAATTCATTTGTAAAATGACATCATCCATTCCAGGAAAATAATGCGGAACTTGTGATTCAGGAAGCCAAACACCAACCCTAGATCAAAGAGTCAACTGAATACTTACTACACACAGCTGACAAACGGCAATTCGTAACTCAAAAATGTCCACAAAACTGCTCGCCAACCATGTAAAATAATTTTATTACTTTTTTGCTGTTGTTAAAAAGGAACATATTTCTGGATAACTTACAAACGGGAGGAAAAAAAATTAGCATTTGACAAAACAGTTATTTGCAAACAGTAGTCTGTCCTGCACTAAGGACCTGATTTTAAGGTGTATTCGAGTAGGTAGACCGTAAGTGGACTTTTCAAAAGCTTCTATATATCTAAATGAGGTACCTATGAATTTTTAAAATCTCATTTCTGCCTGTCCAAATCTTGGCATGCTTAAATACCTTTAAATTCTGACCCCATGTTTTTGCAATGTGAAAGGCATTATCCGAAGGCTCATCTCCACCACATGAGGCAGCTGCTATTATTGTACCACAGCCACATCCCCCAGATGAAGCCAATGAGGGTAACCTGTCAGGAGAACACAGACACTTGCCTATTTCAGGCTGCTCCTACCTTGATCACCAGAAGATCATTAGCTTGAGAATTAACTCCCATCTTCAAGCTGTTCTTTCAAACCGCAGGCTAGCAGAACAAGAATCTGGAGAGAAATGACAAGGTAGGATCTCAGACTGGAGTAAGGAAGCTTTAAGGGACAAGTATTAATCAGCTGCAACTTCAGCCATGATTTAGTACTTGAGTTTCAGTTTAAAACACTGAGCCTGTCCTTCTACTTCCATAAAGATATATGGTATTTCTAAAAATATGATTCCTGATGAAGCTAACTGAAGAGCAGGCCTTGTGTTCAGTCGCTGATGTAAAGACTTCATATTGGATTTTGAACTGAAGGGACGCCTTTGCAAAAATATGGAAGCCAGATGTGTTGGTGGTCACTCAAAACCTAGTTATAGAAGTGCATAAGTCAATACTACTCTAAACTGCAGCAGGTAAATGTTTGCCTGAAAATGAAGTTATGAAACAATAAGTATACCAGCAGTTTAGAAGCTGCCCACTTGTACCTGTAAAATAAACAACAGCAAAACTAATTTGGAGTGGGATATGAGAACTGGGCTGGGACCGCTGGTGAAGAAGTATTCCCCGGAAAACAAAACCGTTCTCAGCTTCCCTTGGGAATGCAGTGATTAATTGAAACTCAGAATGAAGGGACATGAAGAAAAACACTTAACAAAATGTAAACAAAAAATACCATAAACAGCACATTGCAGAAAAATCTGGCTGGCTCTGAATCCTGCTGATAATACAGAAACTGAAACTATTGATTTAAAACAAACATTGTTCATGAGTTTCTGTATTTTTTTAAGTTTGTAAATTTTCCAGGTATTTTTCTTGAATATACATACTATGTAAAAAGCTATTAGATTTGGAATGAACTTTATATGCAAATATATATATATTTATATATAAAGAGCTTTATATATATATATAAGCTTTATAAAATTGCACAGCACCCACCACACTGTGGGTGTTAATGTGATATAAATAGGTAGTTTTCCTGGCCAAAACCAGTCCATTCTCTGTCTTTATTGCAATGCCTTAAAAACTTAGAACAAAAATCCCAGCAAAAAATAGCATACCTGAATTTAAAAATGAACTTTTCACCTATATTTTCACTAGCCTGGCAAACACTTCTTCCAATGAATTAATTTGCTGCAATATTCCTGTAACACAAACACAGAGTCATGTAAAAGCAGATGATGTAGATTATGTTAAAAACATAGCCGAATTATTGACACTACAGCACTTGGTCAGCTGCCCCATCACGTCAGAACAACAAAGGTTGGCCTCAGACCTGCAAAAACAAGTATCTGCACAAGGTGTCTCCTTGCACTGAAATTACTTTCCTGCTGCTTTGTCAACAAAGTGGCTCCCCCTAGGCAAGTCTCGCTTGCCTTTGACAGAGTTGCAAGACTCGTTCTGCACCATGAATATGGTCATCGGATAGTGGGACAGATTTACGGGTTCTCAGTCCTGTTCTAATCTCTTCCTACTATACATCAACACCCTCGGTTGCAAAAATTCCCTAGCGCAACAGTGCGAGGCTGGAATTGCTTGCCAAGAAGTGCCCCCTTGCTCTCCAGCAACTTTGGGGGTGACTTCTGGGTACCCTCTTGAAGGTCAACTGGGGAATAAGTACCGTGGGTGTGAGTGGCATGGGGGTGTCCACACCACTAATTGGAAGGATGCCCTGAGCATCCCGAGCTGTCACTGTGACTTTGTCAAGGCCTTTGGACAAGGCAGCAACATTGTAGATGTCTCAGATTCAAGAGAGGGAGAACCGTGCAGCATATAAATCAAAGTGCGGTTGTATAGTTGCATGCCACCGGTGGAGGACTTGAAAGGTAGGGGGGAAAAAAAAAAAATCAAAAAAAAATCACAGAATTTCAATTGCCTTTCCTTGTCCTGTTCTTCCTGGATTAACTTCACTACTGTTGCTTCTGAAATTCATATTTGCCAGTGGGCTCCTTGCTTCTCCTTCGCAGCAGGAGCTGTTGCACTGTCTGGAATCTATTAACATAAAAGCGCTATTTTTATTAATGTCATTTCCTCGTTGCAGTTTCTGCTGTGATTGAAGGCTTTCAAAGGTCAGCCCAAGCATATCAGTGGGAGGGTGTATCAGGTGCTGCTGAAATGCACTGAGAAGCCCTTTAACAACTGCTCTTTAAGCTGGGCAAACAGTGAAAGAAATCCAGTATGAAATAGCTTGAAATAGAACATGAGCAGGATGCTGAAGTCCGAATTATCCAACAAAACTCCAGCTGCCTAAACAGAGCTCAAACCTCAAAGATTTCCACATTAGGAATTACATTTGAAGCCATCGTGTTTGATTAAATTACAAGCTTTCGTAGATTAAGCCTTTTCTACTTTTTTTTTCTTTTTTTTTTTAAATTTCTTGGACTATGTCAGAGGGTCTTTAGATTCCAAATGAAATTAATTTAAGTGGGTACTTACTAATGAAAACAAACAACTTTTGGTGGCATTTTTCACAGATTTGTTTCCTCACATCCACCTACCCATCTTCCTTCTGCAGATGCTCCCTGCTGAGAAGGACAAGCTGACCGCTGGTTGGAAAGCAAACCAAGACCTCTGATGCTGAAAGACGTGTTTTGGATATTCTCTGTGATATATGTTCTACTGCAAGCAAAACCAAAAGTTCATGTTAAGTGCTTCTTAATATAAGAAGTTCACCTGTGTCTCTTATGTATAATATAAAAAGCCCATCCTAATGTCTGCACTGAAGTCAGACAGCAGTCCTTCAAATAAAACAAGAAAAAAAAAAAAAAGGTTGGCATCTTTTCTGAACACAGGTCATGAAATAATTATAGACTTAAAATGAAACTATTCATCAAATCAAAACAGATAGGTAGATATTTTCCCAGACAAATGTACAAGAAGACTAATGAAGTCTGACAGGTTGAGTAGTAGCTGTAGCTCTGTGTTTGGCAGCCCTGTGTTTGGGTTTACCCGGTCAGTAGCTGAGGCAGGAGCATTTCTGAAATGGGATGGCCAGAAACACAGACGTGTAAAACCCTGAGAGGCCTAAGCTAATAAACTAAAACAAAAACTTCAGAAACTATACAACTTCCTTCAGCAGACTATGTCACATCTACCCCAAAGTGCAATATAAATTTCTGTTTATTTTTTATCTTATATATGCAGTGCCGTTTATAGGCCAATTCTAATAAATTAATAGAAATTAATTTATTTAATTAATTAAAGTCTTCCAGAAGACAATTTGAAGGCTAATCTTTAGCTGTCAGCTGCTGTGCCTATTTTTCAATGCTTACACCTTATAGGAAGTGAAGCCTCTTTAACCTGTATCAGACTATGTCCCCAAAACAATGGTCACACCTCAGAAAGTGCCAAGCTCCTGGCTGGTGACCTTATACTGTTTTATCCCCAAGTACAAATCTGACTTTTACTAATAAAACACGTAGGAAAAACATAATAGCTGGGTTCTGTTCAGTAAGGAAGCACAAGTTTTCCCATATGTTTGGGTTTATTTTATATAAAAGTGTGTGTGTATTAAACCATTACTTTAGGATGTTAGCTCTGAACTCCAATTTTTGGTATTCTTAAGAATGAATTGACTAACCTGATGATAAACAATTTCCTCACTACATTTTATGTCTTAGTAGCAATAATAATAATGATAACAATCATAGTAGCACAATTGTCATATAAATTGTTAATTTGTGAATTAATCTCTTGGAAAACCTTGCTGTTCTGATTGTCCATTAGTTGACAGCTAATGGCCTTGAAGTTATAACTGTATATTTGTTCTTAATTATTAACATCTGATCTCACTAGTTATAATGATTTTATTGACAGTATCTGAATCACGAAATCAATTTACTTCTCTCAGGTAAAGAGCTCATTTAATTAAAGTCAGCATTTAATAAGAGGGAAAAAGTAATATACTATGTAGCATTTATCTGTTTCATAATTACATTAAACAGCATGCCTTCATCTATACACATCTCTGTGGTTAAAAAAAATAATAGTAAAGAAGCATTGCTTTAAAAGGCTTATATTTTTGATTGCTTCACTTCATCATTTGAATAGTTGCATATATTAACAGAATGTAGCACTAGCATGAAGAGCAAGCATAGATGTAAATCACCAAGAGAAGGCACCTCTGCAAATATGAGTGACAAGGGCCCAGCAAAGCATGGTTGTCTAATTGCTTCCTTTGCATAGACATCAATGTTCACAACAAAACATGAGTTGTTGTACTAGAAATGTCTCAGTACAGTTGGAGTTCGATGAAGGTGGGCTGAAGTATATTCTGGAAGCAGTTATCAAATGAAAACATGTCAAGAAGTTGTTTTTAAATTGACTCAAGTACCTGAAAGAAATAATAGTCCAGACAAACCAAGAAAAAGAAAGGATAGAGTGTGAATGAACCACACTCTGCAACACTCTTGTTAAAAACAGAATACCATTGAAGACTATTGAAACTAGGCTCAATAAAAGATAGGGACTGGGAAAAGAGTATAATAATAGCAAAAATTTCCTATGAGATAACAAGAGGACAAAAAGCAGAAGCCTGGGTGTATCTCCATAACTGTTGCTGGGAGTTGTTGACTGTAGCTGCTAATGAAAACTTTTAAAAAGAGGCTCGTGTTGATGAATTTGCATTTTATCCATCCTAGGAACAGTAAGCTATTGTGCACCTTGTCCTCCATGCTCTGTTTAAGGAGAGAGCAAAGCAGGCGTTATGCATAATATCTTGGGATTCCTGTTGTGTAAGAAATTCAATGCCCCTGGAAGATGACAGGTACCTGATGTTACATTATCTATCATTTCCCTCCTAACCTAGCCAGATAGCCCACTTCAAGGTAAGGATAACCCCATTTTTTACCCTTCTTCTGAGATGACCTGTCATCTCCACATGCCACCCAGTGTTAGGGAGGAAAAAGAAGGGAGCAAATAATTTTCCCTCTGCGAAAAACAAATGTGGACAAAATAAGATGATTTGCATTCATATTTTTTGCTCTAAAAGTAAAAGAATCTGGATAATAATAAAACTTGGCTGACTCATCTGATGCTTATCTTTAAAACAATAGCAATGGCATGGCGATTCCATTGGCATCCACGAACTTTGGTAATCACCAGAGATTTCAGTCTAAGATGGTGATATTTCAGAACACACCGTGCATTTCCAGCTCAGGATCTAGATAGCACAGCCAATCTCTCTGATAAGTGATGGGAAATGTGACTAGAGGAACGATAGCCTAAAAATCTGATCTCCCATAATATCATTGACTAGACCACCCCAGGCTGCTCACAACCGTGTGACAGAGAGCACTGCCTAAATTTGTTCTGGGTGAAGTAAGAGCGCAAAGGCACTGAATATGGCTACATTATTTTCATATCTCGATCTTGTGATCCTAAGCAAGATCCCCAGACTTTCTTATTTGCTGGTAGACCAGACTGTAGCTTGAGATCAAAAAAACCCCTCTGTTAAGCATATGATGTTTTTAAATGCTAATTTTCCAGTTCTAGAAGTATCCATCAGGAAAAGAAATAGTACTAAATAAATAAAGGAAGCATGAGGCAGAGGTCTAGTATATGAATATATAAGTAATACAGAGATAAATACTGCATGAGGATAGAAGAAAGCTCCATAGTGGCTACCTCTGAGTAAGAGCAACACAGGTATATATAAAAAATACCTTTCTCCATCAGGAATTCTGGCAGTATGGTTCGTTACTAACATATTCTGCCAGGAATAGGCTATACACGTAATTATTTTTAGTAGCACTTGGCTTAATAATAGTGGTATACAAAGATTTGGTGCATAACATTTTATGATAAGATGCCATATAATTTAAAAGTAATGTGATGCCTTCTGCTCTTGTGCAATGAGCCTTGCTTTGAGAACAGTTGGGAAAATTGTTTCAGCACACAATATTTTACTATAAGTCTCTTACAGCTTATGAAGTCAACATGCGGTTTTGCATGTAACATCATCTTAGTTGCAGGACTGACCAGAACAAAAGGTACCTTATTTAAGTGATAATCTTGTAGGCATTCCAGGCCTCAGCGGACAACAACAACAGAGACTTTGTAGAGAGCTTTAGGCACTGGCCCCAGAATGGCATTTAACTCAAAGACTGCAAAGAAAGGGAGGAAGATGAAGGCTTGCCAAGGAAATAAGATGTGGATTTTGAATCCTACATCTAAATTGCAAAGTAAGTCTAGATTCCATCATCTCATGAAAAGACTCAATCTGGAGCATTTTTTGTTCCCCCTGAAATATTCTGTGAGTTTCCTCTGAATAATATACAATCCTTGTCAACTGAAAACAATTGCACACAGTTGCCCCCAAATACAATTACCTCACATGCAAGTGATTAAGGGAGACATAAGGTGCTTTATTGCCTCACACACTGGAACAGTTCCATTTAAAGTAAATAGAAAGGTTCCTGGGTGCCTTTGGTCACATCCAGTCTGATCACGTGGGAACTCTCTCTCCTGCTGCTGCTTCTGGTGCCCAACGATAGGATGAGGGGCAACGGGCACAGGCTGACGCATAGGAGGTTCCATCTGAATATGAGGAAAAACTTCTTTCCTTTGAGGTTGGCAGAGCACTGGAACAGGCTGCCCAGAGAGGTTGTGGAGTCTCCTTCTCTGGAGACATTCAAAACCCACCTGGACACATTCCTGTGCAATCTGCTCTGGTGACCCTGCTTTAGCAGGTGGGTTGGACTGGATGATCTCCAGAGGTCCCTCCCAACCCCAATCACTTTGTGATTCTGTGATTCTAGTGGCTCTTGCTTGTTACTGCTACTATGCCTCAAATAAGGGAGAATAACTGAGCATTTCGCACCTCTTTGTCAGTCACAAGATGCAAAGCAACAGCAGAACCTCTGAAATACAGTCTCAGGAGAGCACAGGGAAAATGTGACCCTTTAAATTGTATTTGTTGTCCTGAGTGACATAATGATAGTTTCGTATATGCGCATTACAAGCAGCAAAGGATGCCTAAATGGTTTCTTGAAGAAGCCTGCCTGCAATTCACTGTCAGCAAAACATGAGGCAGCTTAAATTCAGTCCCTGTCATTTGAACTTAACATTTTAAGATCAGTAAGTAAAAAGCAAAGGTTGACCTGTTGCACTGGGATGTGCTACAGTCCTTAAATACCATTTGCCATATTGTGTGTACCTAAACCTTTTAGTATGTGCCCCAGCCCAAATTGCCCAGATCGCACCCCTTCCCTGGCCAAACTGTCATGACTTCTTCCCACTCCATGTGGCTTGTTTCCCACCCCCTCAATAAACAATGAACTAAGGAAGGGAGAAGTGTCTGTATCCAAATCTGACCCCCGAAAATGAAGGTGGCACCAGGATACACAGCTTGGTCTGTGATCTCGGAAGTACTTCCAGGTGCTGCATACTGAACGTACCCGGAGAGTGCTCTGGCAGAAAGCCTAGATCTCGTGGTATGGAAAAACTGTAATAAGCTGTTGATGATGCATATATGGAGATTGCATATAGAAAATTTTCTAAAACTTCTATAACTCAGCTTATTCCAGAGCATTGGACACCCCAAATGTTTTTTCTTAATTGTTCCCTCAAAACAAATCATTGTTAAATTCATACATATTTTGCATGCATCCTCATAGAGGAGGAGTAGAACAAGCCCATACACAGCATTTTCAGGTTGAAAGCATCTGACAAGCATCAACTAATTATGCTATTTAGAATAAAACGAAGTGGGGCTCATCTACATAGCTATAGACAAGCTAGTTACCCTTGTCTCCCTTTCAGTCAAATGGCGTCTGGGCAATATAGACAAGAGAGTCTAGGGCACTATCCATCTCACCCTAAAGCAGCCACCTAAAATAGGTCAGATATCTGTAACCCAAAACCATATTTTTCTCTCTACAGACTGTGAAGTGAGTTTGCTCTGGCTGCCTTAACCATAGGACAATTTATATATCCAGACCTGACTGAGAATAATTCTGTGTCCTGTATCAATTATATTCAGGTCAGTTACACCCAGCTAAGAAAGCAACAGTTTCAAGAATTTAAATGGCCTGGAGAAGGAATAAGAAAATTTGGATGTACAGTAGAATATAGCCCAACAAGTACTCCTGAGCAATATGCTTCTCCTGTTAAATTCAGCAAATGGATTGAATATTTGCTGTTCTTACTATGATTATTAGTTTCTAACAGGCCTGTTTGCTCAACTCTGCAGGGGTTTTGTTTCATGTTACAAATGATGATCCTAGTCTCTTCACACCAAAATACTGATAACATTCGCTGTTTTAACTGTCCATGAAATGTGATCTGATGGTCAAAACTGATAGTCCCTATACACTTCCAAACTACATCATTGTCATTGTTGTATTTTGTGCCATTCAAATATCCTGCATATCTGCTTCTTCTACAAGAAATCATGGTCATTTTTTAGGGGGGGGAGGAAAATCTACTTACAAAGAGGAGTCATGAAGAAGCAGCTGACATGTAAGTTAGTCATACTTCCTTGTGGCTTGTCTCCTAAAGACATACATGACCAATCTGTTCATAAAATCCACAGACACACTGTTAACAAGGAGAGACACAAAGCCTATAGTTGTTCAACTTTTGGCCAATCTTCTCTAAGTTTCCAGGTAACAAATACAATAGGCTAAATATTAATGGTTCAGCAATAAAGAAAAAGAAACAACCCAGAAGAGAAAGCCAGTGTCACATAACAATTTGGCAGCAGATAAGTCAGTGCACCCTGTTGGAGCTAAGGCTGCAGCCAATGCCACAACCAGCAGCAATATCAGCCATATGGGAGTCTGAGACTGGGAAGGATGGTTGCAAGTACAAACCCACCCCCTCATCTCCTGGCTCCTGAGGGAAAAGGGCAGCAAAGCATCTCACGGTTTCAAATCTCACCCGGTTTTGTGGAATATGTAATTTTTTTTCAGTCTTTGTATATGAGTGTAAAACATTCACGCAGTGAGCCCTCTATTCCCCAGGAGCATGGGAGAAAGAACAACTGTTGAATCAGGGTAAGGGTGATGATGTCTTGGCAATGGTAGAAGCTCCTACAGCAAAGCTCAGAGGTGCTCCGTGGTCCTTCCATGCAATTTAGGGCAACCACCAGCTGTCTTAAATTACACAAAGAAGGAGGCATATGGACTAGCAGTAAGCTACTTCATTTAGCAAGAGTAATGTGCTCTCTATACTGAAAGCCTGGAGAGTTTTAAGTCTTACAGTTCTAGGCTATCATGAAATCCCCCCACAAGGAGACAATTAGTGGGCTTAGCTCACTGTTTTGTTATTGTTTACATTTGGCCATAGATAGATTGATAAACAGTGTAGCACACATCTTCTATCACAATATAATTGTCCTTATGTGACAGTTTACTGCTATGCCTTTTCCTAATAGGATTACGAATGCAGAAAAAAAGTGTGATCTTGAAGGAGAAACAAGTTTGGCAGCAAGAAAAGAAGGAGATGAGTAATACTTCTGTTTCTGCTTTTCAAAAGCTTTTATTTGAAAGCTCTGTTGTGCCCAAAGTGTTGTCTCACCCGTGATGCTTTTCAGTATCCACATTTACCCTAAAGGACAGCAAACTTATCCAGGGGAAAATAAAAGAGTTGCATTGAGGGGAAGTGAAGGGCTTATATAGTTTGTATTTAGGAGTATAGTTTGAGAAGCTTCATAGTAAATTGGCTCATTTTACAAGCAAATAATTAAAAAAGGAAAAGAGAGCACAAATTTGCTTTCAACTCTCAGCCTGGCAAACTCGAGTTAAAACACAGAAGTCAAACTGGGTTTATTCGTTCCTGTGCATGATTGCTGGTACCGAGGGGTCTGAGAGATGGATTATTTTCTGTTATCACTGAGCAGCTCCACTGTCTTCAGTGTGCACCTCAGGTGGCCTCTGAGCACCCCAATTGCCACCTGTGGGTGTGCAGAGGTGTGACCAGCTCTGCTTCAGGCTGAGGAACAGAATGTGGCTCAGCCCCTTGGCCTGTGTGGCTCATCAGGGTTAGTAACTTTAAAGATCAGTAAAACTATTTTTGTCACTAAGGCCAGCAGATGTAACTCTGAATGCACATGGGCAGCAAAACTGGAGAGGAACATGTCGTTTTAGATAGTCACTTTTCAAAGCACAGCTATGCCTTCTGAGGTCCCTTGTTTCTTAAACATGTGAATAGGCTTCTGCCTTCTCCGACTCCTGCTCTGCATAATAAATCTCGATCTTCACTGTGGACTGTGAGTGAAACGGCTGCTTCCACTGGGACAAAGTTATTAGAACAGTTCAGAAAATGGACAGCTATTTCCAGGAACTGTTCTGAAAATTTACTTTCAATAATTTCGTATACTATGCATCACTTTTGTTTCCACTATTATTTGTTCTTAATAATACTTTGTTGTTTGCTGCAATTAACTTACTGAAGTGAGTTAAGTGTTGAGATGTTTTCAAGTGTTTTGAAGAAAATAGAAATAAATGTGATTAGAAGTCATTTTCAATGAGACAAATACAGAGTCCTATATTGTGGCTATGTCACAGTCCATTCGGTGATGGAGCATATAAGTGATTCGACAGAATATTTGGAAATATTTTGAAAGATCTGAATATTTTTGAAAAATTAAATCTTATTGAGCATAAAATATCACAGTGGAAATGTTAATAAATAATGTAAATATCAGAAATGTGATTACTTATGTGTCTATTTTATTTGTCCTATCAGGATTAAAGAACCCTATGACTTCAGTAGTCATTCACACAGCACAAATAATGAATAACCAGAACAACCATATTATGACTAGCAAATACTCATTGACTACTTAGTAAAAAATTACTGTATCTGCAGAAAACAAGAATAACTGTGATAACAATTCACCAACCAAAAAAGGAACTGAAATTGCAAACTATGATATAAGAAATGAGTATCTATATGAGAACAAATGTCAACACAGCATATATGAAAAAACAGAATGGGAAAATAAGAGACTCAGATTCAGGCTACCAGGATCATGTATGTAGTAGCTACAACTGAGTCATGTCAGGTGGATCTGACAACAGTTCAAATTATCTAGACAGAGTTAATAATCACAAACCTGAATTTGTTGTCCATATCTGAAAGAGAATATCTAACCACTTAGACAGCAACGTAACCACATTTTATCATTCATTCTGACAGCAAAATTATAATTAATTCACAAAAGGCAGATTTAAAGGTGGTGAAATACACATATATGTCTATAGATATATGAAAGGCACTCAGAAAAGAAAATATATTCATGCAGTACAACTAACCACTAGCAATAAAAGTCTCCCAGGAGCTGTGTGTAAATCTCCTCCTTACTGGAAGTCTAAAATAAGAGGAGAGAGAGGGGGAGCGAGTTACCTCTTTTTTCACAGCCTTTCCCAGAACACCAGGCAGTGCCCTTAGGGGCTTAAAGATGAGGACGTAGCTGGGCAGAAGGTGAGAAATCCACACAAGGTTCAGCCTCAACTCTGAATGGCGTTGCTCAGCACTGCAGAAGATACCAGGATAGCAGTGTGTAGGATAGTCCTTAGCATCAACATTATTCAAGTTATTTCTAGGGAAGTGACCATCTTCCTAGGGATTCCTAGGGAGGTTGATTCTTGAGTGTATATCTACACCACAGATCATAATCTTTCTAATCTGCATGAGATCAAGTGTGCTTTTGGGGAGTAGCTTTCACTGTACTGCAAGCTGGTGAAAATAATGTCAGGGAAAATACATGTTTTCTCCCAGTTCTGTTTCCTATGGCTACATTGGTCCTTCGATGAAGATATTGGTGAATAGCATGCAGGCATTACCCTGTTCTGGTAGACTAACACCCAGGCAAATGAGTCTAGCCACACAGTTGAAGACAGACTTAATAATAAAATTATTCCTATTTACATCAGCCTCTCCCACAAAAAATCAGATGACAAGCCTCAGTTTTGACACAAAGAATAAATGTCACTCATGCACAAGAACTAATACTGTGTATTACAGTACCCTCTAGTGACTCCTGCCATAGCTGGATTTCAGCTGGTGTTTACTATATCCTGGTATAGATCCCACCATGGCAAAAGCACAACCCCCAGAGTTCTCCAGGGCCACACTTGAACGAATGGAAATAAGACTCCAGCTTTTTTTCTTAGGTAAAGTAGCACCAAGTGTTGAGTGTTGATTCATTTCTTGTTTGCTCTAGGGTTTGACTTTCTTAAATCCAAATACCCAGCTTTTAAAATCTATACGAGCTAGCAGCTAGACACTCACTATTCTTTGATCTCATGGTGTGAGCTTCCTACACAGCAGGAAGACGATACTTTTTCATGTCAAAATCCAGCCATATCTCAGAAGGAAACAAAAATAAGCTTTTTCTTCTCTGCCCCAGATTTCATCACAAAACCTTTGGCCCCTGTTGCTTTCATAAGATCTTTTCTCCCTGTCTGACACATGAACTGTGGGAAATCTTTCCCAAGTGTGATTAAGCCCTTCCCATCAACCCATTCCAAAAGCCACTTTGGATTTAGTGTCCCTCAATTCAAACACTCCCTTCCCCTCCCGTGGGGCTTAACTCAGGATCTGGCAAGAATTATTAATATCACCTGAATGCCTTGGCCTTGAAAGGTCATATTCAAAGGTACTGTAGCTCCCTTCTTGACCAATGTCCTACACAGCAGAGTGGAAAGAAAAGGAAACTTCAGCTAGCTTTATATAATACCTGATTTCCTTACTTTTAAACACATTCCTTTGTTGTTCCAGTTTCTTGAAAGTAGTCAAAGAAATTTCTGACTTAGATCACAGGTAACACAAAGAGATTGGTATTAACAAAGTGAAAGGGTATAATATCTGTAGGGTTCCATATGTGTTATATATTTTCAATAGTTGCAAACTCTACCTGTGGCAAGATCTAACTGCTTTGCTCTTCAAAGCTACGGACCTAACACTTTGAAACAATTGCCTTTTAGCTAATCCACCATAAAGCCAGCCACAGTTTAAGCAAGGGATGTTTTGAGAGGTGAGGGTGAAGAGGAGCTTTCGGGAGAGAGTTTCAGGCTTCCTTCAGAAACTTTGTGGCTCATGGCTGAACAGTTGTTTGTGCAAGCATAGCTGGAAAAATGTGCCGAGCAGGCTGTAGGAGAAGCATAAATGCTGCTTGAATGGATTTATGGACGGATACCTGAGGGGTCAGCATTACATGATGTGGTATTGAGTTATTTTAATAATTTGCTCTGTCCATTTATGCTTTTGGTCCCATTCCCAGAATGGCTGAGTCACCTTCATGAACTTACGGCAGAGGACAGTGGCTGGGAAGGGAGCAGGATGCTGAGATTTGAACACTGAGCTAGGTCTGATGGTGGTGTGTCCCCACCATTCCCAGAACCAGTGGGAATAATTGTGTGTGACCTGTTTTATTTAACACTGCAAGCTGCCCTGCGATCAGAAGTCCATTCTGCAGATCAGAAGTCCATTATCTCCAAATTCTCCAGGGCCCCAAAGACTGGCCGCAGAAGCTGTTCTGAATTTGGGCTTAGGGATGATCAAATGGCAGCATGACAAGCAAGTATCGTGCCTCAACCGTGATACTAGGCAAATTGAGTAGTCAAATAATTCACTATAGTTCAGCCTAGGAATGCAAAATACCACACACTCCTGATTCTCTGGCAAGCTGCTTCATGTAGGGTATGATATATTTTTTCGGCAGTTTCAAACTGCCAAAAATGTGGTATTATTTCTCAAACAGGAAACAAATTAATGAAGGATATGAGAGGTAAATGAAAACATGTCACAGAATGAAAACATAGTTCAAAAGCTCTTAATAAATTAAAAGTTACAAAAAGCAATTTACGGAGTGTTTTATGTATGTCACTACGATGAGTTTTTATTGGTGTGATATCATAATTTGGCCGTCTCTGATCCCTTTCTCTTGGCAGCTCTAGCTCCAAAGACATTATGCACTGATCATGCCAGCTCAGAAAGCTGAATGCCAGAGGTCTGCTTTATTTGGGCAGTAATCAACAGGACTTGTAGGCTTACCTAAGGGCTTCCACATCAATTCTCCAAGCACCAGATCTTGGGGTCTTTTTTGTTTGACTTTAGTAATCATTTTCATGCAGAAAAACTGAGTGAAGTAATCAGGATTCACTGTCCAAATTGCATGGCTTTTAGTTGTTTCCCCAATTTCCCGTATAATTATCTGTTTACAAATGTATCCAGATTTTACTTTGAACTTTCTCCCCTCCTCCTGCCCTTAAAGAGAAACGAATTCCTAAACATGTTTGTACTTGCAAATTCATAGATTTACAAACTTCATGCCACTTTAATCCCTATTAAACTAATCTGAAGTCATGTCAGGCCAACTATTCACAGTAAAATGGATTAGACAAGCTAGTTGATCAGATATAGAAATGACTCTGGGTGCTTTTTCTGTCTAGCGTCCATGCATTTAGAGTACTATTTTCATAGAAATAATTTTGTTCTCTTTAATTCCTTTGTGATTAAGCTAATTCACAAATAACATTGGTTCTTAGAGAATCATTAGTGTAAAGCAGAGTAGACAATGCTTTTAATTAGGGCTTTTCATACCTCCTCTATCCATTTGGTAATAAAATTACTACTGTATTAATTGATGAGTTATTTTAATTTACACAGCAATAAGTGCTGTTACACAGTGGCCATAAAATGTCTTTGTTAAATATTTTTTAAAGTACAACTGATATTTATTTCCTGGAGAAGTGGAAGATGTTTTGTTTAAAGCTTTGTGATATATGTGCTGTAGCTCCTGGCAGTCCTTCTCACCAGAACATAAGAGACCTCCAAGTGAATTTTAAGGAACTTAACACATATTTCAACTTTATTTTTATTTCGGCTACAGACTTTTGTATTACTAAGGGAATACATAGGTTCTTTGGATGTCTGAAAATTATGTATAAGACCTTGTTGTACAAAGAGTCTCAGACTGCAAAAGAATGGTTATCTATGGAAAACTAAAATAAATTCTGTCTTCCTAATTTTATTTACATTTCTGTTAGTTTTTGGCACAAAGAAACAAATTAAAATAGAACAAATAAATGTTAAGAATAATGGATTAACATTATTGGATTATACACAAAATCTCTGTTCAAGGCAACTATATCGACATGAATATATGATAAAGACATTTCTAGAGTCTTGCTTTCCACATTTTGTTTTGAAAACAATGGCCTGACTTCTCAGCTAGGCTAAGTTCTTATTGAAGGACAGAGGTGGAAAGGGGCTTTTGACCGATTAATTATAAATTACCTCACTCAAAAGGCCCCCTGTACTTCTTGGTGGACATAATACAGTTTTGGTGAAAATATTAATCAGGATCTGCTTCCTCTGCCTTTCCTCCACAGAACAGTTGCTGGCCGCATTGCCACATTCATGTGCCTTTGCAGGAAGGCGGCTGACTGAGCCGGTGCCCTCTGTGTCCACCTCCAACCACTTACCCCTGTCCCCAGAGATGCTCTTGCCCTCCAGCAGGATCAAGGCTTTCACACTCAGCTCACTCCCACCCTAATGTCACGCCAAGGCTGGAAAATCAGCGGACGATGCTCTGTTATTCTCCTCGTCAGTTAAAAGTTTTGTCACATCGTCCTGGCATGCATAAAATTGTCGGATCCTCTCTTACATTTGTGAGTAAGAGTGGGAAGTTAAAGAATTCAGGAGTTTTCTTCTCAAATTGCTGATATAGCCTTCATTGCCATGTCTTCAGGCTGTGCCTTGGGCCAAGGAGAGAAGGACTGAGTGAAAGTCACATGCAGGGACAGGAGTTGGACTCAATGATCCCTTCCAGCTCAGGATATTCTATGATTCTATGAAAGTGGAAATGAGAATGAAACGTCCCAAGTTTAGAGCGAAGTGTCTAATACTAAAAAAAAAAAAAAAAAAGACCAATTTTGAGCTTAAACTTGCAGCCTGCATTAAGCAAGTTTACCACACTTGATCATACCTCTTCATATCAGCAGTCTTTTCTGAATGTTTCTCCAGCAACACACAAGTGCAAATAAATAAGAAAAAGCAAGGATTAGCGACATAATCTCCAATGGTATCTCCCATCCCATGGTAAAGCATATGGAAAGGGAAGAGTGGTTAACATTTGGGGGAAATAATGACATTTACTACTGTACAATTCCATTTTCTCATCCTTCTCGATTGCTGAAGCATCAATCATTTAGAAATTCCTGAAGCCAGATATGTGTTTCCAGTTGAATTTATTTTGTTCCTTTCTCAAAAAGAGGCCGGAAGAAAAAAAAAATACAATTTTGCCCCAACTAAAACCAACTTCACCGAGGCATTTATTTTTACAAGTTACAACACTTTGACACAGAAAAATCATTAAGTGAATGTCATCCATTCTGCCCATCGAACAAGTCCAACATCCTCTGGGAAGAAAAAGGGAAAATAACATGCAATCATGTGGTCACAGTCTGCATCTTTGGGGGAATTTTTCAACTCTGGAATATTTGGATTTTGAAGACTTACTAATCCATTAAGATTTTGCATGTATAACTCTGCTTTGTCTATCCTCTTCCCTTCTTTCCTACACCTTTTGTCTCCCTTAGCTGTTGCTTTACATCTGCCACAGGATTGAAATCTTTCAGGGCAGAAAATGTATCCATCTGTAAGTCTGGATGACAAACAGCATACAAACAGCATCACAACTGGTGAAATAATGACAACCTGATTTACCATTTTAAGACATGAAAGGGTACTATTTTATGAGAGAGTAGACATGCAAAGGTACACTTTTAAGGAAAATGTTATTATGGTATTCAAAGTCTTAGAATTCATGAAAAAGAAAAAAGTTTCCAAAAAGCTGATCTTATGGCTGAGTACTTGCTAACCATTTTACAGATTTTCTGTATTTGCCAAGAGAAAATTAAAAATTTAATCCCTTCCATTCCACTTGGTATTACTGGTATAACTTGTCCTAAAGACATCAGCAAGGTGTTGGAAACAAATTATCAAAAATATGGAAGAGTCAGATTGAACTGTTCTGGAGTATATAAGTGGCAATACTACCCAGCATCTCCAATTCATTGCATTTGGGAAGACTATATTAGACTTATACCAAGTATACGATATGCCATAAATATGTCTTGTCATTGTCAAGGTGAGCTCTGCATTGAGCCTTCGTGAAAGTTTTAACCCAAACAATGGTAATCAACAGAGATAGTGACAAATGGGAAGGAAGTGGGGAAGAATAGTGACATTTGGTGCTGAACCATATGTGCGTGGTTTGAAAGACATGACTGAATTGTTTTTGGTGCTCTATTATTCTGACATTTAGAATGAGGCAAGTTTCCATTTCCATTAATGTACTGCCAACTCAAAGGGGAACTGTCGCAAATTTGAGACTAAAGAAAGCTGTTCCTCAAACTTCTCTTGAGCATAATCAATGCCCTCGCTAAGCAACCGAGTAGTGTCACAATGTAGAATTGAAATTATTATTATGCTTTCTGCTTGCTGAATACAAGAACAGGTTTCATACCTTATGATGATATGGCATAAGCTGCTTTGACAAAAGACCATGAATTTCTATGTGTATGGAGAGCAACCAGTGCAAAGGAACTGTGTTGATCGATATATTCTGATGGCTGATCTGGCAAATACAGACACCAACAAAGTGATCCAGCCTCAGGTGGTGGATGTTCAGGTGAAAGAATCTGAAAGCCTGAAATATTTTCAAATTGTAGTTAAAATCAAAAACTCTTTGGAGGAAAAGTACAATGATCACCAGTTTCCTTTTTCTCTTTTTTTAAAGTCACTGCTTATCTTCACCAAAATATTAAAAATAAAGAGGGAGAGAGAAGAGAGAGGGGAAAGGCTGAAGGTAGCACAAGGTGATTCAGGACATGACAAGGAAGCTCTGGACTCACAGATTTGTCCCTCTTTGAAACAGCTCCAGGATGCTGAAATTTCCAGCAGAAAGCAGCTGTTTAGCTGCTTTACAAACAACTTGAATTCAAAGGACTCTCCTGTCCTTGTGTGATGACAGATGACCACAGTGCTAGGGACATCACTCACAGATCAAAACTGAAGGGATGATTTTTCTCAAAATCATCGATACAAGTTTTCTTTACTAATTAACATTTTCCCCTTGTGAGCACTTAATCTCTGAAGCTGTGGTGGGAGTGTCTCAATTTTATTCTCTCTAGGAGGCAGTGACTATTCTGCAGTAATGGAAAAAATCAGGCCATGTATCAGCTCATTGCTGTAGTGATTGCATGTAAAGTTATTTATTTGGGGGGGTTTGGTGGGGTTTTGGTTTGGGGTTTTTTTTGGTCTTTTTTTGTTTAATGTGGCAGCAGTTTAAGAAAGTCTCCATGTGACAAGTCCCAGTTTTTATGTAACTCCCTTTCTGCAGCAGACACAGGGCTCAGTGTTTACCATTTCACCTGGGACCAGCAGAAGAGGAGAAGCCCCATGGTCTGCACCCTGTCATCCCCCTGCAGAATGCTGAATCACAACCCTGGGCTGATCCCTCTTCCCAGCTCTACTTGCAGCTCATTCCTGGAACACTCCCCAGACCCCACAGAAATTCATTTCCTTGCATGATTCACAAATTCCTTTATAGCCATATAGGGCCTTGGTGCCATTATGTGCATTTTTTCCTTTTTAATTTGGGCCAACTTCCTCATTTTTTATCAACTTGAATTTTGCAGTCCCTGTTGTGGTATTTTTCCATTCTGCTAGCATTGAAAAGATAAGGAAATATATATGAGTGAACACATTATGTATGTACCTTGATTTTATAGAAATGAATTTATTGCTAGAAAAGGTGCCAGGACTGGCAGTCATGCCATCTGAAGCCCTTGATTCCCCGTCAGAGCAAGCAATATAAAGATTAAAAGCTCTGTAATAATGAAGTGCAAGCTCCCTCTAAACACCCCTCAATTTGGTCTCAATATTGGACCTTCAGTGAGGAAAGAGATCACACCATGAATAAGAGCTAAGAATAACTGGTAGAAATGCCAAGGGAAAAAGGCACAGTTTGAGTACAAATCACAGAATTTACCTTACAAAGAATACAAGCCCAATCCCTAGAAGTGCTGGAGATTTGTGAACTGAATGTTGAATTCATCTTTCTTCAAACATTGGGTAAAATACAGATAATGACTAAAACAATCTCACGTGAGATGGGGAAATAAATGTAAAAAGCAGCAAAAAAACCCACCAAAAATGGACAGTCTACTGGTCTGTCTGCGATGTTTGCTGACAAAAGTGCTACCTCAGATAACGACGTCTTCTGAGGAAACAGGCTGAAACTCCCATGCCATTTGACATTAAATGTTGAGAAACCATCCACTGGACCAGTTTCTCATACTCATCATTCTGCTTTGCATTTCACTTGCTTCCATTTGGTCCCCAGAAACCACCCACTGAACATTTGCCTTCGAAGCATTCCACCTTCTCCTGTGTGGCATCAGTGACTTCTTGGGTCTCTCTCTCAATTCTCCACAGACAGCTTCTGAAAGTTCCAAAGTTCTCCAAGTTCCCTTTTTTTTTTTCTGTGTGTGTGTGTGTGTGTGTGTCTGAGTGTGTGTAGAATTGCTGCAACATTTTATGTTCAACCTTGGAGGGAAAGGACTGCAGTTCTAATAGCAAACACAACAATGACGGACAAATGCTCAGAGTATGGCAAATCTGCATTCAACACGTTTCACACTCCAAGGAGATATTTCGTACCCTGTAGACACTCATTACCTCAGACATTCTTTAGGTAGGCTTTTTTTTTTTTTTTAATATATTTGATTCACAATGTACAAAACACTGGAGAATTATGCAGGATTACAGTTTATTGCAGCTCACAGTACAATCTTGGACTCTCTGGAAAGTTTTCTCAGTCACCTAAGATCAGTCATTGCTTTGTGTGAAGGTCACTGTATTTTATATTCAGTGTTTCTATTAGTCTCCCAGTCAAACAGTTTTCTTGCATCTGGCTGGCAGTTATGATTGCATTATTTGATAAATCACTCATAAATCCTTTCTGTTATGTTTGTGGTCCCTTTCTAGCAAGAGAACATTCATTGCTGAATTCAGGGTTATAAAGATCAGAAATTCCAAAAGAAAAAAATAACATGAATGTTATACTGCCATTCTTAGGGATATAGCTGCTAAATGTTTCTTTACTGGATTCTAGTCGAAATAGTTTTTTATTTTTTAAAAGAAAGTCCATTCTGCCTACTGTGCCTACTGTCTAGGTTATCATTTGAGATAGTTTGCAGACCATGATAAGTTCAATATAGTTTGGATGAATTCATGGCACTGAATATTCATATGGCATATGATACAGACACTGAACCCAATTTAGTAAATGAATACTTGTAATTTCACCAAAGCCCCTCTGAGAGATTATTATGCAGATTTATGAAGGAATATTGCTGAAGCAATTCTTGGCTGTGTTTTCAGTCACTGAGGACTTAAAGTATGTAAACCTAAAATAATTTCAGGCGTATTTACTGTCACTGCTTTAATCTTCTGAACTTTTCTGACATTATTTCTCTCACTGATTTGTATTCAGTATGCCCTCCCCGTCCTTGGCCTTGAGGAAAGAGCCAGCATCACAACACCTACAAGTGTTGCCAAGTTACTCCCAACAATATCCTTGCTGCCATAATGCCAGAAATCTGTTCTAATCCTGCTGCTGCAAAATTGCATTACAGGCAGGGGAATGTATGGACATGGGCATGTCAGTAGTATCACTGACCTGGAAATACAGAGACCGACACGCAATCAGATTGTGAGCAGACTCCCACAGCTCTTCTGTGTGATGAAGATTACCTCACTATTTTGGGACCGTCAACCTTGTAAAAGAAAGAATAATCAGGCTAAGAAACAATGGAGGTACTTGACCCAATAGTATATTACAGTCCTTTAAAATTCAGTAGGTGCGCTGTAAGTTGTTCTCCAAGTTGCCAATTTTACAAACGGCATCTTTTTTGAAGTGTCACAGACCCATGTATTTCTGCAGCACCCTCCCAGACCCACTGTATCACCTTCAACTTCATCCCTTTGGGTGTCAGAAAGAAAACGTATAGATACTTGCTAAATGTCTCTTAAGATAACATCCGGCATTAAAATAACATTCTCCGGCATTGCTACCAAAAATAATAATTAAGGAAATAGATCAGTATCCCTCCCTGTAGCCAGTGTTACCTCTCCTGCCCCACTCATTAAGGGAATTACTCACTCCTGGACTACCTCAGTTTGCGAATGGGCATAGAGCCAGATCCTGAATCCTTATTCAAAGTGCATCATTCATTCCCCAGCCACAGGAGTCCTACCTCACATGAGATGACATAAAACATGGGTAAAGTCTTTAGGATGTGGCCCACAGTCTTCAGAAGGTGACAGCAATAGTTAGATTTTAGCACACTGTAAATACCATGCTTCTTCTCGGTTACATTTCTTGGTATACAATATAGTAACATATGCTACATGGAAGTGAATCGTAAAGGCCAACTTCTGCTCTTGGATTCAGATCTCCTTGACTTGCAGAGCAAGGGAGCCTGGTGACACCTGCAAGCAGTAAGTAACCATGGCAAAGACTCCATGGGGGAGCTGAGGGAAAGATCAGCAGAGAGTTTCTGGAGGTTTCTTGTGCTTCATGTAAATTGTCACACTGTGGCTTCTTTTAGCCATGTTTTGTGTGGTGAGCATGCACTTGGACATCTTGAAGTCCTTTTATAAATTATTATGGAGCAGAATAAGGCAAGTGAAGCCTACAGATCAAAAAGCTAGAAAATCTGTGTGCCAGAGAGACATAGTAATAAAACATGAGATGGAGATAGATACTGATGGGAAAGACCAATAGAGCTGGTGCAAAGCACTTTTTTTTTTAAAACAATAGTTTATGAATTTATTTCAAAATGTTTTCTTGTTTCATTCTTCTCCATTTTTCTTTGCATTTCTTATTTTTCCTGGATTCCTTTTCTGTCTTCATTCCCTGATCCTCTGTCTTTTTCTTCCTGTTACTCTGTTCTTGATCGCCTGTCAAGTTAGATATGGGAAGAAGAAACTATCTTTGAAAATGTCAAAGAGTAACTGTGAAAAGACACATTTGCACACTCTACAGGAAATGTGTTCAACTCTACACAGATAGAATCCGAGATACTGAGGTACAGAAAAGTAATTAAAGAAATCTTCCTCCTTTCTGCTCTGCAATCACTGAACTATCACTAGCATAAGTAAAGCACGAGATGGTTGAATTTTAAGGATGGGTCCAACTGCTCAGCATTGTGTGAATGAAAATAATGAAAGCTAAGTCACAATTTTTGGAGAGTGAGTCATGGCTGCAATGGACTTGACTAGACCAATAAATTTCACATCTTCTCACTATCAGGAAATTCCACTTCACTGGCTGCAACCCTTCAATAGGACCAATAAGCATTGCAAGGGTTGAAAGGTTAGAGAGGAGCTTTCCTCAGGTGCTGCTGGGCCTTTATCATCTTCTAAACAGAATCAGTCAAAATCCCATGAACTGCAATCAAGTGACACTACGGTTAACATCTCAGTGCAAGGAGCTGATGATTTTGTTCTGTAAAACATCACTCCATCTTCTCTCGGGAGCCCTTTCCAATACCCATCTCGGATAAAAATACAAGATTTGCAACATCTGAAGGTAGAACTGACTGTGTCTGACTCACAACCAGCTTGGCTTGAGGATCATGATTTGTGGGTGCTAATAAGAAGGAGTTTGAGGTGATTCTCACAGCAAGTTCATTGCCTTGACTCCACCTGCTAGCTATGAGGACAGACACAATTTTGGAGCATTTGGAAGGCTGGGCACAGTGGGTAGAGTCTGGGAAGGCAGAGGTTTTTCAAAAGCTTGTAAAGAATTTCAGTAAAACTCTGATATAATTTCTCTACATTCGTAATGCAGCACTTTCATAAAGTGTGGTCAAACATTTAAAATATAGTAATCCCAAGCAGCAATGAGAAGATTGCATTTATTTACAGTAAAGCTCATGCCTTAGGGATGCCAGCCTTCTAACTCCTGCTACAACCTGCTTTCCTGCTGCTCTTCAAATGGACCATGGATATTTTTGTCAATGTCTTCTCCTCTAGAAATGTACAGAAGGAATTATTAAGCTTATACACTGGCTGAATTTTTTGGGAGATATTCATTCTTACAGGACGTTATTCTTGGCTCACGACACCAAGCTACGTTGGAGTTGCAACAGTCCACACGGTCGTAAGCCAATGCTCGGCTCCTTCCATAATCTTACAGCAAGTCAAATACCTTCCCTGTGTGTGGTTTCTGACCTGAGCCAGCTCTGAACTAGAGGAGAGGCCTGGTGGATGCTGTCTATAGCCAGCCACCCACGCCAGCCATGCGTCCCAGCTAATGTGCTCAGAACACAAGGCCTAGCCAAAGTTCTGCTGACTCCTAGGAAGACCGGTGAACTCCAGCTCTGGAGCTGGTTCTTGCTTTAGTAAAGACTTAAGGAAAGTTGTTGGTAATGTTCTGAAAGTGAAAGCTACATTTTTGTTTGAATATGCACACAATAGGAGGCAGTGAAGGAGGAAATTCCAGCTACAGTACATTTACAGTAAGTACAAAATTGCTCTGCCCCCAGTAATTCATCCAGCCCAACAGAGTAAAACCCTCAAGCTGTCATGCAAAGGAAGCGTAGAAATTAGAGAAAAAGAAAACACAAGAGCATCCAAAGTCTACTTTCCTTCACCATTCATTTCTATACAGTGATCATTTTATGATCTCCTTAATTTCAGAGTTCATTTATCTACCGAAGCAGAACAAATCTTTTGCTCTTCAGTCGAGGTCAATATTAAAGCTCTACTGTATTGTCTGGCATGAAGTCTGTATACGCAAAGTATATATTGTTTCAGGTAGTTTCAGTAATGACAAACCATAGAATATTAGCTGTACTTTTAATTTGAACAGGGTGCTTCTGTAATGAAGACAGGAGCTTCAATACACCACAGCAGTTTTGTATCTAACGAGTAGCTTCTTTGTAAAAAAGAAAAACAAACAAAAAACAACAACAAAAAAAACCTCTTTGAGAATTAAAAAACAAGTCTGAGGCATCACACATACGCAAAATCTGTTACTACGGATTTCTTGGCAGTATTTGTAATATAAATGTAGTTTTCCTTTTATCCAAAGGACAAAAAAAGAAAAAATTGCATGCAAGCATACTTCTAGATAGAAAAGATGCAGTCACAGTCTTGCCTGGGTCATATTGACCCACTGAGATCTGCTCTAACTGAGGTTTTTAGAGACCCTTTCCTTCTGTTTGTAAAAACTGTTTCTCAAACAAATAATGTGATTTCTAGCGGAAACTCTCAAGGCTCTAGAACATGCAAGCCTAACACTCACTCCCCTCCATGAAAACTTTAGAGTGTGGAAAAAAAATCAGTTAATCAAAAATTTATGAAAAGTGGAAATAGTAATGTGAATACAGCTGCAGGAAATTCATTTTATAATCTGAATAGCTGCTCAAGATTTTTTTAATAATAACCACCTAGTTTTAATGGGGACATTTTCATATTGCTCATTCTATATTCCTGAATAACCATCTGATACTTCGTTTGTTAGAAGTACTTGCAATATCATTTAAATGAAGCAAAACCCTTCATTTTCTTTATTTTCCATCTCAACAAGATTTGCCTTTTTTGACTCTGAAAAGCCTGTACACTTCTGCTAGTCAATCCTCTCAAAATGCTGTGTGAAGATGTTCAGTAAATCCCAAATACACCTTACTATCCCACTAACGCCATCCATCATCGGTTGCTCTCCAATATCAATCTTCTCCTGTCTCTGTTTGCACTTGGTACCAGAAGGAGCTTCGAGAAGGTGACCTGCATGACTTCTATCTTAAGTTATCTGCTGTGGTCCCTGAAGTGATTCATGATCATATCAAATCTATCTCCCCGGTGCTGTTTTGTCCTTAAGGCTTCGGCAATTGCAGAGGCTGACTAGAGACTCCAATCAACCATCTGCTGTCTGCCAACTGTGGTGTCTAGTCAGGTTATGCTGAATGCGAAGAGAAATGTGTTTTGTATTTGGATGGTTAATACGCTCATCTCTTCCCATGGTCCAAGCAGAATATTAAGCAGTTGCAACTCTAAAGGGCTGAGATGGCAGCAGAAGAAAACCTTAGTTATAGAAAGAATATTTAAAGTCAGCTTTAAAGCTTGTCTGAATGGAAGTGCTAGTATTAATATAGTGTACACAGCAGCTTTCTACTGGCAAAGAAGGGATTTAATCAGTGACAGGACTTTTTCCATCAGTTCTTTCTAGAATTTGATGAGCTGTTTTTAATTGTAATTTGCCTATTTATATGTGATTAGAATGTTGTTCACTTTTTTTCTTTAAACTCTGTTTGTCCTCCAAATGATACAAAATAAATACTAGAAGTCATTATATGGCTTTTGTCAAATATTTTTCAGAGCAGGCTGCATCAATCTGTGCCTTGCATAGGCTGTTTTACTCTGTGTGTTTTGAGATGAACCTCCCTCTCTAGATCTCTCTCTTTTCCTTTCTCCACTCCCAAGGATACCACACAACTGGAAATATGGCTGCTTTTTCCAGATGCAGTCTTACCACATTACTGCCACATGAAAAGTCCTATTAATTGTAAGCCCTTAATAATAAGCTTCTTACTTAGCTGATTTCCTTCTACCATGACAAGTTTTACCAAAGGCTTGCACAATCACAGCAGCCAAGTGCCTGAAGTGGCCATTTCGGGAATTATTTTTCAAAAGTGGCAACTCTATCTGCCTTGGTACTGTGTGCTTCTAGACAGAAGGCACTAAGGGCACGTCCTTCCTGGCATTTTGGCACCTCTTTGTCCCATCCTTGAACACCAGAATCAGTCACTGTGTCTTTGAGCTGCAATTTTAATAATAGCACTTGCTTCTGAATTATGTGCATCAGCTGTTCACTGGCTGATTTGATTAGTAATATTGCCCATGGGCTTGAAACTGGCCAGGAACATGCTGTGGGATTTCCATCATTTTCACTGATTGCAATATGAACTCTAAACTGGTATTATAGTCATTCTTTTGTTTTTACACACTAGAAGAGCAGACACAGGGCAGCTGCCTTGCAGGAGACAGCAGGTTAGCCATGGACCCGTTTGATTTAAGCCAGAGGGAAAGCCAGGCTGGCCACAGCAGTGCTGGGCAGCCTGTGTGGGATGATGATGTCTGTGGAGATGCATCATCACCCGTACCCCCAACCATCCCTTTTCCCTGGGGACAATGGAGTGGCAGGGGAGCTGCTGGCTCTGGAGGGTTTTTATAGAATCACAGAATCATATAATTATTTTGATTGGAAACAACCTTTAAGATCAAGTCCAAGTGTTAACCTAACGCTGTCAAGTCCACCACTAAACCATGTCCCTAAGAACCTCATCTACGTGTCTTTTAAACACCTCCAGGGATGGTAACTCCACCACTTCCCTGGGCAGCCTGTTCCAATGCCTGACAACCTTTTCTGTCAAGAAATTTTTTCCTAATATCCAATCTGAACCTTTCCTGGCACACCTTGAAGCCATTTCCTGTTGCCCTATCACTTGCTACTTGGGAGAAGAGACCAACGCCCTCCATGCTACAACCTCCTTTCAGGTAGCTGTAGACAGCAGTAAGGTCTCCCCTCAGCCTCCTTTTCTTCAGGCTAAACAGCCCCAGCTCTCTCAACCGCTCCTCATCAGACTTGTGCTCCAGACAGTCCAGCCTTAAAATACTGACTCGAATTGCTACAGAGCAAGGCATTGAGCTTGGAGCTCCCAAGCCCCAGGGAAGCACCTCCTGTACTTGCCTGCTCTCCCTTCTGCCTCCCTCGCTGCCCCTTACTGAAATCTGAAATTTCATCCAACACCTGACAAGCCTTCCCAATCAGAGTGCTCTTGAAACTATGAGCTTCTGGCCTGAGATTTGGTCTGAAAAATGTGCTTTCCTGCAGAAGCTGGATTACTATACAATTACCAGGCCAGTCCTACTCAGGTCTACGTCCACAATTAAAGCTTAGGTTTCTGCTTATATCTGTTCTTCAAAATATATTATTTAGTTTTACCTTTTACATCAGGGTAAATCAAGAATACCTCTGCCTGTCAGAGGAAATGTAGACCAGTGGAAGCACAAATGGAACAAGAATAAACAATTTCTTGTCAAAATACGGAGAGAAAACACAGATAAGTTTGCTGTTCCATTTGGTATCATACAAATTCTCCTTTAGGGTAAACGGATATGGACAGAGGCTGAAGTTTTGGATTGATTCTTATTTTGCTGCTCAGTTTGCCTGTCTTTTTTAAGGAAAAATGCCCGCAGTGAAGTCTAGCTAGAAAACAAAAGCGAACTATGATTTTTAACCTAGAACAGAAAATCATAAGAAAACAAGCTCTTCACTTCTGAGAGCAAGCTCCTCAACACCGGCATGTTGAGACCAGCTTATCAGACCTCTTCATTTGGTAGATTTTAACCAAGGCTATCCATGTGTCACACACTTCCAGAGCACAGATTTGTCCAAAAGTAAACCCACAAACAACTACAACAGTAAAAATAATAAATCCTAGGGAGGCAGTTCAGACTATATTTACTATATACCATCTGCACCAAGCCCTGAGAAACATTATGTTCCACATTCCCTGCCTGTATTAAGGAGAGCTTTTCTGATGTGTAAACCATCATTTATCTTGTCTTTGATTCCCTTCATGTGACCTTTTTCAGAGCATGGCAGTATAACATCCTCACTATGGCAAGCTCTGAGACCATTTGAGGACAGGCCTCATAAAGCCTGCCTTTAACGTTAATCGATCACTTTATTATGGAAGTAAATCAAAGCAGTTAAACTCAGGTCTTCTGAGAGTTGAAGGTCAAACAGAGAAAAACAAACTTTATTCTGGGAGGAACATAGACAGATTCTTTCTACACCATCCCTTTGTTCTTTGCCTTAGAGGCATGACAAAAGCACGTACCACATACTGTTTAGGGAAGTAGGAAAGCAAATATATGTTAATATACACAAAGTGTTTGTCTACATCTCATTGCCTCCTAATCTCTTTATTCAAGCACTTTTGTAAGTCCTTCTTTCATTTCCTGGAAAGCAGAGGCTGGAGAAAGAGGGGGAGATGGACAGGAGAATACAGACTCACCTTCACAGCAGCTGGGCTGGAAAGGCAGAGGAATGGAGGAGCAGAGTAAGGGTCTAGCAGATCAGGTCTTTATTCGTCATTGCTCCACACCATAACCTTCACTGAAATATTCGGAGAAGTGCAGAAGGACCTCCACACCTGCGTGTACAGAGTCTGCAGGAGCATGGGTACAGCTGTAGGTGCACAGAAACACACAAATATTTTCAGAGAGGAAATTCAGCTTAAAGAAGTCTTACAAATAAGAAAATCTGCAACTTCAGTCTTCATTCTGCAGGACTAGATAAACTGACAGCCAGCTCTGCTTTGTCCAATGTTCTAGGCTAGCCCAGAGAGATATCCCTCTCCACCACAGCCGAGCTTCTTTGTGGTGCCTCAGACACAAGTGGCCTGAGAGCTTTGTTCATGTAAACCTCTGTATCTTGAACTAAACCCATGAGGCTTGAAAAAGTGCCACACGGCTGAGCGATGGGGCTGTGTGAGGAGGACAGCTGGGCAGAAAGCTGCGGCTTTGCTGCATGCCCAGCTTGAGGCGATGCTGATGCCCAGGATTCACCCCTGCCCCGCATCCCCCCAGCTGTCGGGAAACATCACGTCTGCTCGGCAAGCACACCTGGAACTTCGAAATTCCGTCTCTTCCCACACTGGCAGTGGGACAGAAGAACAAGAGCAGTTGCACAGGTGAGGATTCCCCCTGAGGGTGACAGCGAAGCTATCTGTCAACCAAGGGCACACGAGCAGAGACTTTAACGTCACCTTCGACAAGTCTCTACTTTCTGTGCCTCATTTTCCCTTTCCTGAAATGAGGAACATCAAATACTTTTTTTTTTTTTCCTGTTTTTCCTGTTTCATTTGTATTATTTGTTTTAAAGAAAACAGTCCTCAGTGCTGACTTTGCTTTTAGCCGTGCACTCTTCAAGCCCTGTGATCCATGGCTGAAGTGTTTCCTTGAACTGTTTTGCTTTGTAACTTACCTTGGATTTTTTAAGGCTTTAAAAAGACACAGGCACACCCAGATGACATCGGAGGGTGTTGGTCAGTAATGAGTTTTCTAGTCAGGGGAACCTGCCAGTTTAACATGTTTCTTTTTAAGACACAGACATTTTTTAAACACAGAAAATTGCTGACATAGTAAGTAAAATGAGTGCAAGCACCGATGAGCTATGACTTATGGTGTTTAGCATGCTGAAAAGTCTGCCAGTCACTTTAAAGAACATATGTGAAGATATTTTCCCCATCCTGAAGTGTCCAAAATTTAAATATAGGCATGCAGCGACACAGGAGGGTAAAGCATCGCAAGCAGGGTTAGGAGAGGCAAAGGTTACAAAATCAGATGATGCCACTGATCAGTTATGGAAAGTTCTTATCTTGTCATCTCCATTAGGAACATAATAAATAAGCTTATTTTAACAGGATTAGAGCAATTGTGGACTCACAGACAAGGTAACTACTCAGGAAAAATGTACATGTGAAGGAAGTGATTCCCAGCCCCAGGAAGCAAGACACAGATGTTTATGGGCAAAATGGCAAATAGATTATTGTAAGCAAAGCTGTGAGTGGAATGGGAAAGATGAGTAAATTTATGATAGATCACAGAGACAGAAAAGCAGGCAGAGTTATATAGAATATACATATCTATTGTATCTATTAATGGAAGGCTGAGGAAGGAAAAAGAGCACTGTCAGCTTGAAATATAATACATTTCATGGAGTTAAGTTTTCCTATTCTTAAGTGATTTAATCTCTTTTTCTTTTATACAGTGAATCATCTGAAAAGAACAGGGAGAGCTGACTGCACTATTAGTTAGAAGAAAATTGAAATATAAAGTGCTATCAAGTACACAGCACTAAAAACCTAGAATAAGTATACATATTTCCACATCTCTGTCAATTACAGTAGTATTAAAAGTATTACCAGTAGATATGAAAAAATCAGGAAAAATATGTTTTCAGTATCACAGTGACCCTTTTAGGCCTGAAGTGCTGGGAAAGGGAGTTGATTCAAAGATGGCATGATGCTGCCAGTCAGTGCAGGAAAGGCTATTTTTCTGAAGAACTCTCTGAAATTTAGCCAGGTTGATCGAACAGCGCTGTGTGGGTCATCAGGTTCAAGAACAAGAGTACGTGAGCTGTTACAGAGTGGTAACTGTTGCTCTAACCACAGACACAAAGGAAAACTGAGGCAACCCTAGAAGTTATGAGTTCTTAGTTGTGGTCATTTCTGCCTCCCTGGCATGAGAGATGGGCTCCTATCCTAAGCCGAGTATGGTAAATGCTTATCTCTTAAAAGAGTTCCTGGTCTGGACTGGCATCCAAATCCCAAATGATCTGAACCTCTGGGATATGCCAAATTAAGTTAGAAATATTTATAGCAGGACTTCCTGAGAAATCTTGGTGCTTCCTAATTCATAGTAGGTCAAGGGAACAGACGAATGGATATTCTAATACTCCCATCCCACTGACAACCGGAAAGTCAAGGGTCCAAGTAAAAGCCAAAAAATATGGAAGATTTTGTCTGAGCCGTCTGAAATTTCAACAAAACATTCTGCCGTGTTTTGCTTTGAGGATCTGAGTGCAAACTAGACATCTTATTTCATCCCAACAGACTTGTATGTGATGTTAACAGGCAGTCAGTATTGGAGCACTTCCCTCTGTGTTCACATGTGTGTGTAGATAATTCCAATAATTTCCCTGGACACAATTTCCAGCTAATGGTTTGTTTCTAACTGTAATGTTTGTTTCTGTGCATACTCCCTCCCCGATATGCTGTTTCAGCAATATAAGATTTTTTTATTATTATTATTCTTCCAAACTGACAATGAAGATACATTCCCAGGTTAAAAAAGAAAATGCCCAAATTTTTCCATCAGGATTCCCATCTGAAACAGTCCTCTTTACCTGAAAGGTATAAATATGCATCTGTCAGGTTGAGTTGAAACCAACTCAGCATTCAGTGCATGGTTTGTTACTAATGTGGCTGTTCCACAAAGAACTACACAATTATTTTGTCTAACTACTCACAGTCCTGACTTTTCAATGTTCTCTAGGCTGCTAGAGGCCAAAACCTGAACTTACTGGTAAATCTTTTAAAATATAATTTCCCCCATATTTGCATTTAGGTGTTTGACTGGACCAGTGGCCACTACTCCTAAGAATATTTATGATCTCCATATAGCCAATGTGTGACAAAACATTGTCTTTTTGTGCTGCTTTTCTATGTTTGCTAAAATGTTCCAATTTGCTGGATGAAACTTAATGAACAGAATTCATTAACTTTAGGGTGTTACCTTCTTACAAAAGCAGAGAAATTTATAAAAAATATTAGCACTCTAGACAGGAAAACTAAGCCTGAATGTTGACTTTCAGATTGGCAGTCCAAAATGCCAACACTTGCAAATGGACCTGCTCATATACGTATGTGCTGTAGTTCCACTGGAATAAAATATGGCCAGGAGGGCTATTTTCATGATATACTGCATTCATAATAAATTTTTATATAATCTGTTCCTCTACTTAAAAAATAGAACCTTTCAGAAAATGTAAAATGCCATTGTTTAATGAAAAAAATATAATAACCAGCTTGGCAAATGTTGTATGTGAAATTTCAACAGAAACCATAAATTATATTAAATGCCCAATAAAAATGTTCAATCAAAAGCTCATTTTAAGAGACATCATTAATGAACTGCATGAAATGATGCTTAATCAAAACCCGACACCTTGCAGGGTAGAGAGATTCCACAGGACCTCAAGAGCACCATTGTTCTGAATGAAAGATAACAATAGAACATGGTAATTAATAGTCTGCACTCCCATGGCATTCTCCAGGGAATTCCAGTTTCTAAATGGGCTCCATTGTTTTTCAAGAAAGCAGAAATTATGCTGCATGATACCGTTAATACCTTGAACTTGCTCTAACATTAAGACGTCATTTGTCAGGCAGGTTTTGTTTGCTCCAGAGTTTTGATCATTTCCCCATTTAAAGTTATTGTGTGACAAGAGAAGAAACTTCTCCTGTAAAAGCTCATTTTGCAAAAGCAGCGCAGTGTCCTTATCTTCTCTGTCTGTAATCTTGTAATTCACAAATTACATAAAACAAGTTAAAGAAAACATCTAGGAAGAGTTCTTCACCATAGCAGTATTCATAAGAGTATATCAACATGCACAGTAGATTTTCTTCTTTGGTTCCCTTTCATTTGGCACCCTACAATGAGCATGTCGTATTCACCATATATACATTTCTAAATTTTCCTAGCCAAAGATAGAAAACACTACTCTTTCTAGCAGAGCAGAAGAGAAGGAGAAAGTACTGCAAGAACATCTTACTGAAATATTCAAGTCACCCTAATTACTGTCAGTATTTACAGTTGTAAACAGTTTCAAATTCAGTTCTGTGTACATATTTTCCCCTCTTAAATCTTCCTTCCTTGGAGAAACTTGGAAACATTCATTTTCTAGCAATGCAATTTTTCCAAACAGTCATAAGCTGCTATTATTATTAATCACGATATTCATGTTGGTACAAAGATGGATTTACTGAAGAGCAGAGGAAGATGCATCCCCCTCTCCTACTCTTCATTACCGCCTCCCACTCCGCGCCGTGCTCCTGCTTGCGCAGCCTGCCACGCTTAGGACTAGAAAAAACACAAACATATCGTCACCAACAACGTCTGAGAAGTATTAATGCCTTGAAAAGTTATGTTTCCTAACAGGAAAGTCAAGTTTTTACACTGGACTTGTGCTTCACCGAGGCCACTTGCAGCTGTCTAAGTTCCAGGGACGAGCTGGGGCGTGGATCTGCAGCACGCCGGTGATGCCGCGGCTGCTCCTCACGTGCACTCGCACCCCGTGGATGGCTCTTACTTTCCCTTGGGGTCCCAGCACCACCATGGTCACTGACCAGAGACTGACCACAAAATCAAACTCCTGCTTCTTTATCCCTTGCAATTTGTCTCCAACCTTAAGTGTTTTTAAGAAGTCGGACAACGCTGTAACATAAGGGGAGCAACTCCATTTGATGGGGTGGGAAGTGAGAATCGTGTCTTCTGAAAAAAATACATTTTTTTCCTTTACTTTTGCTCCTTGTAAATGAACATACATACAAAAAGAACTGTGAAGAGCTTAGATATGCAGCCAAAATAAAATGCAAAATAACCCCACCTGGTGCAGCAAGGGAGAACACCAGACCTCTCACATCTCAGAGCTGTCCTTTAACCACAAGGCCACATTTCTGCTCTATCCAGTTATCAGTTTGTCAGCTCTTTCTCTCAAACTTCTACACAGTAAATTTTGTCCTGTTGCTTTCTTTATTCCTTAAATGTCTAATATAATTGCTCTTTATATTTTCTAGGCAATGTTCTTCCCAACTAATTATTTAAATGGATTTTCATTTTTTTTCTTTCCAGTAATGCATGGTACACTACTTTTTCTTATTTTCAGTTTCAGATATGATCCACCATCCTCTTCCATTTTTAAACTTTACTTATGATTTCCTTTTCATACCTTGCAGCATCTTATAAAATATAAAATAAAAAAATGTAATGAAACATTCAGAGGTTTCTTCTCCTTGTGGGTTTTAGGAGATGCAACATTGTGCTGAAGTTCCAGCCTGCATTTTATTACTTCCAAGAAGGTGCAAAGAATAACAATAAACACCTGCCTGCACTTGTAAGCTGACAAATAGAATATGTTCAAAGGTCCTTTCACCTCAATTTTGAGTCACAACTGGATGCCTCCAAGGCAAGGATGTGGACATTATGATATGCCTTTGCATATGAAGGTTCCCCAGTTGTTAATTTAAATACACAGTGCTCATACAGTCCTGACTGATTATGGAAGTGGACCAAAAGCTCTTGTATTCTCACTGAAACAATTCAGCACTGCCACCACAGCCCCAACTAGCCATGCCCACATTTGCTTTTTTTTTTATTTAAGGAAAAACATACTGCATTTTAGTGTCTGTGGTTGTCTGGTCCTCTGTGGTGATTTCACAGCATACTTTCCCACCTGTCTTGTTCCACTCCCTTTTTCCTGCCCATCAAGATCTTCATGACAACATTCTTTCTCTTAGTCATATGCATTTCTTCTGGGTTACATGAGCTACTTACAGCAACCAGGAAACTAAATGAGATACCATCAGAAAACTCTGGTTCTCAGCAGTTCTCTCCCTCTTCCTCAATTATTTAGGACGGCTGCTTAGGATTAGTTGCTGCTTATAAATATGCCTGTGCAGACAAAGCAAAACCTGGCAGCCAGCACAGCAGTACATGACACTGGGAGCACCACCAGAGCACCACTCTCCACAGAAGAGATGGGTCTGCAAATGAAGGACTCTGGGAATTAATTCTGGGAATACAGCACTTCCCTGAGAAAAGGAGAACTTTTGAATGTTTGAAGAGTGATCCTCTAAGAGCCTCTTGAAATCAAGAGCAAAAAGGGAAAATAGTAGTGGCTAGCCTTTTACGAAGCAAAGAAAGATATTTAGATGTGTATATTAGCTGAAGAGAAAAAACAGTTGTTGACATTATTAACAGGCTTTTTAGCGATGGTATACTATTAATAGGCTTAATATTCTTGTTGTCCCAAGGGTAATCCCAGTGTTCAAAAGCAAAAGAATCTGTAAGAGCATAACATTTGAATGCCCCTACAAAATATTTTGGGAGAGAATTAATGTTCCTAGGTAAGGTTTGTGCTTTTACTGATACATATGAAATGTTGGTCACAGAGGACAAGTCCCTTGAAAGTTCATGAGTCAATCATAAACTACATTATTTTTGAAATAAATCAAGGTTCCGATGCAATGGATTTAAATATGCAACTGTTAAAACACACAGAATGGCACACAGTTCTGCTGAAAATCCAAGCCTGAACAGAAGACAATGCTTCACTGAGTTTTTATGCAGATTAAAAAAAAAAAAATCTAATGCCAAAAGCTAGCAGACAATGAAGCTGTAAACAAAGAGAAGAAGCAGTGGGAAGTATGTGAAACAACAAAACACAGATGAATGTCTAAAAAAAGACCGGCAAATTGGAAATGTGCAGATCTCAGAAAGCCAATGCAGTGGACTCATGGTCACAGTACAAAAGGAATGATGCAGTGGATGTACAATGCTGCATGAACAGAAATAATAGTAGGTTCAGCTATAAGAGCACAGGGTATTCACAAAGGTTACCAGCACAGAGAAATGACACCAGGATAAACATTAGTTGATATTTAGTGCACATATTATTTTAATATCCATAAAGATATTTGAACAGGTAAAACTATTCAGGCTTACCACAGACATTGTCTAAAACCTGGCCTCATTCTGCAGATTAGTCATGAATGTGCAAGATGTGTGTATGCATTAAGAAAGATAAAATATTTACAATTCTAAATTGCAGATACATTGTCCCACTAGTGCTTGCTTTCGAACCATGCCTGAATTTGAAATTGATCATGTAGATATTAAAACTGGGAACCATCTGACTTCCAGTGCTACCAGCATGCATTAAGCCAGAAGATGTAATGGAAGAATACAGATTCATTTCATAAAGCCCAGCAGTTTCCTGGGGAATACAAGATTAAAGTGAATCTTCCACTATGAGCACCATGAAATATCCCTCTTGCACTAAGACAGATTGGCTAGCAAGACTCTGAGACTGAAAAATACACAAAAACTCCATGCCAAAAATAGAAAATGGCATGCGTGAGAGAGCTGTAACTGCATCTAAGTCCATGATATCTGAAAATGGAATCGAGAATATTATTGAATGACTATATCATGTTGTGTATACATTTATGTATGCAGTTTAGGCTATGCTAAATATTTCAGATGAAGGATGTAAATACAGCTCTGGTTTATTGCCCTGTGTATTATATGTTCTTAAGTCTTATTACTTGTCTGCACTGAGCCTATGAATTTCCTTTGACTGCAGCACACTTGCTAGAGCATGCCACATCTTGGAGACTTTCTTTCCACTCCCACACAATGGCTTTTTTGAAAGCACCCTCAGTACCTCCACTTTCCCCAGGGGCGTACATATACGCAGTCATCATTTTCCTTTATGATAATTTAACCAGGCTGAGCTTTTTAAATCTCTTGTATTATTTACAAGGCCAAGCTGAGCCATACCATACAACACTTGTCACCGTCACTAAATGAAATGCCTGCAGCAGGATCTTACCCCTATATAAGTGAAAGCAGAAACCACAAGTACAGACTCATTCTATCATAAAAACATGGATAAACAGTAAACTTATTTATATAGGGGCTTGGGACTAAATGGGTCCAAGAGGGCAGTCAGTAATTGATACAAACGAATCTCTAGTTCTCAGGAAAACATGACGTGAAACGAAGAGGTGTGCCCAGTACCTTTCAGCTGTTCTTCCATCTGCAAAATTATGCCTGCATTTTGACTAAAACTTCATTAAATTTGGCAAGGCCACGTCCAGTCTCCAGAGAATAATGTTATGACTACAGAAATACAGCAATGGAGATATAGCAATGGAGAGAAACTCAGATTCAGAGACAGATATGCCAGCTGCTGGCACCTGAAACAGACTCTGGCAGAGCATAATAATACAGAAAAGACACTTGAGGCAGGTGTTGAATGTAATGTAACTAAGAGTTTCATATAAGCCACATCATCAGGTAATCCTTTTTTTTTCTTCCCCTCCCCCCTAGATATTTTCTTTGGGTGTTAATCAAAATAAATTCAGTGAACATTGTGTTCCCAAGCAGAAATGTTTCCTCAAATCTGTGCTAGTTCCAAACAAACCAGCAACAGATAACAAATTGATCTATATACGTGAAAGACTGGTTAGTCCACGAACACTGAAAGATCATGTAGTCATCTGTATTGTATGCAAAATATGAGAGTAGTTCCAAAATGTATTCTTCTTGCTCATGTACAAATGCATGAATAGCTTCACCAGTCTCTATATATTACTTGAAAATACCAACACTAAACTGCATCTAATGAGAATTTGCTTTGGACTGGGAATAGAAGAATACAAGTTTAAATTATAAGTTTATTTTAATCCACATACTTCAGACTACCTTTCATGAATCTTTATCTTCAGATTAGATGAGATTTGCCTCACTCCACATTTCTCTGCTTCAGCCCATAGAGACATTAAAAGATACAGGAAATCTCTGTTACTATTTTATGTTGCTTGTACTCTGAAACCACTTGAAGGCTCGAATATATGAATATTTGCTCTGAAGTTGACATTAAATGTTCCTGTTGAAAGATAAAATGTACTGCACTGAAATAATAGAGCACTGTCTAAAACCTCTCTTAATTGTAAATTCAAAGGGGTTTTCCCTCTGAAGCATACCCTGAGCTCCTGAAGCAATGGTTTGGCCCCACCATGGAAGTGGGGAGAACAGGGGTTGTGGGTAGCCAGGGGGTGCAGTATTTTGGGGAATCACTAGGTGGTGTTATGGCTGACACTGATATACCACTACTCTGTTCTGCTTAACCAAATGCAGGGTGAAAATCTTCATTCCCCACTGTGGGACCTCTCCTTTCAGAAGCTGTATATATTATTGGTAAAACCTTCCTATCACAGCTTTTCTGACTAGCAAGGCTTTCTTAGCTATTGTTATTGCCCCAGGCTAGATCTACATTTTAAAGCCTAAGTCTAGACTCAGAGGTCTGCGCCAGCAGACAGGAAGGTGCCACCTGCTCCACTTCAAGGCTTCTCATCCTCGGAAATCCCAAATTCCCATGAGACTCTAATCCAAAAGGTCTCCTCATTTCCAACCATTTGCAAGTCTGGCCAGACACTGCTACAGAAAGCAGCGGGGGACAAAAATGATGTTACAACCCATGGGGTCTTCCTCGACTGCTCATCACCAGGACCTAGCAAAGAGGTTGTGCATGTGGGAGCTGCATGGTCTGCTCCAGAGAAGACAACATGGGTTATCAGATGCCAACAGTTTAAACCTGGAGTAATGACAGAGGAGGAGGTGATAGCTTTGGTGAGGGAGATGATGGGGAGCTGCAGCGACGGAAAACTCCAGCAGAGGCTCTGGATTCAATGACTGGCTGCTGCCCCAAGGGCACGAGGCCTGGAGCAGCTCCTCGCTGGGCTGGAGCGGAGCTGCCAGTCCTGCACAGCCATGGAGATGGGGCTACGGAACCATACCTTGTCTTACACAAGCTTCACCTTATGCACAGTTCCTGCTGCTGCAACCAAATGTGACAGATGTCCACCCGTGCATGCACTTTGCTGTGGGGATTCATTCTTTCCTCATCAGTTTTCATTAATGTTTTGCTTCCAAGGAACACCAATCATCTCACTTAGTAGAAGGCAGTGGCTTTGCTCGAGAAAGTTTGCCAAAGCCATTGCACTTGCAGGAGTCAAGGGGGCTGATTGCACCAAAGACTTCATTGTTTGAAGTTGGTTGTTGCTTCCTTGTTTCTGCTTGTCAGGACTGTCCTTCTGGACTGGTACAGAAAATGTATTGATTTTTTAAAACACAATTATGATGTCTTTCAATACACTTTAATAAAAGTATATATATATTTATTTATATATTTAGTGATGCTAAATCAGAAGACCATGGTTTGCTTTTCATTCCTTTTACAAGACTGAGAACTTGCTGCACTCTTTGCAATAAAGGCAGTGGTTAGTCTTCCTGCTTCTGCTGCAATAGTTCCAAAGTAATTCTGGGTTGTTTTTATTCCTTGATCAACAGGCAGGATATGAAATATGCTTTGAGGAAACAAGATTTCTCACAATATATATAAAAATACATTAAATACATCTTTAGAATGTGTTTTTTTCCAATTCTTTACTATTGTTCCAAAATGCGTCTCCATTGTTACCACAGAAATGCATGTGCTTACCTTGAATATCTCACTGTGATATTTCATACAAAGACCTTCAGGAGTTTAAAAGGAAAAAAAAAATCTCTTATTCAAAATAATTTCATCTCGGGAGACCATTTTCCTGTAGCCAGTCTGGGTGCAGTGTGAATGTTTTGCAGGTGCATTCTTGCTGACCTTGAATATAGCAAATAGGTGTAAATGACATTCAGGCCCCTCTGCTGCTGTCATTATGGGTTCTTTGTTATACTGCAGGAGTCACATTAGCATTACACTGAGAGTACAGTATTGCAGGTGAAAGAGAAAACTGAACCTCATGGATATTACAGTATAACAGCTTTGGCTCAGACTCCTGAGGCATTGAGCCAAGCGATAACAAAATGTATGTTAAATTAAATACAAAAAACTCTCCTACATTAGCATTAAGGATTTGACTTACACTCCTAAAGAAAAAATGTTCTGACCTAAGTTGGCTTCTGTCTGACTTTGGAATTAAAGCAACACAGGAAATTTAAATTTTCAAAAATTGGATAGTTGCTTTGCTTAGTTTTGCCCTTTTTAAAAATTTTGTGTGTATGTGTTTTTTCAAATTCTGCTTTGGTCAGTTTGTAAACAATATGTACTAGATTTTGGGTTGAAACCTTTATTTGTTTGGTCATATTTTTTTTTTTTCAGACAGGAAAAATTAAGGGTCCAACCTACGATTGTTGTAATCAAATTCAGTGGACTTTGAAGCAGACCCTGACAACACAGGAATATAAGTGAAACAAAATTTTGCCAAATGCATGAAAAGAGGACATGCTGGAATATTATTTCCAAAAAGTCTTTCCACAGAGTTGTTCAACTTGCACTAATTCCCAGCATTGCGTGTACCCATTGTACATTCACTTTTTTTACCGTAAGAAATCCAATTTTCCAATTTTTAGTGTCTTGCTCAACCAATTAATTAATTACTAAACCTTAAAAAATGAGCTTACATATTAAAAGCCAGAGAGTGCAAATTATTAAGCATAAAAAAGTTCCCCTGAAAAGAAGGGAAGGACTTACGTGAACAAACCACGTAGGAACTGGCTTGTTGCAAAACTGAACTGTTCATTTGACCTGCCATTCCTTTTTAACCATAGACACAGGCATACAGCACAAGTAATCTAGATAGCAAGGTTTGACTTGGAATATAAAACAGAGACAGCTATGAAGTCTCTCCTCTCCTTCAAAAGACAGAACGAAGAAAATACCAAAAGCTGCATAGTAATCAATTCTCCTGGTGGCAGGGAAGGAGCAGGACATTAAGTCATTCTTCATCCACAGGCTTGAAAAAAAAAACCCACAAACAAAAAAACAAACAAAAACCCCAACAAATAAACAAAAAAATCCCCCCAACAAAACACAAAAAATAAAGAAACAGAATGTGATCAAATTACAATTCTAAACCTGATTTTTTTAAAAAGTATTCTTAGCTTCTTTTTTTTCTTAATTACAAGATCTTGTGAACCGTTACATATGTCACAGAAACAAGTCAGACAAGATGCTTGCTTATAATTAAACTGATAAACATTGAAATAATGTCCCAGTTCAATAAAAATGAATAAAAATGAAAACAGAATACATGTACTGACAACAAAAAGGGTGAACATGCTTGAAAGATATGGGGCAGGAGTCACCAAGGACGCTGAAAAACTTGCAGCCTAGTGATAGCCTGAATGTTCCTGCACATAGTGAAATGCTAACCTATCTACCTCTCTCATGGAAATTTATGTTCATGAAACTTATAGGAAATAAGTTGAAATTATTGTATCGAGCAGGAGACAGAAGTGTTCATGGGGTTTCCTTTGTTTATTTCTTATTAATTGAATTTCAAGTTGAAATGAAAAAGAATTTTAAAAGCAGATAGGAGTTAGCACGAAGACGGATGAATTTCGAAACAAAACCAGTTTCTTATTGGCATTGATTAACATAATTCATCACAACATTGTATACATCTTCAAATTACTGAAATACAAAAAGAAAATGAAGCCTTCTCTCTCAATATTTTTACTGTTTAATTTGCTTTTGCTGATTGTCGCAAACTCTCAAAGGTGAAAGAAAATAGTAGTTCTTCCTAAACCAATACTCTGTTTCTCTAATTGATCTTTTCCCTCTCCCTTATTTTTTTTTTTTTTTAATTGGGACCAGCCTGCAGACGATAAAATGAAAGTCAATAAACAGGTCAGCTTCTATCCATCCATGTGGACGTTCCTGGTTTTGTCTGAAGAAACCCAGACTTCCAGTCAAAAAACAAATGCTCTGCCAAAAAGATAACAATGACAAGTTATGAAAAAAGATTGAAGAAGTGGTAAGAGAGTTTGAAAAGCACCCTTTCTCCTTGCAATTGAAAATTTCAGATCGGTCATGGTGAAATGAAAAGGCAGCAGGTCTTTTTCATGTGCTATGCACAATGAGAGACAGAACCAAGCGCCTGACCTTGAATCCACCCTAATGCTACCTTGGGCTCATTGCCCTTGGTCACATTTCCATGCAGGGGAGAGTTCATGGGCAATCATGGGGTTTTGTCTATTTTTATAAATTTCAGCCTTTTAATCTCCAGATGTGTCAGAGGATCACTCTGGCATAAGCACCCCAGCAGCCTGTGGTCCAAATACACCTTGTAGGCAAAGTTGCATCAACATTTCACAATAATCAACAAAATCTTCTATCTCCAGGAAAGTGATGGAGTGCTTAGGTGAGCTCATGTTCCTAGACCAGCCCAGCTCAAGGTTCTCTGACATGTTCTAGGGCATGTTTTAGACATTTTTCTGCATTTACTGTCTTTGTGGCACAGCAACTTCTGTACTCGTTCGTGCTGATTAGTGTGTGGGACAAGTCCATCCACTGCGCCTGAGTCACTGCATTAATCAGAGGTTTTCTGCGTCTTGTCTCCTCCTAGCAAGGAGGCTGGAAACACACTTAGTATCCTTGAAGCTGGGATCCAAGATGTGAACAGAATGTCGTGCTACTCATACTCTTATAACCCGATGCACAAGTCTCTTCGTAGCATCTGCTGCATATGAAGATCCCTTTTCACCCACTTGGTTACAGTGAAACAGGATTGATGTCTCACTGATGTCATTTTTCTAGAGCTAGATGAGATGCACTGCTTGGCTGAAGAAAGCATCTTGGTTGCCAGCTGATTGGCAGGTAGCGGTGACCTACAAAGTCCTGAATAGGCCTTTCCTGTGCTCATGTCCTCTCTTCTACCTCTATGAGTCCATGGGGATGAATTAGTTTAGGCAGACAGTTAAGGAAAGCTTCTGGTCTTGAGCAGACTTTTTCCTAGGTTTCCAGAGTTCTTTTATACAGTGATTGTTTAATCTTTTATCCAAAATAAGTAAGCGACAGACATTTCTGAAACTGAACCAAAGGCATCATTGGGTTTATAGTGTAGCATACACAGATTCTTGCTCTGAAAAAGTAGAGTAGGATGCAAGCTCACTCCAAAAAGTGCAGGTTTTGGGTAGCTGCAGCCCCTGAGGAGCAGCTGGGCAGTTGGGTTTGAGATCCCTATCAGTCATTGTACATGAGCTGCACAGGAGAGCTCCTAGTAATAACGTGTCTTTGCACAGGCAGAACAACATCCGAGTGAAGCCTCTCATTTCTCCTCCAGCCTGCTCAGATGCTTCCCCCACCAATACATCCTTTATTAAAGAACAGACTTTGAATAGCTTCAACTACAAGATTTGAGCTGGCCCAGGAGGCCATTCAGCTGAGTCATGGTTTTCTCATCATGCTCAGCAGTTGTTCTTGTAGGGTGTCACACGCCAAACACAATCAGTTAAACTGGCCACAGGTCTTATGAGCAACGGTCAGGCTCCTTCCACATTTTCTTCAAGCAGTAATAGCAGTGTGAACAATCCTGCCAAGAGGAGGCGAATGCGCTGCAGGACTTCAAATTGCTGCTAGTGAATTGTTAATACTCCAAGAGGCTTCTGGGAGTTGAAAGTTGGAGAGGAGGTGTAGCCTCCAAACATCTAGGAATGGTTGAAGAAGGACTTACTCCTGATAGGGACAGCAGGAGACACAAGATTAGGAGAGAAGTGATGACCGTGGGGCAAATTGAGTACATTTTGCTTTCCTAGAATGCTCTGAATTTGCCAGAGTTGTGTTCACCATAAAAGAAAAAAAAAATGGGCCCTACAGGCTTTGGCTAGAAATGATGAGAAACCAAATCCTAATATAATTCTCTTAAAAGACCACTGTCTAATTGCTTGTTTCCTCCTCAACTTAACAGTTGCCCAGTAGTCCCCAAGGTGAACACACTCAGAAGCCCACTCCTGTGAAAGCTGCCTATGAAGGCAGGCTGGCTCAGATCCAACAGCCTTGAGTCCTGCATTCATTTGCAACAGGAGAGAACAAGGTTTAGCCAAACAAGGCTGACTGTGGCAGCTCTGGTAATCCTGCCCTAAGCAATGTTAAAATAACAGCCTACATGACAATGCCAGCCCTCATAGGCACAGGCCAGAGTGCTAAGACTTAATGCTTGGTGAACACTGGAGTGAAGAAATTCAAATTTTAAAAGGCTGGAAAATCTCTATTATCATCATAACTGTGCATGGGTGGGTGAGGGGTCCAAGCTGATCACCTCCTACCTCAGCAACCCCAGGTTCGGCTTGTCTGAAGCCCTCATTAAGACAATGAGTCTGATGAGCTGCAGGATGGGTCTGACGAATTAGAGAATCAGTACCTTCCAATGGAGATTTCATGGCAACTAGGTACATTAGCGAATTAATTTCGTACACTATTTGTGCCAGATCCTGTATATTTCCATCAGTGCATCAGAAATTCAGCTCAAGACCTGTTGAAGGCAGGTAAGTTACTTTTGAATGTTGAATCATCATTTAAAGTTGATGCAGAAGAACAGAGCACAACCTGTGTAACATGGTCAGAGACAACGGAGTTAAGGCAAAAAATCCAGATTTGCCGCTAGTGTAAGTGATCATATCTTCACTTGAGCCCTCTAAAACAAAGGCAGCTTTAAAAATCCAGATCACAAAGCCACACCCAGTGTTAGCTTTCATCCTCGACATAATGAGCCTCTGTCATCCTCTCATCATACCCAAAGGAGAAGAGAGGAAAGGGGAGGTCTGGTTGCAGAACCACCCTTACATTTTCTTATATACCTCCCATCTGGAGAGAGATGGTGGTTTTCTATACATCAACAGGTTCATTTCTTTACCTTTCAAGAGGCCCCAAAAATAGAAATGTCCATGTACTGGTTTGTATGGGCACTGTCTCAACCCTAGCATCAAGATTATAGGACTGGCTAAACAATAAGTATAAGGCTTTGAAAATTTAAGCTAGAGGATATAGCTACTACAGGAAATATTCAAAATGCATTTGAAGGGATGGTACAAACCAGTTGTACAGGCAAAAGCTGGTAAAGCATAAATAGCTTTTCCCTTAGAGTATTCGTGGCTAATAGCTGAATCAATATTCCAGTCACAAACAATTGATTTGACCAGGCCAAGTCAAGCTGTACATCTGACCTGTGGCTCAAGAACTGAGCAGTAATAAAATGAAGAGCAATGACTACTGTATGAGAGAATGCATGGTCCAGGTCTGTTCAGACTCTCACCCTATGTAATGGAAATCACTCCTATGTAGAGGGTGTTTCTTTCCTATCAGAATAAATTTAAAATTCTGCACACCTGCAGAGCAACTCAAGCCTCGTGTGCAGCAGAGGTAAGTAAAAAACTGTGGTTATAACCCAGCCGCAGAATAACAGCAGATCCTCACTGCAGCCTCAGGTAGTTGTCAAGGGCTCCCAGTGAGCTGCAGCACCTCAGTTCAATCTCTTCTGCCATACCCTTGCCCGATTGTCTGCCGTGTCCGACAAAGCATGCTAGAGCACACAGGCATATCCCCCCCTTCAGTCATGCTCTTATAGCTTGCTGTACAGCTACATGCCATTACATGGCCAGCAAAATGTTGCAGCTCGTGAATCAGCAGCTTCTTTTATAACATATACCTGCTGACTGTGCGCACCTCCTGAGCCTCCCAGCCATGGCTGGTTGGACTGGTCAGCCGGGGATGTCCCCGCTCCGCACCGTGTGATGCCCATCAGTGCTGGAGAAATGTCAGCTCTGCAGAACGACCCAATTGGACAAAAATCACTCACCTTTTGGCACCGACAGAGTTTGGGGTGAAGGCCTGACTGATTTGCTTTGCACAAATCCAAGCAGAGTCTGATGTCTTTATAAATCCCCTGCGTGTTTTTAGATCTGGTGAAAGTTAAACTGGAAATTCAGTAAAGCTAAAATTCATTCATGTGCAGGGGAATCATATGTGGCTCTGCACCTTACATGCCAGAATACGGCTTCAGTGAGACTCAGAAGTATGCTGGCCTTTTCCAAGCACTCTGCCGAGGGAGGAATTCCTCCCCAAATGAACAACAGCTCTCCAGTAAGTAAAACCTTCCAGAAATAGCTCGCATGACTGATGCATCACATGGTACATCATGTACTGTATTTCGCCCCCAGGTAACTTGCCTGAACAAAGGCTCACATCTGTCCTTGAGTCCTTTTGCCTCCTTGTGTGACTTGTATCGCTCATTCTTCAGCAATGCCCGCCGTGCTGCAGAGACGCCGTGAAGCCTCGCTAAATTGTGCAACATTGTCAAAGAAATTTATGGTACAATAGTTTGGTTTTGGAAGGCTGCTCCTCCCATTTCTGCTTTAGCAAACAGTTTACTCTGACCAAGGTTGTGTGATTTTCAGCAGTTGGGATACCTGACTGACAGTCTACCTCAGTGTGCCCCAGAGATGTATTGCTTTTCGAAATGCATGACAACAATGTATTAAACCCATACTCAGCTTGCAGCTTTTTAATTCCAGGTTTGCCCACTATATAGTTGCTCCAGAAAAAAAAAAAAAGAAAGAAAAAGAAAAAAATTTTTTAAAATATAAGTCAGAATAAAAGCATGAATCCATATCAATAATTTGCACAGGTTTATACACAGATAGGTGTGTGGGAAAACTAGAAGAACTCAGTTAAAATTGATGTGGAGAAGAAATGACTGGCTATATTGACAACGGGGGATAATCACTATAGAGATACATGCCAGGAAGACTTACAAAAGGAAGCCTCAGAATTAGTGACATGATTTGAATGAGAAATATCTCAGGAAAATTTAAATGTCATGCTGTTCAGGTTGTCAACAGTAATTCTGTCATTTAGGTAAATGCTCCATTACTTTATTACAAGCCTTTAATTACTGTTCTTGCATTCTGAATATGTTTTGCTCTTTGAAGCTCAATGGTAAAGTGACCCATTATTTATTAAAGGTACAACGGCAGCATAATAGCATGCTAGCCCTAAATGCTGTAATACTGAGATACATTCACGGAACTAGTACTGGACAGCCATGCACAGTACTTCATTAATATGTCAGGTCTGCCTTTTGGTTTGTCTGTTTGTGTTTGTCACATCTTCGAACAAGAATGAAGTTCAGCCTTACTCTATACATCAGGAGCATGACAGTATTTCTAAAGATTATGGAAAACTGACTAAAAAAAATGAGCATTTGTCCCAGTAATGTACCAAGGTGGACTCATTATAGGGCTCCTAGCCCTCCAAGAACATAGATTTTATGGAGAGATTGTAATCAATATGCTTTTCAAAAGGAGGCTCCGTACCTTGACAACTACACCTTAATGAGACATCACATCAGGTAGCTTTCTGACCTGGGCTTCCTTAAAGACAGGAATTCAGGAGCTTATTTTATAACTGACAGCTGAACTGTGAACTTTGGGGTTTTTTTTGCACGGATTGTGCTCCCAAACCCCGAGATGATGCAGTGGGGAAAAAAATGGAAAATGCAGTCATACCTCAGTCCCACCATATGACTTGCCTGTTCTTGACCCTAAGTTCACATTCAACTTAACTAAGAAAATGAAACAGGTATATAACAAGGGAAATGGGACTGAGGGAGGGGAGTAATAATGGCCACATGCTGCAATACAAAGAAGAACTGGAGCAAAGTATCAACACATGAAAATCACAATTCAAGGCAGAAATAAATCAAATGGTCTGCAAAGACTGCAGTGTATCCAAGGTACTTTCTGTGAGCTAGAGAAAAAGAGGCCATCCAGGGATTTGCAGAAGGGATAGGTGTCAGCCCTTAAAAATGTTCCTGTTGAACAAGTAGCAAATATCACCCTCTGGTCTAATTTTCTTACTTTGTAGGTTTTTTCTTGACCTGCTATAATTTTGCAATATGCCCTACAACTTTGTGGCTGGTCTGTTGCTTGAAACAAACTGACTCATCAAATGATGCACTTTTACTGCTCTATTTACAATACTGTAACAGCCCTATTTACAGTACAATAGTTCACTGCAATACCTGAATACATAAAAAAAAAGACAGGCCAAGCTACCAAAGAGAGAAGCATATTCTCATCTTAGAGGTCCATAAAAGAACTTGCATAGTGCGCTACGTTCTTAATAGACTTGGTGTGCATTTTCCATCCAAAGTACTAAGAATTCAATCCTTGTCAGATTTACATATATGCAGAATTGCATGCAAGACTGCTTCTGTCTTCAAGAAGCCTCTGTGTGACGCACAGAATTCAGATGGAAAAAAGGAAGGATGTCAGGGAGAAAAGAACCTGAATTTGATAATAAAACTACATTTGCATATACCATACACTGAGGAAGTGGTAAAACAGTAAGAGGAACTGCACAGAAAATATAGGAAGGGCTGACACAAGCTGATTTAAATAACGTACTTAAGCCTCTCCAAAATTTGATCCCCATCTTGCCTTCTTCCTTCACCTTCAACAAAGTTCTTGATCCATTGTAAATGCTTAAAACTTCTTTTAAGTCGATGCTTTAAAAAGGAAGAGGTTAACACCATCATCAGGAGCCAAGGAGTAGTTGTGGGCAGGTCTGTGCAAGCTTTAAATACACAGCTCTCCCACAGCACCTCTGCCTTACCTATAATACCCCACCTGTGAAGTTTACAGGGTTCAAACTGTAAAGTCAAGTAGAAGGAAGTTAAACCACAAGATACATTTGTGATGCAAAGAAATCTTCCCTGGAGACGGTATTTCAGTGACAACCCAAATGCTATATAAGTCTATTTGAGCATAATTCCTGAATGCAGCTCTGCCTATGTATCTCAGGCTGGTTTTGTTCAGTGCTCAGTAGCAGGCATCCATTTCAAATGTGCATGAGCAGGAATAGGAACAGAATTAAGTAGTTAATGGGAAGCATTTGTTATTGCCTAATTGCATCAAATATATCAGTATTTAAGAAAGCAAATTGTAAGTATAACTGACAGTCATCAAATTGTTCAAGGTTGAACACAGTCCTGAAGTCAAAGATTAAATACCCTCTGCCTACCATGATTCATCATCAGGAACTTATGTGTATAATGGCAGCCAAGGAGTTTTTGGCCAGGGAGAAAATTCATAACATATGACAACTCAGTGGATTTCCAGTTATTTTAAATGTCTTTTTTCTTTAAATATAGACCATCTATATGAGTATCTACTCATTGTTCCATAAGGGCCAATTATTACCCTTTTGCAATTATTCTTCCAGCCCCTAGGGCACAATGATGCCCTTTTTCTTCCACATTTTGAGCATAGTTCTCAAGTGTTCAAGTACAGAGAAACCTTCTGTAGTGAACAACTGCATGACTTTATTTTGCACCCAGACCTGACATAGCTGCATGAAGAAAGCAGGCTAACAAATGCAGGTTTAGCACATAATGATAATAATGGCCCACATAAATGGGACACAGTATTACATGTAATGTGACCAGTAGGTTTTTAGCAGAAAATCAAAATCCCTATTGATATAAACAATAGACTTGACTCTATTTGTTCTTGAGAGAAATAAGTGACTGCTAAGGCCATTGGCTCCTGAAAGGAACAGTACCAGTGCTTACTTGAAAAGCTGTTGCTCCCTGAAAGGTGGCTATCTTCCACGCTATGAGTAGCTACACCACTTGTTCATTTGAATGAAGGACTTCTCTTAAAATGGCAAGATATGTAAAGAAAAGTAACAAAAATTACACAGGAGATGAAAAAGAAATAAGATTTAAACTTAGTCTAAAATATCTCAAAGATGAAACCCAGCAGAGGTCACACAAATAAATAATACATTACATAACAGTAAGTAATTTTCATTAACAGGAATGAAACTCCACCTAGCACTCTTGGGTTGATATCGGTAAAAGCAGTTTAAAAGGGATACGTAGAAGGTATACTGGAATAAGAGTATTAGGACAAGAATTAAAAGACCAAACCTGTTCTGAGTGTCTGAAAGTATGACTGCAGTCTTTAGTTTAAGCTCACTACTTTGCAGTTTAACATTATTGGCTGTCGAATTGTTATGTGTCACTTTCATAAAAAAGGGATCACAAAACAAGACCAAATTGCCAAGCCTAGAGTATTACTGCTACGGTTGCTGCGGAAGAAGGAGTTTCTAGTAGTCCCTTAAAACTGTCATTAGAGCACTCAAATTCAACACAATCACCACAAACAGCAGAATGCAGCTGGGGCCTGTTTCCATCTCCTTCTACAAGCTGAAGAGTTGATGAGCCATGTGTGTTTTAAATGCCACTAAGGCTATTAGATCATACTCTTGGGCAAAAAAATGTCAGAGCAAAGATGAATCTGAGTCACTGGCAAAGAATGATGCAGGGAAGGAGGGAGGGAAATGAGGTAGACTTTTGCCTTGCAGTTCTCTGTCAACATCTACCACGGTGCGTGAGCTCAGCTTTCACAAACTCTGCATGGGCATGAAAATCTGCTCAGATGTTCATGCTGACTTTCAGAGGGAGTGTTCTCCTCCTCCTCCCTCCCATGGCATCCTGAAAATATTGGTCTATATAGAACAAATAGGCCATTATATTGTGTATTAAACAAATCCAGCACTGTTCTGGTAGACTTGATCATTGCATACTTTTATGTCATTTAGAGAAGTTATGTCCTAAATTCTCATTTTCCTGACACCCCGGGCAGTGTTTCCTCCATTTATACATTGAGTCACTTCAAAGAAAACTACTGTGTAAAAGCCTAGCAAAAGCAGAAAAACTCATTTTGGTACTCTCTTGATGTGCAGTGGGCTCTAACATAAGTTCTCACCATCATCCCAGGAAAAAAGAAAAAATCTGTCCTGCGTCTTTTTTTTTATTACATACTAAAACTGAAAAACCAAAAACATAATCAGAAATAGAAGCAATTCTGCTATGTGTCTCTGACACTAATGGAAAAACAAAGGCCACAGATAGATTCATTTGGAAAGAAGAAAAAAAGCAGAGAAATGTTCTTCTCAGTCATTCAGGTAAAAATCACCTTCTGCAATATTCTAAAAAAATGATGTTTAGATGCCATTGGGCAGGCTGGAAAAAAAATCACTGGGTGCTCAGAGTGAAATCCACATTGACATTGCTGTTTAATTACTCACAGTGAATTAAAGGCTCAAAGTCCTGAGGAAGTGAAAATAAGCTCTCTTGCACTTTAAAATCATGGATTTTACTGAACCATGCTGAAATATTCAACTTCACTCCCTTTGTAAGTCAACAAACAAGACAGGGGTCAAAGCTTCCTCTCACAGACGTTTGTTCTCTGATATGAAATTAGTTTTAGTTTACCTTAATTTGTTCTGTTTGCTAAGAATTACTGGAGCTATTAAAGCTCAGACTTGAATTTTAAGATCAAATTACTTTCTTGTGAATTTGTCAGTACATTAATCTCCCACACCAGTGACATCTTCCTTTACCAATATCCCCATATCTTCTTTTCATCTCTGGAGTGTCAAACTGCATATATTGTCTGTAAATATACACATTTCTCAGTAGCCTGAAGAGTTCATAGAACCTTTCTGGTGGCTGGGCCACCCCAAGCCTTGGTCTCAACTTTCAAATTCAGAAAGTAAATGGGGAAGTAAGCTTTTCCTATGTATTTTTTGATTCAAACACTAAAGAGGAAGTTTGTTTATGTCTTTGGACTCCTTGGCAGTGGCAGACCTTGAGAGAGCAGTTTTTAGTGTCCCCCATCACCATGAGACTGATTGCTCCCAGCTCCCTCAGAAGAGCTTTGCCCAGTGTTTGTCTCCTCACCGTCCAATTCACTAGGATTTCTCCAGTTGCATGTGTATCAATAAACAAATGCACGCACTGCATACAGTCCTGAATTGCTGAGGAATAGCTACCAAAAATAACTGAGCAATTTTAGATATGGTACAGGTCATATTTCTTGACTCATTGATGCCTCAGCCCAAAATTTAACATGAAGAGAGAGAAGAGGGAGAAGGAGAGGGAGAGGGAGAGGAGAGCCCTAAGGAAACATAAAAAGTTGCAGTATTATGTTCTTCAGGGCAATTCATTTTTATAAAATCAGCTTCCAGATTTAGTGATGATAAAAAATATTAGAAACATTTTTCAAAAGCAACAGAATGCAAGACTTAGTCTTCTCCTGAAACAGAAATTTAGACATCCTACAATCAGGGGCACTTGAAAGTTACATTAAAAGAGAGTAGCTGCTAATGACTTCAGCTAATTGGTTTTCCCTAAGTCATTTTGGATAACACTTTTACTGTCACAGAGAAGACATCCTCTGTACTTGCTCAAGAAGCTGACAGAGCTGGTCAAGGACTCCTTATGAATCTGACATCAGAACAGGACACAGGAGCTGGTGGTGGGTCCACACTTCAGCACAAGATGAGCAGGGAAGCCCTGGACAGGTTCAGTTTGCAAGAGACTATCAGATAATAATTGGAATGAAAGCTCCACAAAGACACAGCCAATTAATTCAAAGCATCTTTAAACAATATGATCTAAAACAAGTGTCATTACCATGTATGCATCAACATCAAACCACTATCACGGAGGGAGATGACAGAAATGTGAAGTTAAGTTCCTGAATTCCCAGAGAAGAAAAGCTGGAGAGCATGATAAAAACATTACAGACAAGAAGGCACAAATCTGATCTCAAAATGAACATGAGTAAAAGCAGCATCACAAACAACTAGTATGTCAAATCAAAAGATTTTATTATTGTACTATGCCACTGGAGAAAACAGATAACTTTGCAATACCTTTGGGAACAGATAAGCATTAATTACAGCATGGGAAAGATGAAAGAGATTAACTAACTATTCTGGCAATGTATCCTTCCTGCCTTGACCTATAGTGCAACGTGATACAACTTATTTTTTACATAAAATACTTAATATGTCTCATAAAATGCTTTATAGGGAGAGGCAGCCAAGGTAGAGGAAGACTACTGAGAAATGCAATCCCCAGAGAAAGTCATAAGTAATTGCGATAGAAGTCTTGCACAGTTTCCTTGTTCTCCATTCTCTGTCCACACCTCTTGTAATATCTGCAGATTTTTCTTCATTTCCTACGCCTGCTTTCATACTTTCATACCACAAGCCAATATGAGGTGCCATGTATTTATTTGTGTAATTTACTTATTGCACAAAACTTAGTCTTCTGGTTGCTGCTGAGTTGAGTTTACAGAAGAAAGAAAATCACACCCCCTGCACCTGGCAACCTCCCATTTTTTGTATGATGACCCCAACAAATTCAGTGTTTAAAGATTCTTAAAATAAAAGGAGATTTATCCGCTATTGTGCACACGGAAGTCTCACAACCAGTTTTCCTTGGTATCTCGTCTTAAATCAAGACACAGCAAATAGACATATCTGGTTACTCCTGAGAAGTGTTACCTGGGCGTTCCCTGTAAACCATCCAGCACTGAAAGACTTGAATATGTCTGGATTTCAAATGCATAAAGAGTCCTTCTAGGCGACGGCAGCAATTCCTTGTAGTATTTTGTTTCAATTTTTGTGTGAATTCAAAATGAATAGAAAATCATTTGGACATCTTTTCAGTTAGAGAAACAGTTTACTATTACCAGAGACCCTAATATGTTATTTACCGAAAAAACCACCACCACCACCACACCACATGAAAACAAAACCCCCAAAAAACAAACACAGCGAGTCCCACGAATACATAGGGTTTCTACTTCTGCTGATTCCTAAGACTGAAGGAAGAAGGGGAGATATTGCTGGGGAGAGTGGGAGTAAGAAGAGTTCAGAGTCCTTTATTGCTGAGGGGGAAGACAGTGTAGATATATAACACAGCACAGGTCAACCTGCCTCACCTCCCCAAGTCTCCATAGTCACACCGTGGAGGATGGGACCCAAGGGAGGCAGATAGCACCAGGAGGAGTAGAAATATGAAGCCAGGCTGGCAGTGGAGCCATGCAGAACAAACTGCAGGAAGTTTTCACATTCGTAAGAACTAAGCACAATTTTACGGTTGAGCTTAGTGGCAGCAGTTGTATGTGAAACTAATAAAGGAGATAACAAAGTCAGTGTTTTGTGTTCAGACATGCATTGCATCCACAGGGCCAAGTCCATCTTGTTATTAGTGGCCCTGGCTCCGATGTCAGTTGAGTTGTGCTTGCAGATGCAAAGGTTGAGTTGGGCCCACTTACACTTATCAAACATGCCAAGCTACATCAGGTAAAGCACAAAAATAAGGAGGAAGCAATGACAGGAATTACAATGAGCTACCATAAAATAAATAGCTGAGCAAGGAGCTAAAGCCACAAATCAAGCAGTGTATTGAAATGAGTAAGAGGGTAATGGGCCAGGGCAGGATATGCAGCTATTCTTTTCTCACGGCCTCTGGACCAGTTCATTGACCACATATATATTTTTAACGAGCACAGCATTGGGATAATTGGCCTTCAGTAAGGCCTTTGACACCGTATCCCATAGCATTCTCCTGAAGAAGCCAGCAGCCCATGGCCTGGATGGGTGTACTCTGCGATGGATAAAGAACTGGCTGGAGGGCCGGGCCCAAAGGGTTGTGGTGAACGGTGCCAAATCCAGTTGGCGACCAGTCACAAGTCATGTTCCCCAGGGCTCAGTATTGGGAACAGTTCTGTTTAATCTCTTTATCAATGATCTGGATGAAGGGATTGAGCGCACCCTTAGTGAGTTTGCAGATGACACCAAATTGGGTGTGAGGAATAGTGTGGCCAGCAGGACCAGAGAAGTGATTGTGCCACTGTACTTGGCGCTGGTGAGGCCCCACCTTGAATCCTGTGTTCAGTTTTGGGCCCCTCATCATAAGAAGGACATTGAAGTACTGGAGTTCAGAGGAGGGCAACGAAGCTGGTGAGGGGCCTGGAGCACAAGTCTGATGAGAAGTGGCTGAGGGAACTGGGGCTGTTCAGCCTGGAGAAAAGGCGGCTGAGGGGACACCTTATCGCTGTCTGCAACTACCTGAAAGGAGGTTGTAGCATGGAGAACGTTGGTCTCTTCTTGCAAGTAACAAGCGATAAAACAAGAGGAAACGTCCTCAAGTTGCACCAGGGGATGTTTAGATCGGATATTAGGAAAAAATTCTTCACAGAAAGGGTTGTCAGGCATTGGAACAGGCTGCCCAGGGAAGCGGTTGGAGTCACCATCCCTGGAGGTGTTTAAAAGGAGTTTAGACTTAAAAATCAAACACAGAGAGCGGAAGCTGCAACAATTTGAAGTTTCTGCTCATATAATAACACATACTGTGCTTTGTCTTGCCACAGAAGAAACTCATACTGCTTGACTTACGGAGGAGTTGCAAGTGTTGTTCACTCCAGTCTCTGAAGTTACAACATACTGGTGCTGGGGGATGCTTTGTCACTCAGTACAGGTCAGATCACTGGTAATTAATGATATCCCCTGTAGCTCATCCCAAGCACTGCTTCCAAGATCTCTGGAATTAAAAAGTAGGATTTGCAACTACCGCAACTGAATGCTTCAGCTAAACCTCTAAATTTCTGTCTATGAGAACCTGAAGAAGGACAGGCTCATTGTTATTCAACAACAACCATTTTTTTTGCTTGTACAGTGAATCTTACCTATGGTGGCTGTCAGCAGACAGCCTAACCCTGGTTTTCCCCATCTGAGAGCTTTCACCAGTTCTCTGCCCCACAAACCCTCAGTCTGGCAGCTTTTCTCCCCACTCATCACTTTCTTCAGCAGATAGGCAAGTGCCAAGCAAATGATGAGATATGTCACTAGTCCACAGAAAGGGTGCTGCTGGAAGAGACTCATGTAAAATGTTTAGGTCCATGTCAATTAAGACTTAGGTCTTGATACTATGTTAAAACACAGTAAATTATAAGAAAAAAAAAAAAAACTTCAATGAGCATTTCAGATGTTTCTCACATGATTTGGATATTGGTATCACACAGACAGAAATTTAAAGGCAGGGAGAGGTGCATCACACTGACGGGGATTGGAGACATGGTGGCAGAAAGCAGGTAGGAAGCATCTGCACATGGAACATCTGTTTCTGGGTTTTTTTCCAGATTCAGAGCGGAGGCGTATTCCAGCCTGTTCCAAGATGCAGCGAAGCAGAGCTCTTCATCGAGGCTTTGGCCAGGTCATCACTGATACTGTCACTGTTGCTCGCTTTCTTGCTGTATCCTGTTGAGCAGCCCTTCAGCAGCCCTGAAATTTCATGTATGAACCTTGGCGATGGGCTCTGCATCCTTCAGGAAGATCTGAAAGGTCTCAGTTCCTTCCCATCAAGGAGCTGCCTAGGGAGGTACTAAAAACTGTGCTGAAGAAAAGGAAATAAATGTAGACAGAGTTACACTTAGGGACAACTAAGATTATCCAGAGCAATCTCCCCATCACACCTTCTAGGGGTGGTGACCACAGATCTCTGACTCCTTGTCTCTTAAGCATTTGGTAACTTTTGCCTCACTGAACTGAAAGGGCCTCATCACCAGCTGTATCAAGCACAGCAAAAAAAGACAATCTCTCATTCTGTATTTAGATCTACATTGTTCTGAGATAGTCCATGAACTTATTTTTGTGATTCTACCATCTTGAAGCAAACTTGCACACTGAGCAAAGTTTTTGATTAATTATAACAATGAATTTGACTCTGCTTGCAATTGAAGGGAGATCCATTTATTTTGGCACAAATTCTGCTTGCATATGATTAAGTCCTCATTTTTCATTTAAGGCTCAGGATTTAATATCTAACCTTTCAAAGTCATGACCATAGTTTTATACTAAGTGAATTTCATGCATTTCAAAATTATAGTAGAATTCTTATGAAAAATACTTATTACATTCACATGAATGCCAATATGGTTAATAATGACTAAAGTTTTGCAGTGAAGAATAAAGAGCTGTTTATGTTTTACCATTAAGGATGGAATGCTGTCATCTGGAGCTGACACAAATATCACTAAAAGAGAGAAAGAGAAGAATTGCTGTGTGTACTTGACATTAGGAGCTGTGATAAGTACTTGAGGAAGTTGTTACATCATTAGAAATTAAAGCATTGCTCTTTTCTCAATTTTTTTGTATTATGTCTTACCCACTTTGTCACAGTATTTCTACAAAGAGGTTTTAAAGAAATTGTTAAAATACAGTACAATGCTTGTATCTGCCTGTCCATAATTCACTTCTGTACTAGTCTTGTTTGGTTTTGGTTGTGGGTTTTTTGTTTGCTTTGTTTTGTTTGTTTGTTTTGTCCAGGGGAGCATCATTCAGTTGTTTGTGTTGATAGCAAACAAACTCAGAACAGAGCATGAGCAGAAAATCATTTCCCTATCCTGTATTAGGTATATCAGATGGATTCCTAGCTCATACATGTTAAACCTGAACTCAGCTGGGGTCTTATTTTCCATTATCTCAAAATATTTCCTCTTCCACTTTAAGGTGATGGGAAGCCCATTTCATTAAAGTGTTTCCACCACTTCACGAGTTAGCTTTAGAGCTCTGCCCCATGCCTTATTTCATGGAACAGACATATCTTACCAAGTCTGTGTTTCTAATAACATGTCCTCTGAATACTGGGCTCTTAGATGATTTTCCTAAGTGGGGGCACAAAGGCCAAGATATTAAAATCAACAATTAGGTGAAAAATATTCATCACAGTATTTTAAGGTTTTAAACTTTAGTGTCTCAGAGTTATGGTGGCACTTTCAACAGATTTATGTTTCATCATGTGTGTGTAAATTGCAAGTATATATACTTACGGGAAGACATGGCATTCTGAATAGCTTGGGTATGTAACTCACTGCCCTGCAAGGAGGAACTTTGCAGTAGCTACGGAAGGAAAAGGCAGAAGCTTTATAAATTTAGTGAGGAGAGGTCAGAATAAATCCCTAAAGAATCTAAATTGGTTTAATTTCAGCTTTCTTCCTCTCAGGATGTAAATTATACTTTCTTGCAATTCATCTGGGAGCAGGCCTGTCATTTCTATTTGAAGCAGAGAAAGAATAAGCCTTCAATAAAAATAATTTACTTTTTTGAGCCATACTGGCAAGAAGGGAAGTGTTAGTTCTAATAGCCCCTCCTGGTCCATCTCCTCAGTGAGAAGGTAGAAAGGGAAGGGCTTTTTGCACCTGAAGCAGTTGAGCTTGGATGCAGCATCCCTGGAAGGAGATCACTCTCCAAGCACCTGTAGACACCAGGCTTTGGAAAAACAGGGATACTCAGCCCACACGTGGTTCTCCAGCTACCTGCTTTCATGTGCCACAGCCCTGCCCAGCTCTGGTGTGGTTGCCCAGCCCTGACATACCCAGTAAAGCTCTCAAGGATCATGAGCTTGTCTTTAATCTGCTAAACAGACTCGCACGTTTTTTATTAGATTTGAAATGCACTTTTCATTAGGAACCTGCCATGGTCAAGGGGAGCTGTTCCAGTTCTGTGGACACTTCCTACTACTAAATGGTTCATCACCACTATGATGGGCAGGCGGGGCCATGTAATTACACCAGGCAGCTTTACACCTACAGTGCCTCCAGAAGTCTGTGTAGTTGTAGGAGAGAAACACATACATGTACTTGAGTGTTAAATTCCTCATCTGTGAAAGGGAAGTTCACTGTAAGTCCATACACTCATAAATTTCTCTTAAGCTTCTATTTGTAGGACAAATGAGGTGCCATGACATGCACATCTCTTGAATCAGTTTGGTTTAGAATTTCTACAAGTTGAGTTTCATTAGAAAAGGAATCAAAACATCCCAGAGCATGAGCAGGGATTACCCTAGAAACAGCATGGTCCTCAAGCAGCTGCCCATTACTAATCAGCAATGAGAAGGGTTTGCCTGAAATCCCAGCCTGGTCAGGTACCAACCACGTACGTTCCTCTGCAACAAGATCTCTCCACCTGCTTGTCATCCTTTTGGGACACAGGTGGCCTGCAACCCACAGCAGTAAGCTCTTCTCAAATAGGATGGCAGCTCCTTCTTAAATAATTCCCAGCAGCTGAAGGTAGGGAGAGGGGAAAGATTTGTACCTTTGCATTCTCTCTGTCTTAACAGGACTTTGCAGCAAAACAAATGCAGAAGCCTGACCAGGAACCAAAGGTACTACTCGACTTCACGGGTGTGTATTTTGCTAATCCTATCCGCTTACTTTCCTTGTATTGAGCAGGGCAGGATAGCTTTCTGGGTGGGACAGGATGCGTCCAAGAATTATAAACTTGGGCTAGTTGTTTAATTAGTCAGGTCATCAGTCATCTGACAGCATTGATTGAGAGAACTGAGTCACAGCCAAACTTCCACACTGGGTTGCAAAGCACTGATTATTATACTGTAAACAAGAACTGAGCACCACGCGTGTGATGAATACCAGAGTATTAACTGCATTCCTCTGCTTAGGGCTCACAGTTCTTACAAAGATTGTTTTCTGAAAAAAAAAAAAAAAACAACCAAAAAACCCAACAAAACTAAACACAACAGAACACCAACTCTAAGACTTGCAATGTCTACTAGAGATAAGAGCACTGGATAATTTTGAGATTTCATGACTGCTGGGTTGTTTTATTGGAAAATAAAACCTTCCTTCAGCCACTAATAAGAATGAAGTATTTATATTTAATAACGTTTAAGTGGTAGTGAAGAATACTGAGTCTTAAATTGAGACTTCAGCTCCTAATTGGCCTTCTCAAACTATATGAGACCATTTATATGCTGAAGAAAGTCACTGCAGTACCTACCCATCTGTATAACCCTCCATCTCTATTTTGTTTGTCTGAATTATAATGGAGATTTACAGGAATCTGTGGTCTGCAGAATATATTTGTTTAATACATAATTGCCATGTATCAGCAGGAGTTCTACCCTGAAGAGGCCTAAACAACCTGTACAGATAAATATTCTGGATGGCACTTTCTTTTCCACCTGACAAATTATTCTCCTGCTTTGGTTCATGAAACAGGACAGAGCAAGGAAGACCAGGAGGTCTTTTGTGAGGTAGCAGAAAGTAGCTAGCCAATTTAGTTCTCTGTCATATAGCTGCTTTAAAAAACAAGTGTTAAACCTTTTTTTTTGGTGAGGACACATATGTAAAACAAGTTTTATACTGACAATGGTACAATGTTTTACAAGACTGCTGGGAAAATAAATGGAAAGATGGAAAAAGGAGGTTTGATACAGGTGGCTTACTGCAGCAGCCACTTTTATTTTATTTCTCAGGTAGCCTCTGAGGACTTGTTTAATCAATAACAGTATTGCATTTGATCACTGTATTCCATCCTTTTAAATACTGAAATAATAAGAGATAGCTCCCACAAAAGTGCCTTAACAGGTGTTGAACAGGTAAGCCTTGAGTTCTGCTGCACTTTCTGAATATAAGCTTCCTTCCTAGTGTTTCTCAAATGGTACTCATCTGATAAGGAGGTATATGTGACTGTAAGAAACAAACATGTTTGTATACGACATGTATATGTGTATATACATGTATATGTGTATGTATGTATATGTATATATGTGTATACGTATGTATAAATAGTAAAATAACATTATTTTTTCTTTACCTTCCGAATTCTGATATATTTCTTTTTCAGGTGGGCTCCATGGAAGTGAACAGTTCTGGCAGAGATCTTCTGATAACTTTGTTCTTAACAAGCTTTCTTGTTTTCGTAGAGGTCTGTTTGAAGTATCTCATTTTACTAAGAAATTGCTTCAGGGATGGAAGGTCACATTGTTGGATTTTTTTTTCATTTTACTAGCTAGTCATATGCTACTTTACCGTAGTAACAAGGTTAAGGCACTGGCATAAAATATAATTGCAGAATGTTCTCTGTTTTGGGAAAAATAAAGATTCTTTCGGATTGCTATACTGACTGTCAGGGCTTGCGCACCAACATTTTTGCCATGACATCTGATCCTAGAGTATAAATTCATGTATTTGTCAGTGCTGCTCTGCAAAAGATACATTCATCTCGAACACTAAAATGTACTGGAGACTGCTGAAGAATAGACTGATTTAGAGTCCCAAGACAGCTTTCATATGATGCATAACTCCTATGAACCAGCAAGGTCGTAGGTCTTTTAAGCCCATACTAAATCACATACAAATACAAGATGATGAACACACTAAGGAGGTTAAATCTTCACTTTTTACATACCCTTGAGCATATGGTAGCAAAGCGTTTCACTAACCTAAGAAAAACATGGTGGTCAAGTTGTGATTCACGAAGGGAGTAACTGATTTGGAGTGAAAAATCATGAATTTGTGACTAAAGAATAGTTCAGGCATATTTAAAAAAATTTACAACAAAACTATACTTATTTTTGCCTAGAGTTTTGAGACTATCTTCATAATTTTGCCAGGGGTTATGAATATTTTGTGATCCTAATAATTAAAGATGTTAGTATTTCCTCCAATTGAACATTATTGCTATTACAAAAATGTTCTTAGAGAGTTAAAATACAGATATGGGGTGGGATGTAAATGCCTAAGCACATCTGTTTAGTGCTATTTTTCAATGCCCATCAAGATGCTGTATAGAGTGGGTCAGCTATAGGTCCTTTGTCACATCTGCCAAGTCTACATAGGCACTTCAGACACAGAGAGCGTAAAAAATGACAATAGGTGACTACGCTAGGCTCCTGAATAGTCCTCTGGGATTATTCTTTCCTGGAAAGAAATGTGGCAGAAGTAATGAGCAGACTAAAACTAAAAACAAGTTGCAAAGTTTGCACACTAAAAAAATGTAGTGCACGGCAAGCTTACCCCGTGTCAATCCCACCACTCCAATGCATAAAATATGACGATGATGTAATTTGGATGAAAATCACCACACCTTTTCATTTCAGATAAATTCTTAAATGGAATAGTATTGTGGAAGCAAAAACCTGGCTAAACAAAGTGCTTGGGTACTTAAGTAATCCCACTACAGAGAAATAGGACTGCTTGTGTGCTCCAAGATAAGCGTATTCTTAAATGCTACATTAAGCTGAAGCCAAAAAAAATAGGTATCGAACAGAGAGAAGAAAGACGAGTTAGTGGAAATGTAGAGTAAGAGGGGAAACCAGTGCAAGAAAGTGAAAGCACAAAAGTGGGGCCAATCAGCAGGGGTGAGGACAGAGGAAAGAACCTGAAACTATTTTCTGAGAAAGAAAAAATGAGGTCTTTTTAGTTAATTCTCAGCATTTATTGTTATGGGTATATGTTCAAGTGGAAAGAGTTTTAAGCAAACGGAAGGCAGCATTTGCTGAATGTTAATATTGCAGTAAGCGTTATCAGGTTTTCTTTGAGGTAGTTCATCATATGGGTTACATTTACTCCATTAATGAGCTGCAATACCATAGCATCTGTGGAGTCCAAATAAAATAGGGTATCTCAAATCAACTAAGAAACTGAGATGCCCTGTCGGGGAAGAAGGAAAAAAAAAGAAAGCTTAACTAACAAGGCAAATTATACATTTTATAGTAAATACACTTATGAATTGCAAGCTGCTATGTTCACTCTAGAAAAAAAAAAAAGTTACAGATTTATCAAGTATGACTTCACATCAAACACTTCCTTCAGCTTGTAGTTACTGCTGCTAATGTAGTTTGTTCTGAGTATCACAGTAGAACCTGCATATTCTCACTGTCTTGGTCCTTGTCTTTACAATCAGGGAGCTGAACCACGCAAAGGCACGGTGTACTCACATGTACCTTAGTGGTAAAGCTGTGTTCAGAAATTCCTGCCTCCTTTTCCAGCCAACTTCCCCTCCACCCCTGCTGTTCCCCACCTATCAATTGTTCCTTACAAGAAAACTCCTTGTAAGGCTGTTTTCTAAACCAGATACACTAAATGATGCCTTTAGCATTCACAAACTTGCTAGAGGACAGGTAGCAAAGCAATAGAAGGAATGTTGCATGGAGAAGAAAATTCAGATTAAAATGCACCATATAGTCATGGTGTATCATTCAACCAGCTGGGCTAAATGTCAAAGTGACTGACACTTAACTCATGCAAAACTCCCACAGACTGGAATAAGAGTGATGCATAAATAGTGACTTCAGGATCAAGTCTGTTCCAGGGAGATACTGAACACTCTTCTACGCCCATCAGCATCCAAGAATCTGCCCCAAATCCTGTGTTCTGCACAGCACCAAAAACTGTAAAATTCTCATTTTGTCCCATTACTGAAACAAAATCTTTGGTTTATTTCCCTATAAGAATATATGTATGTTTTTCACGGTTTTAAGGATAATTTAACTGCTAGAGAACAACAAATACAAATCCCTTGAGGTTTTGTGTAATGAAGAAAAAAAATATTCCAATGAGATGATCACAAAGAGGCTGAAATGCTGTTGGCCAGAGATTGAATGGCTACAAACAGTGCAACCAATGTCCCTAAATCTGCTTTTCTTCTGACTAATAAATGGTGTAAATAAAAGAGGAATTCTATACAGGTTTTCATCCTGGACTAGTCTTACCACAACTCATTCAGAATTAACATCTTCTGGACTGACAAAAAGGCTCTGCCATTAAACTATAATAATTAGACACATTAAACACATTAAAGATGACGCAATATTTGGGTGTGCAGCTATGCAGTCCACATGAAGGCCACACTTAGCTGTTTGTCTCAAGTAACACTCCTTAACCTAATGCAAATCAATAATTTGAAACATTTCCATGCTGTTTCTAGGAGGACCTTTCTCTAAAGTTTTTCATTCCTGCAAAAGTAGAAGAGACTTTTGCACAATTTTTTATATTGTCAGACAGAAACATCAATAAAATTAAGAAATATTTTTATTCTACTATATTTAAAGCTAAAGCAGCCTCTTGTATTTCAGGGATAGACACCAACAGATTTCAACGCGCTCTGAAGTTGATTCCATCACCTGCAATCTGAATCATCACGTGCCATGGAAAGTGTGGAAATATGCACACAAAAAAAGAGAAACTTTTGCCTTCCACCATTATCCGCGCTTGATGTGACATGTACCTCTGCCACTTTCTTTAGACTTATCTACTCCACCACAGAATAAAGTGAACTGCTACATATGATTTAGAACAGGAGGCAATAGTTTTAGTAAAACCCTTTCTCCTCAGCTTCTGTGAAAAATAGAGTTGAGTTTCTCGTGTAAGCTGAAGAGTTACACAGTTTTAGGATCTTGCCGGTGCAACAGCGTGTTCATCACTGTGAGCTTCAGTGGAGCGCACAGACTCACTGGAGCAAAGCATGGGGCTGTGTTTAACAAGTAGCTGTAATTCCCTGGTCCGCTGGTTCAACAAATTAAGGCATGCTCATTGGAAGAAAAATCATCTAGATTTGTCAGAAATATCTATAGTCTTTGTTCTGCAAAACCTGCACCATTATCACATAACCCTGAGCTTCTCTCTTTGAATAGATTAATCTTTTTCTGTAACTTTTTTGGATAACATTTCCCTGCATATGTGGTGTCAGCCAACTGTACTTTTTTTTTTTTTAGAATCTCAAGAATCTCAAAGTGTAAGCAAATGCTTCAGTTCTCATACGAACCTGGGTTCTTACTTTCTTCATAAGGGGTGCAGCCTACAAAATATTTTCTGCTGGTTTTCATAATTACTCCTTACTGTCGGTGCTCTTTGTAAACACTTTGACAGCAGCTCTCACTTCACACCTGGATGTCTCAGGAGCAGCAACCTGCCAGCTCTGTCTCCAGCAGAATAAAAATGTGTAGTCAGTTTTCATGAACTCACACAGCATTTCATGCATAACTCCCTGAAAGGACTTCGTCTGCTTTTGGGTTTCACCCCAGCTTACACTGCTTCAAAGGAATTTCACCTCTCACACCCCTTAGGGGTTGCAGCCATGTTCACAAACTCCAACTAGCCCCAGTCCCAGTCTCCCCAGTCCCATAAGAGTGCTGGAGGGCAGAGTGGCAGCCAGTGAGTGCTGATGGTCCCTCAAATTCTTTGCCTTTCTCATTTCTTGCATCTACCATCTCTTTGCTAAAATTTTCAAGGCTTATCATCACAGCACTGCCAGCAGTCATCTTCTGCGCTTCGAGGTTTTTGTCTGTTGTTGCTGTTTCTCAGTGTACCCACCTTGTTCTGCTGACTTTGGGGTACCGTGAGGTCTTTTGCCTCTGCGTTGCCCTTTTCCACATGACAGGTAGGATTTCTAGAGAAGGCTGGGCATACTAGAAGGTTGGCAGTCTGTGCTGTCTGCCTGTTTGTCCAGCAGTTTTGGGAGGGACCACATCTGTCTGTGCCTATGCTCCCCACAGCAAAGCCAGCCCTGGGCACAGGGCTGCTTTCTAGGAACCTTTGTTTCTTGTGAGGCTGTTTTATCACTAACTCAAAACCAAAGAGACGGTGAATTAACATTTTTAAAGGTATATTGAAACCAGGAAAAAAAATTATTTCTGTATTGGCATCTGTTCACTTCAAAAACGAAGAAATGGAACTTCATGTAAAGAAGAAAATATTTTGTTTCCATTTGAATGAACATATTCTTTTAAGTATCTTTCTTTGAGGAAATAATCATGGTTGTAATCAACATATGCAGCCCTCAATTCAGTTTTCAGAGATTTGCTGAACATTTGTGGAGAAATATTCGATCTCCAGTCTGCAACAGAATAGCTGTTTAACCTTAGCGCAACACTTCCTCTGCTAGCCCTTATAGCAGTGACATTACATGTGACATTAATTTTGAGGAAGAAAAAAAAATGGTCTTGTGGTCGAGATACAGGGCAAGGAGAAGAAGCCGAGCGCCTCAGTCCTATTCTCGGCCCCACCGCAGGTTTCCTGTGCAGTCTGAGGTGACATAACCTCTCTCTGCCTCCATCTCTTCCTCAGTAAACTCTGTCTGGGTTATTACAGACACCTTTATCTCTGCAACTGGGGAGGACCTGCTCAGGGCAAGGCAAACAAAACCTCGGCTGCTTTAGGTTTGAAGCCCCCACTTCTGGGGTTTTTTTGGCACTTGGAGGCACAGCTCAAACTGTCCGGCAAACCTCCCAGCAAGGGGAAGCTGAAAGCTGGATCAGTAGCCCGGAAGATAAGGACGGCTGATATTTTGCAACTGATTCTTCTCTCAAACAAAGATGGAAAGCTGAAGCCTTGAAAATGTCACTGAGGTGCAAATCTGACCAATTAAATCAATTTGTAGGTTACTATTTAAATATTTTATATATTTAAATTTTATTATTTTTAAGTGGGAAAAAAAAAAATCTCAGCATGCTCTTGAACACCCCAGAAACTAAGACTATGGTATATGCAGAAGTACAATGTAACTTGCACATTACAAGTTACCAAAAGCCTAAAATTTCCCTTTCCCCTTTCCTACCCTTCTGAATTCAAATAAAGGAACACCTATAGAAGGAATCAAACTAAAATGTCAAAATAAAACTGTCTTTACAAAAAATCTCAGTTGAAGTAAGTGAAGTACAGAAAAATCACAGGAGTAGCCTGTCCTAATATTTGCTGTTGTTATCAGGCTGATTTTCAAATTAGAAGGAATTCTGATATTGCACAAAATCATTGAGTAAATATTCAGAGTTTCGAATGCTAGAGCTGAATTAAACTCTAAGTGTTGTTTGGTGATGGATATCATTACTTCCTGGATCCTTGGTTATCCTGAAATGACCTGGAAAAGCAGCATCACAAAAATACATTGTAGATTTTATGAGGTCAGTTTCAATTATATCCAGTCCATTACTTCTAACACACTTTCCTCTGAGCACTATATCTATTATTTGAAAATGTTACTTTATGTTTGCTGTGATATTCTCTAGATTTTTAATAAAATTCCTTTGAAAATGCCTATTTATCAGTAGCAGGCGTAAGCCTGACTTTTTGCCTTGGGAAACAGTGATCTTCCTGGAAAAATTACTTTGGGTTGCTAGAAAGATTAAAAACATAATTTAGTCTTATAAAAACATGAAGTATGACTTTAAAAACCTGCCCTTCTAGATATATGGTTTGTTCTTTGATAAAAATTCAAACAAAGAATGAAAATACTTAGCTAAAAGGTGTACTTTTCATCTTCTACTTGCTCTTTATAGCAAAAATCCACTTATCTCGGCTTTCTATATAAGGTATTTTACATCATCTAGAATTATGGCCGGGTGTGTATAAAGGTTGTGTCAGCATTTCCATTATAAAACCATATTTTAGGGGGTTTATAACTCAGCCATAAAAACTCAATCCACACTGAAACTTGGCATACAAAATCCCAACCTGGAACACTTTTTTATCACCACCATTTTATAAAAAGAAAAAAAAAAAAAAAAGTTTGGCTGTTTTTCAGTTTTCTGAGTGACACATAAAATGAGAAGGATTTTGGGTGGGGGTGAGGGGCAGAGGCTGCCTGGTGAAGATGCTGCTCACTGATGCTGAAGGAACGGGGAGTGACGCAGCTTCAGCCCAAGTCGGGTCACTGATGGATGTTCCCTTCAGGCAGGGGACAACCCTGTGGGCACAGGAGGTTTGAACTGTCCCCATGCGAGGCTAACAAGGCTCCCCAGGTGTTTGCCCTACACAACACAGTGAGGCGACCACCACATCCTCAGACCCACCACTGCATGTAGGGGTAGGAAGGTCAGGAGAAGCTACCTTCAGAGATGCCACCTCGACCAGCAGGAGGACCAGTCATCCCAGCTAGCGGCCGAATCACGGGCACTGTTTTGCACAGAAGGGAATGAAGGTAGATATCCAGTGTCCATGCAACCCTTAGACACCCTGTGTTGCTGATTTTTGGAGATACTTGTCAGATATCTCTTGATGGGATCTGCCTTTCTTAATTGATGCCTTGGGTAGTGCACAGGATAATGTTGAAGGTGTAACTGCTCGCAAGCCACACTCCAATATACACAATAATGACCACACTGTATTCAGATTCAGTACTGTCATGGGAGGCGAGAAACACCCCCAAATCCAATATTTGAACATTATATAAAATGAAGGTGGTGATAAAAGGTCAGTGAAAGGATGAGCAAAAAAAAGAGTAAAATACTGGCAATCAGGAGACAAGTTTAACGACACCAGACAAGACACTCAGAAGTTATACCTGCCATAAAAGTCTACCAATGGCAAGAAGGCTGAGAAGAGAGCTCAGGAAGCAGAGGAAAGGTGGCTACAGGTAAACAGATACCCTTCTGAAATGACAAATCACATCCAGAAAAGGAGAAGTGCATAAATCCTGACAAGTTAAATGTTAAACTTCAGGAAGGCATGCCAATTTATTGAGGAGCAACTTACTAAAGGAACTCATCAAATGAATAAAAGTTAATAATAAAACCTTTTTCAAATATTTCAGGATCAGGAAGTCTGTCAGAAAGTCAGTGGGGTGAATCCCAGACCTCTGAGAAGTTCTCAGTGACAATAAAACTCTCAGAAATGCCATATGAATTATTTTCAACTTCTCTCTGCAGTGGCAACCACGCAGGCTCACAATCCAAAGCTGAACTCTGGGAGAAATGAATGAAAGGACCTATCTCAAACTGGGACTGTAGAAGAAGTTTTGTAGAAATCTTGAAAAACTGAAAATTGCTTTATTAAGGAAAATGGTGCTCATCCAAAAAAAGCTGAAGGGGCCAGTTCAACCAAATCGCAAACCATGGTGGAGAAACTACCACTTAAACCAGCCTATGTGTGCACCAGCATCCCTACAAGACTGGAGGTTAGACTGACCTTTGCTTTGAGCCACTATAGAGCATCTTATGGTTTACATACTTTTAAGTAATTTTTTTCTTAAAATTATACACTTATATCTAATGCTTTGTTCCTTTCATGGAAGCTCAGCTTCTGGTGACATAGACATTCCAGCTACAGAAGACTAGAGATGTTAATATGAAAAAAAAAATTATTCTTCCTTTAGTCTCCTTGCTAGAGTTTCCATCCAGCACTTACTGGACTAACTGTTTTCATCAGGAAGTGGCAAAAGAAGCCATTTGTTCGGGGCAGTATCCAGGAGATCAATCTTACGCATTTCTGCTCCCTTTGCACCACTGAGTTCTGTGTCCCAGGGAGTGCAACCACCGTGCTGAGAGTCATGTTGTTGAGAAGAGAAAGTATAAGAATGTTGCATCAAAGTCCATCACTGAGCAAAGAGACCACTTTCACGACCACCTTTCTGGAGCAGTCTGGATCCAAGGCTGTCTGTGTTAAAAGGGATAATTCCATTCATCAACATCCTTAATCCACAGATGTTTTTAAAGAGGACTCCCCTAGTAGCAGAGGAGACGTGCTACACCACCATATCCCCCAGCCACTGGGCTGCAGGCAGCACCATTGACTTGCTGGGCCACCTCACCGGCTCTCAGTCCAAGCAGCAAGGAGTTCTCCTGCGCTGCTACCACATCTTTTCCCTAATAGATTTTCACCTTGGAAAGGTCGTTAGTCGCAGAAACAAACAGTTCAAAGTCCTGATGCTAGGTGACTAGTTATAAAAACTTATTTTTCTTTTTTAAAAAAACAACAGCTAGTGATCTTTGATCTTGTTATTTAGCTTTCTTCAGTGTTAGACACTTAATCACTCTCTGTTCCTACAAACAGTTTGAAAGACTGGAGCGCCCTCCTCCACAGCATTACAGCCCAGTGTCCCCTGTATAGATCACATACTGCTCATTAATTGCAGTTATTGTCACTTAGTAAAAATACTGGGAGATCACACAGCTCTGCCATTTCTGCCACATCCTGCGAAGGAGAGCAAACCTTGCCTGTTTTCTAGTAATGTCCCAAATTACTTCTGTTTCAAAGCAATTTATTGTGAGATTCAGTATGCAAGCACAAAACATGCACATGTGAAGGAAGACAAGGAGTTAAAGAAAGAGACGTCCTAAATGCTACAAACCTCTGAAAGCTTTAGTGATGCATGTTCTCTCGCACAATGCTGCACATCACACTGCTGGTTTAGTGCTAGCTGTGTCTTCTGTTGTACTTCACAAGTTTTAGTAAACACTAACACTGCACAGGTGTCACTGAGGTCACCTCTAACCTGCGTTTATCCCATTGCTGATGCTGCTTTCTTAATGACCAAAGTATGTAGGGCGAGTTTGTGCTCAGGTATATCGAGAGTCTCTTCTCTTTGACAGAGAAGGTAGGGTTGCCTTGCCTGTAAGATGATACTGCTCTACCCCTCCTTTCCCTGTACTCCCAGAGTACTCAGTGACGGCTAACGGCATTGGGTTGTTTTTTGGGTTTTGGGTTTTTTTCGGTGTTCCTCACACACACATACACAAAATCACTCCTGTCCGTAGTCACACAGAGAGCTTGTTACCAGTACTGCTTAGCTGATAGTCATTAAAACCTGAGAACACTTTCTGTAGTTGTGCTGCAGCTTCTGGACTTCCTCTTAAACTCAGATTAAGCTGCACGACCTCATTGCTGTCATAGCTCTTGAGCTTCTCACAGGCTTTGAGGAAACCTTCCTACCTCTTTTTCTACAGCCTGTTGGAGGTGTATGGCAACAGTTCCACAGGCAGCGTGGGGGATGTACTAGACCTCAAGTCCTTCCCTGAAATCATCCTGGAATCATTGTGCACCCAGGTAACGAATCTTACGGAACAACAGAGGAATTTGTGGTTGCCCTGGTAACTGAGACCAGAGTCCAGACTGTGTTAGAGATGGGGCTAGAGTTGGAGAGGTGAAGACTAGAGAGCTGCCACGAGCCAGGGATTGTCTGTGGATGACCTACAGCAAGTAAAACAACAGATGTATGGATGGCAAAATCATGATGATAGTAATAGGTCACCATAGCTGCTTAACGCATCCTGTGGAGCTTTTCACTTGAAAATTAATCAAGTGAGGAGAGGATGACCGAACTCTCAAAAAGCAGCCTGTAAGCAGATGGTAGAGGCTTTCTACCTTCACACAGTGCAGAGCTCAGGGGTCCTGACCCACAGCAAGTGCTCCTGAGCACCATGACCCTGCACCTGAGAAGGCAAATGTCTTGAAATGCTCATACATTCAGGAAATATCTTACAGATGGTCTGTGTTCAAGGAAGTTTCTCTTGGTTTATACTACTTGAAATGTAGTCCTCACTGTAGCATAGGGAATGAAAACATTCCATTTTCTCATGACATTCAATACTGAAATGTATAAAGGGAGTCCCATTTGGTTTAAAGAAGAACTAACCAACATTGTAAATTCTATTGATTTCTCCTAATAATGGATTTGTTTTCAAGGACAGAACCCTTTAATGCAGTACCATTTTGAGCGTAACGTCAGAAGAAAGTCAGTCTGCATTTGCTTTTTTCCCACCCAGTTTGCTGTTTTCTGTGCTTTGGCAGGGAGCAATCTGCACAGCTTCCAGATCATAAAGCAGAAGTAGCACTCCAACAAAAGAAAAAAAGTTGGCCTGCTCATAGTGTTAAGTAGTTTCAAGTCACAAATTATATTTTGAGAAAAATATGAAATAAGGATTACTTTTAATAGCTGTTCACTTTATTTTTTCCATGGTGTCACAAAACCTACTGTTAAACTGATCTTCTTTCATTTCCACAAGGCCAGGTCTAGAATGTGAGAATTTAGGTTCATATTACTGTATGATACCAGGTGGACACTGCTTGTATTACTAAACCTATTTTTTGCAGGAACAGTTTCTTACCACCCACCCTGAACAATAAAATTGCTAACATCTGAAATGAAGTTTTTCTATAACAAATCTAGCAGCAGTAGGTCTTCTGTAGACACAGGTACATCAGTCCACCACTCCTAGGCATAGGCTGTCACAGCTCGGGTACTGTAGACCTGGTTAGATTGTAATTTGTCAGTAATCTATTTCCTATCAACCACAACAGCCTTCAGCACAAACACCTTACACAACTGGGGAGAAACAGCCAAAGAGCTTCATTTTAATTACAGAAAGGAAAGAACAGTTTTAATCCTGCCTCAATATGGGGTAGAAATACAGCAAATGAAAGGCCAGAAGCAAGAATGTTGATGTGCTTGTTAAGCTGCAGCTCCAAAAGCATATGAAAAGGGGTTTTCCACAGGAAGAGAGCAGTCCCACAGGTACTGTCAATCTCAGTTATTCTAGGGTACCCAGCTATGGAAATCCAAGTCAGATACATGGACCCATGTCAGATAGGAACACGTGTCAGATAGGAACATGGGCAGCAAGGAATTGTTTAATCCATATCACAGCTTCCACTGTATGGCAAATGATTAAACAGATTGTTCTGCACATGGAAGGAACTGCAAGTCTTCTGTTTTCTTGTGATAAATGCTTTCTCCATTGTGCTATCCAAGACATTTCCCTGTATATTCTCTTCATGCTAGAAAAATCAAGTGATTTTCATTATTGCTTTTGCTATCTGGAAAGTATTAGCAATGTCATTGATGATCAGAACGAGAGCTCTAAAAGTCATGCTGATTTGAGTTGAACATTTTTAGAAATTTGTTCAATGAGATCAATAACTGAGTATTTCATTCTGGTGTTATTGAGGTTTTTCTGAAGGCCATTGTCTTTCTCATAAAATATGTGGTGACATTAATTAAAAGTTAAAGCCGAAGTAAAAAAATTAATCAAAAATGATTTATGGGCTAGAATGTTTGTCCAAAGCCTGAATTAGACAACAATAGCAGATGTTTGCTTTGCAAACGGAAACCAGTACAGCTCAATTGACTGTAAAACTGAGTGCCAATCAAATCCTACACTGAATGCTGTGGTGAGTTAAATGAATATATATACACACATATTTTATAAGTATTACATACACCTCAATTTAACTCATTTTATCTTGCTGCATTACTTTGGAGTTCGGATCAGAAATACGTGTAAGAGGTACCTCTTGTCTGGTTGCCCTTAGGATGGATGAAAAGTTTTAAACTTGTTGGCCTCTTATTCATGACAAGTAAGCTGGAAAAAGTCCTAGGACCTTCACTAAATAACTAACATACTACTTCTGCATTAATTTATAGCACACATAAAAGTATTTGCAGCTGTTGCACACTTAATTGGAATATATAGCGGTTGTCTCTTATTGGGCCTTACATCAGACTACCAAATGCAAATTACTAGAATAACTAATTAAGATGCAGTCTTCCAGGTCAGCATTTCTCTGTAAATATATCAAGTAACAGGCATATTTCACAAGGATATGATCTAACTTTGACAGTCTTGGTATACTGTGTGCAGTCTTCACAGTGGGCTTCTGAGTAGGTGCCATTTCTGGTCCTGCCCCAGGAGCAAGTCCAAAGGCTTGTTCTGCAGCCAAGGGGATGCGTGTGCGTGCCAGGGTTTAGCCAAGCCCAGCCAACATCAAAATATACTACAGGGGATAATTGCCTTCAGCAGCATCATGCCGGAAACTAAAACCTAATCACTATAAGATATGGCAACAAGACAGCGTTTCTAACTCCCATGCAACATTCATCACTCACAGAACTGCTACTGCCCATCTAACTTTAACTTTATCCCCTCAAATTTGCAGAAGTACATGTAAAGGTCAAAATAAACATCCAGGAGATATAAAATCCCATTTCCTTTCCAGCTGAACTACCTCCAAAGTACTAAAACATGAACATATGCTACAGTATTACTCACTACATAAAAATACATATGTTAGTAGATATATGGTATAGTTAAAATACAAAATTATACAATCTACATATACTTACATAAACCTGCAACAACATCATCTATCAACATACCCAGTCAATCAAATCCTGTATATAAAAATATTTTCTTATTCTCTACCAGACACTAGACAAAGTTACAGAACTTTCAAATGTAGGCATTCCTCTCGAAAATTTAATTACATTCATAAGTGACAAGGGGTTTTAAAATCAAAGTATAAAGTGTTGCAACTTCCTGTGATTTTAATGAATTCTCACTATTTGACAGTTTCTAAAGTCTCAGCTCTTGAAACTCCAATTTCAGCTTTTTAAAAACAGGCTTTTTGTTCTCATACTAGGGAGAAACAGTTGATGTCAGTTTTAATACCTAAAAATTCAATTACCAGAAACAAGTAAAAAAACCTCAACTCAGTATTTTGAAAACATTGCTCCTTACTCTAACAAGAAAGGTTATCACTAATCCAGCCAAATCTGCTGATTCTTTTTTTTTCAGACACATGTCCTTCCAAATTACTGTATTTTAAAACAAAATCTAAAAAACATCAGGACATATTGGTTTCCTTATTTTTAATTCTTTATTAGAAAGGAAAGTCAGTTTTTTAAACCTACCTTTTCCTAGCTGAAACTTCCTTTAATTTTTAAAAAGCAGGGGAGACTTGAAGGGTCAAGTTTGGTAGACCATATTGATTTTAAATCCTGAAAATAAATAAAAAATATTTTGTCATTGCCTCAGCCACAGGAAAAATGTTTTCTTTGTATCTACAGGTCTTGAAACTTACTGATAACAGAGATGAGAGCTTCTAAGCAAGGAAAGCACTTGCAAAGGACCATCACCTTTTATTTATTACTATAAGAAACTATAACAATTAACAATGACAGAGTGGTTCCTTGAAAGCCCTTTAATATGCCTTAATTAGCTGATGATTGCAATTTTTCCTACCTGTGCGGGATACAGTGACTGAATACCATGGATTCCCACAATCAAAGTAAAAACCTGGCAAATCCTTGGCAGTGGCAAGGCAGCAGATTACTTGGAGAATTGTGGTGTTTAGTCAAAATATTTTTCTCCATTTCACCAGCTATAATCTTTCCATTACTTCATCTTTTCAGTGAAACATCTCCTGGTAAGAAGCCCAAAAGCAGCACCTGCACATAAAAATCAGCTCCCTACGAAAATGAGAGATACTGATGTTTAAAATTTGCTGTTAGGCAGTGGAGCAAAACTAATATTCTTTTAGTGGTTTTGAGCCAACTCTGTACAGAGCAGTGAATTTCAGCCAAAGTTACATGAACATTTTTTGGCAACTGATTGCACGGCAGCTTTGAAGTTGACCCCCAAGACAAGAAATTGGTTGAAAAATTTAGAAATTATGGCATGCAGAAGTTCTTTTGTATTATTGGTGACCTACCAGAGGTTTTCTTAGACTGGTTGCCTTACAAGTACCTCAGAGTAACAGTAATTATAATTCCTGACAAAAGACAGTGTAATTAGCAGGGATGTGTAATCAGTAGGGCAAGCTTCAGGGGAGCCTCAAACTTTCAAAAGGATACAGGGATGCAAACTATTTTTAATTCTCCAGATTAAATTTACACTTAATGTAGGCATTTAGGAAAATGCCTGCTTTCTAACAGCATTTAGCTAAATAATGTTATGATCAAAAACTCCAGATCTGTGTTTTTAACATTAAAGCTCTAAATTAATGGTCAATGGGTAAGTAGTCTGAGCACTCATAAATCTCATCTTCACTGTACTGAGACATGTTTGGCACTTGTCTGAAATGACATTTATTTTTTGTTACTCAGTTTCTATTATTGCAGAAATGTAAGAGAGGCTGTCAGTTTGTAAATGCTACCACTTTATATCTTTGAGGCTCCTCATTCATTTATTATTTGGCTGCTATTGACTTTCTTGGGCAATTTTTAGACACTTGACAGATTTTCAGAAAACTTCAGAAAGAAACTTGAGGAATCTTCTACCATTCTGTTCCTAGGTGTTTTTAAATAAATAAGTTCCCAGTGTTAACAAAATAAATAAGTAAAAAATGAGAAGAGGGAGAGGGGAATATAGGCAAAGCTTTTTCCTGCAAAGAAATCTTCTAATAGCCATAGTGATTTTTTTTTTAACTAGCTTAGAAGGATTATTCCTTAGTTAATTCTTCATTACTTTTTTTACACTGGTACATGATTTAATAAGTCAACACTTGCCTTTTTCTGACCTTGTAAAGCCTACAGTTTACTATTTATTATAAGGAGAAATAGCTCGGATATTTGTTGCTGCACAGATCTATATCTTCTTGGATACCACAAACAATGTAAATCTTTTCCATTTATATGCCTGATCATTTTTCCAATGTACTGGACTGTTTGAATTTCCAAGGTCAGAAAATTATTAATCTTATTAAATGTTTGACACAATGAACTAAGCAAAACATCTTTTGATATTATAAAGAGAAGATAAAAGAATGAATTCTTATCTTTGTAATTCTTTAGCTGCATGACTTCGGGGTTCTTAGGCTATCATAATATAATGTTTATTGGAAGCCAAAACAAAGATTTCTCTCTTAAAGAAATATAAGAATGTAATACAGAAGGCAATCTGATAGATACATCCTATTCAAAAAGAAAGTATTATGCTTGCAAAATACTAGGAATACTAAGAAAAAAAAAAAAAAGTTTAAAAACAGTCAAATGAGAAACTCCATTCTGGGCAGGACACTCATGGTGTCTAACACTCTAACAATAAAGATTTTCAGTGGAATGTATAACAAATCCAGGGGACTTTTATTGAAAAATGGCCATGGGCAGCCATATTTTGGTTTTGGCTAAGCCTCGGTCATCGTGTTTTGATTTAGAAGGAGAAAACCCAAACCACCTGTGGTTTTCATTTTTAATTCATGCCCCACAGAAATACAGACTTCACACTTTTTAGTTTTTCCTACCCATGTGCAGCCTGTTAATCAGAAAAACAATATTTTAAAGTTATTCCTGTCCATGTGTAGAAGTTTAAAGTGCCTAAAGTGAAAATATACATAAGCCATCCTCAGTATTGCCCATGAGCACACAGGAGGGATCTTGTGAAATCCAAACAGCCAACCTGGTTGTCACAGGTTGCCCTTTCTGGATAAAGCACACCTGCTGCGGTGCCAGCACCCTCCTACTTAAGGTTATATGTTACTTTTCTTAATGAATGGTGATGGACATAAGTGAAATAACAGCAGATGTGATGTGAGCAGGAGACAGGCTTCTCCTAGGTAATGCTCATTTTCTATAAGCACATCGAGTGGTTTTGAAGAGGCTATGGACACCAAACCTTCTTTCTCAGCAAGGATCCAGGTAGCGAGCTGCAGGATATGGGACAGTACCCTGGAAAAGTACAGAGAAACTACAAAAAAGAAAAGTATGCACACGCACATGATCTCCAGAGGTGGCAGGGTGTGAGATTTCAGGTGAAATGAGACCATGAACAGTCTGAAACCTGGTAGCTCAGGTGAGGGACGCTCACTTCACAATTGTGTCTTACGTGTTTACACCCGCAAACGTGCAACAAAACAGAAATACCAGCCAAATGCTCCCTCTATTTTATTTTAAAGAAAAAAGTATATTTGATGTGCTAATCTACCACAGCAGACTTCCAAAGCCTCCATCCTTTGTCATGCAATGAAACGCTGACATGCATTTCTTTTGTCTTAACCCATATCTAACTGGATTTCCAGCTGGCAGATATTACTGGCAGCTCTCTTTGAGAAAATACACCCGGTGAAATCCAGATATCTTTGAAGACAGTTAGAGCTTTGCCATGGAATTCAGTAGGGCTGTATTTCACACACTTCTATTTGATGAGGGCAGCAAACTAACAGCAATAATTTGTTTCTAAAATCTCTATCAAAATATAGGCATTTCCTTTCTTAGCTAAACTAGGCTTCACTTGCTTTTCTATAGCACTGCCATTGCAAGCAATTAGTTTTATACATCTAAATGTATGTATAGACGCACATACACATATTAATATAAAATATGCATAAATACAGTTTGTATTAGAAATCTTTCAAATATTATTTTTAATAGAAAACCAGTTATGCAGAACATTACTCTTCCTTTTACAGTTAAACTATTTCTATAATAAATGGCATTTTTTCCCACAGAACCTAAGAGTATCATAGTTAAAAAGATAGTATGTAAATGTTTATATAACCATTACATATAAATATATATAAGCGAAACTCCCCAAATATCTTTCACCCTTTCATATACACATCAACATAAATGTACAAACATACATGGCAGTAAAATGCCAAAAAGAAACCCCAAAAAACCCAAAAACCAACAAAACAAAACAAAAAGAACCTAAATAAGGCAACTTCTCTGGAAAAGTTTTAATGAAGCAGAGAGAGACCACAATGGCAATCAATGGCTTTATGAACAATTTGGTGGTCAGAGGCTTGATTGTACAAACTAGTCACGACAAAATTATAGCTCAAGGCCCTGGTAAAAGCACCATAAATTCCAGAAAGACTCATCACATTAGTAAACTGACTAATAATCATGTTTGTAGGTGCAGATCTTTTGTTATAATGAATAACAACTGCTTCTGTAAAGTTTCTATGATCTGCCTCTCAATGGCATTTTTCTAAAATGCTCCCAGAAACAATTGATAGAACCAAACCTGTACTTAATATTTAGATATTTAGTTACTCTCCCTGGATTACTCCTTCAGTCTTGAAGCAGATGTAAATCCATCTGATTTTACAGTGATTTTGCTTTAACTTATACAGTAGGATGGGGTTCCTTGCAGGCACTTATATTTTTTCATTTTTTCAATTGTCTTACTGATTTGTCATCTTCAAAATACTGAATAACGTGATCCAGTGACATAGCAACATAGCAACTCCAAAAGTGCCTGAGAGATAATAGATGACTGAGCCCAGCAATTTTGCAAAATGGATAAATACTATCCGATTCTCATAAGCGAGGAAGTCAAAGCACAAAATACTTGACAAATGGAGTACTTGTCAAGAATACCTGTCAGTGCCATGAGAGAACAGAAACTAGGTCCAAGATCTCAATTTTTCAGGAAGGAAATTGCTTGGCATAAAAGTTAGACCCAGGTTTTATGACGCCTGAAGCACCATGGTTGAATGCCACATAGGATCACCTCCCATCGTAAACCAGGTCTACCAAAAACTGAGTCTCAACACCTGTACGCCTTCTGTTTCTTATTTGCATCTGGAGAAAATACAACACAGAAGTGAAAGTCAAACTCATTTTTTGCTCCTGCATTTAAAGTGTTGTCCAAGATGGATGCTGCAAAAAAGCCTGGGGTAGGAAGGGAAAATAGTGCAGAGTGTCAGGGGAGAAGAGTTCTGAAACTGGTTTGATCCAATACGAGAAAATAATATTTGAAAGCTGTTTGTACAGACAAGAAGAAAGCAACACATATACAGAGACGAATTTATAAAACTGAAAATTTTTTACAAGCACAGCTATACAATATAACTGAAATTCTCCATCGTTTTTATCATGCTGACTTTCTTACATTCATGTGGTTTTAGTCTCACAGATGTTCTGGAGGATAGGACATGTAATATGGCTCCATAGTTTTCTAACCACAGAATATCCAAAATATATAACCAGGAAATCACTTGCAGTCTGTGTGGGGTTTGGCAGATGGTATTTCTAAAAATGCAAATATCCAATATGGAGGTAGTAGAGAAAACGGATTTCACAAGAGAACAGTGTAACTCTTTATATGGAGCGTAAACTTTACACAGTATTCCAATATAGAACTGGTGAGTACTGTTAAAAAAGTTTCCAATGAATATTCATTTCAATTTATAACATATTCTCTTCAACGCTTTCAATGCCCTCTTTGTGTTTGCTTACTGTGCATGTTCTAGCTCTTGCATTTACTGGCAAGAACGTTTGTAGAAACAGCAAATTTTAAGCAAGTATTAGAGAATATATATGGGAAACAAATTTTTAATTTGGAAATATAGGTGCCAGCACCAGAAATTAATTCCAAACAGGTATCCTCATCCATTCAGAAGAGGAATGTAAGTGATCTGCAATATCAAAACCAGCTTAAATTGAATTTGGGTTGTTGAACACTTGCAACCACATACAGTAGCAGTGCCTGACTTTAAATTTTGGTCAGATGACATAAAATCAGAAAGCAGTTCATTCTGCTGCTAAGGAGCACCATTAGCAGCACAAGGGATATGCTTCAAGTTTTTTGTGGTTGATCAGAAAAATTCTGAGATGTGCAGAACAATTCTCAGTTCCTTATAGATGAAGGAATCTCTACCACTGATTTTCCTTGCCTTACAAGCCATGTAGCTTCTAGTTCCAAGGGCTTTCGAAGCTGAACGGTAAATATGAAATATGAATACATGAAATATATGAAGTATGAAAGCAATTTAAGTCAAGATTTCCTCACATGGGACCTGAATGACATGAAATCCTTAGTAATGACGGTTTAGGTTTAGCCAACAGTAAGCACAGAAAGGATCATGCAGATTTCATATGATGGAAGGTTTAATTCTAAGTGAAAGTGTTGCACAGCTGCAGCCACCATCTTAACATACCACAACATACATAAATCCAAGTTCCTAACTGATGCAGGCAATTACTGCTCCATCAAGTCGATTTACAGTGGAACTAAAATGTATCATTTGCCAGGGAATTCTACCATAAACAGACTGGATTCTCTGTTAGTATAGACTAGTAGTTTTATAAACCATAAATATATTTGCTAGAAAAAAATAAAACGCAGAGCAGACAGAAATGCATGTCCTCACGTAAAATTGTTGTGAACTTCAACAGAAATAGGGTTTTTTTCTATAAGCTTCTTCTATATACATGCCACAGCTTAACTTTATGTACATGTATACACATCTCAAGCACACTACCTTGTAAAATGTTTTAATCACCTGATAGTGAGAATGTCAAACTTGCTGAAGTTCTGCAACATTTTAAGGCTGGGGTTAGGTTTAATGTCGACTTCTTCTTTTTCTTTTTAGCTCTAACTTTTGTATGGCTTTTCAATTCATATTTTGTGAAAGAAAAATCACAGAACAGAGAAAATAGTTATCTATGTCTGAATTGCTGGCTTTACTAAAGGGTCAGTTTCTTTCCAAGCCGTATCAAACTCAGACAGCTTTCTGGCAATTTCAGCTCCGCTGTGAGCAGCCAAGATCATGTGAGATGATCCAAAAGATTCCTAAAATATTAGATATGCCTGTATATATATATCTCAGACTAAATATTTTCACAAATGTAACCACAGGAAATAAAAAATCTCTAATGCATAGGAAAACTTAGTTTTACATACATCACACTCTACTTATGAACCAATAAGCTACATAAATTGTATTGTCTCTTTCTTAGAGGCTTACATGTGCTTTCTCCACTGAAGTAAATTCCAGTCGCAGTGAGGTTACATCCCATATTGAATCAGTAACGTTTCACCACTTTGAAAGGACCACACAGTCCATTATAACGAAAATCCACCTTCTCTGGTAAGAGAGCCTGGATCCATGACCACTTTGGTTTCTTAAGTTGAGGTCATTATGCTAATTCCTTTGCAATGTGTTAATTGTCAGTTTGTACAGAAGCTGTCGCTTCTTCAGAAAATATAACAAAATATCAATATCAATGTCTATCTATCTATAATTAAACATTTCCTTTCTAAAATCTTGTCACCAAAACTCATGTGATTTTTTTCCTAATTTTGCATTCTAATATTTATTATGTGATTGAACCAATGACTTATCCTGTATTTGCTTGTATTAGTAGTACAATTTTGGTGCAAAACATCATGTTTAATCTTCATTCACTTCATTCATTGTCATAAATCAGTGGATACTTTTTGTACATGAAGAAAATAATTCATTCTTGAATCCTTGATTCCAAGTCACTGTATTTCCAAGTGTTAATTTCCAGTGATGCGCTGTTCAATTTTGCTACAGCAAAACCTGAAGAAATTTCTAATTTGATGTAGCCCCGTGGCCCAGGCTCCTGGATTTCACACTCACACCGTATTTCTGGCCTTGCTGAAGTCAGTGAGACTTGTGAGTTTTCATGGCGATGGACCGCTGTCGTAGTGATGGAGCAGCTCCTGACTCCTAAGCACTCTGTATCCTCTACAACAGTCGGGGTATAGGCTACTTGGCTGAGACACAGAGACATAATACCAACTCATGGATCTGAAACATACATAATGTAGGAATATAATGTTTATTGGTTTTGAAATGCATTATCTAAAGGAAGAACAGCTACAAAACCAAAATAGTTTGGGGTCACAGAGTGCTTCTCTGTGAAAAAGAATGAATTATCATTAGCTTTTCAGCTAGAGATGTGAATATGCGTGACACTGAGCAGAGTTTAAAATTTTCAGCTGGAGTTCGCATCACAGTATTGGAATCGGAACTGCGCTTTTAGTATTTTTTTCCAAGAAATTTTGAAGGAAAAAGGGCTGATCAATGTGAGAAGTTGAATAATCAGTACAGGTCTGACTCATGTATTGCTAATGCAGTAAACAAGGGTGGTAAACAGTTGTTTATCCTCCATCAAACTTGATTCTCATATGACTTACTGCAATTTTACTCCAAAATAACACAGCTGGGCTTCTGTGAAGTTTCTCTTCTTACACTGCGACTGATGGTAGAATTAAAATAGGGACCTAAAAGAGTTTTCTCTGGATTCACACAATTACAATAGAGATCAATATCTTACACTAGGAGTTTTCTTTTCAGTGTCTTAAAGGCAGACTATGTCTTCTTCCATAATTTTGAAAGGAAATGATTATGTTTTCTCTTTTACAAAGTGCAAAAAGACACAGTAGCTTTCATTTTAAAATGGATGAAGATAAGCCAAACACGAAACAGCACTGAAGTCCTTTTCATCCTGCAGTCAACAGCAAAGCATCTCGTAGGAGCATGATGATGCTGTGAAACTTCAGAAAAATGTGAAGTGCTTAAAAATGTAAGCACTACATAGAACCAGAATACGTCACTTTTTGCAGATATAAGAACATACCACATTCTTATTTTCTTCCTGTGGAAGGTCAATGTTTACACTGCAGATGTGCCTGCCAGGAAGAACATTTTTGCACTTGCTCTTCTTCCAGTTGCTAATCTGCACGTTCATTTGCCTCTGCTTGAAGAATGGTTTGTCTGAGCTTTTCCAGCATTACTGGCATTAGACCCAAACATTTTCACAGATTCATACCATTTCACCATCACCCCTGCAGCAAGCACAGGATGGAAATTTTATCTTTCCCTCAGTTTGCCTTTCCCACAGTACCAGGATGCAACTGCCTTCAGTCGTGCCCGGATTGCTGGACCGGCTTTTGGAAGCAGGATCTGAAACTGCAGCAACCTTGACGGTGGAGGTGTGCCCTGCTTGGACCGGGAGGTCGAGAACCAGCTTTCCTGGCCACAGCCTTGGTCCTCACTTCTGACTTGCCCCATTGCCTGGTAAAGTCCCCAGGCCCCCTCGTGATCCCCACTTTGGCTGTGTGGGCACCAAATGAGATCGTCCTCCTGCAGCATCATGCTGGTGTGTCTAAAATTGCTCATAAAGCCTCAGTTATCCCTGGCAATAAGCTGGAGAAGGAACATAGCATACAGTCCCTCACCATTTTTATTTTGCGGTTGTTGCAATCACTGTAGTATTTTCTTTGCCTTGTGTCAGGAAAACAGCAGCAAGATAACTAAACAGCAGAGTTTTAGTTTTTAGTTTTATCCCTTTTAGGGATATTTCCAGGCTACCTTTCAGTGGTATTCAATGCACATTATTACATGCTGTGCACTTTACCCTATCCTTAACCAGGCTGCAGAAAGAAAGGAAAGATCAAGTTGGTTTCTCCTACAATTTCCATGAGCTTGAAGCAAGGACAAAAAGAGCAATATGTCATGTGGGACCTTCCCCCTGCAAATACCCTCAGGCTTTAGCTTGTTTTAGTGGAGGTAACTACTGTTGGACACAAAACTGCCCCCAACCAGCCTGTTCAGGTTTTTTCCCCTTTGTGCCTTACCCATTAGGGAAAAAAAAAAAAAAAAAAAAAAAGAAGAAGAAATGCAAAATGCATTAACCCGTTGGTCTTGCTGTGCCTTGGTTTCTGTGCATCACAAGCTGCAGACTCCCCAGCCAGAATGGACACAGCGAGTTGCTGCTCCTGATCCCCAGCTGCACAGCCAGGAGGTTGCTGGCACACACAGGCTTTTCCTGAGGATCCTGCAGCCCATAAGCTACTCTCAGAACATGTAAGACTGAAACAACGTGGCTTTTACCCACACCCAGGGAGAGCCAAGGCCACGAGTGAAAACCCCAGCAATGCCACTGCTCTCCATAACCCTGCAGTTTGCAGGGAGATCTTCACTGAGCATTTCCTGGGTTTCTAATCTTTGTTTGGGGTTTTATTCTCCCACAGCCCAGAAGGTACGAGTTGAAGGAGGCATTGTGAGAGGCTGCAGCCAAAACTCCATCTTGATAACATTTTTATGGGGGTGAAACTACAAAGAGTAACTCAACAGTTGCCAGCAGGGCTGTGTTAGCGCGAAAGAATCGCCAGAAGCAGGTGGGTAACATTCATGCTGAAAATAAGATTGATCACTTCTTTTTTTTCCTGCAACTCTGCCCTGGTCCCAATCCAGGCTCAGTGAGTAGTGACTTTAACTGGGGCTGAGTTCAGTCTTCAGAGGTCGCTGCACTTATTTTGACTAAACCACAGGTTCACATACCAAGCCCAGGGCAAAGCTGGAGGTTTGTGCATGGCGTGTTGCCCCAGTCTTTGGTTTGCGTAAAAATGACAGAAGTGGACATCGGACATTTTTTGGATTCCATCCAAAAGGCAAGTCAATTGATTTATGTGTGTGCCAAGACGCTGAGATAGATACCTGATCGCTTTGTGCTTAGAAAATACAGCATGCTGCTAATAAAGTTCACGTTACCTTTGGTTCAAGAGGAGCTGAGGGATTTTCCAGACAGGTGAAGGGTTAAATCACTGTTCACCTTCAAATATACCAGCTCACTGTACATGCCTTACAGAACAACATTTACACTAAGAGAAAGCAGGATTAATATCAGTAAAGTTAAGGATACTAAAACGATGTGCGACCACATATGCCCTTTGGTTGTCTTGCTGATTTGGCCTGATTGCAGGTACTGTACATAACTTGCATAGGAGTACATTGACATAATTTACTTAATTTAACATCTGATTTGAATATTCAAATATCTACCAAAGAATTTGCCTCTGAGTAAGGTTTTTAGAAAAAAAAATAGTATGGAATTTGGAAAATGTATTAAGACCTTTTTCTTAATTCTTTAAGTTCCCTGCTGCTTACAGGAATTAAGTATGGAAACAACATCTGTGTAATATTGTGAAGGATTTCAAAAGGGCTCCTCGAAAAGGGCTGACACAATCTTACTCCTTTTAGAAGAGGATATGAAATGAATTGCTTACTTTGGCTATTACATGCACTCCCTTCCCCCCAGCAGCAGAGCCAAGAACTAGTGGCATGTCTGAGAAATTTTTTTATGGGGAGCCCTTCAAATATTTTTGACTGTTTGTAATAAGACCTAAGAGAGGTCCCCTCCCATAAACATAACAAAGGAAATCGCTACACTAAAGGCCCACTTAAGTGAATGAATAATAGATTAATAGAATCTTATGATTAATTATTTACGTCATGTCTTTGCATATGACCCTGACAGCTGAAAATGGTAAATGAGTAAATACATATAAGAACTTTTAAAAATCGTATACACTTGCTAAACCTTAATTAGTTATACAAAAATAATATTATTATCCAATTTAGTAGGTATTAGACATAAACCAGTAATTATGAGCAAGTCTAAAGAAATGTGAAATGACAGTAGGCAACACCTCTATCAATGAAAATAGAAATGGATGCTGCCCCCTCCGTCTCCCTGTGTCATTAGTGAAGAGTTATTAGCCAGAACTGATTATCTGCCCTGAGTCTCGTAACACCGCCCTTGCATAAATTGACATCCCCACTTTGGCATATAAAAGCAGGTATGTTTCCAACGTCATTAATTAGGTCTTAATGTCAGTATGGAGCTTTAGCTGAGTTGAGCTCAGCTTTAAAGATCACCTTAATGATACTTTCAGAACTTGCCTGGACCCAATTACTTTTACTTTGTATAGACTCTGAGGCTACTTATGTATGAACACACAAAGCCAACGTCTTTCTTCAACTGTCCAGAAATACTTCAACTGATTTCAAGTGAGGAGTTTGTCTGAAAAAGAAGGTGTTTTTTTCAAGTGAAAGACCACAGACCAGTTCGGGGTGAGGCTACATGTAACATAAAGCCTCTTCCTTCCCCTAGGGAAGACAACCATGAATTCCCATTGACTTGCAATTAGAATAACAGAACAAAGTGCTCTCTTATAAGAAAAGGTATTTGCAAATGCTATATATCTGAAACAGGATCACTAAACAAGACCACGTAATGTATGTCTCTCTTCCCCAGTTCAACCATGTCCATCTACATGACCTGCTGCTCTCACAGCTCCTCTGTATCACAGACGATCCTTGCTGCACCAATGCCTTCCTGAACTGCCATCTTCCAGCAAGACTAAATACAGATATTTCAGGACAGAGTCTCACAAAGGGGACACCAGCATCCTGTGGACTCGGACATAAGAGTAGTGTCTGTGGTGTATGAGATCACTTTGGCAGGTACCTGCTTATAAACACATGTTCTACTCATCAGAAAATTGCCATGACAGCAACTCCACCTGGACGCTGCTGCATTTACAGTTGGAACAAGCTGCTCGGTGCAGTTCTTTAAAGAAAAATCTGATTTTCTCCAAATGTGGAAAAATAACCAGGGTCACGTTGTAAAAATGCAGATTCAAAATTTTTAGGCATTTTGATCATCTGTACTTGAAATACCATAAATGTGAAATGTGTCGCAAAAGCACATAACATGCAGACTTACATCCCAGCTGCGGACAGCTCTAGTCCCCACTCTGCAGAGACTTTCTGTCCTCCTGGAGGACAGGGCAGGGAAGACCTGGAGCAGGCTGAAGAAAGGCGTCTTTCCCAGGAGCTTGCCGTCAGCTGCAGCCTGGCCCTGCAGCTCTGCTCCCCCACGGACCAGCCCCTGCCTGGCCCCGGGTGCTGCCCCACTCGGTCTGGAAGAGCCGCGGTGGTGAAGCTCCCGTGCCCGGTGAGACGATGCTGCTGCACCCTGGTTCTCTGGGCATCTCCTGCGGGACCAGGCGCTGGAGCCCGGCTCACCCTCACCTTGCCAGCCTGGCAGGATCAGTGGAGCTCGCTGGGAAGATTCTTTGTAGCAGGAATATTTACACACCCCAAGCCAGAATACAAGAATGTTCTTGCAAAATAATGCTGTCCAGTAAAATCAACCGGCTGAAAGGCATTTTGCGCAGTATCAAAAATGTAAATAGAAGGGACAGCTGGCTGGTTACTGTGCATTCATAGGAATATGTAGTCACCGGGCAAATCCAAACCACACATGTAGTTTAGCAAATAAAACTGATGCATGTAAAAATGAATTGTGCTGAATTAGTTGTTCTGTACAAGTACAGTGCTATTGTTTTACTTTGTAACAGGAACTGATCAGGAAAGAGAAGGTGCCTGAATTCTCATAATGGTGCATTAAAACCCTGTGCTTACTCTCATGCATCTCCTATTCATAGGAAGAGACCCCACTGAAGCAAGCACGACTAAGTCCTCCAGGATCAAGCCCTTAATTTGTGCATTAACAGAGTACTTTAGCCTCCAGTATATTTAATCTTCTGTATCTAAAAATTTCCCAATAGTATCACAAATACTTTATGAAAAATAAATATTTAGACAAGATAATGTATATTAATGTAGAACCTATTTAACATTGATTCTTTCTTTCCATTACAACTCATCTAATGCCATGGGCTGATTAGATCAGCCTGCATACACATCAACAAGGCTTGCAGTCATCTAATTTATCCTCAGGGTACTAACTTCTAAAACTGTAACATTTGGGAATTATTAAATTTAAATAAAATGCTTTCGATTTTCCATTCAACATTCAACCCTTCATTTCAAAAGATAAAAGTAGTCTGAATCATTAAAAAATATCAGAAGAGTGCCAGCAGTATGATCAGAGGACTTTTTATTTGCTTGCACCAAGGACTCTAGAAGCAGCAGCCAAAACAGGCAGGAAAGCAGGGAAGGATGACGGCTGTGGCTGACCCACACCTTCTCCTCGCTGAGTCTGTGAAGTGGCATCACTGTCCCAAAATGAGGATGCCTTTGGTTGCAAGGAAGTGAAGGGTCATGTAATGTGGAAAACCCTCAGCTGGGGCTCTGAGGCTACATGTCTTAGAGTCAGAAGCCTGGATAAAAAAGCCAAAGAAGCCCCTGAGCCCAGAAAAGGTTTAAATGGATTACTGGGTCCAGAAAAAAAGCCAAGCAGAAACAAGGAACAAAATACACTGTCTTGGTCTCTTCAGCTCACCACTACTCAAGAGAGAAGAAATATGAGGTACAATGAACTGGGAACATATTTTTTTGAGTCTGTGAAAAGAAAAAAATATATTATTCATGCTTATTTTATGTTGTCCAATAAACCAGTCTGGGAAAGGGATAGCCATATAGATTTCTGTACATTCCTGGGGAGCTGAGAAAGGGAAACTGAGGCAGCGGGCACATTGTTTCAGCCACCCATTGCATGTTGGTGCTGGAGAAATAGTTCTTTCCAATTACTTTGCCAGTGGCCATTTTCTGACACACAGTGTTTGGGTAAAGTCTGTTTGTACCATGGCCATTTTATTCAGGAACCACAGAACTACCCAAATCCTGATTATAGCTGCAGTGTTTCATGTGCTAATGGATGTAATACAAATAGCTTTTCTGTTTCTCTTATAATATCTGTGTTTGTTGAGTATCAAGAAAATGCCCATGACCACACCTTTGAAATGAGTGCTTGTATGCAGGCATCCTCTTTATTTCTATTTGTGTTTAACTTCCACTCCTTTAAGTCTGCTTATCTGTAGGAGACACTTCAATAACCTAATGTGAATAATATTGATATCTAAAGATGAACAGAAATTCATGATGCCTATTCTGTTATTCAAAAGTAGGTGGTGAGTCTGTGCATTTCTGATAGTGTAAACATTTATTTGTTGCAAGAACAGTATAATATAGGCCCCCATTTCTGTTTAAATGTCAGTTGAAGATAGAAAAAGATTAATAAAGAAAGACAGACTTGCCACTAATTTATCAGAGAGTGTCATAAACAGAGCTTTGAAAAATAGCTGAAGTTACTCTGTGACTCTCCATATCAGATCTCCCAGTAAAATTTTCGTTCACTCTCCTGGAGTCTTGTCTTCGTTTGTGGTTGCTTTTTTTTTCCTTAGGAATGTACATAGTCTCATAATTTCTGCTGCACTTCTACATCAGCCCATACATTTCACTGGTGTAAAATCTGTTTGCGTGCCTTTGGATATCTCTTTCTTGCCCTCTTTGGGCTGTTCCTCTCTTAAAGCATGGACAGAGACCCATTTTGGAAGAAATGCACATCTGCACATCTTTGTATATTCAAGGCCACATTTGTTTGCAGCAATTTGCTGACATGCTGCATGGTCACATACTTATTTCTAGTTTTGAACTTTATTTAACGCATTTGTATAAGAATGAGTACCTGGACCATGAACTCTCCTTTATCAAAGTATATGTTTGTAGGCTGTGATATCTTCTGAATACAGATACCTGATTAGGTAACATGTTTGCCTTTGGGCTATTTGTGTAGCTGTTGAGCAGCAAGAGTCCCTGAAGCACGGTAACAGGGTGCCAAATTTGTTGAAATCTGAGAACCATTTATGGATTCAGATAGCAACGCTTTGCTTCCCACATGTGTACACAGCGGATAAATAAGTTATTGTAGTGCTCTCCAATACCAGTCAAACAGAAATTATTTTGCTGTTATATGGCTTTAGCAATAGGGTATATGCATCAGGAATGGCTTACTAACCTAAATGAAAAGGATGAATGTAAATGCCTCTTGAGTCTGATTCTCCTATGCTTTTCCTCTACTCTGTGTACTACGATCTATGAAAAATTGATATAAAATGGTTCATACCTGCTCTGCACATAATACAAAAAGTTAACTCTGGAAGCATGTCTGTCTTCACCTGTGTGACAGACACACAAAAACCCGCTGTCATTAAAGAGCTTCAATCATGTTTTTGTGTTTAAAAACTTTCCTTAAATCCTAAACCAGCTTAAAATTTCAAAATAGCTTTTGCTTTCCTCTACTTTTTTTTTTCTTTTTTCCTTTTTTTTTTTTTTTCCTGGGGAGAATCAACAATGTAGGAGAAAAATTCCAGCAAAGGTATTTTCTCTCATGACACACTCTTCACAGACTTTCCCCATTCCTACTCACTCTACCTCAAAGGAACAATTAGTTGCTAAAAAATGTGTTTTGTTTTGGCTGGGAGAAGACAGAGCATGTTTTTAATTAAGGAAGTGCTATTAAAATAAACTTTTCTAGGAAAATGTGCACAGGGTAATATATAACATAATTAGAAAAATACATTTTTATTCAAAAATGGTTGACTGAAGAGTTGTCAGCCAACTCCAATATCAGCTCTATCTTCCCTTGCAAGCAGTCTCTTTCTGTTCTCATTCGCCTCTTGGGCATATTCACTTCTTTGGCTCTTTCATTTGCTCAAAAAGCAGTTAGTTTTTGCCACTTCACCTTCTATCTTAATTGTCTCTAAATCTGCATCCAGAAAAAAGTCTGGATATTTTTCTTTCAATCAATATGTGTCTGCCAGCATGGAGTCTTTTCTCTAATGCTTTGCTGGTCACATCATTTTTATGCCTCATCCTTCTCTCTCTGCTCTCTGTTTCTACAGCATCTGTTACTGCTGTATCCACATGTACTGAAATTTCAAGGTTTTGGTGAAATGTGAGTCCTACTTCATGTGTTTACCCCCACTAGGTTTACAGCCTGGAATTTCTATGCTAATCTGCACTACTTAAAAACTAGTGGCATGCTGATGGTTTTCTTAATGGCTTCACCGTTGTGTTGATTTATTTTCTGAAGTCTGAACTCCCTATCAATAATAGAGGCTGAAGTTTATAAAAAAGTTATAATTTGTGCAAATGTTGTATTAGCAGGGCCCTGGGGAACCTTCAAACCACCCAGCAAACTGTGTGTTTCCTCCTGTAAAATGCAATTGAACTGTAACTCTTTTCTCTTGTGCTGTCTCATTAACTTCAAAATATTGCTTCAGCCTCTGTATCTATGTTGGCCAGGTCTCTCTAGAAAATGGTATCAAAAGGCATCAGTTTTCCCAATATTTTCTGTCATACTGTCAGCATAACTGAGCAAGTTACATTATTCAAACCACACGGTAAGTGCTGCTCAGGTGGAAATGGCAGGCAAAGTGGCAGGTCGTGTCACACCAGAACAAACGGGAACAGTAGGGCTCCCTCCATCAAAGGAAAAATGGCACAAGTCCTTATTATTGCAGGCAGTATACCTGGCAGACTTTTGTTTCTAAAGTAGCCATATACTGATCTGTGACTAATATCAGGGTTGGTTTGTTTGTTAACAACAGCCGTCATTGAGTAATAACACCACTTCAGAGAAAGCAGTACAAATTCGAATATTAGCTTTAAGCTATTTGGACCTGTGATAACTCGAGATTAATGAGCTGCTCACTATTAACACATTTTGAAAACTGTCTATAAATGCCTCTCGCTTTTTTACTCCCTAAAAAGAGCTTCAATTCAATTATCTTCTTCCATTGTCCTCTATTGTTCTACACAAGTATACTGTAATTTTTAGCTTTTTTTTTTCTTCAATCGAAAGCTGAATAAGCACACTGATATATCTGTTTATAGTAAGGTCTAGCACATTCACAAGTCAGTTTTAAATACGTTACGGTGCACAGGGGTAAACAGAGGTTTCAGGCTGAAGTCACAGAGGAGATCTGGTGCTCTAACGCAACACTGATGTTAGGTGCCTTGCCATCTACCACAATCACAAACGTCTAAGCAAGGTGCCAAAGCTGTGGTGTCTACAAATGTGATTTACAGAAGCCAGATCAGGATGAACATTGTTGCTCGTTTAGCCACCAGGAAATACTGAAGAGAGAGGTCATATTTAAATATCCTTGCTCTCTTGGGGTATTTTCCAGAGTACTTTTGCAGGCTACGCTCTGGGCTTTGCACAAGTGCTAGGGTGGAGATTTGCACACCTGATTGGCAGGTCAGGGTCAAATGCAGGTAAATGTATGTGAACACATGAGGCAAAGTAACGTTTATGTGAATTTTGGTTTTGGTTTGAACTTATACTGTGAAAGAAGCCATAAAATGAATGAAATTGAATGCTTAAAGATGTTAATACAGTGACTTAGTAGGGTAATATGAAGCTTATAGAATCGGCATATGTTCACATTTTGTTTTTATTTTATAGCTAAGCAGAAGCAAGACGTATTATTTCCTCTAAAGTGTGGTTAAAAGGGACTGTAAAAATGGCATTAGACTGCCTAATGTTTGTATTTCATTTACTTCCACGTATCACCTTCTTTTCAGTTTATAAATAAAAAGACTCTCTTCCTGAACTGTCATTCCAGCAAGCACAAGCTGGACTCTGAGAACCGTACTGGCCAGCAATAAAAGTTACGTTGTATATCCCTAACCCCTGCCATGCTACGATTTTCATGCCAGTTATGGATGAAGATGTGCATTTAATGAGTGACATGGATATCCAAATTTTTTTTTGTGCAAACAAAGGAGACCATCAACTACACAAATAAACACAGGTATGCAAATCTTCCTCACACGGCCTTTGGATTTGTCAGAAGTTTGCAGAATATAGCAAAGAAGACAGTCCTGTCTGTTGTTGGCAGCAAACATCTCAGGAAGGCAACATGATGATTTCCCTCATTTATTACCAGTGCAAGGCTCAGCCTGCCTCTAGCATCTAAGGCCCCATCCAGAGAAAATGTGCAGGGAGGAGTTTCCAGGAACTACTTTATTCTCTTTGTTGCCTGATATTTTGCCAGATGACGCATGCAGGGAAGGGAGGGATCCACAAGAACCTGACGAATAAACGAGGCTAATCTCACCTGCTCCCTCTGCAGTCACTCAAGAGGTAGGTAGCCTCCTCCCCGGCCCAAGTGGGCGTCAGGGATGGCCCCTGTGGGATCTGGCAGTAATCCTGCCCATGGTCCCTGCAGGGTGCGTAAATTGGCTCACTGGGAGCCCTCAGCACAGGAAAGACATGGACCTGTTGGAGAAGGTCCAGAGGAGGGCCACCGAGATGATCAGAGGGATGGAAATGGAACACCTCCCCATTAAGGACAGGCTGAGTTGAGGTTGTTCAGCCTGGAGAATAGAAGACTCTAGGGAGACCTTATTGTGGCCTTTCAGTGCTTAAAAGGACCCTATAAGAAAGATGGGGACAGACTTTTTAGCAGGACCTGTTGCAGTAGGACAAGGGGTGACGGTTTTAAACAAAAGGAGGGGAGATTCAAGCTAGACATGAGGAAGAAATTTTTTACAATGAGAGTGGTAAAACACTGACACGGGTTGCCCAGAGAGGTGGTGGATGCCCCATCCCTGGAGACATCCCAGGCCAGGCTGGATGGGGCTCTGAGCAACCTGATCTGGTTGAAGATGTCCCTGCTCATTGCAAGGTGGTTGGACTAGACCACCTTTGAATGTCCCTTCCAACCCAAAACATTCTATGATTCCTCCTCAGGCACAGCCAGAGACATCCCTCATAGCTCCCACTCACCTTCGTGATCCCCATCCACAAACTGGCCCAGCTTGGCACCCAGGTAACACCACCTGGTCGGCTTGTGGTGGTCCATGGGAAAGACAGAGGTTTTAACATTTGAGCTGGGTTTGCCTTTGAAAACATATCCATCGTATGTGAAGAAAATATGTTATTGAAGTCACTTGAAAGAGTCAAGAGTCATTAAAATATGTAAATGGTAAAATTGTACGTGGATAATAGTCTGATTACCATTTCAGCGACAGATGTTCTAACACAGAACCAGATTTTCAAAGGAGATCCGGGTTAAATTTTCAAGTATTCAGCCCTACATCTGGAGTTGAATTTTCAGATGAGCTCACCTCTTGCTGAGGCACTAAGTGGGCCATTCTCTTTAAAGTCCTTGACGTCTAGTTCCCATTGTGATTTAAGACAGATGTTGGGGTTTTTTTGGTTGCAAAAGAAAAGTTGCAAGCATCTGAAGTTGTTTGAAAATCTGGCCCTTGCTGTCAGTGCTGAACACTAGTTGAAATACGGTTTCTTATGTGTACCTGAGCCCCACAGCCACAGAATGCCCCACGCACCTTCTCCTGAGGGCTTTGCCAGGGACCTTGGTACAGCTGCAGGGATTCTCTTGCCCTACAACAGCATTCAGCAATGGTCAGCTATACACCATCCTATGCATCTCTCTCTCTAGGGTAAAATCGTAAAAGCCGTGCTGAAACCAAAGGCAAGGCTTCCAAATGTTGGTGCTCTGCACGTTGGGTGCCAGGATCGGATCTTGGCCACAGCAGTTCTGTACTGGAACTGCTATCGAAGTCACGGCAAACTAAGTGTGACTGCGAACTGGCTTTCTATATGCATGTACATATTGTCCAAACTGTGACAGAACCTCCCAGGCAACATCCATCTGTCTCCTTACAAAGTTTCAAGTTAAAAAAGGAGCTTGTAATGACAGCTAACTTCAGGAAGAGCATCGCTGTTTGACTTGCACACCATGCAGCATTTGCACTCAAGGCACTTCTATTCAGCTGAAGTTACTTCAGCAGGAAAATGGCATTACTTAGCTGAGCTACTGTTGAGCACCTTTGCAAAGAGGAATGTATCACTAAATGGCACAGTGTGAAGCTACGACAGCTTAAACACGTCTAAGAATAAACATCATCACCATGCTGCTGCAATCAGGAGATGCTGCAAGGAAGGGCATGGAGGAGCCAGGGTGAAGCTGCCGGCGGCCACTGCCCCTGCTGGGGACCCGGCACAGCCACCTGCAGCATCACTTCACATGGTGCAATTGCCACCTATAGAAAAAAGAATTTATATGCATTTTTGCTATTAAAAATAGGCATCTTATATCAATGTATGTAAATTGCTTTAAGAGGAGAAATATGTTCGAGTATGATGACTCATTTTTGCATTCATATCTAAGAGTATACGACTAATACTGAAAGTACAGAAGCTGTTCTCTCACATTTGCCTTACTATGTGTTCAGATCCCGGAGTGTATGAAACACTTTCATAATCACAGTCTGATTTGGGTTTCCTTATTACTGGGAGGCAAAACTTGCCTACTCCATTTGCTTAGTGCCTTGTCTTTCACCAGTGACCTTCACAGCTCACTCATAATAATGCTACATTGGTATTCTGGGGGTAGGCAATCCCCCTGCCCTTCTAGCTGCTGAGGTTTGTTGGGTTTTTTTTCATTGTAATTTAGGCATCTCCCAGCAACTCATTTCCTCAAAAATCTGTGACTTTTTAAAAACTATAATTTATTTCAAAGTGATACGTCAACAGGAAAAATCTAATTGGGTAGGCACACCCTGAAAGCTCTCCATATTTTGTCACCACCAGTCACTACTGGCTGTCTCATTTTAAAAGTGATGCATGCATGTCTTCTACAAGTAAATCAACAAGCTTTATTACTGCAGGATTATGACTATTTTTGCTCACCATTTGTGGAAGGTTTGTTAATCTCAAATTTCATGAATTTTTAGGGCCCAGGATTGTCTATCAAGAAGTTTCATGTTGGAATGATTTAACCTGCTGGCTAATATCTGCATAATGTTGATAGAGACGTTATTATGGGTCTGTATTACAAGCTGCTGGAGGAAGCAGTCTGGAATTTGGCTATACTCGCTTAAGTTGATGCTTACAGTTGAAGTCAATGATGGGGAAGTAGGAGCTAATTAAGATGTGGGATGGGGGAGAGATCAGAAAATTATTCCAAAATCTTATAAAGGTAGTTAATTAGTGACACAGTGTCTAATTGCCAGAATAATGTACAAATATCGATGAGAATCTTTTCCTCTCTTCTGAACTAAATACAAACATTTCTTGTTTTGCTAGTAATTACTAATTGCCTTTTGTTGCTCTTATTTTTTGCATGTCAACAACTATTTCTGTAAAAAGCTAAATCAGAGCAAGAAGATGTATTTATCAGTTCCTAGTACAGTGAGGTTAATAAACACTACTATCTGCTGTGAAGCAAGTCTCACACTCTGTGTCTAGCTACTGAGAAAGGTCTGTCCATGGAGTTTACAGCCCTCCTGTTTTGGTTGAAGGTTTTGATATGTTAGTTTGTTTCCCAGTGTTGTGAAAGGCTGTGATGGAAACAGGTCAATAAAAAATAAATATTTTGAGTAGCCAGAGACAATCCTAAAAGAGATTGTGTGTTGATTTCAGTGGCGTCAGATTTTAGTCTTAGTGATCATTAATGTCTTGATAACCTAGGGCTGATATTTTACCTTAACTAGCAGCCCTTTTTTTTCTGCATTCTTTCCTATCCAGCCTCTCAGAATTTATTCAACTTTATTTAGTCATCCATTAAGAAGTCCAGACAAACACAGCTGTTACGTTTTAGAATTGTTTCCAAAGATTAAACATTCAAAATATCTATAATATATGTTGTTTCTTAAGTAGAAATCTCCACACCTCAGCTAAAACAGCTCTGCTGGGAGGCTGACAAGCGTCGGTCTCTTGTGAATCCGCTCAGCAAAGATTCAGCATGGTTAACAAGTCCTTGTAAAATGTGCTGTTTGTCACTGAGACTGCTGTCAAATTGCATGATGTTTCCCCACTTTGTCCAAGCTGTTTGAGAAAAGTTTGATCGTTCAGTGTCAGGCAGTATCAGGCTCATTCAGAGAAAACTCATTCAGATCGACGGTAATCTGAGGAGGCACTGTTCGATCAGAAAGATACTTTCATCAAAATACCCGTTTAGGTGGAGGGAGTTTGCCAGATGTCACGGCATCAATCAATTGCTTCCCGTCGAGGGGGATCGTGAGACAACCAGCGGCTCTGGCAGGGTGCAGATGACGGCTGCGCTGCTGCAGCTGGGGCATCTCTGTCTGGAAACACTCAGCACTGATGCGCACGAGGTGATCCCATAGGAAATCACGTCTTTTCCTACCCGTGAGAAGACCACAAAGTCATCACGTGTGATCCTCAGTTATCAGCATCTGCTTGCGTTTTCCTCACATGCTATTATACTTCACAGAGCTCTGAGAATGGGATTAATCTACTGGGAATTTCAGAACGAGGGAAAAAGCTGGGGGTCCTGCTGCAACATGTTTCAATCAGCTTTTGCAATATCAGAAGTGTGAATTTCCACATGTGCCACCATAAGGACGTGGGGGTACCACCGTATTAGTAACATGCCCCAGAACAAGGGCAGTGTCCTCAGCTCAAAGAAGAGGGGAGACATTCTGGCACCCATGCCGGGCATCGTGCCAAAGGGTCGCTGACTCTGTCGGTGCCATTTTTATCTCCTCTCTTTCATCTGAAGCCAACCACCAAGAGGCAAATAGCAGAGAGCAATCCAGTGCTGGCAGATCAGTCCTGAGATGGTGAGCACTGAGGTGGGAGTGGAGATTTCCCCTTTCCTGGTCCCAGCTCTTGTCCCTGAAGTGTAACGCTGCGTGTCTCTCTTTCTCTCCTACTCACGTTCTCCAGCCATAAAACATAGATAAGGCCTATTTAGCTCTTAGTCATGTTGTGAGTATTATTTTATGAGTGTGTTACAGTGCTTTGAAAACTAAAGTATTACTGTTTTAATGCTGTGCTAGAGATCAATGACATTGATAAATGAGGTTGCCTTGTCATTAAGTCAGATGTTTGACCAGCACACGACTCGGGGCACAACTGGGAGAGCTGTGAGTTCTCCTCTTGTTCATGCCATCACCGGAGCAAAAGGCTCAACTGCATTTGCTGAATCATCTGCTGGAGCTGTATAATCAATGTATTTGCTCTAGATACTATTTCCAGTGAAAATAACTGCTTATGAAGCCACACCTCACACTTCCAGTGAGATAAGCAGTTAACCATTGTCTTAACTAAAGATTGACATGAAGCTGATAAAGCCACTAAGCTAACTGAACGGTGACTTCATTAACTCCCTACATGCCAATCAACCCGGGTGTTTTACAAGCAGACCAAAAACTAAGGCCACCTGAAATGCAGGCATCTCCAGCTGTTTCTGAGTGTTTGCCGAGTCCATCTCCCACTGTCAGTGTGCATGCTGCACCAGCTTTAAAGCCTTACACTCACCTGTTTCAACTAACTTGACAAGCATCTGCAACCAAACCCTCATCATGACTGTATCCCATCAGGCTCCTCAGGCACCTGGCCTTTGGAAAAAGCCCTGTCTTCTCATCCATGTGGATGCACTTTCTGATCTTGCTTCTTGTTTCCTCTTTTCTCCCCTACAACAAGAAAAACACACATCAATCACAACATGGATGCAGTGCCAAGGCGAACAAGACATGGTTACCCCTACCCGGCGGACCTGTGCAAGTCCTCAAGAGTCCTCTCGCTGTGCACAAAATGAAAACGTGGCACTTTGGCTTTTTCTCCCCTCCAGGTGCTCTGCCCAGCGCCCTGCTTGCAGTAACACTGGTGGGAGGTAGACACCGCTGCCCAAAGAGCCTGCCAGAGCCTTGTCAAAACTCTTTTGTTTTCAAGACCCAAACGCAGCTCTACTTTTATCCTACACTTGTCTTTCAGTCCGCCTTCGGTATCTATTTCCCTCAGCAGCTCTTCACAGAGGTGACAAGCACCTCCTGGTGGCAGCCTGCCCTGGGCAGCCCCCCGCTGCCCAAACTGCCCAGCCTTGCCCCACCAGCCCACCCACACCCCTCCTCACCCACCACCCCCCCAGCTGCCCAGCAGCAGTTCAGCTCAACCTTTGGGACTGGGTGGTGTAGAAGTTTGTGGTCTTAGAGCTGACTCAGGCACAATTGTCAGGCTTGTTTGATGCCTTCTTGGAAAAACCATAGGCTGAGCGGACATAAGAGCTCCTCTGCCGCAAGAGCTGTCTCTCCAGATCAGGACTGAGGCATATTGCCAGGATTACATTGAAAAAATATGTGCTACAGGGGAAACCTTTGAATGTCCAGTTGAATCTCAGGACTGAAGTCTCTCTCCTGCAAAAACTTCAGGCTTTGCTACGTATTCTGCTGAAGTTTGGAGGACGATGAAGAGCAAGTTTCAGTTTCTCAGACTGCTCATCCACAGTTCTATACAGTGCCCCAAATCTACAGTGTACAACTTCTACTGCTTAAATTGTGGCACCTGCTTTTTTCTTTTCAGACTTAAGAGTCTGAAAAACCACCTTGTATATACTATGACAGTCTTGGATCTGTAGTAAGTCATCAATTACAAAAAGAAAATATTTGATAGCACCAACCTGTTGAGTAATCAGCATCTTGCCCTTGGACTACATCATAACATTTGCAGCATGCCTCTGCAAAACATACTCTGCAAAGGGATCCCTGACTCCTTGTACTTGCTATCTGTATATTGCTTTTATCTTTCCTGCGGATGAAATCTGACTGAATCTTTCACACTCCAGGAGATAGAGCAGGGTTTTTTTGAAGCAAATTGCAAAGTAAGGAGTTTCTTACCAGTGCAATTATTGTTTATTGTTTCAGTTGGTAAATGTTTAAAAAAGCAGCCGTCTCTTAAGAACATATCATAAAATGTGATGGGCACGCAAACTGTAAACAAATAGAAATAATTGCTTGCACTAGAAGATCCAGCCCTGGGTTGGTTTCAGTTCCTGGTATAGTCACAAACTTTTCTGTCCACCTATGAACAAACCAATTAATCATCCCTGCATTTAATTTCCCTTTCAGTGTAATGAGCAGAATACTTCACTGCCCAGAGGATGAGTTCTGCAGCTCAACAGCCCCAAGATACTTACTCCCTGCCCCAAGGAGGACTTTAGCAGGACCAAAGTAAATAGCTGCAGTGATTTCACATATTCCCAGCCCTATGGGCTTAACTTGATTTTTAAAGAAAGAAAGGGTTTTCAGCCAATCTGTGGTTTGACTGCTACCTGTTTACACCAAAGAGCCCAGAAAGAGCTCAACTTAAGGTGTGACTTGAAGAGCAGCATTTCTTTTCACAGTCAGGTACCTCACTGTCTTTTAACACCACCACTGTCTGGAGGAGCAAAGGAGAACCTCAAAAGCCAGGATTTATGTGAGGGCCACAGACCACAGCTGCTCCCATTGCTCTTGAAACAAGAGCAATTGGATTTGTGCTTCAGTAATTTTTTATCTTTCCTGTAACAGTTAGCATTGGTAGTTAGAAGCAGCACTTGTTGCCACCCGTTGTTGTTGCATCTCAGCATCCTCCCATAATTAAAGTGCAGGAGCTCCTTCCCTCATTTCCCCACCCACTTCTAGGAAGCATCTGAAAATCTTTTGTGTCTCTATGGGGAGACACAAGAAAGCCTCATGCTTGTGTTTTTCTGCAGACTTTTTCCTGCCGAGCTGGCGATCTTGTCGTCTGCATAGAAAAAAAAAAAGATTCATTTTCGAGGAGAATGAAAAAATGGATCTCTGCAATTATGAGGGACTCACCTCTCTGTGCTTCACTGGTACCTTCACTATCATGACAGTGGCTACCTAGCAACCATGCCTTTCAACTCAAGCCAGCTATATTTATATATATTTGTATTTCTACTGATGTGGGGAAAAAGTGGCCATAAAAATATTAATTTACTTGGACACAGTCTTCTTTCAGACAACTTAAAACAATATTTCATCAACAGCTTGAAGAAACACCAGTGGCTTCTTTCTTGGCATGGCAGATGTACCTGTTTAAGCTCACTATTTAGATCTGCTTCTTCCTAGGTTAAAGCATAAAAAAGTACTTACTGTAAAAAGAAAACAAAACAACCAAACAAAACCCCACAAACAAATAAAAAACCCACAAAACAAACAAACAAAAAAACCAACTCTGCCTCAAGCCCCTGAAAAACAAGACCTTACAGTTTTACAGGAGCAAGTCCTCTTCCTAATAATGCAAGTAGCAATTAAGCCTCACCAGTGGGTGGTTTCTGGGCTTACCTTAACATAAGAATTACTTAAGCTTTAAATTTATGTACTTAATGCCAGTTACTTTTTGCCCAGAGGACAGGGTGGAGTTGAGTGTGATTGAGATTTGTAAGCAGAGGCAATCTGAGGCAATAAATAAGTTCTTTTGTCTCCCTCCTGTCTGAATTCAGAACTAGGTTAACCTTATAAAGCTGTGTAATTGTTCTGGTTGTTTGTATTGCCTTGTATTGTCATTGCCTTCCTTTTCAGCCCTCCCTCCCCATCATCTACAAAAAACAAAATGAAGCAGAAGCTGTAAATCACTCTATGGAGCTTATCTAACTCATCCTTTTTGCATTTGACAAGAAGAAAAACCTAGTATATATAGTTTCTGAATATCAAGCTATTCATCCTGGATGTTAGAGGTGTGAGTTCAACTACAGGATCCTACAGGAGCCTAAAGGTCCTGTAACAGGTTCACAGTTAACAAATAAATACAAAAAGAAGGGACTGGATGTCATGGTTGAGACGGACAAACGACAACTGAGTGAAATGTAGCCCCACGTTAAGTGCTTGGATCCCTGAGACGTTCCAAAACAGCACAGACAGATCCAAAACAGGTGTCATTTTGGGTAATGACGGAAGAGAAACTGAGATGTGAAAGGAGGGTCACTCTCTCCCAAGGTCTCAGTCACCTCAGGTGAGCCTTTAAGGAGTCACTTCTATTCACCTGAGCTCCACAGATAGCTGGGCATGTGGATTCTAGTACCGACAGGTAACGTGTCTCTACAGTTCACATTGTGTGAAGGACTATATACAATTTTAAAATAATGGATTGATCTCAGGTCTTCACCACTAATGCCTTAGTTGTGTAGCATCGATTCCTGGCTGCCTTTGTGCTATCCGGCTGGATTGCACTGCAAATAGTTGTTTTACAAGGGGGGGATGTGGCAGTGTGTCACCCAAAATCTCCTGTGGTCCTGCCTGCTTGAGACAGGCTGAAGCACAGACTCCTGCCAAGAGGAGCTGAACCCACAGGTCTCGATAGCAGGGTGGCTGTTTAAAGAGGGTGGAGAGAGCACTAGCAGAAATTGAAAACATAGCAGCTACAGCTGGTTTCCTTGTGAGGTACCTAGCCTTTCGGCATTTGAGACACTCTCCGAGAAAGGGTCAAATTTGAGGCGAACATTGAGAAAAAAGATTCTTTTTGGACAGAAGGATTTAGAATGCACGTAAATCCTGCTGTAGGCACCAAGTTCTTGGTCAAGATATATCCCTGACAGCTGATCTTACTGAGCCAAACATATCACTGCTTCAAGGCTGCAAAAGCCCATGAAGCAGCATCACAAACTATGGCTCCATCTCTTTAACAGGTTCTGCAAATGAGAGCAATGCCTTTGCCACCCTTACTGCTTTCATTGGATCTGATATTAAACATGTCGGATAGAAAAAGGGAAAGAGCCTCTGAGGCAAAGTGCAGGTTCAAGTTTAACATGGGTTGTATTCGAGGTCTGTAAAATGAGTATAACACGAGTTGCCTAACTCGCAAGAGAGCTAAAGTCTGCAAAGTGTTCTGCAGATGTCAGAAGAACTATAATGATCACTAATTAGAAAATGATCATTCAACTTAGTCTTTGATTCTAGGCAGATTTCATCCTCTACTCTTTCTATTACAACTGTTGAACTGCAATTTCATTTATCTTCATTGTCTGCCGTTTTGAAGTAATGGGAAAAAGTTCACAGTAAAGGCTTTGAGGTGTCTTCCTGTTATCAAGACTTCCTATTAAACACGTTAAATTCATTTAAGCCTATTAGTTTATCAAAAGAGCATAATCCTATTCTTTAGCTTTCAAGGGAAAGCAGCAACTATCTCAGTTAATTACTGTTTCCTTGCTGGTACCCCAGAGCAAGCAAATGTTCCACGGTCCAAAGTAATTGGTAATGACTGGGAATGAATTTGTATGAATTGGTCTTACTAACTAAAAAGGTTACTTTGGAAAAAATGGAAAAACTGTAGACTGTAAAATAACTGAATTTTCTTTACAAAAGAACATGCATCTTCCTGCTCACAGAAAACATGCACATGTTTTACTTGGTGCTTATATAAAGAACAGATTATAAAAGGTCCCTAAATGGAGTTGGTTGCAGGGAGAGGCTGGTGGCATGAGCAGGAATGATGCATTTCGCATCACACAGCTTTGAATCCAACCTGGAGAGCACGATGAAGCAGAAAGCTTTTTGAAGTATATTTCAATAAATTTTCCCAGATTCTTAAGAGATTTCTAATAAAATAGTCCTGTCAACTTCAGTGAATCTTTGATCTGTACTGATGGGATTTATCCTTCTGCTGCAGTATTTTTAAAGTACCTATAATTTTGTTATACGAGCAAGTCGGAATTATTCTGATACATGTATTATTGGTTATTATGGACTGTCATCAACCCTTCAGTCATCTGGCCGTGATTCACAGAAGAAAATCACTCCTAATTAAACATTCATCTAATTATTCTTGCCAGAAGCAAATGAAATATGCAACCAATATGTTCCATAACAGCTTCAGTAGAGTACCACCAGGATTTGTGAAGCCAGATGATTGAATGCACGGGGAAGATTTTCAGCACGTTACATGAGAAAAGGATCCATCCCTACCTTTTAACTGTCTTCTGAACATTTCAAGCAGTATTTAATGTCAGACTAGATTTTGGAGCAAGGCACATTAATGACTACAGCAATTGCTCTCTGGGAGAACAGATTTGAGTGACAACACTTTCTCTAACCTCCAGGGTCTTACTTTCCCATGAACAGCTTAACGTTTAAACAAACTGATTTCTCAATATTATTAAAAAAAAAAAAAAAAGTCCCTGCAGAGGCTCATATAACTATTTTTCTGTATGTAATTAAAAAGAAAAGATCTAGCACAACATTTTTCTTTGGTGTCACTGTATTGCTAGTCTGCTTCATGCATGCATATGCATCTAAGTAGTAGGATGTTGACCCCTGCAGAATGACTTTAAAATGCCTAGAGCTTATTGTTCCCCCAGTGTCTGAGAGTATAAATCTAATTACCAAGTGCCTGGAATAGTTCTGTGAGTCCTGCAAATTTCTTCCTTGCCCTAACTTATCTCAGTTTACAAAGTCGTTAATATGCAGTAGCTGAAGATTTTCTTCCCAATGCATGGACATACGTGATGCAAATTGCTTACATATACACTTGGCTGAAATCGGTTAAGCTTTTCAACTACTAAAAACTAGTCTAACTGAAAGGAGAAACAGAAATGAGGTTTAGCAATATTTGCCTCATCAAAAGGGTAAATCTATAAGGTGAGTGCATGTGTCCACTTCAAGTTCACTCCAAAAGTCTGGCCTTTGATTGTTTTTGTTACTGCACAATTCAATAACTATTAACAGATGAGTTGCCAAAAGATATATTGTACCTTCATAAAAATGACAATAATGCCACGAAATCATCAATACTTGTTCCAATTGTAATAAAATAATTTCTCTTAAGAAACCTCCTTCTCAATCTGAGGAAAATCTAACACGAATTATAGGAAAATAAGTAGCAATTTGTGGGGTTTATGCTGTTCAAATATGTGTCGAAAGCCTGGAGATTCAGCAGGATGCTTCTGATACCATCACACCTGCAGGTTATCAGGTTCTGGTCTGCTACTTCTCTGTAATTATTTATTAGAACACCTAAAATTAAAGTTTCAAAAGGATTTTGCAGAAGGGTTGGAGTTTGGGTTGGTTTCCCAATCCTGCCACAGCTTTTATGTGCAGGAAATTTAGACCCACACTGGTAAAGCAGGTAGGCGCTGATCTCCCTTTGAAATCAAGACTTACAGATGTTTCTTATGAAATCAATGGGAAGTAGACATCTAAGAAACTTCAAAAATCTATCCTCTATGCTCTCTAGAATAACCTCTGAATAGAAGCAAACAGTGCAATGCCTGATATGGCTTGGGAGTTCAATGCAAATTGATTATATCTTGGAGATTTCTTGAGACCAGCTTGGCTTTTCATAGATATCTTAGTGTTCCATGGACTTCTTGCAGTAAACATAAAATATTCCAGTTTTCCACTGAAGGAGTTGTATTTTGAAGTCATAGAACTGACTGCTTAATCATATTCTGATTCCAAACAGAATTTGTTCCCTGTTTGCCAGAAACAGGCAATTCAGCAGGAGAACTGATTGTTGTTGAGAACAATTATTGGACTCAAGAAGATTTTGAATAGGTATGGATGCTGCTGTTGTTTTATACACGGTGAATATATGTCCTCTGTGGTTCACAACAATTGTGTTAAGATCTGGGTTTGAAACACTCCCCTCTCCAAGAGCCGCGTGTGCATCACCTGAAGCTGGCACAGTGCAGCCAGCACATTATTAATATGCTTTTATGTTATAGGAATATTTTATGATTCCTGAATGCCAGCATCAAAGTTTCCTTTCTCATCCTCAAAATGCAGTGAATTTAGCTTTATTTTTCAGTTATCATAACCAGAGATTACTGCTGACCTTAATCCACAAATCATGTCTGCCTTATCACATTGACCAGATTAGTCATCAAATAGTCAGATCCGTAGTCGTCTTTCTCACTTGGTTTCCTTATCATCATTTTATTAGCTTCAAGTTCCTGCAAAACCACACTGACTTCCTTTCCAAATCTGACTACCACTGCTGCTATAATATGGAGAAATATTTTAAGAAGCTTCTGACCACAGCGGAATGGCAATTAAGAAATTGCTGCTATGGCCGCATCCTTCTGCAATTGCCTGCAGGCATCGGCGAAGCACCACAGCATCTCACACAGCACCCAAAAGTGTGAAAAGCATGGGAAGGATAAAAGAAGCAAACCAGCATCACACTGGTTTACCAGGAGGCTGGAGGTGCAGGGTCCCTTGGAAGGCTGCCCAACACATTTGGGTCCTCACAGTTGCTCGTGCAGCCAAAGCACCTGATTTGCTCCTCTTGCTGCCTCCTGCAGCTACCAGCCATGACGAGCACGTTTCCCCATGCGAGATTTTGCTTCCACTTGTGCTGCAACATAAAATCATGGAATCAGAGAATCAGAGAATCATTTTGTTTGGAAGAAACCCTCACGATTGTTGAGTCCCACTGTTAACCTAACTCTGGCACTAAACCATGTCACTAAGAACCTCATCCACACATCTTTTAAACACCTCCAGGGATGGTGACTCCGCCACTTCCCTGGGCAGCCTGTTCCAATGCCTGACAACCCTTTCTGTGAATAAATTTTTCCTAATATCCAACCTAAACTTCCCCTGGTACAACTTGAGGTGATTTCCTCTTGTCCTATCTCTCATTACTTGGGAGAAGAGACCAACAACCTCCTTTCAGGTAGTTATAGACAGCGATAAGGTCTCCACTCAGCATCCTTTTCTCCAGGCTAAACAGCCCCAGCTCCCTCAGCTGCTCCTCATCACACTTGTGCTCCAGACCCCTCACCAGCTTTGTCACCCTCCTCTGAGCTCTCTCCAGCACCTCAATGTCTTTCTTGTAGTGAGGGGCCCAAAACTGAACACAGGATTCAAGGTGCGGCCTCACAAGCACCAAATACAGGGGGATGATCACTGCCCTAGTCCTGCTGGCCACACTATTCTTGATATAAGCCAGGACGCTGTTGAGTTAGTGTTGAACTTGTGACTCCCTCCTCACATAGCAAACACAGTGCTGTCTCCTCCTGTTGCACAGCTGGCAGCGATGCTGCCCACATCAGCCCTCCTCTCACCATCCCCTGGGTCAGAAATGGGATGGGACCAGCCCTGGCTTCAGACCCTGGGGGAACAGGACCACATCCATGGGTTCTGCATCTCACAAGATGGACAAATTCAAAGCTATGCCCTGTGCTTAGTGTTTCCAGCCATCTAGCTCCAGACAGGTGTCTGCTTAGCTGTGAGGTTTTTTTTAACAGGCCCTTTTGACATGCCTGCGTGCTCTGCAAAGGGCCCAAGCACTTAACTTCAGCTTTTTGCTTCTATTCTGGGGACCAGTTGGCTAAATATTCACTTTGCAGCATCTAAACATATGGGCATCTACATTCTTTATCACACGTAGCTGAGAGTCCACTGAGCAATAAGGAGAGTTATTTGTGCTAACTGTTCATTTTATATTGTTTTTAATACTGCAAAATTAAGATTTAAATTTGTTTGCATACAGAAAGCAAATTATTTTTATGTTGTGCTGCCAGAGTAAAATTTTTGCTGCATGCAGCTTTCCTCTTCTTTCCTAAGAAGCTATCTAAAAATAAACACTATACACCTGCCTCATCTCTGTATACCAACCAGTAACTCTAAAACTAAACACGTATGTGGCACTGTGCTAAAAGCCTCAGCCTTGAGAGGGAACTTTACATGGATTGCCTTTGCAGATGGTCTTATTTGCTTCCCACATCAGACATCTTAGACTGTCCTAGCCCAAGCTTTCCCCAAAACACACCTTTGATGCAGCATAAATAACCAAAAGCATGTTTGCTCACTCTTCCCTTTATGGAGGTTTGCCCAATTTTTCCATTCAGTTTACTTCAGCCTGCGTTCCCACGGCAGCACACCAGCACATACCGCAGTGCAAGGTCAATCGTGACACGAACCAAGGCCAGAAGCACCTTCCAGTGCTGGGAAGGTCCTGCTTCTCACACCGCAGCTCCCACTGGCAATGGCGAGTCGCAAGCCAAAACACCGCTGGTGCGCCAGCTTGTATCACAGACTCATTCTCCGAGAGCATATGAATTGGCAAATTGTGGTTTCTGATTCAGATTGGGCCTCAATAAGTCTTGCGCTGTCAGATACACCAAATTTCGGGGATTTATGTCACCCGAATTTCTGGTTTGCACTAGCTATTTCTGTCTTCTGAAAGAAATGCTCCTGTTTTTGTATTCTGGAGAACACTGCAAATGTTGTTATGCTGCTACAGCAATACACCATTGACTAATAGCTACTTTGGAAATTCAAGTCAGATCGGATCAATCATTTTTATTCTTCTTTTGTCAATTAAATTGGACACAGTCACTCTCCCATTAATTTCTGGCCCATGCTAATTACTAAAATGCCCCCAAAATTTCACACTAATCTCATCTTCTCCAAAGTTACATGGATGATCTGCTCATAAATCAAGCACATATAACTGGCTACAATTACATCTGTAAATCTAACATGAATTAAAGGTACCTGGGACCTATAGCTGGGATCAATGAAGATCAATGAATCTTGCGCTCTCCACCACCACATTGCAAAATTACTGAGAGACATGATAGCTGCACACTGCCTTCACCTATGAACATAAAAACTTTGTGAGTAGGTTACAGTATAAAACATGTATTTGCTATAAAATGAGAAAAAAAAATTTTATCTTTGATCATTATTACCATTTTAGATTACATGTTTAGGGACAACAAAATTCTTTCTGTCATGAATCGTTCAGCTGCTTTGGTGTCTGGGTCAAGAGCTCCGGAGGCACCACCACTAGACAAACTAATGATTTCTATCTTTATCCCAAAGTGTGCCAGCCAAACAATTTTAGGATAACTCACCAACCTGAATGGCTGCAATAATTTGTCAAAAAAAAGAATGCATGTAATAGATCCTGACATGCAGTAAGTCACCAAAATAGTGGGGAAAGATATAGCAGAATGCCCCGTAAGTAATATAGATATGGTCACCAGTCACTCAGTGCAGCTATGAGCTTCCAAAGCAGTTAGAGAGTTCTGCCCCCAAGGAAAATAAATCAGTAATGTAGTAAATGTTTCAGAATGGTTTTGGACTGGAGTCTATAGTATGTCAACATGCAACAATTTAATTAGCCTTCATTCTACACTAAATACCTGAGAGTCCTATCCTGTAATTGGGCAAAAGACCAACTAAGAAATTGTTTTGGGGGCAGCTCTTATAAATCAAGAACATGCTTAGATGAGTGGTGGTGGTTTAGTGGCAGTTGTAAATGTTATTGACCCATTCCCAATTTATTAAAGCCTTTCTCAACTCAATCTAAATCCACTCTCAGAATTAAAAACTGAATTAGAAAAGAAAATCTAATGTAACATCTTGACAACAGAGCAAATGAGCGTGATATTTCATCTTTTATTTTTCAACACTTAAAAGTACAACTAATTTGCAAAATTTAGAAAAAAATCTGTAGGACAGTGTAATTCCTATATTCAAGTAATAACTGTAGACTTCTCGAACTGACTAATCTCCCTTCCTTTCTCATAAGAAAGACTTCCATATGAAAACAAAAATTGCATATTTCTCACAGCATGAATTGTCTTTACCTAACTAAACACAAGATTCCAAGAGTGCTAAGGAAAATGTATTTATCCTTAGGCGGAACATGAGTACACATGGTTATGAAGGTCAGCCTTGTTTCTAATCTGAGTGAAATATATGTACCATATTTAGCAGATGTATGTACAAGTATGCTCATACAAGAAGAGAGAGTGAGAAAAGCAATTATAATTGCTATTCCCCAAATATATCATGAATTCTCAGATTTTCATATTATGCTTTTACATTCCAAGAACAAACCTTCACAGGACTTGGAGTGGAGGGAGAAAAAAAGTTTCAGCTTCTGGCAGGACTTTTTTTTTTTTTGTTAAATGTCAAAAAAACTTCAAAACATCTTTAGTGAACGGAAATTCTTTTGTGATCTTTCCAAAAACTACATTAATCCAAAAAGCAAATTTTATTCTAGGCAAAGTTGGATGGCAAAATTCTGCTCTTAGTGCAACACTTTAGATGCCCACAAATTGCGTGAATCTGTCACTGAAAGTTGAATTTGATGCCAAATATCTGTATTTTCAGCATCTATTGACAGGCATGCAAATAACATCTAACTATTCTGCTACAGAGAGAATAGTCTGATTTTTGTACCTTAGGGTGCTTTTGTATGTAAACAGCATTAAGGAAGACAACTTGGCATAAGGTTATTAGAGTGTTTTATACATACATACATACAAAGGAAACACCATTGATTTCTTCTTCAATCACTATTCGAATTGAAATCAAAGCAAATCCACAGTCCTCGTTTTTTTTAACGTTAATATCTATTTTATAGACAAGCTCAGTCCTTTACCATGTACTCCATCATTACAGCAATGTACATGGCATGTGCCTTCCTCGCCTCTTTTGCTTTGTACTTTTAGGACATATGATAAATAGAGTTAGAAAAATACTTACTGTTAATCTTAATTGTTCCTCCTTTTTACATAAATAGATTTTTACATATCTGGAAAGGGTGAAAATGTTAGAAAATTGTATGCAGGTACTAGAATGGCACAGCTGTCAAGGTCTGATCTCTCTTCCCTTTTTTAAATTCTATTGTAGCATGGGAAGAGTACAAAAATTCAATAGAAAATAATTAAAGTAAAATCATTACATTTCTTATAGCAAATCATGACCAATTGTGTGGTGACACTGAAGACCATGAAGAGCAGTAAAGTCTAAAAGCTGTAAGTGCCCCATTATTCATTTTTAATGAAAATCTAAGAGGGTTTCTTGTAAACTCAAAATTTGTCATATGGCCCTTAAAGCAGGCCTTTCAAGATTTCAAACAGTTGCTTCATTACTGACCTTCAGAACCATGACTTATTTCTGTGTTTATGGGGTTTGCAGCATTTATAGATAAATAAAGAGTTGCATTAAGAAGCAAAAATACAAAATGAAAACTGGATCTTTTCAGCTACCAACATAAAATTAAAACCAGCATTCAAAACATAAACATATGGAAATTGAGAAAAGAATTATTTTGCCCCTTCCATTTAAAATACCTCAGTGATTTTGTGTCTTCAGTTCTTGCCTTTGCAAGGATTATATTTTCAAAACCAAAACCTCTCAATCTAATAACTGAAAGGAATTTCTTCAAGATCTGCAATATCTGCAATCCTTTGCAGTTTATTGTTATCTGAAGTGAAAGATGCAAATGAAAAATAAAACAGTTACCAAAGTGGACTTCATAGTTCCAGAATGTTGATTGCTTGGGAAGACAGTGACCTGCATTAACACTTCCCATATTCCTCAACAGATCAGTTGGTCTAGTTTGAATTTTAAGTTTGCTCACACAAAAAGAAATATTGCACAGGTAGAGAGATCAGTAAGAGAGTTCCTGTTCCAGACCCACTTTATGGGTTAAGTAAGGTCCCTGAGCAGCTTCTCACCACCTGATAGCTTTCCTTACTTTGCTCCTTGTGCAAGTGCATCTGCAGCCCCATTTCAATAATTTTTAAGATCTTTTTTAGTTCTTTAATCTTATATAGCTATTTACCACCTCATCCCACTTGCCTTTAGTATTTAGGATACTCAGATCCAATCTGTCTCGAGACCTTCATTTCATCATAGAAAGCATCGCTGACAGAAACATTTACAGCCTCATGCTGGACCTGTGCCTTTGTACCATGAGAGACCATTTATTTCTCATCCCAAGGCTGCTGTGTCTGCCGTAGCCAGCAACGGCTCGACACGTGCTGCCAGCACCCAGCCAGGCATTGCACTACACCCCGGTGCAAGTTTAGCTTCTGACCGCAGACGAAGCCATCTGGCTTGGTTCTTTATTGCTCATCATGACAATGAGGGACCTCAAGCATTAGCTCCTGGATATGTCAAACCCTGACTTTTTTTTTTTTTTTTTCCCTCCATTCTGTAATAGGTAATTAAGAGCTGAAATTGCACCAAGTACATAGCAAAATACCTACGGAGAGCTACGTTTCTTAGGAAGGAGACTCACAGCCTCAGTACCAAGCAGCAGCAGCAGCCTGCACCGATCCTCTATTCCACAATCTGTAATTTCAGCTACATATCTATTTATTCCAATGCTGCAGTATTCCATTTCTGAATGAGTTCCCACATCATGGTGACACATGCCTAGCATTATTGCATTTTAGACAGCCATCTGTACTGATATATTCAGCCAATAATTTGCCACCAGGAAATTGGTTCCTGGGAATATATTTTTTATGCAAAGTGCATGCATGCCTGGCTCTAATTTATAAAATCGATATATCCTTGATGTGTCTTGTAGGAAGCGGAAATCCTGTTTCATTCTGAAGTGGCCATAGAAAATAATGCTTGGTATTAATTAACAGGCAAGAAAATTTATGTCATAGTTCATCAGTAAAACCTTAGAACTAGCATAACAATCCCTGAAAGAATAAGTAGTAGAATGGACATGCCAGTTATCTAAATATGGCAAATGGCAGGGAAGAATTGAAATAGGTCTAAAGGGACACAGATCCTCTAACTAATGAAAGATATGGGCTAAAAATATACATCAGTGCTGATAAATATAGAATAATGATTGTAAGAAAAATAATCCAAACGTGGGTTGTAGAATTAGTGGAATGATCATACAGTATCCTGAAAAAGAAAATAGTCAGGTAGTTATTAACGAATAATCCTTCAGTATAATATCAGGCTGGCTTATCATACCCATATGTAGTGAGAAATGGCCACATTAAGTCCATTTCCTGTGACACTGGAACATACTCCGCCAGATGGGAGGCACATGAAATATTTAAAAGATACTAAACATGTACTTTAACTTTGGGCAGAAAGCCAGGGGTAGCTGGAGCACAGGCAGGCGGTTCACAAGGGGGACTGAGGAGGTAAGAGTTCCTCAGCTGAAAAGCGTAGTTCAAATACTATGCAACGCAATTTTATATCTGCTAAAATAGATGATTTTTTTTTTTTTTTTGCCTAGGGAGGGGTGGAAGAGGGAGAAAGAATTAAAAAGGAAAAGCTTTAAAGGATAGTTGAACATTCTAAAAGAGAAAAATAAATTCTATTACTTTCAGTGAAGACAGAAAATCTTATAAAGATTTTTTTTTAAATTATCAGAGATTTTCCTGTCCTTGCAAGGACACCAGGCTACTAATCAGAGGCTTTCACAGCAGTTAATTCCACTTTGAGTAGGATTAGCTTTAATATTTAAATAAATAATCTCCATGGCTTTGTAGTTTTTGGCTGACAGGAGTCTGGGGAGGAGAAAACTGGTAATAATGGGAAAAAAATGAAGCCTCCGTCCTCCAGCAGATCTGGAAGTTAAGCGGTAAAATTGAGATAACATCTCAAAGATCTTCCACAGCCCTGGAGGAAATTTCAGAGGAACTGGTCAGCCAGTTGTGAAAAATGTAGGTTCAGGTTGTTCTTGGAGGAAAGAAGACATTCATAAGTATCTCTAGTCTACTAAGTCTTCCCAGAGAGAATATTTGTTCATAGTGAAGAAGCAGTCTCCAAAGTATTTATGAAATGGTAAATAAATATTGTTTGGATTTACACAAAATCATCTTTGATGTGGCTTGATTTTTTTTCAGCAAATTTACACAGGAATACAAAAACACTACATTTTGTAATAGATGTCAGCCAGGCTTTCTATTTCAACAAATTATTTAGTGTCGATCTAAATATTTTCATGAAAAATTCACTTAAAGATGATCTGTGTTTTGTTTCCCTCCTGTATAGAATAACTTTTCATTTCTGTATGTTTTGAACTTCTACAGATCACCATAACAATCTTATCAGTACATCATGGTCACAAGTAGAAGTATTGCTGGGCTGTTGCCTTTTATACTATAACCATATTTTATGTAAAATCCTTTTTCAAACTCCTGAGAAGGATTTTTAAACCAGTTTGGAATTAGAAAGGATAACCCATTTCCTTGATTAATTGCAGCTTACATACAACAACAGGCTTTGAGAAGGAAATAACTTAAAGTAGCAATTTAAAGGGATGGCACGTTTTGCAATGGGAATCACATCTTAGAGAGATATTTTTTAGAACGATCCTGTTAAGTCAAAATAAAACATACACTACTGCAAGAAAGGAATGAAAATAAAATGTTAGGTCAAGAGAAGTGACCAAGGCATGTAGTTTCTCAGGGGTCATCTATCATTAACTGTCAGACCAGGGTTTTGTGAACACTTTAAGCTGGCACCAGCGCAAGCACTAGTGCAGGGAGGAAGTCATTGCAGATTAACCCCCAAAAACCTACTCCTCACCACACAACCCCCCACGTCACTGAGGACAGGGAACAGACATTTAGGGGATGGCTGAGGAGAATGGCAGTCCTGCTTCTTCCACCAGCTTCACCAGGTTTTACCTGTTTTTCAGAGCTGTGACCCAATACGCATTTTTAGACCAAAGGGCAAGATTTTCAAATTTTGCCTGTCTGCTTCAAGCAAAACTGAGAAAATATGAAAGGCTTCAAGCTTCTCATCTCTCCAGGGTTGCAGATCCTGAGAGAATCATCCTAGAGGGAAAAATTCTCATTTTTTGCTCAAGCCCCTCTTGCAAGTACTCTGGTAAGGAACCACAGAGCTGATGTCAGCTACATTAAGATTGGGTCTAACGCCTTTTGGCACCAGCAGAATGAAAGGAAAAGAAACAAAAAAAAAGAAAAAAGAAAGAAGAAAGAAGAAAACAGAAACCAGACGCCCACGAGCTGACTTCTAGGTTGAAATTTGTTGCATATGCTCAAAAAATACAAGCGACATTTGCTCCCATGTATTGCAGGCAGCAGTAACAGAAATTTGACATGTCAAATAGAGTACATGCCACTTAATCTATCCAGCTTGAGATCTGGAACACAGTGTGTTACTAAGACATTGGGAAAAAAAGAAACATTAAATATATGTGAAATGCTATGGAAAAAAGTGTAAATTCTGTTCTTCAGCCCCCAGCTTCACGATTCTTCCTTTCTGATGTAAATAGCTTCCAACAGAAAGATTTGGGAGTGCAAATTTGTATGAAATGTTGGCAATTCAAAAAAAAATGTGGAGAGGAATGACATAGTTTGTTTCCTTCAAAATTTCTAAAGTTCTTATTTTTCTGTGAAGCATCAGGAGAGATTTTGTAACAAGTCAGAATTAAACCTCCCTGAAATGCTATATATGAGCTTTCTGTTCAGTCCTTCAACTGGATGACGTGTGGCAAAAGTCTAAAAATTCCTCTGTATTAAACAAACAAACAAACCCAAATGTAATTCAAAGAGTTAACGACCACTGCAAATACATTTACTGCACTTCATTATAAAGTTAAAGGAACATTTAAAAAGAAATAACAGATGCCATTATCCTGGATGGATAATTAACAGCAGACTCTTTAACACATATTTAAATGGGACATAAACATTTCAAAAAGATTTTTTTTTCTGTTGCAAAACATTCAGATTGAAAAAAAGAAAAAAAAAAAAAGAACCGCCGACAACCTCCTTGGGGAAATGAACTTTTGAACAAAACTGAGAGGACACTTCAGCAGCATTTCTTGAGAGGAGTGTGGGCGGCATGCTGATCTCCTGGAGGCAGAAACACAGTGAAGGGGATACCTAGCCCACTACCATTGCTTTTGGGCAAAGAGTTTACACTCCTCAGCCTTGCAAACCCCTGGAGCCCACCTTGGCTTGCCTGCACCAAGACGGGTGCTGAGACAGAGCCAAGACTGCGCTGTCCTCTTCTGCACCATCAGCTCAGGCAGAGCTGCATGGGGGCACCATCCTCTAGCAGGTGCCTGATAACAAAAAGAATGATACCTTTATTCCATATGCATTTTTCTTCCACCTTCACTTGAACAACTCTGCTTTGTTTTCACCAACCCTGGTTTTGCGGAGATGCAGAAAGCCAAGGTTTGCTCAAACCTTTCCATCACGAAACTACACCTAGTTTTGTCGTCACTTGGCACCTTTTTTGGCTGCAACAGTAGAAAAACTGGCTCAAGCTGACAGAGAGGTTGGAACCCTCCTCTGTTTTTCTAGAGGCGATCTCTCAAGGCAAGGATTAACACACTGTTCAGACAGTCTGCGGGAACAAAGCTGCTTTTGCCATTCTCCGTGCCATTTCATGGCATTGGATAACACCTTTCATTTTAATTTTAAGGAATACAAAGTCCTTTGAAAAGATTGTGAAACCATCAGCTGCAGGTTGTAAAACTCCCTCCAAGTTACCTGCTCTAAATGTTAAGGTCTATGTGTAATGCATGGCATATATATGTGCATATATACCCACTAAGGATGGACGGTCATCCAGGGAGGACATTCTACTCTCATCCTGGGCCCCTTCAGCACATGGCACATATCAACCATTAGCTGCCCCAATGCATCGTTTCAGTCTCCAAGCGTAGGTTGCTGATAAAACACAGCCTGTCAGATAAACACAGGTTTCTCACTTTCCTTTTCTGTTTACCAGGCTCTATGTGTACAGATTATCTTCTGAATTGAGACACACAGATGCTCTCCTTATTAATGTGAGAAAATAACAGTGCCAAGGGGCATTATAGATCTGTTCATTCAGTAGGGGGAAAAAATTGCGCGATATGATTAAGTCAGACAAACACCAGGAAATTAAGGACAAACCTCCCCCTCAACTATTTACTTGTCAAACTGATTTTAAGTTTGAATATGCAGTCTGCATATATAGTCTCCCTATTAGCAGGTGAAAATTTATAACTGAGCCTTTTGACAATCCTAGCACTAGAAACTCAACACACAGCAATAGCAAAGTGTGTAACGCTTTCCTAGCTTGGTAAAAACCAAACTGAGCCTCCAAACAACAGAACAAAACTATCTCACAATCAGAAACAACTGTGTCTGCCTGTGCCTACATAGAAAGCAAACCTCCAGCTCGAGGCGTGCAGGGGGAACTGATTAATATGAACAATGATTACAGGAAGTTTGCATAATGGTAACAGTATCTGTCACCCTTTGCGATTCTCCCACATGTGATATCTCATGTCTGGCACTGACTCACAGGCCATGGCTCTCATGTGGCTGCTCAGTTAGGTATGACTAAAAGACGAACCCAGAATCATGCTAATGGCATGCACGTGTGCCCCGATGCTGACAGAGAAGTGGGCGTTTATTGGTGCTGGTGTCAGGCACCTGTACGCATCATCAATTTTTGAGGAAGGCACATGGGCACTAAATGACATCTTCTATATAACTGTTATTTTGAGATGTCTGGGAAGAGAAGCCATACTCAGAGTCGCTGTCCTGCCCCCCCCCCCCCAAATCGATAAGTTAGTTTTGCTGTCTCAGTTTAATTTTCCCAAACTTCTACATGTATGAAATTGCTATAGGCAACTGCCCAATGCCTTTGCATCTGCTGGAGCTGTTAAGTAGTTGATGAGGTCTTTTTCGCAAGATCTGGCTTTTTTGCTTTTTTTCTTTTTCTTTTTCTTTTTTTTTTTTTAAGAATTTCTGAAGAAATGGAATCTGTTCCAGCAATATGGCAAGTGCAAATGCTCCTATTGGAGACTTGCTGATATCCAAGATGTCTTAGTCCTCCTCATAAAATTAACTTTTGAGCATGAAGGTGTAAATAAGCACATATATATGTGTAGAGAAGGGATATTAAGATACATAAATTTCCAGTATCTGAGATTTATCTATGGCTCCCATGAGAGACATTTATTTTAATGGAAATTGCTAAAGGACAGCCAAGTTCTTCATGATATCAGTATTGAATATCAATATCTTCAATGATACATAGAGAAGGAAACAGGCTATATTCAGTCCTTAGTGCACGGTAAAACTACCGTTGAAATTGGAAACTGTTGACAATTATGATTATATACTTTAGTTAACTTGAAAAAGCAGGTAAAACCCCTTTTTTTTTTCTTTAGTTAGTTGGATTGTTTTAATGGTATTCATACAACTTTCAAGACCGAATGGCTTCCCAGGAATCATATGCATTATTAGTTTATAGATAATGTTTCATGTATATTTTCTTACACAGGTTTAAGTTCCCTGAAATGCAGCCTGATTTCACAGATTCCTTCCTTGTAAACTTATTTGTGAAGGGAGGATCTCCAAAGTTCGACGGCTGTCTGCTGCAGATGAAAGTGAGGCAAAGCACTGTAAAACAAATAAAAAAGGGAGGGGTAAGATCAAAGTACCTCATTAAGAGCAGTACATTACAGCCTTGTCCAACCTCTGCCTGCAGAGATTGTCTACACATCTGTCCCCAATCAGCCAATAGCCTGTTTCTGCAGTGCCAGGGCTACGGCAGGAACTACACGGGCGCTAAAATTACCTGTCCTTCCCCACGCTCCCCATATTCTGAGCCATCCTTGCAGCAGTCCGATACAGGGGGTCAGCACCCTCGCTTGGTTTTTGAGCAAGTTGTGAGGCTGTTCACGATGCTCTCTAGCAGCTGAATTGCGTTTCTGTGTGAGTGGTCCTGGAAACGTACAGCAGATATTTAATACTTATCTTAACAGAGGCTCCTAATTGTATTGGGATGTGTAGGCACATATTCATTCTTACACCTCTTCTGGCAACCGCACGTCAAGGAAAAGACCTCAGAGGAGAGATTTCTGCATCTACATCATTTCCCACCTGAATCTGAGACTCAGCAAGTATGGCCAAGCTCTGCCCTTGCCCCCACGCTTTGGCTACCTCTTTAACGACAGTCTGTTCCCCAGCAGAGGTGCTGAACACATCACAAACTTCCTGTGATGAGGGTCTCCTCACCTGGCTATCAAGGTATAGCGTGCCTTTCCTCCTTCACGTTGCCAGAGCCAGGAGGACTTTGGACCCATCCTTGCCTCATGACAACTGTTTTTCAGCTCTGAACAGGAGCCAGAAACTTCTTCCGAGCTGACAACTCCTCCAGGGCCAGTTTCAACACTCGTTCCTTGTGAGTGTTCCTCCAGGCTGGTCCAGGCTTCTCCAGGCTGTCACGTGCCCAAGGAAGCCCTTAGGAAGGAGGACACAGCCCTAAGATTTGAACCAGCTTCCCAGCAGCATGGCAGGGCTGGTCCAAGGAGTTCCATGTGGCGGGGGCAAGTTGGGATTTGCTCCTCTGTTGAAAAGAAGATATCAGGAGTGAAAACAATTGGTTTTCCATTTTGCCCTGTGAGCTACTTTCCGTCCTGCCTCCTACCAGGACACCTTGGCTGCTCTGTTGCCTGTCAAAAGTCTCAGGCATTGCTACAAGGCATGCAATTCGGTTAAGATTAGAAGTTGAGCAGTAACCTTGACCTGCTTTCAGCAGGCACTGTGTGGCTGCATCAGCGGTGGCTCTGAAGCACCTAAGGACACTTAGGCTACTCCTTTGGGTAGTACAGTACTGCCTGAGCCAGAACACGCCTTGCAGCTTCAAAAGTGTTTTTAAAGCTAAATGACCCTGTTGCACAGCTTAAACAGGGCACGTTTGCTACAATAAGTGGTGACCTTGCTGCCTTATGCTGACCTGACCGGGGTGCAGCCACCATGGTCTCCTCTCAAAGCTGCTCTGCCAAGGAGGCAGGAGGCACCAGAGCACTGCAGAGGGCTGGATGATAATCATCCTAAGTTGTAATGCTCTGGGTCTTTCTTGGTATCTTGGATTTGACCTGAGGGCCAGGGTAAAAGTTGTTTAGTAATACTTACAAAACATCAAGAGATTTAAGACAGGGTAATCTTGGCAATCAGCTCGGGGGCTCAAATGTGGTAAACTCCTTGCTCCTTGCAGTAGAGCTAATTCTTTAGGAAAGATCCCATTTCTGTCTCATCTTTAGGGAAATGTGCTTGCAGGTCCACCTCAGCGGCTGAGTGGAAAGAGACCCTGCTGCAGTATTTGGCTTCACAGCACAGCAGGTCATGAAGCTGCAGCTGGAGTCAAACAACTGAGCATCTGCTTGGTGGCTACAGCCCTGGCTACAAGCCGGCTCATGAGCCCGGGTTCATAATCTCCCATGCTGCAGGTAGGTACAAGTTTATGTCAAATCTCCTGACAACAGAAAACTCACATGACCTTGCCGAGAAGAGAAGGAAACACAATTTTACAGCCACCACCACCACAGCTGCTAACTGCCGCTGCCATGTCCGAGGGGGACACCTCTGGAGCCCCATCCCGGAGACAGCCAGCTGGGCTCACTCCAGCCCTCACATGCATAAGTATGAGTGGATTACACACAAGGAATTTAGAGACCTAGAAACAGGAGGTGTATTGCCTTAGGACCTGGCTGAGGATTAGGTGATTAAGCAGCCTTGGCTGTTTGACACAGGTTTAAGAGAGGCACATAGGCTTCTCTGTATGTTGGAATACTGAGGTGCTGCTCTCCTGCAGATGTAAGCTCAACATGTATTTAGACATCTTGCCTTGGGCCTGTGGTGACTATGGAAGTGAGAGAAGTCATGAAGATAAATTCCTGCCAAACAGAGCAGCAGACTAAGCAGCCTTGGATGCCTAAATTGATAAGATTAATCATATCCTTGATGCTTCCTAGATGTGTTGGTAACACCTGCCAATGGCTCCTCGTCAGAGGCGCGGCATTTATGCCCTTCAGAGATGTAGGCAAGAGCTGTCCTTTCATTTTACACGCTACCGAAAACATCGGTAGCCAGATCAATAGTGGTGCCCTGCAAACTATGTTGTTATATAACTAACGACTAAGAACAATAGTTCAAACATTTATCAAGCTATAAAAGTCCCCTCACCACACCCATCGGAACATGATCTGATTCCATTAGAATGAGACTTCACTTCTTCACACTCACACCCTCGGCTGGTTTCCTCTGCCACAGCAGCTGTTCACCTGACCTGCCTGCCCAATGAAAGCCATTATATCTCCGCAGCATGGACTCAAGGAAGTTCATTATGGATCCTTTTTTTTTTTTTTTAGTTATTTACTAATTGCCTACTAATAGTCTTACAAAAAGCTCCATTGGTTCTTCTCCATCTGGACAGGTCAGTTTGTAATGCAACTTACATGAATTAGGTCTTCCATCAAAAATGAGAAAACCAGAAAGCAGCTCAGTTGTGGTCTCTGAAGCAAAGAATTTACAAATACTTGAACTCTGCTTTTATGGCACAGATCTGTATTGAGGATGCTTGTGAATGCACTCTCTCCCTCGTTCTCTTTTATCCTCACTTGTCCCTTGTCAATCTGCTTCCTCCTTGGAGGCCGGGACCGCTCTGGGGACATCTTCACATCCTGGTGGAGACTGTAGCTCAAGGTGGCACTGGAGTACTATTAGACCTTTTGGGTGACTGCTGGTTTCCTTTCTCTTAAACTTGTATTTTTCCCATAGGGAATACAAATAAATTAGTGTACCATATAAATAATTACCTTTATGTAAATGCATGTGATAAGAAAAATGGAATCTGAAATGATTAACTAACCTTCCATTTAACAACATTACTGACATTTGATTCAAGGAATGAAGTCCAACCAGCTTTTCCATGCCTTTTACTGTGGAATAGCAAGGATGTGCGGTGGTCACTAAGGCAATTCAGCCATGCTTTGATCTTCATCCTTGAGTAGGCTGAAAATATGAAAAATGCAGTGAAAATATTAAGGGACTAAACCAGTCAGCCAATATTTGATGTCCAACCAGAGACAGCTACCACTAGGGGAGAAGCACCTTCTCCATGGTTTGCCCTCATCTGTTTTATCCAATCTGTACTTCCAGTGAGACTCAGGTTGACTTGGAGCTTTGAGTCCCAGCATCATCCAAACAGTGCAGCATCACACAGCGGCCAGCTGGGAAGCTGTTGATACAGCAGCATTTTCCCAGGGTTGGTCCCAAGCTTGTTGAAGCTGCCTGTCAGTAGCTCCATGCAAACATGGCTGTTCTGGTTCAAGGTCTGGAGCTAGCTCGTTCAGTCTTCATCTGGGGATTTCTGCACCACACCTTCCTGCCCAGTGTAGACATGTCCCAGGTCTATCATCATTTTCATCTGCCAAGCATTCAGACAAAATAATTAACTTAACTTTTCTGGCACACATTCTTTACTCTAAATTATTTGTATCAAAGAGCATTATTTCAACAAAATCTTTATGTTTAAATCATGAAAAATAAACATGAGAAGATTCAACAGTAACAACACTGATTAAAAATGTAGAAAAACGTGACTGTGTTTTCTGGCACAGACAGACAATTAAGAGGGTTTTTAAGGGGTTTTCTCTGTAACAGGTAGTGGTATTTTGTATTAATCACCTCTAGGCTGCAGAGACAGTACCACTGCATAGTGCAAAATAAATGACCAGAAGGCTTAATGGTTTTTGTGTTTTTATTTAAAGTGATTTCATATTACAAGCTCATGCCAAAAGTTTCATTTGTTTCTGAGTCTCTGGCTCTGAGGACTGTTACCCATGCTGTGAATGCACAACTGTTTGTCCACACAGTTATTGGAGTGTCTAGGGATAGCTTGCAGGTGCTGTTCAAGCCTCTCTCTTTTTTGGACCCCAAAAATACTTTTGACAGCTACTGATCGGTCCATTATAACTGCCTACAATTCTGTATCTGCTGTGATTACTATTGTGATTCATAAAAATAATGTCTCTTATCAGGCTAGGAATATCTTTGGCATAAGAGCATACCTGCTGTAGGAGTGTTATACAACAACTCTTGCCATCAATGGAGGACTCTTGCCAGTCACTTCCTTGCACTGTGAATGAAATCCTAAATCACTCACGTAAGCTCTTTCATATCCTAGGGTTTTTTGAAGGAATCATTTTTATTATGTTACCCAGCTCTTCTCTATCCAGCCAGAGTTTCAGCCACCTTTTTACTTCTGAACATAGACTTGCATTGATGCCTTTTGCCATATACCTCTTCTGTTGCAAAGGTCCCGAAGAGCAGCCTGAGGCACCTTTGGGTAAGTCTCACAAGGTTGACATGAGCTGTGGCCATCCTCAATGAATTCAGGTGATGTCTCAGGCTGCTGCAGCTGCAAAAGTCTCCTCCACAGATGCAAAGTGCTTGCCGAGTGTTGGGGGACCTAGAGAATGGGGACAGCTGGATGTGTCACACTCTCACTGCACCCCTCAGTAGCCCCCTTTTCTCTGAAAGGCAGAAGCAGCTGTGGCTCATCCTTCTGCTCTAAAGAGTGGTAGGAAAGGGGACACCAACATTTTTGGGGCACTGAGAAGGGAGAGGGCCTATAAATTACAGGTTGATTATTTCAGGTCTTGGTTTCTGCTTGTTATGCCAGCTTTCCATAAACAAACTTTGGGAATCCTTGTTCTAATAGTATCTTTCCATCTTCTTAATGGTTATGTTTTTTCACTCCATATGGCCACTTCATCTGCATTAAGTCGCCTCACTTATAACAAAAAATCCTTCTGTCATTTCTGTGCTTAGCCAGGTCTGTTGCTCAGATGGTGCAAGCACTGAGTGGTTAAGCTGAGTCTGTGTAAAATGTTGTTTCTCTAGCTATAGGCAAGGGCAGAAATAAATATCTTTGGTATCATGTCTATTTAACTGAAAATCTAACTAGACCTCCAAATCTGTATGCTTTGTCGCATATGTTAGAAACAGATCCTCTATGAATTGATTTGTAATAGCCATTCCTATCACCACCTCCTCCTCCTCCCCAGAAGCCTGACTGCTCTTGATTATATCCTGATTGTGCCCAAGGAAAATTGTCTGGATTGACTGAGGCTGAGAGAGAAATTAAATGTTGTTTTAACACCATAACACTTAGGCTGTGCTGAACCAAAGATCCCTTGTTTCCAATAATAACTGACAAGGAATGTCAGGAAAAAAGACAAGAGCAGAAGAGCAGAGTGAACCTATGATGGTACTTTCCCATGCAGTCTCCTCTGCTCCAGGTATCTCTGCCCATTCTGAGTCACATATAATGTTCTTGTCCATGGTAGGTCTTTTCTTTCATGAATTTGTCAAATCACCTCTTGAGCATATTGAAATCTTTAGTATCAGGAGCATCCTATGACAAACATATTTCAGCTATATTTTGCATGAAGAAGTACTTCCTTTTGTTTCTTTTAAACTTGCCGGATGATAATCTTATTGGGCCTACCCTAATTCTTATCATATGCAGAACAATGTCCAATTGTTCCTGATTCACTTTCTCCATTGCCACCACTACTTTCACAGATCTCTACTATATTTTTCTTTAGGCCTTACTCTACTGAGCTATTTCTTACAGGACCTATCCTATGCTTTCTTTTCATGACTGTTGTTATCCTCTTTCTCTTCTAGTTCTGCTTTACCCTTTTTGAGAGAAGGGTCAGAGCTGCATATGGTACTAAGATCATTAATTTAGATAGTGACAGAAAGATCTCTCTCCTCTCCACTTCTCTGTTCCTTTCCTATTAACTCTAAGGTAACTATGCTCATTAAAGACCTTATTCAAATCACCTTTTGGTCAAGAAAAAGATTCCCATTAACTTTGGACCGAATCAGGCATTGGCTTTCCTGCTACCGAAGATGGAAAAACAGAAGTGCCAAAACACATTCTTGTGGCAATCCAGTTGATCAAACGTAGTATCAACTCACTATACTCTTTGTAAAGCTCATTATTAACAACACACAAAGCCCAATCTATGTATCGAATGAACACCCAAACCTCGTTTTTATGATGTTAAGAAGAACCATGCCATTGATTTCAGTATGGACAGGCTCTCCCTCCAGGTCTTTATTCCTCTCCAGGAGCCAGCAGAGTCACCCGGTGCTGCAAAAGCACAATGATGTACCCAGGACAGCACCCTGGTTGCCTCAGTCCTCCACTCCTGTAAAGAAAACCTGAATATTTTCAATTGACTGACAAATTAGCTCTGACTAGGCCAAAAATTTTGTTGCGATACTCAAAGACCTTTTCTAGGTAAGAAGAGAGGATTTTTTCTTTGAGGTGATCATGACAGATTGTTAATACTACATAACCTTCCTCTTGGTCTTTTAAAACATTGTCTTAAGTCTTTGTTCCATTCAGCATTCTTTTGCCTGAAGTCATGCTTGCTCTAGACACCTATGTTTACAGTGACCTATGGGACCTTTATTAGAAAAGGAAGATGATTTAATTTGGGACTGGGAAGTTCTGGCAGCAGCTTGGCTGCTTCATGGTCAGAATTCTTCTTTTGGTTTCTGTTGGTGCATTATTTCTGAATTTCTCCTTCCATGCTTTCTCATAACAATTCCAACATTTACTCACACCTTTATCACCTCAGAGCTGTAAACATGTCTCCTGCAGCCCCCGTGGCAAGGTGCTGCTATAAGGAACAATGCCTTTTTTACTGTATCACTAAGTCTGTCTTAAAAGTTTGCCTCTCCTTTCTACCCTTGTTCCCCTCCTGTCGGGAAACCAGATTTTTCAATCAGAGTATCTGGGCAGCCAGTTCAAATGCAGGCTAATTCTTCAGTAGCACTATAAATAAGCCTTTCTCTCTCTGTGCCTCCAGTTCAGCAGCTCAGGCCTCCTGGTACCATAAAAGTCTCTGTCATTGGAACCTTTGCTCTCTGACTGTACAATTTTGGGCAATAGGGCATGTAAGACACTTTTGAGTCTTCACATGCCAAGATGCAGAAAATCAATTTCAATGTCCTTATAAAAAAGAACTAGTGAAGCAAAAGGCTATCAATATTGCCAGATGCCCTCCTGCACTGGAGGGATGAAGAGAAATGCTACAAAAATAAAAAGAGGTTCAGTGCTTTTTTTCAGCCCATTACTGTTGTGACAGTAATTAGCTGTATAACACAGTGCAAGGGAACAGAAATGGAAAAGTGTCTTCTTTGTAGTTTTCTTAAGAAATGTTTGTTTCAATACAACAAAAAATTGAAAGGTTATGCTTGCTTTGCCTGCTTATTAGTAGACCTATGTCAGTACCAGATCAGAGATCAAATGAGAACATCGAAAAGTGGTATCTAGGAACATACAATACTTGAAGAAAAAGTGTTGAGAAAAATTTCCAAAGACAGAAGAAATTAAGTAGTAATGGTACTATAAAGATGTCCTAGTAGTTTTAATTAAAATCCCTAATTTGTATCACTCAGCAATAATTTGCTTTATTGTATCTTGCTGCGTCTGAGCCACAAACCCATCCATATCTCAATTTTTTAAGCCATCATACTAGCTTCAGAATTTATAATGGTTGAACTCCACAGATGAGAAAATAGAAAGTGAAAAGAGGAGAGAGAACAAATCAGAACAATCAATTCAAACCAAACTGTTTTTTGAAACACTAAATGTCTTCAGAATGTTTCTTTTCAGGGTTTTGACAGAGTCAAATTCTGAAATCTTGGAATACATGGTAGAAAAGAAGTCAACAGCTTTTGTCAGTTGGGAATTAATTCAATCATATGAGAATCTTAACCTTTGCAACTGTGCCTTTCTAGGGATATTTTGAGTTGTGCATGAACTGACACTCTTTTGTATGCTCACACAAGGCATGTTCTTGTTCTTCCAGTTTTCTTCGCCGTGTCTGCTGCCGCTAACCTCTTCCTTCCCGACCGCATCCTGGAACAATTTCTCAGCGCACGCCAAGCATTGCGCATGGCTATCAATGGGTTTTATTGAGCAATAGGGAAGAGCTGTGTTGTGCAAGACTTCTCTATTCATGTACAAATACTGATATGCACACACAAAATATCAGCACAGCATTTTCCACAGTGAAAGTCTTTTCAGGCTGGCTATGAATCACAAATAAGTGGATGTCCAAGTTTGTCCAACAAATAGGTGGATTCAGCTGGTGTTTCATTTTCCTTTATGTATCCTGTTAACGACAGCATCATTTAAGCAACTTCAGGAATAATTCCGAGTCCAAAGAGCCAAATAAAGTCGTGAGAAACATGTTTGTACAGCGCATTTAAATGTGTACTGGATTAAAGCTAGGTGATTCCCTAGAAACACCCACAATTAAAAAAGTTTGTTGTGAATAGCTCTTTCTATTATGAGGCAGCTGTTTGCAGAATTAAGCAGGTATCATTGTGCAAAAAAATAGCTTGAGAAAGGTTATAAAAGAACAAGTTTGAGGGATTATAGCAGGAAAAAAACCACTCAACCACAAAGAAAATATTGTAAATCCAATAGACAGGGACCTACAGGCACTTAAACACAGTATCCTATTGGATAATAAACATATAGACCTGGTATCAGAAGAAGAAGTTAGGTATTTTGAGTGCCACATATGCTAAAAATATATAAAATTGAAAATGGATATTCAATATACAATGCAAAAAACCCCCCTGAATTATTAAATCCATGCTGTTTTTCTCTAAGTGATGCTTGCTCACAACAGCTGCTTCAATGAAGCTTTCAAAAAATGCTAAAATAGTCATAGCTTTTACTAGTTTATTCTATGCTGAAATAATCATAGTTTAGTGTGTGGCTGTGGCATGTGAAATAATTTTAATATTTGTATCACTGAAAGACATGGTCAGTGTTTGGCTACTAAAAACAGTTATATTTTGTTAGAAATCCACTGGTGATAGGATGATTGGTGGGCTGTGAATGCCTGTGTAAATAATGAAATCAGGGCATAGAGCTGTCAGTTTCTGGAAATAAATAAATCACATCCTGAATTATTCAACTAAATGAAAGTTTGCACATCACTTCTATGTATAAAGTAATATTATCCATCTATCTGAGATAAAGTAGATTTTCATTTTTTTTTTTTAATTGTAACATACATTTAGCTGTGAAACACATGGAATACACACTGTGAGAAATTTGAGGTGGTTTGGCAAAGATGATTTTACCCAACAGTGGGAAAAATATATATTCTAAAGATTATGTTTTCATCATGATGATGCCTCTTCGCTTCCCAAAACATCACTGTTTTGAGAAACATGTACTAGTTCCATTGGAAAGCTGTTTTCTTGTAAAATTCCCAGCCTGGCTGTAATCAGGAGTTATGGCTATGTCCTTCCAGAGCTTGTTTTCTACAACAAGACAGCACAGGTTGCAGGGCTTCTGACAAATACGTCTTTAATGTCGACTGCATGTCAGGCAACTGCTTTTTACCCCTGTGTGCCACAATGTGCAGAATCAGGTGTTCGCTCTTCTCCTGCTGTGTTTTAAAAGCAAGTGTGTGAGCTACTACTGCAAAATACATCCCTGCCAAAAAATAATATAGTAACGATTTTTAAAAGTTTCGCTGCCTTTCACATGATATACTCTATCATTATTAGGTTTTGTTCATTGATGGAACCAGACTAGTTTGTCATATAAATCCACAGACTTCCACAGGGTTTTTTTCACACTAGGAAACAATTAATTTGATGATGTTTATAAACTGTTGAAAATAACTATACCTATTTTTCTCTCTTCTACAATCTCAATTTTATGCAGAAGATACAGTGGTATAAATATAGATGAACCTGCAGACACATTTATTCATGATGCATTGTAAGAGCTTAAAGTACAAACGCAATACAGCTCACTACCTTTCCTTTCAATGGTTCTATGGCATATAGCAGCAGTGTATTATACTGATGTATTCACACAGTTTGCTTTTTGCCAGTTCTCAAAAATCAAGAAAGCCTATAAAACCAAAATTTAAATGATAACTTTTTGGTTCACTTCTCTTTACTTTTCTACAGGCAACATGGATGTACTGCAACATACTTGCTCTACTTGCTTGGTATTTATCATCACTGTGAATAGTCTTACCAAAGCTGTGTATTAATTTGGGTGACTGGCGTAAGTCATACCTGTTCAGTTCAGTTAGAAATTCATCCTGTAGAAATGCCTGCCAGCGCTAATCTCTCATGGCATATATGTATGACTAAGGGCATAGGTAGCATTAAGGTTAGCTATTTTTTGACTCAGTGGCATCTGGCAGAGTATTTCTTGCAATTCCAAATATGCCTGCAAGACTAGTTAACGTGTTACAAGAAGTGGTATGAGTGTGAGATTTCTGTTAGCTTCTAACTTAGCATCAATTAGATGTTTCCAGAAGCCTAACCAAAGTCAGAACAAGCTTACATTTGACATAAATAAAGTGCTGTTCCCTTTCTTTTCTCTTTTTTCCTCTCTGGTAGATCAAATACTGTAATACACCATCAGTAATAAATAATGCCCGTAATGTTGGCCTAAATGAGCAAGCGAAGGATTGCAAGAAGAGAGAAGGAGGAGATTTGGAGAGTGCAGAAGACAACTGAGCCCCATCACAACTAGTGCAGCCTCTGCAAGTGTATGAAGAAGGGAATGGATGGAAAATGGTTTCAATCCCAGCTCCCTTTCCTCCCCACTGGCTTTCTTTTCAGTTTAAGAATCAAGAAAGAGGTCGTGGTGCTTCATTCAAAGCTCTTTAAGTCATCGACCAGCTGTTTATCCATCAGGAGCCTCAACGTTCTGACAGAGGACATCAGTGAAGACAGCCACCATCCTCCTGTTCCCTTCGCAACCTGCATTTGAAAGCATTCCTGATCAGAGGGGAGAAAAAAGCCCTTTCTAAGTATTCTGAGTCATAAGCCTCTATTCAAATGACTCCCTGGAAAGGTGTAGCATCTTTTTATACAGCAAGAGACTTTTTTCATTTGGAAGAAACTACTTGGGCTCCAGAAAGCAGTACCAAATACTCGTCCCATCCTGCTGCCCAAGTGGGAGTGTTTCAGCCCCACAGCCACCATGGACCTCACAGGACCTGGGATGCTGTGGGACAACCGATCAGTCCAGTGCAGGACAATTACAGCACCCCTCCCGTCCACCCTCCTATCCGGCATGGATACCTGTGCATACTGTCCTGTGGCTCAGGAAAATAAGAAAAAAAACTCTCTCTAGATAAGCTGTTATTTAGAGAGAGCCTCCCTGCCTGGGTCTCCCTCCAGATTGCTGCCTCATTCCCTTCCCAGCCACTCCTCCTCCCTGCCTGGACACATCCCTTCCCATCCCCACCCACACCCCAAGCCAAGGGCTCGAAGCGGGCGATGGCAGCTTGGATGCCAGCTAGGAGAGGGCCTTGGTCCCCAGGGCCACCACAGGCATCCCAGCACAGGTCCCGGGCTGCCCCAGTGTCCCGAGAGCTTTTCCAGGAGCCTCAGGGCTCCTTGCATGAGCGAGTGGCTATGAAATGTTCTCAAGTGTGGTGTCTCCCACGCACTGAAAACAGTATTCTTTATCCTGAGAAAAATATTTATTGTTATTCATACAAGTCTTCTTTAACACTTTTATTCGTCTGTTTCCCACCTTACAAAAAGCAAGTGGAATTAAACTCTGACAGGTGTCAATGTGGGAGAGGAAGAGCAAACACTGACTTGTACATACACACTTCTTAAGGATCTGCCCCATATTTTACCAAAACCAGGCTTCTGTTATTCAGCCTTAGTAAATCTTGATGAATTAAACTAAAGCTTTTGAGCAACGCACTGCTCCTTTTTCCCTAGGGGGGATGTGAGGAGGGCAGACGCCTTCCATGCAGCCCTAGACCCATAGTTAAGGTTTGTTCGTCCTCTCTGACTCAAGCACACAGGGGCAAAGCCTAAAAACTTATTACCAGAACATGGACTTTTCTAGACATTTCCCATGGAGTCCACGAGGTGGGAGAGACCTAGCTCAGCACCAGAGGATGAATGCAAAGTAGCACAGGGAAGTAGCAAGAACCCCAAGGAGACACCATCCTGCAGACATGGGGCAGCAAATAGCCACTCATGAAGGACACAGCCACTGCAAAGGCACAGGTTGTCCCCAGACATACTCGTGCCACCACCACAGCTGGTGTGGTGTAGGATTGCGAGCGTTTCCCTGCGAGAGCCTTCCTCAACCAGGGCAGCCATCCCAGCAGCACCATGCTGGGTGTCTCCTCTTCCCACAGGCCCTTGCTCCGGAGGGCTGTCCATGGGTGTTGGTTTTTACTTCCGAAGTTGAAATATTTCCTGAAATGTTGTCAAAACTTGTCATCACTAAATAGGTCAGACTGGCTGGAGCACTGCGTAGGCTCCTCCTGAAACCTCACCAACGCGCCTTAACCAAGGTCATTTCATTCCTGGTCTTTTTTGCCATGTCCAAACCCAAGCCACACTGCCAAACAGAAGTTAACTCTGAAACTCACTCTAACTTTTGTCCTAACATGGCTTTGAGCCAAAGGCAAAGAGTTAGTGCTTTAATCCACTTCACCATCTATCCCTCTGGGGGTTCATAACTCAGCCATGAATGTTTGTTTTGAGCTGAAACTTGCAGTGCAGGTTCTCCGCCAAAGAGCCGCGGTGGGGTGGAGGGCGGCCGCTCTCCGGCAGCCACCGTGGCCCTCTCAGAGCCCTTGGTGGGGAAGCAGTGGGGGACGTGGTGGAGAGGAAGGGCAGAGCCCTCCCGTGGGAGAGAGGTGGGAAACGTGGCACGATGCAGTCTGGAAAGAGAGGGAAGGAGGGAGGGAAAAATTACAAGACGTATATATGATAACACCTTCATATTTGGCTTGCATATTCTTTTTTTTTTTTTTTTTTTATGGGTTGGCTGTCTTTTCGCTCTGCAAGCTCTTTGCACAGAGACTGGGGCTTTCTCCTGGTCCTGACTAGGCAGTGTCGGTGTCAGTATGATGCTCTGAATCATCATAATCACAATTATGATGTCAGTGTGACTGGTTCTTATTTCCAAAACTGACCATTTTTTCTATTTGTGAGCATAAATTTTTATATCTTTGCAAGTTTTATGCCAATTTTTACAATGCAAAATAAGATTCAAGAAAACAATGCACTTTATCTGCAGTCCTACCACTGGGATGCCTGCATGTCTCAGGCTTTAGGGTGTGGGTTTTTTATAATGCCCTCACAAAAAGCGGATATGCTATCTCCATTTTACAGGAGAGAAACTGAGGTACAGAGAAGCTAAGCGACTTCCCTGATGTCAGGTAGGATGTCTCAAGCAAAGCAAAGAATGGAAATATTTCACAGAATCCAGACCATTGAAGTCCTGTGGTAGATTCCCAAACACAAGGACACCCAAATGTGAACCATGGCCTTCACTGGCTAAAAAAATAAAATTAGACATCCTCTTATCAGAACACAAAGTATGTTATATATGCCAGGCTTACTGACAGTTTTCTTCGGTTTTGATTTCTAGAGTTACATCTTTAATCTCTTTAATGCAAAGCTCGGTGGAATTATATCAATAATGGACCTAATGAAAGATTTTCCATTTCTAAAATCCTTTTTCTGTTCTGACATGCACCTTCAAAACACATCTTATTGAACAGCTCTCTTGTTTTGCTTACATAGCTACTCCTTTCTTTAGAAATCTTTCCATGGGTAACAGTTACTTAATCCGAATTTTGAAACTCCAGAAGGAAAACAATCTTTATAGCCTACTGTCATCTATATATGGCTATACATACCAATATGCAAGATCCACCAAAGATTGTTGCGGCTGTAAGCACATTAAATAACTTTGTATTTAACATGCTTAACTTTTATTTAACAGGGGCAGTCACCCAAATCATGAATTTTATTACAATTTTTTCATTGATCCAAGCTGTTTGATTTGCAGCAGGGACAAAGTTTCAGCACAAAAGTACATGGAAAAAACACATTCTTTATCAACTACTGACGAGTCAGTGTGAAGATAGGCATGATTAAGCAAGTGCGTGAACGTGAATAGATGAAAAGTTGAGGTGTTCTTGGAAATTCAGCTCTCAGTGCAAAATGCTGCACAAAGATCTGCCCACTTAATTCTGTCTGAGAGAGCATTAAATGATCAATCAACAGCTCACCCACACAGACATTTACCTTCGATGGAAAAAAGGGACAGAGCTTACAAGGGAAGAAGAGCCGCCTATTCAGTTAGGCAGCTGCAGAAGCTGGAAAGCTGAAGGATGAACAGTTCTGATGAGAAAAATACATCCCTGTTTCCCGTGGTACTTCAGTATCATCTGCAACAAGCTGTATCAAACAGGATGACTGGCACAGCCTACATAGTTCTGTGCTTCATACAGGAAAACGACCACAAAAAAAGGTGTTAAATGAACATAACAGCTGTACTTGGCCACCTGCACGGGCTCTTGCCACAGAACATAGTCAACAGGTTTGCAATCCTCTTTGTGGAACGTCCACATCACACTCTCATCAGTATGCAAATAGTGACACTTCATATGTGGCCGCGCAGCTGAGGCATCTCTCTGGGCCACCCAACTACCTCCCTGACTTCCTGACATCAGCAAGCTCACTTTAGCCAAACAAGTTGCACAAGAATGGCTTTTGCCAGGTGACATTTAGCAGATCAAAAACACAACAAGTGGTCGCTCCCACTTCTTAAGTTGCTGAGTCATTAACAGAAAAACTAGACAATGATTCACCATATATGCATGAGATGTATGCATTGCAGTGGCTATGCTGTGCCTTGTAACCAGCTGGTTTGCCACGAAGAAAAACCTTCGCATACTTTCAAAACAGTGTTTCACTGTCTGCTGATGACATAAAAGACTCATTGAGATACCACCATTGATGGCTACAGGTGACTCTCAAGTCTGAGACTCACGAAACCTTATATATAGGTACTTTGCATGATAGGTACATGCACCAATATACCATCAGGTAATATAGACATGCGAAGAAGAGATGTAGGAGGGTCACCTTAGGAAAATTAACTTAAACTTCTTGAAAGATAATGCTCACATTTCATGCACATCTGATACCTGTGAATACAAAACTGATTTCTCTTGCCCATCTTACTCTGTCCCATTCACGGCATTACAGCAGTGGCTCAGCTTTACTCTCCAGTGTGTGCTGCTTCACAACCACAAGCCCAAGTGAGAAACCCAGCCTGCAGGAGGGCAGAATAAGACATCACTGAGGATATCCGTTGAGACAGAAAAATGAACAATCATCAATGCGACATCAAAAGACGCCTCAGCAGAGGTCACGCATCTTACCTGTCTTCTCATTTCCAAAGCCAAATTAGCACAAACATTCTTTGAAGTACCAGTGTTTACCCAGGAGCCGTTAAATCACTGCTGGGTACTGGTAAAGATCTAATGACTAAACAAAAGCATTTTGCACCTCATTTCAAGCGTGCGCACTGCTTTGAACAGGTGCCTCACAGAGGATCCTCCGGTCTTCTAGCACCCAACTGCAGAAAATTCCTCGTGGCACACCAAAGAAAAGCCCGTTTTGGGAAAGCCTTCAGGACACACGATCACATGCTGCCAGCGAGCAACTGCCCAGCGGCACAGGCCATGTACCCGTTCTGTCACCCGTGTTTATCTGGCAGTCAGGCTGCTTCTCGTGAAATGGCATGGGAGCAACACGAATTGACCTCCTTGCACCCAGTTCCTGGAGTCCTCAGTCTAGTCCTTCTCCACACCTATGTTCTCAGAAAACAAGCAGAAAAACAAAACAAAACAAAAACACCAAACAAACAAAAATAACTGAGAGAGAGAGGCAGGGAGACAGCTACTGTTGGGACATCCCAACTCCCAAAAATTGGTGTTTCCTCTTCCAGGTTGCTCTCTCTAGACACAGCAGCACTGATTGACATACAGTGGGACTTTGTGCTCTGGCTTTTTTGGTGTTTTTCCTCTTTCCATTGGCTGATTATTAAATGAGAGGGTTTTTTCTCTAATATTTGTCTCTGTGATCTAGAAATAGCGCAGAAGTAATATTTCAGCTGAATGAGAATGCACTGATTTCTGATGTTTTCCACAATAGATGGGTTGATGTGAATATGAAAGATGATATAATCGATTTGCTTCATTTTTAGCAGCTTCTGGAGAGTTTAATCTATCCAGAAAAGAAGTGTCTGTCTGATTTTTTTTTCCTGTGTGACTGTCAGTTCATCATTTTGTAAGACAGAGTTATTCTAAAAACAAAAAAGTAGAATTCATAAGGCAACTTGATCTGCAACTTGATCCTATTAGTTTTACTAATTTTATTCGTAGTCATCTTCTATGAGATCGTTGAGATATGTTTAATTGGCCAACTACCATCAAAAAGGCGACACCTGGATTCAGTGCCCAAACTTTGAAAGAAAGGGGTTTTCTGTCAACTTGTCAATATTTACTGAACTGAAACTGTCCGATTTATAAAACTGGCCTAAAGCAGCACGTTTACTTCATGTTTACTTAAAAATGTAACCTTATTTTGCATACTTCCTAGTATTTATTTTCGCTCATTTTACTTCTCAAAGGAAAGAAGAAAAAAAAAATGCTTCAAACATCACACAACAACAGAAAGCTTTCTCAGGCCATGTTTTCTTATTTTTATTAATTTTTTTTCAAACCCTCGCAGTAGGAAAGCTACGCACTGAATATTATTATCAAGGATGGCCCTGGTTCACTCATCTGCGGGGATAAGCCTGACCAGCACAGAAAAAGCTGTAAGATGGTGCAGAACAAAGGGTTTGTGCTCGATGATCACCAGCAACTGGACCCCAGAGAACCACAGCAGCTCCTTACATGCAAGACCCATCCTTTACCTGAGGGAGCACCAGGTGCAACCATTCAGCTTTGAGGTTTTCCTCAAAAAAGCAGAATATAAATATAGTTCCTGGTACCTCTAGCTCAGATTCTGGTAAATACGACCTTTCCCTGCTTTTATCAGACACGTAAAGTCCCAAGTGACACAAAAATATGTAAGGACATAAAAGAAATTATGTTGAGCAAGAGCTTCTGCTTTTCTTCCCTAGTCATATAAGGATAAGGTGACATTCAATTACATTAAAAATTGGCAGCTTTGACTAAAAGAGGTCCTCTTTCACATAATTAATGGATGGAAGTCCTGGCCCTGGGATGTCATTGAAAAGAAGTGCTACTCCTTGACTTCGATGAATCTGCAGGGATCTGCACATGCTCCGAATGGGGCCCTGGAAATGCAGTCATCTCCCTGGGACTTCCCAGGATCAACAGCTTGCAAGGTCCAGGGATGACTCTTTGAAGGGATTTTACAGGGAAAGAACCAGAAAAAATGCCTTCTTTGGCATGTCACTAAATGTTTGTTACATATGGCACATATCACAGCAATTGTGAAGATTTAATTCACCAGCAACAACTCATGACATTTGCAGTTTTTCACAACTGGTAGAGCACTGACAAGTGTCCTAGAGCTAGGGGCTTCATCATTAATGATTCCAAAATTGAAGATGATTGATACTTTTATACAACATTTATCAGCTACAAAATCTTAAGAAGTTCTACATTTTCATTTCCATCATGGCCTGCATTTCTCCGTTGACTTTGGTGTTTACTTTGATGACCAAAAATCAGATCTGACACCTGCTTCAATTAGCAGATTGGCAAAATTAAAAAAAAATTAAAAATAAATTAAAAAAATTAAAATAAACAAACATCTCCTGGCAGGTGGCTATTTTTTAAAGAAATACTGAGTATAACTTGTGACAATAGGTAAGTATTTCTGGTTCCTTAGTTACTGGCAAGTTTTGCCATGTTTCTTAACAAACATCTTCAGCCACATCTAATTGCATGATAAAAGTAACATTTTCAACAGGTTGGAAGTCACCCGTGAAGCTTTCCAGTTCGGCTCGCCAGAACCTGGAGTGGTGTAAATTAAATATGATCTAGAGTTACATGGATGTCTTTCATTTTAAGTTTTATTTATAACAGTTTCTCAAAGACATCTAGGCAACTAACGGGGGAAACGCAACAACGGGTGGAGCCCAAAATCTGCCCAAATGCAGCACAAGCACACCAGAGTTGTTGATAGGGAGTCCTTTTCAGAGCATATAAAATACAAGAATAGAATTTAATTTTGTAGTTCAAATAACATGAAAGTACTGTACAGCACAGGTTGATTAAGACGAGGACCAGATTATCTCGGATATCTGTGCCAGGCACTGCACCTATGAAAATTTATGCATACGAACAGTTTTAGCAGGTGAGACCAAAGCTACGTCTCACCTAATGTTCTGCCTTCAATAACTGCTCCAGCAGATGCCCAGGGAAGAGTAAGACAAGCAACAGCTCAAGTATAAAGACATGCTAGGTTGACTTAAAAGACCAGCTCCTGAATTTCTGTGTGTCAAAGTAAGTACTGGAGCAGCAAGTTCAAGGACACTTTTTTCCCCTATAAATATTCATGAGAAGTAGATATACAAGCAGATATGTCATTTTCACCGCTGTAATCCAAGTAATTGAAAATAAGTACAGCTGTATTGTTAGTGGTTGAGGAGGATACATGATTATTTAAAAAAAAAAAAAAATCAGCTTCACCAAACCATTTATTTTATTTTCTTCGCTTCCAGAGGACAAGACCATGTCGAGGTGATCTCTCCTGCAAAGGTAGGCAATTGCACCTCCTTGTATGAAGGGCTCTTCAAGCTCTTTTGGACAGGAGAGAAAACTGCACCCATCAGCAGACAGGGGCAAGGCACTGCTACCTGCAATGCCAGTGGTGGGCACAGCTGCACGAAGCCACCGGGCAGCCCAAAACACAGGTGGTCTTGACAGTGTTTGTCCCAATGGTCAGTGTACTCCAAATAATAACTTCTGCAAGACCTTTCAATTGCAGAATCATGGAATCATAAAATAGTTTGAGTTGGAAGGGACCTTCAAAGCTCATCCAGTCCAACCCCCCTGCCATGAGCAGCGACATCTTCAACCAGATCAGGTTGCTCAGAGACCGTCCAGCCTGGCCTGGGATGTCTCCAGGGATGGGGCATCCACCACCTCTCTGGGCAACCTGGCAAGTGTTTCACCACCCTTGTTGTAAGAAATTTCTTCCTCGTGTCTCCCCTCTTTTAGTTTAAAACCATTACCCCTTATCCTATCGCAACAGGCCCTGCTAAAAAAGTCTGCCCCCAATCTTTACAAAAATCTTATGCTTATCAGAAGGGAAGGATGATTTAGGCAGATCAGCTTATTACTATTTTAATTGATATTTGCTGATTCAGCCCCGTGCCTGAAGTGCTAGAATACCAAAACAAAATGCATGTGGCTGACCAAATACACCCAGGTCAAGATAAGCACCTGAAAGTTTGGATTTCCATGCGAATTAAAGCACTTTATCTCCTGAGGTTTGCATCTCACTATTTATAGCACAGCTTGGTGGGGCCTGGTCTTGCAGCCCTTAAGCATATGAATAGTCCCATTCACTACCACCACTCAGGAGAACAAGGTCTGTAACAGCATCTTTCAGTACCTCTTTCACCATTAGCAACTCCTAGGCTGAGCAGATGCCATTATAACCCACAGCCCCATCCTGATCTCAGCTTACGGTGGCAAATCACAGGTAAATCCACCGCGGTCGCTGGCCTTACGGCAGGACTAAACCAGCTGTGAGCTAAGTGGGATCAGGATCAGATCATCTGCTTACAGCTTCATATGTTCCCAAAACATTCTCTGAAGGGCCTGAAATTTTCTGTGATTGATCTCTGGCCAAAGGCAACTCTTCTTTTTTTTAATGTTTTCTTTAAAATATAAGCAAACCATCCAATTTTGAGAGGAGAAAAGATGTTGGGAAGAGGGCAGAGAACCCCTGTGAGGAACAGTTCTGTAACCCACAGCCTTTTTGCTTGAGCCTTTACATGCCTGTAGTGCAAAACATGATTTATTACCATAAGATAGTTAATTGCTAAAAAAGGCCAGAAAAAAAAAGTGCTATTGGACAAAAATACTGGGTTTGTCCTGCTTCTGTTCAAACACAATTCCTGTATATATTTTTCCTGTAATTGTATGTATTGTGTAACGGTGGAAATCAGAAAGGAACAGCCATACAGCTGTTTACAGAATGAGAGCTAATAAACCAAATTACAAAGCAAATAAATCTTTTTCTCTGTAGTTTCAAGAATGCAGAAGCAGCCCTTTACTTTGCAGAGCCTGTACAGGGGCCTAACCAAAAGGTCCCACATCTAGGAGAAAGAGCAAGCTCAAAGCTCCTCATAAGGACAGAACCAAAGAGAGGGCCAGCTCATTTGCAAGTGAACAGTTTACATAAACACACCAAATAGTACAGACTCATTTTTAAAAGGTGCATTACTGTTAAAAATAATGATAATTTTTTTAAAAAGCTATGAATATGCCTTCTAGCATTTGCCACAGACTTTTGGATAAAATACCTCCTCACTAACTCTCGGGGCAGAAGATGGAGAGCCTGCTTTAGTTTCTCCAGGTTTTTGTTTCCAGCTCAGTGGTTTCTGCCTGAGCACAGCCCAGATTCCCCGCGAGGTCAGCAGCCATTCAAAATCACTCCTGCTCCTGAGGACTAGCCAAGCCTCATTATATTTCTGTGCAAACATCCTCCTGAAATCACAGCTCCACTGACAAACAGTTTTGCACAGCAGAAAACAACAGGGTAAATCACACCGAGCTACGAGTTGCCACTTTATAGTTTCCAGCAAAGCTATAAAAAAGCATGTAACAGCGTAGAAGCACAAAACCTTTAAACATGACAAAAGCAGGCAGTGCAAGCCAGGCCTGTGTGTTGTTCCAAAGAGGTGTTCAGGATCCATACTAGGGTCAATTTGATGAGACGGTCACACATTTAATGATTTTCAAATGCATGTGGTGAGGGCTCAGCCCTGGCTCAACAGCAGCATCAGCCGTTCAGCAAAAAAGTTGGTCTACCATAGGAATCTAACCCAGAAGAGGGAAAAAACACCCGTACCCCACACTTCCCCTGCCTCCAGCTCTCTGCTGACATGTGTGGTCCCTGGGGGGTCACTTCTTCCTGCACTGAGAAGAACCAATGGATTTTGTTGGACTTCAATTATTTAGCATGTGTATACCCAAAGGTAGAAATCGCATTACTTTCATGGCAAATGTTAAGCAGTGTATGGCTGATACCAAGACATAAATATTATAATCTGGGAGGTACCAGTGAAGCAGCCTTGTACCTGGCAAGTTACCTTATCAATCACAGACTGCCTGTGAAATCTGGGGCAAATCACTCACCCGCCCCATAGGACCAAGGAGCAGGACTGCCTTAGGTGCCCGTATCACACAATCCCTGCCTCACTTAAGTCATTTAAGTGCCAGTTCTGTACAATCCCAGACTTTCAGTAGTGCTGATGTCTCACTCCTAAACCTCACACAAGCTTTTCCTCATCTCCTCCTGACAGCCCAATTACATACATTTCACATTTAAAAAGTTCTCCGAGAAGAGAGATGAAGCAAAATGAGGATTTCCTTCCCACTCAAGGATGCCATAAACACCAGGCTTCACTGACGTTGGACATCTTTGTCTCTGCATTATGTTGCTTCGGCAAAGGCTGTCAGGAATGCAACATCTCCCAGCACCTGCTGCAGCCCCACACCCAGCAGCCAGCTCCATAAAACATGGGATGCTCTGAGCCCAAGCCTTCCTCACCAAGGAGGAGGGACACCCAAGGAGACTGGCTTTCTTCCCTAGCCATAAGGAAAGAGCTGACCTCCAGGTGAAGAGCAGGAGTTGGGACGTCTGCTTGCACGGCACTGGGTGGCAAAGGCTGCTGAAGGGCAGGGGTCAGCTGCTTGGCCAAGGTGGCTGGTGGCAGAGATGTGCTGCAAGATGAGCAAGGGTGATTGCTGCCAGAAGTACTCGGTGGGGACAGCCAGCATGAGCGGAGGAAGCGGTGGCGACTGACTCTGGGGGTGCTGGGGAGATGGGGTGCCACTCCTGTGGTGTGGGTTGCTGCTGGAGTCTCAAAATCATGCCCAGCCCTTGCCACAGCAGTGGTGCTGGGCGGTCCTGACTTGTATGACTAATGCCAAGAGAGGGCTTCGGTTTATGATTCTGGATTTCATCAAGAGTCCTTCCTCAAGTCCAAATTTAAGCCTCTGCCTTCTGTCGGCAAGCTGGGGAGAGCTGCCGCCTCTGCCGCAGGGACTGCGCGTGTGGAGCCAGTTAAGGCGGAGAGGCACAAAAATAATGTGGCAACGGGTGACCACAGAAGCACCATAGTTAGAAATGGTTTGTTTAGTGCCAGAAGTATGCAAGTCACTTTGCCAGACAAGAATCTTCCTCCCAGAGAGGCTCCCAAAGAGCCTATCATCAGTTTTTTAAAGTGTTTGCAGTTTGCTGGCTGAAGCTTTCCACTGGAGTTGGTCTTGCCTAGGGGCTGTACACTTGCATGGTTGGAAAACATAGTGCTGATGTATTATTGCCAAATTCAGCTTGTTCCTTGGATTGTTTCCTTTCTCTAATTACTGTTTATCTTTACATGGGCCAGATTGGCCCATTTCTTCCACTCTTTGACTAGTCTCTACAACAGATATATGATCGCTGAAATTCTTCCTTGGCTGACCACGGTTCATTCACCAGGAGCTAAATTTATTCCTTTATTAGGCAATTAGTAACCACGCAGTGAATTTCCAAAGGCATTTCTAAGACCTCAACCACCTTGGATCTCCAGGTGTCTCACAAGCAGTATGCTATGTGCACCCAGGCTTTTCCCCTTTTAGCAAAGCATCTCCCACCAACAGCCTGCAAAAGAGCTGTACCTCCAGCTCTTGGAGAGGAGTGAGCTTCTCCACATTCCCTCCACTTCAGCAGGCAAGGGGGAAAAAAAAAAAAAAAAAAAGAGAGAAATATCCAAAACCTGCCCTCAGCTGTGTTTCTAAGCAGGGATTTTCTCTAAGCCAGCTTCATTTGTGATTTCTACTCTCTTTCTCATGATATTTGTTTTGATTCCGTCTATCCCCCTCTGTCTCTTCTATACTTCCAGGCCCATTTGCTTAATGTTCTGTTATCGTTGCTTACATTTCAGTATATATTCTACTCTGAATAGGTAAGACGGATGAATAAAAGATTACCATCCCTTTTTACAGATAGACAAGTGGGAGAGTGGAAAAATTAGGTTGTTCCTTCACAGTCCGCAGCACAGTCAAAAGCAGAGCCTCCGTCCCTCGAGTTTGATACCCCGATTGTAACCCCATAATTTTCCACCTGAACCTGTTCCAGCTATTACTGATTCCAAAGAGCTGGATAAATGTGCTTTAGCAGTATCTCTAGCAGGGACAGAAAAAGCAATACTTTTACACTGAAGAGCGGGGAACTCACTGGCCACTAAAACACCAGGAGGCAGATTCAGCCCTTACGTAAGTGAAAGCAACTCTGTTTTGCCAAGTCTGAATTTGCCTCTGTAGCCATAGCATTGCATTTTTTAAGTTCTTCTGGCTAGAATTAAAAAGGGTTTTGGACACCCAAAGGAACCATAAAGCCCAGCTCTGAACTGGCTGTAGCGCAGCCGGCCGCCGGTGAGGACAGCTGGAGATGGTTGGGCTGCAGACGTGGTGCCAGCACGCGAATCCACCACCCGTTGCCCCCCGCCGGGATCTCGCAAGGACCATCGCCAGACTATTCCCACCCCGCAGCCAGCACCGCGGGGCTGAAGCGGCTCCGCTGCCGCCTCATGCTGTGCTGCTTCTGGCCTCCTCCGCCGAGAGCCCGCTCCCCACCGCCCCGCCGGCAGCGGGAGCCGGGGCTGAGCGCGGCAGCGATGCGCCAGGGCCCGTGGGCTTCGCCGTGGGGATTTTCACACATTAGCCTCTGCGGAACACCCACTCGAAAAAATAAAAATTGCAAGTTTGAGGCAAAAAGTATTTGCCAAGACCCCTTAATTGGATGAGTTTGCATGCAGTTTCCCAGTGGCCGCCTAAGCATATTTATATGCAATTTCTAACTTTTTCCCTCTAAGCACTTATTTAACATTTCGGTGTTCAGGTCCTTCTGGAAGAAAAATGCTACAATTTTATACAAGTCTTGTAAATATTGCCTGTGTAAGACAGCACGCAGGGTGGTGATGTCCAGGCAGCTGGCTTTAATGCGTAGATTAATGCCATCTCTGTCAGCAATGAGTTATATTTCATTCAGAATGGTGACATCAGCTCGCAGGCAGGGAAGACAACAAAGTTTCCTTGGGACATCTGACATGCTGTCTTGAAATCCTTAAGAGAAGATGTGTTATGCTGACCTGTGCTTCTCTCCATGTAAATAAAGCAACTAAATCAAGCTTTTTAATAATCTTCTTGCTCATTTTAAAATAAAAAAATAGCTGAGCCTGTTCTAAGAGCCTTCATATAGCTCCCTTTCAGTTTCCCAAAACACAGCACAAATGCAGCATAAACAAATGTGACAGCATTTACAAAATATAAAGCTCCAGCAAACACAAGACTATAATCCAGAATAACTTTGACTCTCTAGGGCAAATGGGAGAAATAAAAAAGACTGATGCTGGGCCCTGGGATGCTGAGGCAACAAAACCTCCCTGTTGACCATGAGTGAGAAGCAACAAAACCTCTCCACTGACCTTGAGGGAGATGTCCTTCCCGTCCTCTGCCCTACATCAGCATCAGCCAAAGTCAAAGATACCGCAGATGGCAGCCATGCCCCTTGACCACAACTCCTAACCAAAGGCTACACCCTGTGGTTACGCTGTCAGTGGCCAGTGCGATATCTCAATTTAGGCTTCAGAGACCTTGTGAGAAGTGCACACGGTGATTGCTGCATGTAGTAGGAGGGTTCCTGTGCCCCGTGTCCTCACTGAGACACCTGCTCTAGGGAGAACTCTATAAAAGGACACAGTTTTATACAAAACCAAAACAAAACAAAAAACACACACACACACAAACCCACACACAAAAAACCCCCCAAAAATAAAACCCAAACATTTTCAATAAATGGTCTAATCACGTTTGGTTCCTTCAGTGCATGCTGGAATAATCATGATGAACTCTGTCAGTGTTAATGGGGGTGTTATAAGTGTCTGTGTAGGACTGCCTCTGTAATTCAGCATTAATTAGCTGAATCATTATTTTAGAGTGTTACTGAATTATCTTATAATTACCACCTAACTTGGTGCTTGTAAATGAGGCAACAGAAGGAAATAGCAATTCTTTTAAATGTACTTAAAGTTAAGAAGGCATAATAAACACTCCATTCTGTCCTTTTTAGGAGCTTTTTTATCTTCTGCAAGATATAAGGCTAGTACAACTGCTTTCATCTATGCCTTGTAGATTTATTACAATCATTATAACAAATGGAAATGAATATTATTCAGGTTTATTACCCTATAGTATAGCTTTATGTGCACACAGGAAACCACGTTGCTGCTTTATCCACTGCCTATGAAGAGAAAGAAAAACGCTTCCTGGGAAAACAGAGTACTGTGATTAAAAAAAGATCATTTGATTCTCCTAATATAACTGTTTTGCTAATAACTTATCTGCTGTGATTCCCAACACAATCAGACCTAATTGTTGCTCACTAAGAAGCCTCATTACAGCTTGACTGGGGAAGTAGTTAGGAAATACCATGTACATTTTGTTGTCACTGATTCTGCTGTGGAAGTGCTAATTCTGCAGTACAAAGTCTATTTCACCATATCCCCCTGCATGAAATGTGCAGAAGCAAGGCGGAAAAAAAGGGAATATGTTTGTCACTAGGCAAATCAGAAAAGCTTGTCACACCTGGCTGGTTCAGGTTCAGACTCTTGGGATCAGCTTTGAATGCTGTGGACAAGACACTTTGCTCAGACACTTGCATGTTCCCAAGAGACTATTCAGTATCATTTCACTTTGCGAGTGTTTTTGACAGCACAAACACATGTTTATAAAATCATAAAGAAGTGCATTAAGCAAATCTCTCCTTATTCTCAGGCTTTTACTGGAAAGTACTTTTCGTAACTTCTCTGCTCAGACTAAAAGAGATTGTCCAGGTCAACAGATCTGAGGTCTGCCAGACCAAAGGGGAGTCAATGTTGTGCAACCAGTTGTACTAGCAACCAGACATTTCTTGCGTGCTTTAGTTTTTCAGGGTGTATTCAGAGATTTGCAGCAGGCAGCCACAGTCTGCATTCTCTTACTTTTGCCACATACTCCTTATGCAGGAGTCACAACATACCTATGCCCTCCATTTTCTTAGTGTTTTGACGGCAGAGCTGAGAGCATGTTAGTACTTGACTTCTTCAGCAGCTAAGTGATTCTAAATCTGAAACGAAAATCAATATGTATATATGAAGAATAGAGATACTTGAAAAATCTTTGCCACAAAGAGATTTTCAGCCTGGCTATTCTCAAATACATTGCTTCCTCAACACTAAATAATATATGCAGTCTGAAATGACGTATTAGTTTATTGTGGATGATTGCTGGTAGCATGTTGTTGATACAATGAAGGTATGAAGCACTAAATCGTGCTCTACTTTTATATCTATGAAAAAAGGTGATTTTCATATCCTGGCATGTTTATTGCTTTGAGACTGGACCTGTTATTTATTAGGGTTCACTCTGTAGTTCTTAGAAATTGAGGTGTTTAAAAGGCATTTAGACGAGGTTCTTAGGGACATGGTTTAGTGCTAGAGTTAGGTTAGGGTATGGTTGGACTCAGTGATCCTGAGAGTCTCTTCCAACCAAAATGATTCTATGATTCTATGATTCTATTGTGATTGCTCTTCTTGCTAGAATTATGACAGCATTCACTCTTCAAACAGAGCAGCTGAATCATGAGAAGAATTCACAGAATGGTTAAACAATTTGGTGGCAAACATAGTCCACAAATAACAACAACCTACGTGTAGTATGCTTTTACAGGTGACAGGAGAATGTTTTTCTTTCCTTGAGTTTCTCGACCCTCTTAGCCAAGGTCAATTGATTAAAAATGTGTGTCACAGCTGGTCTTCAAAGGCAACTTTCTAAATAAACAGCAGTAGTGATCCATTATTAGCAAACATAACAGTCCTGAAAGCTAGAATATAAGGCACTTGGAAGTTTATGTGATGAAAACATGAACGAGAGAAAAATTTTGGTTGGGAGGGACCTTGGGAACTGATCTAGCCCTACCTCCTTCCCAAAGGACTAACTTCAAAGTTTTATTAGGCACCCCAGGATCTCACATAAGCAAATTTTTCTTACTTCCCAAACTTTCCAAAGCTCCAAATGGCAAAATGCAGCTCTTTGGTCAGCTTACATCCAGAATAGCCCCAGTTTGGGTTCATTAAGATTTGTGACTCCTACCTACAATGCCAGCATCAGCACAGGCAGTAGTTTTACGTGTAGATCTGACCACCACCTTGAAGAGCCCACTTCCAACTGTGCATAACACTTCAAAACATTTCCCTACTGAGTGAATACTTTTATTTGCTTTCGTCTTAAAATACAAATTTCAGCTGAATTAGCTCAGGTGTTCCTAAGGAGCAGACTCAGGAACAATCTTTCTGCTGAAAAACCTAGTGACCTCTCGTAGCTTTGGAGCAAGGACAAGAAGCTGTGTCAAAGAACAGCTTCTCTGTGCAGGTCCACCTATGTTTGGTTAAAGTTATAAAAGTTGTGATTGAATCCGCTCAGTGTAGTCTTGCTAGCCTTTAACAGATACTGTCTGTGAGAGTGCCAGCCCCATGGAGCGTGTCTGAATCTCACTACACTTTTTTGGAAAGCAGGGCCAACACTGAGAGAGGGAGCACGAAGACAGCAAGGAGTTATAAAAGACAAGGAAGACAGAGTAATTTGTTCATAAGCTTCTACATGATGCTCGACACTACCAGTCCTGAGTGCTTTACAAATCTCCATTATTTCATTTCCACAGAATCACAGAATGTCGGGGATTGGAAGAGACCTCGAAAGATCATCTAGTCCAATCCCCCTGCCAGAGCAGGAACGCCTAGATGAGGTTACACAGGAAGGTGTCCAGGTGGGTTTTGAATGTCTCCAGAGAAGGAGACTCCACAACCTCCCTGGGCAGCCTGTTCCAGTGCTCTGTCACCCTCACTGAGAAGAAGTTTCTTCTCATAATTAAGTGGAACCTCCTGTGTTCCAGTTTGTATCCATTGCCCCTTGTCCTATCATTGGTTGTCGCCGAGAAGAGCCTGGCTCCATCCTCGTGACACTCGCCCTTTACATATTTATAAACATTAATGAGGTCACCCCTCAGTCTCCTCTTCTCCAAGGTAAAGAGACCCAGCTCCCCCAGCCTTTCCTCATAAGGGAGATGCTCCACTCCCTTAATCATCTTTGTGGCCCTGCGCTGGACTCTCTCCAGCAGTTCCCTGTCCTTCTTGAACTGAGAGGCCCAGAACTGGACACAATATTCCAGATAAGGTCTCACCAGGGCAGAGTAGAGGGGCAGGAGAACCTCTCTCGACCTACTAACCACCCCCCTTCTAATACACCCCAGGATGCCATTGGCCTTCTTGGCCACAAGGGCACAGTGCTGGCTCATGGTCATCCTGCTGTCCACCAGGACTCCCAGGTCCCTTTCCCCTATGCTGCTCTCTAATAGATCATTCCCCAACTTATACTGGAATCTGGGGTTGTTCCTACCCAGATGCAAGACTCTACACTTGCCCTTGTTATATTTCACTAAATTTTTCCCTGCCCAACTCTCCAGGCTGTCCAGGTCTCGCTGGATGGCAGCACAGCCTTCTGGTGTGTCAGCCACTCCGCCCAGTGAACTGAGGTGATACTATTAACACCACTTTAAAATGGCAGTCTAAAACCTGGGGAGATGTAGGTCCAAAGTTTCTACTATTCTTCGTGTCTGTTCTGAGTCATGTATTTGTTCTTCTCAGAGCATTTACCACTACATAACATTTCAGGCATTGAGAGTTCATTAGCTGCTCATATGTCTGAAAAACAGAAGGCACGGATGGTCAAGTGTCTGTAAAACGAGGAACACCACATTAAGAATAACCTGGAAAAAACTGGTTTAAGCATCTAGCCAACGTCCTGATGGGACTCTTTGGCAGAGCTTGAATAGGAACCAGTTCCCACACTGCAAAGCTCAGCTGATGATCCCTGTGTCCCAGACGTTCTGTTACACCTTCACTTCCAGCTGGACATCCTAGAGAAATCTGTCACGGGCTGGTTTAGAAAAATGGAATTTGCCGAGATGGAAGGATAATTTTAAAAGTTAAGAGAAGGATAAAACGACAAGATGTGGTATTAAAATGTTGATGAATACACTTCGTTTCCCCCACTGCTACATCATCTCACCCTTTGGGCTGACTGGTGCCTCTAACTTAGCCCAGGGCAGGCGTGACCCACAGAGCTCTGATTTACATCTTCCTTGCTCCCATAAGCGCAGCCATTCAGCTGTCCAGAATAAATCTCCTGGGAGGTGTTCTTCTTCTCTAGCCCACAATTAAATGACTTTTTCTTTACTGCCTCTTCCTGTTTATGCATTCCTCCTCCCCAGTGATGGGGCTGAGTGGCTGAAGCATCACGTATTTCTGCATGGGATGGAGCCCTTCCTTCCCGCCCTCTTTAAAGTTGCTCACTTAACTTTTCTTCTGTGTATCTTAATTAGCACATTGCCAGCTTTAGGCACCAGGACACTTTTTCCTGCTTAAAGCCTCCTTAATATATAGTTGCATAATTTTGCACGTTAGAGAGTATGAAAATATTTAATGACGAAAGCTCTTTCTAAGGTTTATTCTGTTAAACTTGATGAGATTTTCAATAGCCTGCTGCATCAAATCTCTATGTTACATAGACAAATGCAACAAGAGATTTAAGAATGAAATAGTTCAGGCTACGCAGTTGGCATCTCAATTTTTCAGATGAGGGAAACGACCTTGCACCTGCCCTGATTTTAGCAGTGGGAGGTTAACTCCAGTTTTGAGGCATTAGCTTGAGTGCAAATAAAATATGTTTACTCAGTTAGGTTTGAGCATGTGTCACCTCTGTTGCCTGATAGCCTACATGATACCATGACATTTATTAATTGTGTTGATTCTTACTGTCAGGTTGAACCTTAATACTATAACTTTGGGGGTGTTTTTTGTGTGTAAATGCCAAAAAAAAAAAAAAAAAGCAGCTGCAAAAGTGTGATATGTTTGAGTTTTTGAGTTCTCTTAGGTTCATCCTGAGCTCAGTTAAAATGATCTTACTCTTGGGTTTCTTATTAAGAATCTAATTTCAGAGAACATTTTACATTGATTTCACACTCAGGCACAAAACTATTTGCCTCTGTGCTGGTGCCAAGTCCACAAAATCCTTAATTTCTGATGATCATTTTGTTGGGATTTACTGACAGCAGACATCACTCATCCAAACACCCCGCTTCTGCAGAGCACAGGTGCAATCAGCAATTTGTGGCCCCCCAAAAGCAGAGTCCCACAACAAGCTGTGCCCGGTATTCACCATACCCATGTAGCAAAACTCAAATGACGGTTCCTCTAAAAAAGTTTGTCTGACAGATCCAGATATGTCATTTCTTGGCATCTATCTGTCAAATTATTTGGCAGTTCTCTCCATATGAATTGTAGTAGTTTAGCTGCAATAATTTCCAGATCAAAGCTGTCAATCACCAGGCAGTTCCCACAAGGACATGCAAAAGGACCTGACGGGCAAATTATCTAAAGCTGCAATAATCTAGAAAATGTGGTAAAGAAAAAAAGCAAGACTTCCCAAATTATATGGACTGACGTTAAACTACTGTTTGCCTTTCTACAGTTTCAGATAGTGAGCTATCATAGCCACTAGAACTGGAGGCAAAATATCTAAGAAGTGAATTGCAATTCATCTATTTCCTTGGCATTCCCTCCCTTTCCAATTAAATATGCTTTTCTTTTCTTCTCCATTATTCTGAGGAGGCAGTAAACCTCAGTCTAAATGAGCATTTACATGAAAATCAGAGCTCTCTAAGGCACTGAAACTCCTTTAATACAATATTTGCTTTAATTTGATTTTCCTTCTTGCCTGTGGGAGAGTTTCAATCATATTTGGTATGATTTCTAATTGCATGCCCCCTCCTCCTGCAGAGGTCGTTCTCTTTCCTAAAAGTGCATCATTTGAGTAGAAAGAATTCCTTTTACAAGTAGACAGCTCAGCAATCAATATTGTCCACAGATGATAGTGAGCACAGTCCAATTTTTAATAGGGTCTCTCGAATGTCAAAAAGCTCACTTTAATCTCCAAGAAATATAATCTGTTTACATCACCTGCATCTTGGTTGTCTCCTTCAGAAAGACTGCTTTCTTAGGCACACTGAAAAATCTGCTCTACCTTATCTCATGAAGAATCCAGCTTCATCATACATATTTCAAGCAATCTTTACTTTCCTGAACACAAGTGAATCATAGAATAATATTCTGTGATTCTCATTTATTTATCTCTCCACTTTAAAATACAGAATCACACACAAAGGTTTAGGATGCGAGCATCTTCTTAAAGATATTTAATCCTGCTTTCATGATATCAATCTTACTTGGCTTTATTAAAATAATCTGCCACATGCTGTTGGAACTGCCTCTCAAAGAAACAAATACTTTCTTTTAAAGAGGGTACATTGATTAAATGTATTGCTCAAAGTATTAAAAAATAGTATTTAACACTGTATTTATACAGATAGACTAAGCCTTTACCAAATGTGGAATGATGTACAACAAAATAAAAGCTAAATCAGTAGCATAAGAGCAAAATTCTAATAATAATCAAAAGAACTATTTTCTTGTTGCTAACCTATGCTATGACATGCCCAAGCACTACCACACCTGATGGCATACTGGACCCAAAGTAAAAAAATCTGTTTATCTAAAACACATACACTGGGTCTGATTTTCTGTCCCCATGTTCATCTCCACATGTTACATTACATGTCTGCAGGTATTACGTAAATATATATCATTAATTCACACATATATACAGTAATGTAAGCATCTAGCCACATCTGCAAGTGTATCATCTGCTTAACTATACCTGTGTGGTTGTGTGCTTACTGATCAGACATGAAATCAATGGAAATATATATCCATAGGATTTTGGGATTCGAATTTTGTAGATTCCTCTTTCTTGTAATCTGAAGCTCTTAACAAGTCATTATTTATCACCTAAAGCAACTGATTTCTCCTGTTCACCTATCTCAGCTTCAAGACTTAGAGCTGTGGGAAAAGACAGGTGACTTCTGCATAGTTCTTTGGCTTCTTTGGGGGAACTTTGGGTTTAATTTAGAAATAGTGTGCATTACCCAGCCTCAGGTCAGCTATTCCATCTGCGTTACTGGCTGGCATAAAAACATTCCCTTCCCTACACTGCAAATGACAAAAGTCTTCCCATTTTTTTTCTCCTCTTGCTCTTAACAGAATATCTTTACAAGAAAGATGGCAAACATTGCACGTGCGCATTGCATGATAAAAAGCAGTGCAGAGACAGCTAACCTGTCTCCTGAAACCAGGTGAGGGACCAAAAGTCTGGTACCTCCTGAGTTAACATACCCTGTAAAATAAATTGATTTGCATTTCTGTAATGTATGTACTCTAACTTGTTTTACTTGCTTTTATAGTGGCTGTAGTCCAGCTCCACACAAAGAATATCTATATTTGCACGCAGCTTCCAAGGGCCACGTAGTTTCAGTTATTCGTATTGTTAAAGACGAGGCAGAAAATCACAAAGAAAGTCTGCCAAGCACTGAGAGGGTGTAAGAGTTGTGGCCTCTTGGGCTTGAGAAGCCCACATGAGGGCACATTCCCAAAGGTGATGCAAACACATCATCAGTCAAAGATTCTCCTAACCAGAAATCCCCTGCACTGGTCAGGAAATCCTGACAGTCTGCAATAAAATGCCCAGAGCTGATGGCAACCTGAAGGGGTGAGCGAGACCACTGCACGCCACGCCAGAGACACTGTCATACCACACGGGACTTGGGGAAGGGCTAAACTGCCATAGCCCTCTTCCTGGGACTACAGCTTTTGGCTGGACCACTCTAGCTGACAGGGCTTAGCAGTCATGCTGCAATGAGAGATGCTAAAATACATCCACTCCAAATGAGAGCTGAGTATCAACCGTACCACAATCTGTATGCCACTAAGAAATGAATGCTCACAGTGCCAACTGATACTGATACTGAGGAGGAAACCCAGAGAAATGGTGTATCCTAATCCTCTGGGCCACCCATTTGTCCGGTCACTGCCTGTTCTCATACTGCACCCCAAAACCTCCTCCACCAGAGCGGTGGGGTTTACCTTAAAATCTTCCAGTCTAATGGAAAACCAAGCAGTCTGCTCAGTATCACACTGCCAAAATGTTCCTTCATTTTTTTTCTCCATCACAATAAAGTGAAGCTTCTTCTTTCCAGATGTTCCGTTGCCCTGAAAGCATAAGGCACCCAAACCGGATCAATGCACAAACATAGTTGCTCTGTAAGTATGTGTTGTTGTCCTACAGTAACTTCCACCGATTACCTTTATCAGTGCCTTTGTGGCAGTAAGCTTTTCCTATGATGAGCGACATTTTAAACAGTGTTCATTTCATTCTGTAGGCATTAGCTGTGGGATGAATTTTGTTTTTTCTCCTGGAAAACCCATGTCCTTGAAAAGAAGATATCCATTCACCTGAACCAGGCCTATGTCAGAATATTATTAACTTTAAATCCAACAAGTAAAAATAGCAGGGATGCACAGCAATAACTGGAATCATATTTAATGTCACATTCTAGCAAGCCTTGAAGCAACATGATTATGTGGCCACTGCTGCATCAAACAAGGAATAACCACTGAACACACTTGAAGGCATATACTGTCATTTACAGATGCTCTTTGGGTAAGATTTGTAACATGTAAGTCTGCAGTCTCCTTCTTTCAGCTGTTACAGAGGTGTGAGGAGCTGGGGAAGCAGAGGCAAAGGAGGACTGGGAGAGTCACTTCTCTGGTTTTGGCAGATCCTCTTACCTGTCACCTCAAACTAAGGTTTTTTCAAACCGATCTCCCTGCTGGTCCATTAACAAGAGTGGAGTTTCATGTCTTATTCCCTACCAAGGTCACTTGGACATAGTGCCGGAGAGCCTCAAATCTTGGCTGTGACGGCACCTTATGAGAAACACCTTTCTCATTTCACATGAGCCATACAACCTTTCCACCTGAGGACTGCTATCTCTTTGCCAGTCCTTTCCCACCTTCATGGAAATAAACTTTCAGTGTGAGATTTGTGAATGATTGCCTCTCTGTAACAATCTCTAGGGTGATTTTCAAAACCTCCTGCCAGTCTCTTCCCACCACACCGTACCCCTTGCTACCCACCTTAGTAGATACCACTACTAAATCCACCACAAAGACCCAAACGGAAAGGGAAAATGACGGGCTTTTGTTGGTGTGCTTCAAGTCTTCGATATGGCTGGGATGGATGGAGGAGTCTCCCTCTGCACTGCACCACCATTAATGAGGAGATACCACTGTCCTCCATGCCTGCATCCATTGTCTTCTTTATTTTGCCTTTATGCCTAGATTGTAGCCACCCAATATGTCATTACTGATATGAAAACCATGCTGTAAAGTTGAATGTACTCTATAAAGGTCATAGACACCCATTAATTTATACCACATCTGCTTTTTGTTCTTAATTGTCCAAATACTTTCTGCATGTTTTGTTGGTTATTTAACACCAAATTATTCTTTAGTGTGCATCAAAAAGAAATGCTTTCTTCATATCGCCCTGAGCATTTGAAGTTCTCATATCAATCTAGATTACATGCAATCCCTCCCTCTCACACGTCAATTTAGAGATTATCAAACTAGATGGGGCAGTTTTGAACTCAGTATCTTTTTCATACATAAGGCAGGAGGTTGCATCATCTCTTTTATGAAGTGTTCCAGTAATATCTGGATTCAGCAATTTCTTGCCCATGTCAATTTGTCTCCTTTTTTATTTTAATCAGAACTGGCATGGATATGAACCTTATGGTGTTTTGACCCATTATACCTTCAGTCCTGCAAATCATCCTTTTGGCATGTTTGATTAGAATGGATCAATTAATGGGGACACTTCGCCATCCCATGACATAAACTCCTCACTTTTGGTCCCATCCCCTATTTTAGTTCCCAAGAGTCATGGCACTATTAGATTTTTTTTTCTGTAATCAAACTGTGATTATTCTTTTTATAATGGTGCAATTATCTACTCTCTTCTGGTTTCACCTTAGCAACCTCAGTGAGTCATAGACCTTTACATCTACTGCATCTACGCCCACTGACGATCAACAAGGAGCGACAGTCCCTGGGACTCATTTGCTCTCCACAGTGGGTTTACAAGGAAGCACCTGCTTAGAACTAGACACCCTGTAGTATAAGCTTTAAAATAAAAATGCACACATGGAGTGCACTGCCTAGTTTATTTATTGATTTGTTTCTGATTCCCAGTAAAAGGTGGTCTAATTCTATCTCTCTTGACAGTGTAAATGATGTTACAATCACTATTATTACAATTATATAAAAGTAGTATAAATACTGCAAATCCAGCTCAGCATCTCTAGTTCCTTAAACAATCCTGGGCTTACATTCACTATTTTTATGCACTCCTCTTACGGAAAAAAGTAATGCTCAGGACTTGAAAAGTGAAGCTCATCTACAGAACTAACACCATGGTGACAGGTGTCTTTTGCTTTGAACGGAACCAAAGAAGCCAGATTTAAAAGATCAGAACCTCATCTTACATTTAGGAGTAGTCATGTCTTCTGTGAAGCTGTTGGAACACAAAAGATTTCTGATAGGCTGAATTTTTCCATTTTAAGTCACGCATAGGGAACATAATTAAATCGCATTGAGAGAATTTTTTGTTTGCTGAACCCTCTATCATTCCTGCCCTGGACCAACTTTGACTCTTTAAACAAACGAGATTCCCCTTGAGTCCTGGCTGATCTTCCTTTAGAAATCTTGAGAGGGATATATAATTTCTACTTTGTGACTGTCTAGCCAGAGCTGAGAATGGAATGCAAAATAAATTAAAAAAGAAAAAACATTTGGAATTATTTTCATTTGGCCACGCTCCTGCCTCTTTTGTGTTTGCTTTCCGTGTATATATGAAGGAATGAATTTTGTTGTCAGAATTACTCATGAAAAGCAAAGTTCAAAGTGGTGAGTGCATGAACAGCATGCACAGAAGCCAAAATGTAAATGTGCATGTACAAGAATTCATGCCAGAAATTCTTGCACATTCGTGGAATGTGACTCTTCCGACCAGGCTCAAGCAGGCAAGGTAACGTCAATCTTTAGGGGCTGCTGCTAATCCATATGGTAAAAAGCCCTGACAATGTGGGGTTTCTAAATTCATTTTAATAATAAATACATTCAAACAGACCACAACACCTTTTCCTTCTCCAGACAACAACCAAATGTGTTTTAACTATACGTCATTCATGTTCTTGCAGCAATCTTGGAAGGCAACAGCTGAAAAGGAAACCTGGTCCTGTGATGACAGGCAATGAGCTGGAGTTTGGGAAGTACCAAGCTTTGTCATCACCTTCTTAGGTGACCTCAGATAAATCCTGCAATCTCTTCATTCCTCCACTCCTTGCCTCTAAAATGGCACTAATGCTTCTCTTCTTTCCAGAGCTCTGAAGAAATATGTCTGCGTGGTACTTGGATGCTGCAGTCACCGGGATTGTACAAGTACCGATATACTGACAACATCATTTTTGGAAAACAAGCTGAGCGACCGTCACTTATGCACACACCAGAAGAGATCAAACCACAGACACGCAACCGGGTTGGTCAGGATATCTGCTCTCACCTGTGAATCACTCTGTTTATTTGCATGTTTGGGGCCATTAGGGGCAAACTCACCCAATGTGTCAAAATTTCTGCCACTCCTGGCTTGTAGGCCAAGTATTGGCAAGCACAAAGAGAAAATTTTGGAATGCATGACCTTTGGTGACCAGATATTTAGTCTAGGCCAGACAAATTCTGGTGTGACCCTCATGTTCAAAGCCAGGACACTCTCTCAGAACACCGAGTTACGGTTCTCTGTGGCAAATATATCCCTTTCTCAACCAAATCTGTGTAAATCAACATGTATCCAACAAGGACCAACTCTTTGTGTCATGCAAGATCAGCTGCCCAGCTTGGGCCCAGGTGGCACGTTGAATGAGCTCCTCCAGCTGCACCACAGCCTACATAGGAAGCATGTATTTAATATATGAAAAAAAAAAAAAATCAGACTACATCTATTTAGGAAAGCAGTGCAACTTCAATAGATGTTTTATTTCCTTTTCTGTCTTGGCACATGTTAAATTAACAGTTTTCTTGAGCAGTCTCTTAACTCAGCTTCATATCATTGCACTCTCTGGCTCCTCTTCACCGTACATTTTGGGGACACCCCATCGGAAATCTCTCTCTTCCAGGATATAATGCTTTTTAAAAATTTAGAAAACAAAGGTCTTTCAAGTCTCAAAATGAACATTATCATGCAGGTTAATACCAAACTATACCTCATTGCATAATATCTGAGAGCAGCTAATTTCAGGATTATAGAAGAATCTGGAAAACTATATAAGAATTCTCCTTTTGCTGTAGGAGCTTTAAAGCTGCACCAATCAAGAAGGTAATTTCCCCTACACAGCAAGTTTCGAATTCTAGTTATGACCTTGGTGTCATGATGATTTTGGTACTAAACTATTCCACAGTAAGTATTGCTACCACAACTGTGAATAATCATCAAAATTAAGTAGCCTATAGAGTGATTAAATAATTTCCTCCAATTTACATTTGATATGTTTATGAAGTGCTGGAGGGTGTTTTTTGCTCTCGTATTTTTACTGCTGTTAAACACTATGTCTGGATTTTTTGGCACAGGTGCAGTACTACTATGTTTACTACAAAATTTTAATCAGACTATGGTATGAGTTACCATTTGATACTGTAAAAATGCCAGTAGGTAGTAGATAGATAGATAGATATTAAGATACAATTAGATGCCACTACCTTTTATTGTTTGGAATTCATTAATATCGAGGCAAGTCTAAGTCCTGCGGCAATGAAAATTTTTTTCAATGTTCTGGTTTTTACAAATTACATTTTTTTACAAGTAACAGTGCGAGTAGTAAAAAAGCAAGAAGTTAACTACAAACAATGTAAATAGATACAGCAATATTAAAACTACAAAAATTACAAAGTACTACCTATGTGTTAGTAACTTGTGCTTTGTTTGCCCTACTATCGTCGACATGACCTATTAGTCAAAACATAGTTCTTTATGAGACGTTTTTATTTTGGACTGGATGAAACTATCAGTGGTAATGGTCAGTAAAAAGTGTGATTTTAAATGTATTGGAAAGCTGTGTTTTCAAATGCATGTCTTGGCCCTTTACAGCAGCAAGTAGTTGCTAATGCCAATATGCATTAGCAATGCAATTGTACTATACTTAGATGTGGTTCAACCACAGCTATAACATGGGCCATTAAGGAGCATTAAAAAGAAGAAAAAAAGAAAGAAAAGAAAGAATCCAGGTTAAAAGGGAACATGTTCTGTCGCTCAGCTAAAAGATTTATCTATAATTAGAAGGTGAAATTGTTCAAAATTGGACTACATACACAAAATATTGATGTCTCAGAGAACATAAGCATACCATATAGAAAACATGTTTACTTACATTTTCCCAGGGCTTGTAAAGAATTCTAAAGACTTTCAGCACGGCTCAGGAAAGCAGAGCTTGAACACAATTAACTGGTGAGTCGGAGAAGACTGTGGGCTCCTCTCTTGGAAGACTTGCACCTGTTGAACAGGGAAAGTAAACTCTAACCTGCCATGCCCAACATTTTCCCAATGTCTTCCCAAAATGCAGCTCCTCCCGATCAGCTATAAATCTCACATAATCAAAACCACGTGAGCCAAAGGGCATAAAAAAATTAAATCTAGCATGAATAATATCGGGTAAAGGAATAATAATAATACGTGAGCATGTGATCGTATGCTTCCCTGGGCTGGAGCTGGAGGGAAGCGGGAAATGCCCAGCTGCCTTAGTTGGAACCGACTCAAAACTTCATCCGCTTTGGTTCAGTTCTCAAAATAGGGCACATGACCTCTAAGTAAGACAGTACAGTAGGCTGCTTTTACGCTGCATCGCCACTCCTGCAGCCCCTAATACCAATTCGCTCGCTTTACTGAGCATGGGAGGAGGTAAAATTTGACGCTGGCCGAGTTTCAGTGTTATCTTTTGTTTTGTAATGCATTATCCACAGCAAATTTACCACTATCTTTAGGAACAGAGATGACATCTGCTACAGAGTGGCTTACACTTGTCTGTCTGCTGCTTTCCGTGTCATGTGTCTGACATGAGTTAACCTCGTATAAAATCTAATGCGAAGAAAGAGAGTTGCTCGTCAGAGGTGTCCGTGCTGCTCCTCTTGACCTACTTGGAAAGCTACGACTCGACTCTTTGTGGTTTTCCCCCATCGCAACACAGCTGCAGAAGGCAGGAACGGGACCACTTTTAACAGAATTTGAAGCGTGCTATATATATTTGTATGCGTTTGAATAGCATTATTTCCAAATCTTGAAAAGCCCATTCGTTATTTTATCGAGCCCACTATAGGTCCTTTTTTTTTTTTATGGAATTGGCATAATGAGAAAAAGATAGCCTTTTCTCTTCACAGATAAAGATCCAAATTGCGTTTTATAATCTTACAATTATGTAGTTTGATTTTCTAAATAAAACAGATAATCTCCCTTCCCTGTTCGAGACGAGATCTTAGTTGTTAGTGACAGCTGTTAAAATGCTGCTAAAAATAGATATAGTGTCAACCACTAAAAAGCTAAGTGCTCCTGTGAACCACAAGCAGAGAACAAATGAGGTTTGTACTGAATTTGTGGAAAATCTGTGAGCATCTTGCATGTACTGGAAAGGGTGCTTCATTCTTCCAGCAGCCATCTCTGTATATAACACAATGTGGGAAAAAAAATTCAAACATTTGGTATTAAGACAGAGGATAGATATATTCCCTCAAATTTATTTTCTCTCTCCCTTTTATTCTTAAAAAAAAAAAAAAAAATAGGTGATGCAAGACTAAGACTACCTCCAGGCATTTCAGATGCCTTTTTCATTTACACCTCTGCCCTGCAAAAAAAAATAATAATAGCAGGAAGAGTAAGACAAAAAAAGCACAACCAATCAGCCAAATACACTGTTGCTATAAATTAACATAAAGTAGTTGTGCAGTTATTGATAGACCAGCCAACATGCGTGGGTGCTTTTTGCAAGACTGATTTGTTGGGTCACTTGCAGAGTTGCATGGAACTTTCCTCTGCCTTGGAACTGCAGCTTCCAACCCATCCGTTGTAGCTCTGCTCAATTAATAAATTAGCTGTATTCCAAACCAGATGTATGACACGAAATGAGTAAAAAGAGAACAGAATTGTTCGCATTCGATGTTATAATACATCTCAGTAGGTTCCTCCTTTTTAGCTACATTAAAGCTAAAAATAGAGCACTAGTGTAGGCACAGTGAAATATGATTTGCTTCCAATAATATAGCAAACTAATTGTGAAATTAAGCAATTGAACGTGCCGTTATCTCCACGTCTGGCCTTACCAGTACTTTATGCTTCTCTGTTAACATCCATCAAGCTACCCACAAACTTTGACAGATGCAAACAACAGCTGATAAAATATTTGCCTTTTCCAAGGCCTGGATCCTACAGAGGCTTCGGCACAGGTAAAACTCCTTCTCTGTGAGCAGTCCTTAGTGCTTTTACATTTTGCAGGACTTCATTGAATGTATTAAAACAAGGCCAACTTTTTCACCCCTCCAAAGCCTCATTATTTTTTTTCATTAAGACGTTCAAATGAAGCCCCGAACTTAAAAATAATCAGCTTTAAAATATCCTAACCACAAGTGAAACATTAATTTTAAACCAGCATCGATGTTAGCGCTGATTTTTTTTCTAATGTCTGAAATCAGGACGGGTTTGCTCTACCGCAGCCACACGAGTGCCGCGGAGATGCGCCTCCACCTCCCGGCGCTACCCCGGGACGGCGAGGGCACACCGGGGGTGCAGAGACGGGCCCCGCTCCCCCCCGCCCGGCAGGAGCGGGGAGGGGGGCGTAGCAAGGCGCAGGCTCATCGCAGGGGCGCAGCCTCCTCCTCCCGAAATCCCGTCTAGGGGCTCGCCGGTCCCCGCAGCCCGCCCCGAGGCCGAGCGGAGCGGCCGGAGGCAGAGGCGGGTGGGGGGGGTCCACCGCCGCCAGGGCCGGCAGAGACGCTCCGCCTGGGGAAGGGCGCGGGGAGACACTCCTCCCCCGCCGCCCGCCCTGCCTCCCTGCCGCCCGCCCTCCTTCCCTTCCTCCGGCGGCTCCGCGAACCAGGAACCGCGGCGGCGGCGGGCTCCGTGCGTGAGAAACCCCGCGGCGCCGCGCCGCCGGGAGCCGCCGGGGCGGGCGGCGCGGGAGGGGGCGGCGGGGGCGGTGCGGCCGCCGGGCGCTGCGAGGGGCCGGGCGGCTCCGGGGACGGGGGGGCGGCGGAAAAAGTTTACACCCTCGCCACTCTCCTCCCTCCTCTTCCTTGGTGGCGCAGATGGGAGTTTTACCTGGAATGACATAAGTTTTTTTTTTTTTTTCGGGTTTGGTTTTTTTCTTGGAGGGTGTCTCCCTTTCTCTCCCCCATCCCTTTCTCCCCGCCCCCCCAAAATCACCGCGCTCCCCCCAACGGCTGCCGGTGCTGGATCCACCCCCCTCTCCCCTCCGCCGGCGGGCGAGGGTGTGACCCGCGGGAACACCCACCCACCTAGGCGTCCATGGTGGGAGCTGTCCGCCCAGCCGCGCCGAGCCGAGCGGCGGGCACCCCGCCGCCGCCGCCGCCGCCTGCCGCCGCTGCAGCCCCCTCCACCGACTCCGCCAGCAGCGCCCTGCCCGCTGCCAGACCCGCTCGCAGCCTTTCCTCCGCGTACTTTTTTTTTTCTTTTTTTTTTTTTTTTTTTTCGGTGGCGGTGCGGGCTCTCGGATGGTTTGCTGTCAGTAGCCGGGGGCCGTGCCTCCTCCCGCCGCGCCACCATGTCGTAGAAGAGGTGAGTGCAGCGCGGACCGTGCGCGGGGCGAGGAGCGGCGCGGGGGGTAGCGGGGTACCGGCGGGGGGGTCGGGCGGCGGGGGCTGGGCGGGTGCTCGCTACACCAGGCGGCGTATCCAGGTCACGGCCAGTTCCGTCCCCATCAGTGAAAACTTCGCGGGAAGGACACGTCCATTGCTCGGCAGCGCCAGCGCCGCGGGGAAGCGCGGCGGCGGCTGCTGCTGCTCCGCGGGTCGCGCCGCCGGCGCCGGGAGCCGCCGCCTCGGCCCGTGCCCGCCGGGGTCGCGAGTGCGGGTCGATATTTGGCAGCATATGAACATGAGAGGGGCACGTGACACCCAAAATCCTGGGGATGTTTGCGCTTTCGCTGTGACTTTAATACAAACCCCGCTTTTCTGGAGCATACGCGGATCTCGGTTCGCGTGTCTGCGTGCGTGGAGGGGGCGATTTCGGGCGAAGGTGCGCGGTGCCCCAACGCGATGCGCGGCGGTGCCGCTCCCGGACGGGCTCAGCACCCCCCGGCCCCGCTCCCAGGGGCAGGCTGCCACCCTGCTGGACGCGGGGCCGCGGAGCCGTCCCCGCCGGGCCGGGGGCGCACCTGAGGCGCGGGTCGGGGCCGTTGGGAAGCGTGCGTCAGCGGCTCTTGGGGGCATTATTTACGGAGCGAGTTGGGAGCGCATCGCCTGAAAGTTTGCTCGGCGTCTTTTTTTTTTTTTTTTTCTTTCCTGGGAAAATGGTATTCCTGCAGTCGGGACGCGGGCACTGGGACACACACACACTCGGGGGGACAGGCAGCGGGCGCAGGAGCCCGGCGGGATGCGGGGCTGCCGCGGAGCGGAGCGCAGCCAGCCCGGCGGAGAGCGGAGGACGAGTCCTTGAACCCTCCCGCGCTTCGACTCCCGGCGCTCCGCTCCCCCCCACCCCCCCTTTTTTTTTAAAAAAAATTTTTTTTCAGTTAAATCACCGCTGCAGCGGTACGGTGCATATTCATGCGCCGCTGAAAGGCGGAAATCCCGGGCCGGTGGAGAGGCGATGCCCGGCCCTCCTGCCGGCGCGGGCACCGGGCGGGGGCAGCCGCGCCCCCGCGCACCTCACCTGCCCGCGGGGGGCCGGGCCTGCCGCCCCTCGACCCTTCCCCGGGGGGCGCCTCCGGGCGGGGCGGCAGGTGGGGGACCCCGGCTGGGTTGGCGCCCGGGGCCTGCGCGGAAGCTGCGCGGCCGCGGCGGCCCCTGCGGCTTTAAGGAGATGCGTTTTCCAGCCTGTGTCGCAGCAACTTTGTATCAGTCATGTCGCCCGGCGGGTGACTGACGGCGCGCCCCAGCCAATGGGACGGCGGGTTGGCCCCAGCCGCGCGGCGCTCGGCCTCCCGCCCGCCAATGAGAGCAGGCGGCGAGCGGGACGTAAACTTGAACTTTATCTGGGCATGTGACATGTTTTTAAAGGACTTGGCACCTTTTCCCGTCCCCTCCCGGGTGCCGCTCCGTGTCACCGGGCGGCGCGGCGCAGCGCGCCTGGGGCGGGCGGGCAGACGGGGGAGGGGAGGGTGAGCACCGCCCGCCCCGCCGCTCCGCGCCGCCCTCCGCGCCGGCGGGAGCTCGGGGACGCGCCCGCCGCAACAGGTACCGCGGGGGGGCGGCGGGACGGGGGGTGCCGCTCCTCCCCGACCCGCTCCGGGACTTGGGGCTGTCGCGGTGGGGGAAAGCATTAAAGGGCTCGGCACCGGGGGGGGTGCCCCCCTGCCTGCCCTTTGTGGGAGGGCTGTCAGAATGGTAACCCAGACCCTTTCCGCCGTGAGGGGTGGGGAACGGCGTTTGCGCGGAAAAAAACCAACCAAACAAACAAAAAAACCCAGGCGCCTTTCTGCCTCGCTTGGGGCTCCGGGCGGCGGGAGGGAGCAGGTTTGGGCTTTCGGGACCCCCCCTCTCCCCGGGAGGCGCCTGCGAGAGAAGGAGCTCGCTCGCTCGCGGGCACTGCTGGGTTCCCCCACGCGTGACAATCCGGATTGTGCCTGCGGGAAAGCGGGCGCGGCGCGGGGAGGCTGTTAGGGGTGCAAGTCGGTGCCTTCAGCTCGGGAGCTGCGGCGATGCTCCCCATCGCCTAGGGCGGGTGGGGAAATAAGAGTGCGCGCAGACTGCGTGGTTGTTAACACGCGTGTGCGTGTCCCCGGCTCCGCGCTCGGGGTGCGCGGGTGGCGGTGCCGGCAGCCGACCTGCCCGTGGTGCTCCGCGGAGAAAGCGGGGAAAACCCGAAGACTCTGGTCCTCTGGGCAGTTCTCTGTCGGCGAGGCGGCTCGCAGGCAGCGAAACTTACCGAAAATTGTGTTTACAAACACCGACGAATAAGAAGCGGGTGGTCGCTTGAGCCGTCGTTTTGGTTTTTATGAAAGTGGGTTTATTTCAGATCTTCCTGTATCTAGGTGACCTTTTGGTTGCAGGGATACTAGGTACCATTTGATTTTTTATTTGACTGTTGCTGCGAAACTGGTTTCATGCCTGATTGATCGGAAACTTGTGCTGCAGAGAGCTGTGTTTGTTGATATGTTTGGGGGAGAAATACATAACTCACAGTGTCCGAGCACTTCTAGTGTGTCTATGGGTCCGAGTAAATTGCTGTGCTTGTAAATATAAGCTTCCTTCTGCAAAATATCAGATGTAGATGGTCTCGGTTCTGATACATAACATAGACTTGGTTTCTGTTGTTGTCTGTGTATGTTTTAGCCCACAGTCAAATTCATTTAGTGGAAGTTGGTGAAAAAGCATGCCTGTGCAGTAGGTGAAGTGTGGATACCGTGGATAAACATGCTAGCCAAGTTGTAATAAGTTCTCCTTAGGAGAGCAAAACCAAACCCTTATGCTATCAGCAACCTGTGAGATGATTATTCAGTTCTAGTATCCACCGAGGTTCTTGGAAGCGAGAGAAACCAATGCTCCTAAAAAAATCCCTTTTTCTGCTGCATTCTTCCTAATTTATATCTACCATTTTAAAGTGAACTCGTGTCAGGCCACAAATAATCTCTCTGCTGTTTTTTGGCCCTCTCAGATATATTTACCAGACAGTGCCTCTCTCTGGATGTGCAAGACCAGGGCATTTTAATTTATTTTTTTCCTTTGTGTGACCCAGATTTTTATTCGCTGGAGTTTTAAAGTATGTTTGCCTATTGATTATGTATGAAGTTTGAAATTTACTGCTGTGGAAGAGGTCGCTACAGAGCTCATGCACTGGTGTAATGTTAGGCCTATAAATGAAATTTCCTGGTGCGTAGTGGTTCTGAGGGTTAAAATTCACTTACATCCTAATTTGAAGCCTTAACTAAGTTTCCTGGTTTTCAGAAATGCTGGTCACTCACAGCTGCGATTGATTTCTCTAGGAGCTAGGCTTGCTCAGCACTGAAGTTGGGCAGGTGATTATCTAGGAGCGACTTCATGTGAAAATAGGCACATCTGTCTGAAGATTTTAGGCTATAGGAATGTGATTTGATACATACGATTATGTTCTAATAAAATTTGTGCTTGAGGGCAATGTAGGCTTAGGGCCATAGTTCTGCGTGAGGGCAAAGAAGTATTTGAGTCATTCATTTTAAGATTTTTGGTTTGTTTTTATAATTTTGCTTCAAACAGCATTTTTAAGTAGCGTTAAGAAAAGGGATTAAACACTAAATTAAATATTGAAAAATTAATATATTGTGAAAGAAAATATTTGCATAATATTGATATTGTAACTATTGGCACTTGAGTTTCTACAGTTCTAACGATACTATGAGCCAATTCCTTAAAAAAAACCCCATATATATGGCCATTGCTGTTACTTATATGTAATTTTCAGAATAATGGAGGCTAGGTCATGCATTTTGATCCCTGCCTTGAGAGAGTGGCATATAGGATGGGAGGGGTGTTTAAGGGTCTATTTTAGAACAAGGTTTACTTTTCTGTACGTATTCCTCTTGCCGGCTGCCAGGGAGGTTTTTAGAATTACGGATCCACGCATCCCTGCCTCACCTGATCCCCTTCCTCTGTGCACTCAACTTTTGCACTGCTTCTCTCCCCACCCAGCCCACCCTTCGTGTCTCCTCAGGTGATTTTACAAGCAGTTTGTACAGCCACGAAGGGGCAAGTCAGCTGGCACCAGCCATGGGGCAGCAGCTGGCGAGGGTGGGTGGTCGTTGTGCTAATGTCGCCAAGCTGTTCTTTTTGGGGCAAGGAGCAATAATTGGGGTCTTTTCTAACTGCTGACCGGTTTTCTCTCAGAACCCATAGAGCTGTCATATCCGTGAGACCTTTTCCCTCGGTTTGATTGAAATTGGACAAATGGTTGAGAGATGATGGATGGGGCAGGGAAACCGTACTGGCAGGCAGACAGACAGAGAGGAGGATAGACAGAGTGAGCGGATATGCCTTGTTTCCTTAGGAAATTAGGAAATTTCCTTAGGAAGCCACACTGTCCTGTCATTTATTAATTTTACTTTTTTTTTTTTTTTGTGTATGTCTTTGCTAGTTATGGAGACAAAAGGATACCACAGCTACCCAGAAGGCTTAGATATGGAGAGACGGTGGGGTCAAGTTTCTCAGTCTGTGGAGTGTTCCTCTATAGGTGCTGGAGAGCAGACCAGTGACAGTAACTATATGGAGATTGTAAACGTAAGCTGCGCTGCCGGTGCTTTTGCGAACAGCAGTGCTCAAGGAAACAACAAAGAAAAACCTGAGCTGCTGTCCTGCCTGCAGCAAGACAGCGGTCAGCCTGGTGGTCTTTTGCCCTCTGACATCAAAACCGAAACGGAGTCGAAGGAACTGTCGGCAACGGTGGCCGAATCCATGGGTTTGTATATGGATTCGATACGAGACGCTGATTACCCCTATGATCAGCAGAACCAGGGGAGCCCGGGAAAGATCTACCAGAATGTAGAGCAGCTGGTGAAGCTCTACAAGGAGAATGGCCATTGCTCTTCTCCCCTCCACAGCACCAGCAGGCCCTTGAGGTCTTTGATGTCGGACTCTGGGAGCGCAGTGAATGGTGGTGCCATGCACGCTGTTGTCAAAAGCCCTATCGTGTGTCAAGAGAAAAGCCCTTCGGGCTGCAGCCCTCAGAACATGGCTTCCTCGGTGTGTAGTCCTGCTGGAGTTAACTCTGTGTCCTCAACTACTGCTAACTTTGGGAACTTTGCCGTGCACAGCCCTATTGGCCAGGGCACCCCTTTGTCGCGCTCACCCAACGTTGAAAACCGGGGGTCTATGTTGCACAGTCCTGCGCACGTTAGCAGTGTCGGGTCTCCGCTTTCTAGCCCTATAAGTAGCATGAAATCACCGATTTCTAGTCCTCCCAGTCACTGCAGCGTGAAATCTCCCGTCTCGAGTCCTAATAATATCCCTATGCGATCTTCTGTGTCCAGTCCTGCGAACCTGAACTCGAGGAGCTCCATTGCCAGCCCTTCAAATGCCAATAATAGGTCCACTCGTTCTAGTCCAGCAGTCAGCACTGTGGGATCCTCCATCTGTAGCCCTGTAAACAACTCTCTAGGCTTCCCAGCTTCCGGCACGCCAGCGGGACCTAGCAGAAGCCAAGATACCGTTCCCAGTCCGGAAACAAAAGACAAGAGTGCTCAAGACCTCACGTTCCCGAAAATGGAGGAAATGGAGAATGCCATCTCCAACAACAGCCAGATCAACCTAGTGCAGTTCATCAAACCTGAGCCAGACGGGTCGTTCGGCAGCGCGTGCATTGGAGACAGCAGCAAAATAAATTCCGATTCCCCCTTTTCAGTACCAGTGAAGCAAGAGTCGGCCAAGCATCCTTGTTCTGGTGCCCCTTTCAAAGGGAATCAAACAGTAAACCCTTTCCCATTTACAGATGGCTCATATTTTTCTTTTATGGATGACAAAGACTATTACTCTCTTTCTGGGATTTTAGGACCACCTGTTTCTTCATTTGATGGAAGTTGTGAGGGTAGCGGTTTTCCAAATCCAGGCCTACCTGTGGGAATTAAGCAGGAGCCTGACGATGGCAGCTATTACCAAGAAAACAGTATCCCATCCTCTGCCATCGTGGGTGTGAATTCAGGTGGACAGTCGTTTCACTACAGGATCGGTGCCCAAGGCACAATATCCTTGTCGCGGCCGGTGGCTCGAGAGCAGGCGTTCCAGCACTTGGGCACCTTCCCTCCTGTCAGCACATTAGTGGAGACCTGGAAGTCGCATTCGGAGTTGGCATCCAGAAGAAGCGATGGGTATCCAGTTCTAGAGTACATTCCAGAAAATGTGTCCAGGTGAGCAGGCAAATTGCTTTTTTTTTTCCCTTCCCCCCCTCCCCCCCTTCTTCCCTTTCATTAATCAAAAAAGACATGAATTAAAATGGAAACTGGGGCGGTATTTCTCAAGCTGATGCTTAATTCTTTGTTTGCGTTTCAATTCTTATCATTATATTTGCTGTTTTCTTGCTGTATTTTACTCTGCCTTTAATAAAAACAAAGTGCTGGCTTTAGTATTTAAAAATAACATATTCTATTGTTGTTATATTTGAAAGTGTAGCTTTAGTATGTTTATGAGCTCTCACTACTATAAGTGTTGTTTTCCCCATAATGAAAGCTTAGTAAAATTGCTCTCGTGTGTCCTATAATGGTTATTCCTTCTTAGCTGGTGCTCAAATGAGTTGTACCTCAGATGAAATGTTGAGATGAGGGTAAGAAAATGGTAATGTGAGGAAGCTGTTTTTCAAAAGACGCATGGTTATAAATTTACACTGGACTTTCACTGGTTAAGTTTAAAAACTAAACCTTACAAGCCTGTGGCAACACATTATTTCTGTATTTTAACTGTAGGAACATTTGGTTTGTATATATAGAAAAATGCCTCCAGAAGGCGGAGGGCTGTTAAAACTTGATGCATTTGAAAGGGATAAATGGATAAACTGATCTCCTCACTCTTGGTGGAAGAGAACTGTGCAAGTGTCATTTGGATTTTTATTTCTTGGCTGATTGTTGGAAGCACGTACTTCTTCAGCAAACAGGTGTTAATGTGTCTCATAAAGGACCCTTACTTTCATAAAGCTATCTAGTTTCCTAGTCAATATTACAAGTTATTAAGCACATTTGACAGCATGACAGAGTTAGAACAGTTACATAGCCTCTTTGTGTGTCAGACAGGCTCGCCAGAGGTTTGTGCCAAAGCTCAGTGAAACAGGCGATAACAGAATTTGCATTTACTTTTCTCCAGTCTTTTTTTTCTCACCACGAGATATGCAGCTGCCCTCAGTGAATAAAATGCCTGCCTTATTCTTGGAGTGGGGTGAAGAGGATGTATGGTGTTTTCCATATTTGTATGATGCTAAATATTTCTGAAAAAAATAGTGTTGCAGTGAAAAACATAATACCTAAAAAATAATGGTGCTTTTGAGGAGGGAAAACAGTGAATCTACCTGGGAGGAAAAAAATACATTAAGTACTTCCATTTTATTCTGAGACCTGTCCAATACCTTTACAATCTCCTTAAGATTTTGCAAGCCATACTTCTCTTTTTCTTTGGCTATTTCAAATATGGTCTCTAAAGAATGCACTTTTACATATATCTTTCTCAACTTGAAAGGGCTGTATCCCGCCTTCATGCTGAACTTTGCATGTAGCTGGATATATGTTATCAGCCAGGCTTGGCTTAAATGTGGCTTCTTGGATCAAGGAAGATGAAGTCACTGTTTCTTTTCTAGTGATTTTAACTGTTGAAATTGTCATAAATTGCATTATTTGCATAGTGATAAAAGCTCATCAGAAGACTAACGGAATGCCTGAAAATAAAGACCCAATATTTTACTGCCTTTGTGGTTGAGCACTGTTATTTGGGCAAGTAGCTCCTGCCACTCATGAGAGCTCTTGTGTGAGTAAGTGCTGCTTGCACTAACTTAAGGTTGTCATCCCTTGCAGGGACAGGCACAATAAACAGGGAAATACTGGTAGTAGCGTGGTTGTCATCAATAATTGTGTTTTGAATGGCAGTTTCTCTTAAGGCTTTTGAAGGAATCTTCTGATCTGTCATTAGTCCATGGTAGCTCTTCTCATCTGTTTACCTCTAGAGCAGTCAGTGGATAATCTGTGTCAGCAGGCTTGATGATGACACAGGCTTCATATACTTTTCTGTCTTTGTTCTCTAAGATGATATCTCACTAAGATATACAGGTGAGCGTAGGTGTTACTTCACACAATTGAAGTCCTGAAGTTTTTAGCGCTCAGAGCTATTACTGCGCGTGTGGAATTCTGTTCAGGTGACGGAGATCTGCAGGGTTACAACACTTCAGACATCCTGATCTGTATTTCAGATAAGGATGTGTGTCATCATTTCTAATCTCTAACTCAGCCCCATTATTTAACTAAATGTTGCTCTTAATCTGCTTGGTAATGGCTTCATGCTGACAGGTATAGCTGCGGACCTGTGCAAAGCCCTTACAAGTTCCAGGATACATTCATATAGAGGTCGCTTTAGCAGCAGGTTTGAATGCCTAGGTGCCTGCTCAGATACTTGTCTGCTGAGGAGACAAGTCATAAAGACTCAACATGGGATGTCACACGTGTAAGAGTTCACTCTTGCTGATGAACCTCAAACTGAACTTTACCTTTCTCTTAATTTCTATGCCAGCTAAACCAGAGGAAATCGTACGTGTTTGCTTTTACTCCGAAGTGTTGTAATAAAGCACGTAGTTTAAAACCATGTCAGACCCAGCATCGCAAGGTGGGTTTCAGCTGTCCCATGGCAGCACGGTGTGGGGACTGCAAAGACTCTCTGCCTTCGTGTCATCAGAACAGCAGTGTCGCACCTCTGGACTCTGCATCCAAACCAGATCTGTGTTACTTCCACTCAGGTTTTTTTTCATGCCATGTCATCGTACAATTTGCAGACTTCTGCAGCAGGTGATTGACCCTTCAAATTCTTCGATATAGCGTTTCCGGTATCTTAAGTTTTCATCTTTTTTCAGGTATGCTTATCCTGCAATATAAATTGCCACAAGCGAAGACTAAGGTGAAGGGAAAAAATAGACTACGTTGTTCTCTAAAGCCGATAGACAAGCAGCATTTAGTGTATCTACTTTTGGCAGCATTATTTTTCTGAATCTCGACAGTGTACCCTGTTTAGACTGCTTCTGACTTGCAGCTTAAATGGTGATAAGGAGTGGGTGACCCAAGAATCAAGAAGGCTTTTCACATTGAGAATGAATCTTTAGAATATTACTGTATAAAATTTACTTGTCTGTTAGAACATCATCTTCCTTGAGTCAGTTATACTTGTTGATAGTGTCCAATAAACATAGTTTAGGCATTAAAATGCCTTGCTACCTTACTGCCTTTGCCAAGTACCCACTGTCAACTAGAACATTTCTCTTTTTCTCCTTTAGTTACTTTTATTAGATGTCCACAACTATTGTTCTTTTTAAGTTAATTGGTGGTAACTTTCTTTAGAATATTGCAACTTGTGGTGTTTGGGGAGCAAAAGCCCCTTAAGCAAAACCAAGTTGCCTTATTTCCCTTTCTTCTGCTAATATGCATGCAGAGCACATCTTTGTCTTTGAAAGATTTTTACATGTTTAATTTTTGACAGGATGAATCATACCTGTGTGTCTGTGTGTATAGATTCCTCCCCACCCTGAATGACATTTTGAAGAAATAATCGTTTCTAAACTAAATAATAGCAAAGTGGGCTTGAAAAATAAGGTATGCATGATAGTGTGATGGAAACCTACACTAAGAATCTAGATAAGATTTCACTTTAAGGCGATAGCTAATCTGAATCAGGGTGGCAGCCTAAGCCTCATAATCATGCCAACTATGTAATTTTCAAAATGGCCTAGGAAAATGTCATGGTTGCTTGAAACAACAGTAAAAATTCAGGAGGATGACCTTTCTGCTGCGTTAGCTCTTACCTAAAGCTTCTTCTGGAAATGTGCCTTTTCCCTCTCATTTCCATATGAACTCATGTATGTACACATACATACTCCCTTTTCTCTGCAGTTGTGACAGAAACAAAGGGCTGACAGTCCTACTCTTGTTTCTTCCTGGCAGTTTCACTGGTGTAACGCAATGTGAGATGAATTCACAAAGTTATGATGTGTTATTGTTAAAAGATTTTACTGTTTTAACATAAATTACATGTGTTTATCAATAATTATGTTTCAATTGTTGTCATCCAGACAAGGACATTTCAAAACATTATTTCATGATATTTTAGGCTCTAACTTATCTCTGTTCAGCTCAGTTGAAAGACTGTCGTTGACTTCTTAGGGTTTTTTATGATAAAATCTTTGATCAAACATTGACAATATTTTAGGGACTTTTTATACTTAGCTGTTCCTGAGCCATTCCCATGACTCAGGAGTTTTTTTCATAGACCCTGCTTGTAGCAGTCCAGAAAAACCCACCCAACCCAAAACAAGAAAACAACCCAACAACATGGTCTTCATTTACGTGTAACCTTTGCTGGCTTGAATGGGTGATTCTGGTTAAAATCTGATTTCAGACTATTGCAAGTATTTTTGTAAATAAACTTTTATGTTAAATATTATCTAGAATAGTCTTTATCAGAATTATACCTGCCAGAGAGATAAAGGTCTGGTAAATATTATTTTTAGAATTTATGAATGGCCTTGACCTCTTGTTTGTTTGCTGATGGACTTTATGGGAAAAAGACTGAGCTGTTAAAATATTCTCCGTGCTTGGCAGGACTGTTTTCCCCTTTAGCTTCCCACAAATTTACCGTGCAAACTTTTTTCACCAATGATTCTTTCATATTGTAGACTGTAGCCTTAAATCGGTACTTTTTTTTTTAATTCCAATTTGAAAAGTTAGACTTGTTTTTTGTAGTTTCTTGTATAATTTTGTGTAATTTTTAACAGTTCTGAGTGTAATCTTGATACAACAGGGACCTCTACATATTTAAGTCCTTATTTGTCATTAAAGACGTTAGGAGTCTGTATTAATATGTCAGACCAGGAGGTCTAAAGGTTTGTTAGAGTACCAGCATGCATTTAACAGCCTCGTACTTTCCGCGGCTTTCTTTGTTGTTACTGTGTTGAGGGTGCTCCTCTTTTGTGGTTTTGCTTTTTTTATTGAGGAGTTCAAAATCTATGTAAAGTATCTTTTGAAAATATGACTGCTAACAATGCCTTATTTTCCCTTAAAATTATACACATTAATTGACTCCTGTGCTGTGGCAGGGAGAAGTCCACGTTACTGAAAACTTATGTTCCATAAATAGGTGGATCTTCCAGTCTGGGGTAATAAAAGCTCTGTTGTCAATCCATGTGCCAATATCTAGAGGTTGGTTGTTTCTTTGTGTGCAGGGGTAAGTAATGTTGTGTATTACTAACATATTTCTATTGCCAGTCAATACTGCAGAACTTTGCAGGACTTGGCTGTTGGAAATAAATTTTCCATAGTTTATTCTGATAATAGCTAATAAACATTTCCTAGCTTTTTAATCACTTTTGTTGATACAGAATGTCACTGTGGTATCTTCTTTTGACCATTTCCTGAAAGAGGGTAAGATAAGATCACCTTTGTGCACAGATTTTTAGCAAGCAGAAGAAATCTTGGTTCTCCGTATTCTGACGATATGGATCAGTCCATTTTAATGAGGACTGGAAGACAGTGATGTCTGAAATATGTAGTGTATGAAAACATTCTCATCCTATTTTATGGGATATCTGTTGCAAATACACAGGTAGGCGTGCGGAGGGATTGTTGCAGCGGTATCAATACTCATGCAGTACTCGTCTGCAGAGGGAGTAAATTGTTAAGCTGTGATTGAAAAACCTGTCCTTACTCAACCAACACTTGGCATTAATGAAACTTAAACCTGCTGTGAAGTGCTCTGCTCAGTTGAATTGGATTTCTAGATACATATTGGTGCTTCGCTGAACCCAGGGTTGAGAAGAGATTGCTGTTGAGTGTTGTTTGTAGCTGAACAGTGTGGTGTTTGCAGTAGTGAAATATACTGTTGGGCCGTGCCCAGGGGTCTTGTCTGGTCTGACTCTGGTTTTGCTCTTTGTTTGGGTGTATTGTATGTGAGAGGCTGGTTGGGTTCCTGGTCCAGTTCACTCTGAAGCATTAAAACTCAGGACTGACGGATCGGCACAGCTTGGTGGGCAGCGTGATGTCACATGGGTACAGGAACAAAGTGAAGGGACAGAGAGGGAAAGGAGCCTATGAAATATCCGACGTGCATGCCTCTGCTGAAAGATAATGGGTTATTGAGCCATAGTCTCTGCATTTGGATTTTCAGAGTATGCTTCTAAAAGATACGTTCTGGTTTTTATCTGTATGTATTATGTCTTCTAACAAAGTTGTAGGAGCTGGAATTAATAATGGACTGATTCCAATCAAAACGTCTTGGAGTGCTGTGACTTCAGATTTTAAACTATCAGAGGTCAGAAAATACCACAGTTTAGGATGAATATGGAACCATAACTTGTTCCTTGGCGAATGTGTCTTACAGTATGGCTGTATAAGAGTGATAAAAATGGTGTAATGAGGAAACTAAAAACTTTTATCAGTTTTCACATGCAGCTGGTTCCTACACAGTGCTTGGTGCTCAGCAGGTGAATTACTTCAGCTACAGTCTCCTCTGAGTGAGAGAGATCTGTGGCGAAAAAGTGAGGAGTATATCCATTGTGTGTGATTGTCCAAGCCATTCAGCATTATTGGACATGTTTGAATGCACCTTAGATAAACCATTGCATGATTTGACTGCTTGCTGCCCTGCCTTACTAGTGCAGACTACAGCAGAAAGTCACCGTCTGTTGGGTCCTCAACAAAGCCACCTCCTGCCCTCTCCTGCTGGAGCAGACAGGCTGACCTTGGAGGAAGGCACACTTTTTTTTTTTTTTTTTTTAAATTTATGCTCCAGGGGAATGGATCATAGGTCAGGAAGTCCCTGTTGATCCATGCCAGCAGTTCCCAACGTAACCAGCTCCAAAACCACTGCTGGCAGCAGCTCTTGGCTCTGTGCCAGGCTGGGGACGTGCTTTTGGGAGGGGGCACCCCTTTGTCACACTTTGGAGCAGAGTGCATGCCCGTCCTTCGTAATGCGCATCCTTCTGGTCAGGAAACCGGGAGTTTTACAAAACCTTGAGAGCTGATTTTTCTTTCAGGACGAAGTTTTCAGATAGACTGTTTCTTTAAATGGGAAGCTTTGACCTTGTGGGGTTTTTTTGGTTTTGTTTTGTAACAGATTTATTAACATGGTCGACCAGTGCTTAACGATGCGTTTTGTGAAAGGATGTGATCTAGGTGGTTGTCTTTCTCTGCTTTACTAAAATCAATGCTGAAGGTTTGTTTTTTTTTTAAAAAAACCAAAATCAGAACCAACCAATGAAAATAAACCCACAACCAAAACCAAACAAAAACACTCCCCCCAAAACAAAAAAAACTTCAACAACAAAAAACACAGAAGAAAAACCCACACAAAACCAAACAAACCTCCCCTCCCTTATCCCCTAACCCCCAGACACCCCACTCCAACCCCCCCCCAAAAAAAAACCCACAAAAAAACCTTCAGAAAACCAAAACCAAGCTGTTGATGATTCTAGATTCTTAAAAGCATAAGTAACATTGCTTCTACCTATTCAGTATGTGAACAAGTGTTTTTGCAAGACACGGTTTCATTACTGAGTTGTGTTATAGCGGAAGTTCCCAGATTGTTGGTAGGTCACAAAAGGATAACATGAAGTTTAATTTTATTTCTTAAAATGTGAATTAAGATCCTGCACTACCATTAGAATGTGTTGTTAGCTGGTTGCTAAAGTAAATTTCTATAAATCTGCAATCTAAGCTGAATGTTTTCTTCATGAAAAAAGATAGCTTAAATTTCCTATTTAGAGGTGGGGTAAGTTAGAGTTAATATATATTGAGGTGTTTCTTTTTTAAAGAAAAAAGTAAACTTTGGTTGGAACATCTGAGCAGAAACAGAATCCAATATTTGTGGATAATATGTAAAATGGCTTATAGGAATTTGTACGCTCTCCTAAGATGCATGGGTACGCTACTGATTGTGGTTAGTGATAATTAATAATAGATCAAAGAATTACAGCCCTGAGGTTAAAAAGCAAATTGTTAGAAACATTCAGCAATTAGTCTGAAATTTTTATATTGCTTCACTCATTTGTGTTCTCTCTTCTTAACAATACTTTCTACTTGCATCTGGAGGTGAAATAACTTTTTGAATGGGTTTTCAAGCTAAAATTTGAACTGGATGCATGAGTGTCTTCTATTTTGCTTTTCTTTCCTTGTTGCTTTTGAGAGGTGCTATCCCAAGTTTCTAAAAGTGGTGCCTTTCTAAACCAATGCCCTAGCAATTAAGTTTCTGAAAAAGATATTAAAAAAAAACCCAAACAACCTGGTATTTTTAATGATGTTTTCTGATTCTTTTGGATTCGGGAAAATATTTTACTTCCATTTATGTGTCTTTGTGACCCTTTCAGGTTGATATTCAATCTTAAGTCTACAAAATAAACATGTATTTTAGAGGTTTATTTTTGGGCAGTGTAATCTCTCAGTGGTCCAAGAGTTTTTAATCACAGGTCAGAATTGGTAAGCAAGCAGCTACATTTGTCCCGACTGGGATTTCAGCTGTTCCAGCTGCCAAACTATAGGGTCTTGCAAGCATTTTTGACAATGTTTTTTTGAAATA